>NC_083349.1:105050935-105650935 GCF_030254825.1 Meriones unguiculatus | reverse complement strand
CTTGATTTATTGCTTTTTAACTTCTTTAGTTCTTTATATATTCTGGATATCAGCCTTCTGTCAGATATAGGGTTGGTGAAGATTCTTTCCCAGTCTGTAGGCTGTCGTTTTGTTCTGACGACAGTGTCTTTGCTTTACAGAAGCTTTTCAGTTTCATGAGGTCCCATTTATTGATTGTTGATCTTAGTGCCTGTGTTGTTGGTATTCTGTTCAGGAAGTTGTCTCCTGCGCCAATGAGTTCTAGGCTCTTCCCCACTTTTTCTTCTAAGCGGTTTAGTGTGTCTGGTTTTATGTTGAGGTCTTTGATCCACTTGGACTTTAGTTTTGTGCAGGGTGATAAATTTTCTATTTCATTTTTGGATCTATTTTCATTTTTCTGCATGTAGACATCCAGTTGGACAAGCACCATTTGTTGAAGATGCTGTCTTTTTTTCCACTGAATGGTTTTTGGCTTCTTTGTAAAAAATCAAGTATTCATAGGTGTATGGGTTTGTTTCTGGGTCTTCTATTCAGTTCTATTGATCCTTTCTGTTTCTATGCCAATACCATGTCGTTTTTTATTACTATTCCTCTGTAGTACAGCTTGAGATCAGAGATGGAGATATCTCCAGATGATCTCTTGTTGTACAGGATTGTTTTGGAGATTCTGGGGTTTTTGTTTCTCCATATGAAGCTGAGAATCTTTCTTTCAAGGTCTATAAAGAATTATGTTGGTATTTTGATGGGAATTATGTTGAATCTGTAGATTGCTTTTGGTAGGATGGCCATTTTCACTATGTTAATCCTTCCAATCCATGAGCATGGTAGATCTTTCCATCTTCTGATATCTTTTTCAATTTTTTTTCTTCAGAGACTTAAAGTTTTTTCCAAACAGGTCTTTCACTTGGTTAGAGTCAGCCCAAGGTACTTTATGTTATTAGTGGCTATTGTGAAGGGTGTTGTTTCCCTGATTTCTTTCTCGGCCCTTTTGTCTTTGGTATATAGGAGGGCTTCTGATTTTTTTGAGTTGTTTTTGTATCCAGCCACTTTGCTGAAGCTGTTTATCAGCTGAAGGAGTTCTCTGGTTGAATTTTTGGGGTCACTTATGTATGCTATCATATCATCTGCAAATAGTGAAACTGACCTCTTCCTTTCTGATTGGTATCCCCTTGATCTCCTTTAGTTGTCTTATTGCTTTATCTAGGACTTCAAGTACTATGTTGAAGAGATATGGAGACAGTGGGCAGCCTTGTCCTGTCTCTGATTTCAGTGGGATTGATTTTTTAAGTTTCTCTCCATTGAGTTTGATGTTGGCTTATAGGCTTGCTGCATATTGCCTTTACTATGTTTAGGTTATGTGCCTTGTATCCCTTTTCTCTCCAAGACTTTAAACATGAATGGGTGCTAACACTTTGTCAAATGCTTTTTTGGCATCTAAGGAGATGATCATGTGGTTTTTCTCCTTCAGTTTGTTTATGTGGTCGATTACATTGATGGATTTCCGTATGTTGAACCACCCTTGCATGCCTGGGATGAAGCCTACTTGGTCATGGTGGATGATAGCTTTGATGTGTTCTTGGATTCAGTTTGCAACTTTTTTATTGAGTATTTTTGCATCAATGTTCATAAGAAAGATAGGTCTGAAGTTCCCTTTTTTGTTGGGTCTTTGTGTGGTTTAGGTATCAAGGTGACTGTGGCTTCATAGAATGAGTTTGGTAATGTTCCTTCTGTTTCTATTTTGTGTAATAGTTTGGAGAGAATTGGAGTTAGCACTTCTTTGAAGGTCTGGTAGAATTTTGCATTGAATCCATCTGGTGGTGCTACTGTAGTTTTAATGGAAATATCCCTCATAGACTCATGTGTTTGAACTCTGAGTCCCCAGCTGCCTTCACTCCTTGGGAAATTTGCAGAACTTTTAGGTGCTCCACTAGAGAAAGTGGGTCATTAGGGGTGGGCTTTGAGGCTCTGAAGTCAGGCCCCACCTCCTGTTCACACCCTACTTCCTGAATGTGCATGCAAGTTGTGCAGCCAGACTCCTAGTCCTGCCACCACGTGTTCTCTGCCTGCTGTATGTCCTGCTTGCCACAATGGATTGTATCCCCTGGAACTGTAAGCCAAAACAAACCCTTACATTGCTCTTGTTTTGATGTTTATATCAAAGCAATGTGAAAGGAACTAGGGTAGGCACAAAATGCAACATCGGCAAATAAAACATGGCAATGATCTAATGAATAGTTTATTACAAATTATGAGGTTTTAATTAAATTCTATTTATGATTACATTGTGCGTGCATATGTGTATGCACATGAGCTAGTGCCACAGTATGCACAGGGAGGCCAGAGGATGACTTAGTGCAGTTGGCTTTCTCCTTCTACCTATATGTGGGTTCCAGAGTTTAAACTCAAGTTTCCAGCCTTGTTCAGCAAGTACCTTTACCCACTGAGCCATCTTACCAGCCTGCTTAAGCAGATTTTATGCTAGGTGCTGTTCAATACAAGAAAATCTATCTAAGTCACTATGTCATAAGTATCATCATATCAATATGCACCGATTGGATCAATAAATGGAACATGAACATGCATATACATGTATGTATGTACACATTTTATGTATATTATATTTGCAGATTTTTATATTGGTATAATATTTCCATAACATGATATTAATGTGAATAATATATTTATATAAATCGAGTGAACTGTGGTCTAAGATTGGGAACGATTTACTAATGAAGAAATATCTGGAATGGAATCAAAATGCATGTGTATTTGACTACACATAAACCAAAATAAACTTTAATATGAAATTACAAATTTAATGTTTTCCCTTAAAGAAAAGGATACAACGAAAGTGTCAGAGAGAACTGCACAGTTAACATCTCTAAAAAGTTTCTTCGAAAAAAATGCAATGTTTTTTTTAATGGTTTATTTATTTTTCTTTATGGGGATTGGTGTTTTGTCTGCATGTATGTCTGTGTGAGGGTGTCAGGCCCTCTGGAACTGGAGTTACAGAGAGTTGTGAGCACCGTGTGGGTGCTGGAAATTGAACCTTAGTCTCCTGGAAGAGCAGCCAGTGCTCTTAACCACTGAGCCATCTCTCTAGCCCCAGAATAAACTTTTGTAAAACTCTGGAACTTAACCAAATCTTTATAAAAACCCAGGGTGCATTCATTCCCCAAAAGTGGGTGAAGTTGTATAAGGACAGTGGCACTATAGCTTTTTTACTTTCCTTATTTTTATCTTCTACTCTCCAAACTCTTCAGTAGACACAAAAATAAACATTCCTCATTCAAACTGAAAACCAGCAGTCTAGCAGCCAGCAGGACAACTGCTTTGAAATCACTAAAAATAGAAATAAAGAAGTACCAGGGGAATTAAGACAGTATACTAGAAAATAGCCATTTAGCACAAAATAGGACAGTGACAGAGGAGTTGAGTTACAGAAAAGACATATGATATATACAGAGAAGAGAGTATAATGGTGGCTATAGATCACACCTCATTAGTCATATTAAATGCAAACACATTAAACATTAAAAGTAAATTATTAAACTCTAAATAAAAGGAGGACGTTGACAGAATGGATTTTTAAAATAAGTCTTCTCATATGCTGCCTAAAAGAAATACATTTTAAGTTCAGAAGACGAGTGGGTTGAAAACTCATGTATAGAGAAGCTGTGTTATGCAAACAGAATTTTGAGTGGATTGCAAGTATCAGAAAATAGACTTTAAGATGAAAATCATCACTGGGAACTTAGGAGGAAATCAAGATACATACACATGCTACTTTACAACCGTATTCCCAAGTGTATGAAGCAAAACATGTAATAAGTTAAAGGGGAAACTGACCACTGAGAATAGAACTTGGAGTTTTCAATGTCCTACTTTCAACTATGGGTAACAGAACAAGGAAATAAAGCCAGCTAGACATACCCAACAGACACTCACAGAACATTCTGCCCAATAAACCCAGGATGCACACAAACACACACACACACACACACACACATACACACACGCACACACAGACTCAAATAGGCATGAAATATTCCTCAGGATCAACAACAGGTAAGACCATAAGATAAGCCTCAATTAACCTTCACTTAAGAGGTTGAAACCATGCAAATTATATTCTCTATCCACAATGGAGTAAAATTAAAACTCATCAGGAAAAAAAATGTTGAAAATTCCCAAATTGTAGAAATTTAAAAACTATTTATACTCTTAAGTAGCCATTTAGGTCAAGGAAGAAATCACAAAAGGAAAAGGAAAGTGTAAAAATTTAAAACTTACAGAATATAGCAAAAATAATATTTGGAGACAATGTACCATTAGAATATGTAAAACAATCGCCTAAACTTCTACCTTGAGAAATAAGAAAACAAAATGTAAATAAAACAAAAAAATTGGAAAAAAGAAGGTTAATGAAAGATTGGAAATACTGGATATAAGCAACAGGAAAACAATGAAGAAAAGTCAGTAAAATTAAAATGTTTTTAAAAAACGAATCAAAATTTGCTAATCTTTATTTAGACTAATCAACAACAACAAAAATGCTCTTAACTTAACGTTACACATGGTAGAGGGGAGAGCTTCCCATAAGTCGTCCCCTAATCTCTATGGGCATGTCATGGTATAAGCACACACACACACACACACACAGGTACACAAACACATATGCATGCACACATACACAGTGCTCACACAGAGGCACACACATGCACATGGACATACACAATAAAATGTACTTTTTTTTTAAATAAGGGGTGTGGAGTGTTACTATTGATCTTAGACAATAAAGAGTTATAATATCAATATACATCAAGAAAAATTATAGATCAACAAACCAAATTACTTAGCAAGAGGACGTATTTCTAGAATGACACATACTATGGAGTGACCTGATTCGGGGGGGGATATAACCATTAATTTTGACTAGCAACTTGATTAGATAAAGAAATACCACTTTTGAGCGAGAATGTCTGTGAGAGAATTACCAGAGAAGTTTAAATGAAGAGAGGAGACGCCTTTTGAATGTGTGTTGTACTGTCTCACGCCCTGGAATCTTAGACTGAAAAGGGCTGGGGGAGGGGCAAGTGCAGCATGCTTACATTCCCCTTCCTCTGCTTCACCACGCACTGAGATAGGAGCAAGGCATCTCTGACTGTCACACCTCCACTACGATGGAGTTTATCTCTTGAACTGTGAGCCAAAAGTCAGCCTTCACTTTCCTGTGTTGCTTCTTATGAGGTGTTTGGTCACAGAAATGAGAAAAGCAATATGGAAAAAAATCTGAATAGAAAGTTAAAAAATGAAACCAGTAGTCAAAAAGCTTCACTCACAGAAAAACACAAGAGTAAATGGCTCCGCTAACGAATTCTACCAAACTTTTATGAAAGAATTAACACTCATCCTTCATAACACCCTTCCCAAAATAGAGGATGGAATACTTTCAAATTATTCTGAAGCCTAAATTACCCAATGCAGTATGCTATCTTCGATATACCATGGCTTTATATAAGTAATAGTCGTATGGTCCGCTCAAGGTCTCACAGACCAACATCCCATATCATTTAATACTCTGGTGTAAGAAAGGGGATACATCTTCCCAATGCTGAGAATGGTCTCTATACAGAGATCTTCCCACTCAGCCCATTTGAGCTCCGACTTTACCTGGTTCATGCCACCAGCCAGCTTCCACCTTTCTTCCTGTAATAGTGCTCCTGGCATGAACTGAAACTCATCCTTCATGCTGGTAGACCAGGGTGGAGAAGCTCACTGATGAGAACCACTTGATTGCCCCCAAACATGACCTTTAATGGTAAGGATGGGATTTGAGCCCATGGGTGCCAAGTTCAAAATGAAATAAAGCATTACAAACAAAACTGCAACCCAGGATCTCTAATGACTACAGATAAAAAAAAAATTCCAGCGAAATATTAGGAAACTGTCAAGTACCTCAGAAGAGGGAATATATGACCTGAGCAAGTTGTGTTTGTCCTAAGAATGCCAAGGTTACTTTAGCATATAAATATCAAGCATGGTAATATATCATATCAGTAGAATAAGAGTCAAAAGTCCATCTCTGGAGAGGTAGGAGAAAAAAAAACTTGAAAAAAAATCCAACACCCTCTTGTGATAAAAATGAACAGCAAATTGATAATGGTAGAAGACCTATCAGATAAACAGCATTTACCAAGAAGCCACCTACAATCTTTCCTGTGCGATCAGCAGCAAGATGAAGATGATGTCTAGAGACAGAATGAAGAATGTAATCTAGAAACAAACCTTTGGCCATCTGTTTTTCGACATGAGCATCAAGATAATAAGATATGGAAAGAATTGTCTTTTTCACACATGATACTGGAACATCTGGATGTCCACATGTAGATGAATGAAATCATAGCTCCAATCTCACTCCATAAACATGAAAGTTAAATTACAGTAGATAAGAGGCCTATACTTAAATGCTAACATTAGAAACAACATAAAAAAACCACAAGATATTCAGATCCTGGATTAAAAATAGCTTCTTTGAAAAAAAAAAAAACAAAAACAAAAACTATGACATCAAAAACAGCCAACCAAAGAAAGAGAGATAGATTTGACCTTACCCAAATTATAAGTCTTGGTTCCCCCAAAGAACATTATCAAGACAGTACAGACAATGCAGAGAATGAGAGCAAGTATTTATTATATAGTATCTATAATATATAAATATATAAAGTACTATTGGTAGCTCACTAATAAAGACAATCCAATTTAAAAATGGGGTATGGCTAGGGTTATGTGTCTCAGTGGTAGAGGCTTACTTCAATGCAAGCACTAAAATAAAATGTCAAAATGGGAAAAAAATTGGGCAGCTACTTCTTCACTGAAGACACACAAATTGCCAATAATTACGCTTAGTACAATTAAGCAAGTAAATAAAATGCAAATCAAAAATCACAATGAGATACCATTTCACACCCAATAAGAAAGGCAGCTCTCATTTTCATAAAGGGGGCTATAATAACAAGGACAACCAAGTGGAAAGTGGAATCTTTCTACACTGTTCGAAGAATATGAAACAGTGTAGCTGCTCTGCAGAACAGTTACTCAAAAGCTAAGCAGAGAATCATTAATCTTTCAGTGCACAACCAAGGGAATGGAAAGCCTGTTTGTGGAAAGACTTGTCCAAATGTTCGTAGCAGACCTATTCCACCTAGGCCAGAGTTGGAAACTGTCAAATATCAACAGAGTAAGAAGCAGAGAAGCAAAATCAATGGATTACCACTCTCCCAGAAATAAGGACAGGGTTTTAGTTCATGCTCCAATATGGATGAACTTTGAAAACATGTTAAGTGAATTAAGCAGGAAAACAGGTCGTATATTATAGGATGTGTTTCTAAAAGATAGGAAGGCTGGGTAAATTCATAGAGACAGAAAGCATATTGTGGTCTCTAGGGAAGACAGCATTTGTTCAGGTGATTAATATATTCTAGAATTAGATAGTAGGGACTGCTGCAGAGCCTTGTGAGGACTAAAATCAATAAGTGACTTGTGCATTCAAAATAGTAACTTTTACAGTGTGTAATATGGTAACATACCTGAAAAAAATACCTTAGGTTATGCATCTTGGGAAAGATGTAACATAGATAACAATATACTTGTAAAATGTAATTCAAACAGTATTTAAATTGTTAATTTCTCTACTGTGCAGAGAAATTAGAAATTGACAAATAGACCAAATCACAATCAATAGAGCAAATTATACCAAAATACGATTCATAGAAGGGCATATGCAAATTGCTCAAAATATCTTCACTTCACTGACAGTCATAGAAATCCAAATTAAAATAACAATGAGGGATCTTTTTGCACTCACCAGACTGGCAAACATCAAAAAGAACTATCATATCTGCCGTGAGCAGAGACTGTGAGGAAGAAATGGGCTATCACACATTGCTGCGTGGGATAGGGACGGAGCTGCCGTCTCCTGGAAGTAAACAAGAGATTCCTATTAATATCCAAAGTATAGAGAAACTGCAATCTAGCAATCCTACTTCTGTGAATCTATCCCAGGGAAATGGGATAGCAGCTGCTAAAAATAGAGCTGGAAACAATGCATGCATATTGTTGCTGAGTTTTATTGGTGTTTATAGTGACACTAACCGGAATATGCTGATGTATGTTTATGTATATTACATGTATATGTATATAAAAACAAGGATGAATTAAGAAACTACCAGAAGATTTGAAGAGAATTCCTTGGGTTTTATTGGACCAGAAAAGAAATGCATAGAAACTTATGTGTAAGCACACATGCACACACACACACACACACACACACACACGTACGTACTCTTTTAGTAATGTAAAAGCAATGTATGTGTTTGCTTATATATTCACATACTACATATCTACATGTAAATCTGTCTATGATTATACCTTTAATATACCTATATGAATAGGGAGGAAATGGTTTTAGCATTTGGGGCATTACACACTGCTGATAGTGCTACAACTGACCAAGAAAATGTTCTATGAGAATTTCCTCTGTTTTGAAACACTCCGGTCAGGAAGAGGCAGAAGGCTCGTGAGACCCAGGAAGTAAACAGACTTCACATGTCTAAGAAAGGTACCGGGTGCACACCCCCAAGGTTATAGAAACAATAATAAATTGCCAGTGGAGAAGACTGAGCAGCCAAGTTACCCAATATCCTCTCCACTCTCCAGCTGCCAGTAAGTCATGGAAACGGTTCCAGGGGTGCAGCTTTTCTGTACCTGGGCGAGCTTTTCAGCAATGTAGCTGCTTTCTAGTCACCCTGCTCATGTAAGTAACTCTTCAGCATATTCTTGTAAGTAGTCCCAGTAAATGCCTAGAGTTATCAGGCCGGACTCCAGTGTAATCATTGCTTTGGTCTGTCATAAATTCCCTATCACGGCTGAATACACGTGTGTGCCCTGTTTACCTAAGAAAAGTCTCACACCACAGAAAGAGATGATAGAGCACTTGGCTAAATCTACACTGGAGTTGAGGCAATGGAGGTTCCTCATGAAGTCCTTATACCAGAATACCTTCGAGAGGGCTTTCTGCTCCATGTGAGAGCCATGGGTGACATGTCCATAAGGGTCCTGCTCTGTTGTCACCATTCATGGTGACTCTCTCTTCCTACAAGGTATCTATGGGCAGCATGAAAGCACCTACAACAATTTCCCCACCTATCCCCTGCCATCATGGTGCATGCTCTGGCATCTAGGTGATGCTGCCCACAGACTGGAGCACAGAACCCAAAAGAAACAGACAGGATCAATAACTTGCTCATCATATCTTTCTTAGAGTTTGCTCTTGGTCTTTAGGGAAAAGTAAGGGTTCCATCCTATGGCATTCCTTTATTTCTGCCTAGACTTTGCAGGCCTGAGTTATCAGCAAACACTGAGTGGGCTTCTGCTAGGTGCACCGCTCTATCCTAGGCACCTAGAGTTGGGGGCGGGGCAGGTTGCTGGAGAAATGTGGAAAATACAAAGAGCCAAACAGGGCATCCGTTCAGGCTGAGCTCATGCACCAGAGGGTGGGAGGTCAGTTAGCTCAGAGAGTCAGTTGCATGTAATCAACGTGATGGGGCCTTTCCATGGCGGGAGAACAGGTACCTGCCTCTAGCAGGGAGAAATCCCAACTGTCTGTCAAAATGTGTTACAGAAAAGAAGGAGCATTACCGGGCGAGAAAAGAGAAAAATCGCAAAGAGATTAAAAATTCAAACTGCTCCAGGTGGGGCCCAGGGGCAATGACCTCTGCTTGTGAAGGCATAAGAAGGTGGGGGCAAGAAGTGATCGTTCTAGATGGTTCTAGGGTTGTGAGTGTGGAGGGAAGTGAAGGAAACTCACAACTTCCTCGGGTTTCCTTACCTGATCGGATTTCATGAAGCATTGGAAGAATGTGTGTTACTGCAATGAACCACAGAGAAGCTGAGAGACTCTCACGTCTCCCACCGCCAGGGCCTCCAGTCTCTTCAAAGCAGAGCAGAACCCAGAAGAGGAGGAGGGATCCAGGATGGGAGCCTGGGAGGGAGCCTGCAGGGGCAAGCGCTGTGAAGCTTCCGCCTTTGGGGCCTTGGGACTTCCGAGGCTTCCCTCCCTCTATGCTTTCAACCTATAAAAGCTGCCTCTTTGATCTAAAAGAGAAAAATGGATTCAGCCTCCAGGTTAATGCTATTTGCTGAGTGTTTCAGAGAGGCGGCATGATGCAAGAAACATCACAGGCACACAAGATGCACCTGTGGGGATGAAAGCACCCCCCTCCCCCACTCTTAACCTGTGTGGAACACAGTGTGCTCCTCTATAAAGCCGGAGAAATAGGCCTTGGCCCACATTCTGAGGGGCACATCTTATCAGAGAGCTGTTGCTCAACAGAACCACAGTGGCCTGTAAGACTATGTGTTGAATGAGTCGACTCACGTGGGTCCAGCTAACATGATGTGGTCGCTTTGAATGAACTCTTGCTTTTCCATGTAACAGCTCAGATATAGGTCATCTGGACAGTTCTGCTGACATGCCAAAGGTCACTATTGCTGATACAGGATGACCTTTGTTGCAACACTAGACTGCTTTGGCTCAGTTCCATGAGCATATTCTTTGGATTCCTTGGATTCTGTTCTATGAGCATTGATGGATGGCACAGAACAAACATGAATATAGACACCATAAACCCTTTGCTAGCTGCTACATACATCATGTCTCCTAACAGCCCAGTGGCCAGACAAATCACATGGTCAAATCTCATGTCAGAGAGCAATGACATGGCAAAGTTACAATGACATAAAGCAGGGATGTGGGAAGTGACAAAGAATCGGGTCATTTTTGCAGCCCACCACAGCCTCTATAAGCTATAAGATATGCAAATAAATGTAAGGTAACATTGCCATCCAAAGGGAATTTAATCAATGCATACTTGTTGAATTGATTTACATGGGCACTGGCCTGTCTCAGACCTGATTACTTTCACAAGTGTTTTTCCAATCACCCCATAGTTATTCACAGCAGAAATAAAAGTCCATTTCAAAACTATCCATAATTTTTTTCTTGGGCAGCTGAAGCTGTTTGCCCAATCTCCGTCTGAGATTCTAATGTGTGGATGTGTGTGTGTGTGTGTGTGGGGGGGGTGTTTGTGGTGGTTTTCTGTTTCCATTTAGCTTAAGTCATCAGCGATAACTTTCACTTGGCAATTCCATCAGGGCTCTTTCTAAATGTGCTGACATTTCAATTAAATGTCAGTGGCATCATTCTGTTTACCAGCTGGAAGATTTGTAATGGGGAATATTGGTAGTGCCAGAGACTAGAGATTTCCATTTGGCAAAATGCCAGCCAATGTCTTTTGTCTCTTACCCTCCCGTGGGTTGTATACACGTGGGCTTTGAAAGCCTGACTGACTCATCAAGACATTCCCTGGTACTCTAGGTTAGGAATATTCAAACTGCTGCCTGAATCCTAGCCGGATGCTTCTAGAGTCATCGTTTTTTTAATGTTTTTTTTTTTTTTTTATTTAGAACTTGGAATATATTTTTCTACTTTCCTAGCCCAATTAAACAGTCCTAGCTTGCCAAGCAAGCAATTACAAAGTTATCATTTGCAACTATATACATATGTATGTGTGTGTTTGCGTGTATCTATGTCTATACAATAAATATATTATATATATGTATATGTATATACACACAGATAGGTATGTACATGGATTTTAATTGGAATAGCAGAAGAAAGTGTCGTCTCAGGTCACAGACTAAAAAGTTGCGCTGCCCACTTCTGTTGCTTGATAGCTTGTCCTGTGACTTTGAGCCACTTATCTGGGTCTCTGTGCTTCCAGTTCGTCACCTGGGAATAGGGTCTCAGAGTTCTGAGGCTTAGATGAATTTTCATGAGCGCACTCAGAGCAGTGATGAAATATTACTGTCAATATTAATACAGTGCAGCCAAACAAAGTGTAAACATATCAGATACTGATAATGGTACAAGAAAATGACTGTCACCCATGATTCCTGACTTAACCATATTATTTAATTAACATGGGAGGGTTGTGTACGTTTATAAGGTGATCATGATTATTTCAAAACATGTAGAGTGTATGTATCACATCGTGTAATTAGTATTTCCATCTCCTCTTCATTTCTTTATTTTGGAGCCTTTGAGCTCTTATCTTGTTCATGATCAAATATGAAATAAGTTGCTGTGAGCTGCAGTCACCCTGCTGCACTGACAAACACTTGAGTTTGTTTTATCTAATTGGGATTTGGTGCCAATTATCCAGCCTTCCTCCATTTCCTCCCACACACCTTTCCCAACTTAATTTCACTTATTAAAATTTTATTATTGTCACTGATTGAATTAAAAAAAACTTTTCTATTCATTAAAATTGATTTTTAAAGATACACAAGAATCAACGACCATCAAGCTGTTTAATGCATACTGATATGAAAGTAATACTTCATTTGAGAAAACATGTTCTGTTCTTAAAACCCTATGAAAGGTTGTTCTTAGCCATTCCACATGATTCTGAGGGGCTTACAGAGGAAACTTAGGTGTATAGACCAGATTCCAACCCAAATTTCAAATGAACTGACAAAGCCATTCCACAGTGATCTGCAATAACACAGATGACAATAGTCTATTTTGTAAATAGTAATTACCTTGTCTATTGACCAGAGATGGAAATGGCCTCCTGAATGGCTGCTAATGGTTGGAAGTCCCTGACCCTTACCCCAGGTGGATTGGAACATTGATATTGTCTAGTACTTCTGATTCAAAAGAAGCCACATATTAAGGAGGGTTCCAGAGGAAGCCCACAACAGCCCTGTCTCTCAACTATGCCCTTCTAATGTGTGGGTGGATTGCTGCAAACTGAGTTGATGCAAGTTCAGGACTGGTCTGGTAGACCAGTAAATCTAAACAGAGCAGCACTCCATCTTCTCTTCAGCTAGAATGCCACAGGAAGCTGTGCTTGCAAAAGATCCTCAGGTTTGTTGCTTCTATATCCATGGAGTATCACGGAGGTAAAGGAAAGGAATGCAGCCAATTATCAGCTTAACATGGTGCTCTATGACAGGCAGAATCTTTCCACTTCACAGATAGGCACACTGGAGTCCTAGGGACCCAGCTAGACTTTCATCCATTGCCTCTGACCTCAAATTCACTATGAATTTATTCTACAATCATTTATCGGGAATAATTTAAAGGAGAAGCAGGCATATGATACACATTTTATTTCCTAAGTTAGTTCAAAACTTGCTTTTGCCCAAGAGCTCTAAAGCAGACAGACTCTATTACCCCATTCATCCATTCCCGTGGTGGGGCATCAATGTTCCCACAACAGAGCCCCTGCTTCTGTTTCACTGATTTAACCCATAGGATGGTAGTGCTTCATTCTTAACATTTTATTATGGGTAGTTACGTAAGTTTTTTGCACAGTTCACTATAAGGTATACTGCTCTAATAAACGTCTTTGTGTTTAATGCCAAGATTTCTTTGTTAGTATACATGAATATAGTTTACGTGTGTGTGTGTGTGTGTGTGTGTGTGTGTTACTGAGGCAAGGGAAGGGGATGTTGTGTTCTGAAAATGTAGAAAGAATATAAACACGGGACTCACACAGATTTAGGACAGTCAAGAAAGGTCAGGACTGAATTCTGAGCAAAGGTTGTCAAATAATAAACGAAGTTTTGTTTTGTTTTTTTTTTTCCTGAGAAATGGGTGTTTCTCTTTTCCTGGGAACTGGGCTAAATGTTAAGAAGGTGATATCTTCAACCTGGGTGTGGGGCTGTAAAGCCGAGGTCAGAGAGCAGCACTGAGAGGAGCAGGATGAGGTGCAGACTGCGTCAGGATCTGGCTCTCCAGTTATTGCTCCTGTCTGGCTCTCTCTTTTTTTTCTGTGAAATGCCTGGAAAACTTAAGTTGAAAAGAGAGAGTCCCACCTGCAGACCTAGAAAGACACCGGTACTAATTCCAGTTCAGCTCTTATCTACCTGTTGGATCGTAGTTTTGTCCCCTGGGAACAGCACACTTTCACTATTGCCATAGCTATGGCTATTAACCAGCAAAACAGTGTAGATGTGGCTGATTTATAGTAACAGAGCTACTGAGAGTCCCCAGAAAAGGGGGGAGGGAAAGGAATGGTCACCAGCTCCTCTGGCTATTACTCCTTCCTGCCCTCCACCAAGCTGCAAGTGATTTGGGAAGATAATAGAAGATCCAAGGGTTTAAATGAAAGCTAGACTCCATGAGTCATCCCCTGTGAAGTCACTACCCACATGATGGAGTGGAACTTTGTGGTGATGCAGCTGTTTGGGGGTTATCCACTTCCTGTAAGTAACCTTCACACATGACTCTAGAAATATGCCCTTATGCCCAATGTGTTCATTGGCTCATGAGGTGGGGTTTCCAAAGAATTGCAGTTTGAATTGTACACAGAGTCGTCTTTGGCACTGTATCTGGAGTCCACAGATGTTATTGCCGTCTGTATAACGGAGGAGAAATTTTCTTACGTGGTATGATGATAGTGATGACTATACTTTCTGACCTAAACAATACACACAAGTGCTCCTAAATAACCAGGAGCTAGTTCATCTTCATCAAATCTAGCCTAGAGATAGTTTAAGCTTTCTTCCAGCCCCAATGTGCCTTGATATGATGAGGAAAGTTCAGAAGAATGAAACCCCAGAAATTAAATCATTGTTTAATGAATTAATGATTTAATCTACTTAAAAAAATCTTCTCTTGGCAAGAGCTCAGAGAGAAATAATAGTTATTAAAGATCCAAATATTTCACCAGGGGGCGAAAATGATGTTGTCTAGAAAGGTTTTCTTTAAAGTGCATTTAATTCCCTTTACTCTGTGCTCTCTGAGCCTTGTAGGTCAGTTTCTTCCAGTCCCCAGGGAAGAAGGGAATGACATGAGGAATACACCTTGAAATTCTTAGATGATAAAAAAAGGATTAAAAATCAATAGTCTTTCTGCTTCAACTCTTTCAATTTTCCTTTCATCCCCAGAAAGTGCAGGTATGGAGGAGTGAGTGGCACATTTGGAGGATCTGGTGTGTTTTGCCAAGGGCTAAAGGAAAGTGTCTCTGGGTATCATCACTGACTGCAAACTGGCACTATATTGCTGCTGGGTGGAGTTTGTGGTGCTGAGCCACAGATTTGTCCTCTGTAATGTGGTAAAAAAAAATCCACACCAAGATTCCAGTTGCCCATTCGACTAATGGTGGCTAATGGCTACCATACTGGACACTACAGGTTTAGAGGTTCCACTATCATAGAGAGTTCTACTGATTGGCTTGGGGCGAAATCTCTTTTGCTGAGTTACAATTAGAATGTGAGCACAGATAGGAGAGATTGCCCCCTCTGCCTTCTGAGATTCAGAGCTATTTGTGTGATGGTTCATCTTTATGGTCAACTTCACTGGATTGAGAGATGACTAAAATGACAAAGCGCAGATCTGCATGAGTTTGTGAGGGCGCTTCGATAAACAACTAGGTGTCCAGGCTCCACTCTAAACCAATCATTTAATCTGATAGATTCAAATTCATAGAGGGGTGTGATTAATCTTTACTGTCAACGTGACTAGATTTGGAATCATGTAGGTAATATACCTGTAAGTGGATATGAGTGAGGATGTTTCCAGAGAGGTTTAACTGAGAGAAAAACATCCTGAAAAATATCATCCCATGGGTTGGGGTTTCAAACTAAATAAAAACAAAAGAGGAAACTGACTGTCAGCAGGTACCAAATCTCTCTCTTCCTCCCTCCCTCTTTCCCCTCCTTCACCTGCCCCTTCCCCCCCGTGTGTGTGTGTGTGTGTGTGTCTATTTCTCTGTCTTTTTCTCTCTCTCCCTTCCTCCCTCTCCCTTTACAAACCCCTCCCTAATTATGGAAACAGCTTCCTCATGTTTCTACAGCCTACCATCACACTGTGAGCTGAAATAAACCCTTCCTTCTTTAAGCTGCTTTTGTCCAGTGATTTGTCACAGCAACAACAAGACAATTACACCATATGGATAGCCTCTTGGAGAATAGTGAGAGAGTAGAAAGTGGGATGTGGACAGACGAAATAGGTCCCCGAGGGTCTGTCCCTATTTCTCTATTATGGTTTGCTTTGCGTCCTGGTTGCCTTGGATTGAATGGCTCTGTTCCAGATGCCTCTATCACTGTGAGATGTTCTGTGCCATCCCAGGTCTAGAAATCATGGAGGCAAGAAGTATGAGTCAACATCTGAAACCATGAGCCAAAATAAGTAAAACGCCTTACTATAAGCTGTCCTCTGGGTGTTTTAGTCACAGCTGCAAATATCTGACTAACACGAACGACATTCCAAACCCAGCTGTGCCACATGCCTTCTGATCTTTCAATTTCTTAACTGTTGATTACCTCATCTACAAAAATGGGCGGAACCATTCACACAGTCTGCCTGCAGTGTTTAACGGGCACCGACTTTAGGCTGAGTTACACATTGTAAACAGACAGGCTTTGCCTAATTTGGAGCAGCACCCTCAGTGCACTCTGGCATGTCACAATGCTTCCGGCAAGAAGCACCCAGAAATCACGCAGCAAGTGCCTTTCATTGGGCCTGGCATGTGGAACAGGCTTCATATGTTAACTGGTTGTCAGTGCCAGTGGAGATAACAAACTCCTTCCTTAGAACTGCTTCCAGTTTTTTTTTTCTTTTTCATTTTGCTAGTCCTTTCTATATCATCACAAGCTAAAAATGACTCAGAGAACACCCAGGATAAAGACAAATTAGCTGCGTGTCTAGACAGGGATCTGAAAGCACACCAGTAGATGTGGCCCTAATTCTAGGTTACCTCCTGCCTCACCACCCATTCCAAGAGGAATGCGGTATCCTTAGGGCTTCCCATCAGGCTAAAAAACAAGACAAACAAAACAAAAACAAAAACAAAAAACCTTGAGTGTCTGTTGTAGAGGAAGATAACTCCTGCCTTCACCACGGCCCTCTAGCATCTTAGCCACGTGCACATCTCTACTTGGAGTATGTTGGCGAGGAGATGGACAGAGCCCATAATTCCCAGAAAAGGTAAGAGAGCAACTTGAGCCTGAGTCTCCAGGGCTCACACCTCTTGCAGGAGCCAACACAACCCAGAGGACCTTCTTTCTGATACTGGAGCATTCTGGCTTGGCTTTGCTCCAATGTGTATATGGACATTTCAGACTCTGAGCCCTCTGATTTCAAGGCAGGATTCCAGAATGCTCCAACTTGATCAGAAGTTCTGATGTCAGATTCTGAGTTCCTGTGTCAACCCCACCATCAGCTCAGCTGCGAGCTCTTGATCCAGACAATTAGCCTGTCAGGTTCACATACCAGTAAAATGACCACTGCTCCAATCTTTGTGTGCCCTTTTAAATGAGAATGGAAAATGGAAATGTGAACGCAAGCCAGATGTGATGGAGCACACCTTTAGTTCCAGCACTGAGGAGGCAGAGGCAGAGGCAGAGGCAGAGGCAGAGGCAGAGGCAGAGGCAGAGGCAGAGGCAGAGGCAGAGGCAGAGGCAGAGGCAGAGGCAGAGGCAGAGGCAGAGGCAGAGGCAGTGGCAGAGGCAGAGGCAGAGGCAGAGGCAGAGGCAGAGGCAGAGGCAGAGGCAGAGGCAGAGGCAGGTAGGTCTCAGTGAGCTCAAGGCCAGTCAGGACTACATAGTAAGAATACGTATATGTAATTTGTTTTAAGTGAAGACTAACAGAAGAGTGTTTGCACACATTAAAGCAAATGTGAAGGTTCTGACAATATTCTGGCAAACAGCAGATATCTGGATTGTGGGCCCAGGTAGAGAATCTGTCGTTTCAGGACCATGGAGAACATCAGGGTGCTTCTATACTTCCTAGGTTGCTAACATCTTTCCTCACTCTTACAAGAGTATGGGGAGCCATTCCTTGTTCTTCACACCACCCGAGAGGCATCATAATCACGCCAGAGAAACCACTTCAGGATTAAGCTAACACTGTCACTTGCAGTGTGGCTAGAATGGAAGAACCTGAGACATAGAATACAGCAGCGACACGAGACATCTATTTTTAGCAGGCAAAAGCTCTACTAACGAGTTCCCAGGGCTTGTCCATCTACTGCTAGACCTCCAGTCTTACTGATCACTAAATGCCCTCACTTTAAACCAAGAAGAACAGGTTTTCTGCTGTCTGCACTAATTGGGTCACGATGCTTGGGTAGTGTGGAGGCAGTGTGCCTAATTCATCTCAAGATAGCCACCGTCAACCATTTCCCCACGAGGAACGGTGGGAGTCCTTGGACATTTGAAGACTCTTCTGCTTGTGCTCAAGCTTGTTTCATCACAGCTTCTGATGTCCACACCTGGGCATTTGGGGAGGCCAGCTGAAAGACAGGAAGTTACCACTTGGAGTCCCCTGCTCCGTGCCTCCTGCCGCTGTCCCAGAGGCCCTGGTACCAAGGATGGGCACATAGTGTGTCTCTTCCCTCAGAAGCAGCCTGGCTGCCTTTCTTTTCAGCTTCTGGATAAATAACTCATGTTCTCGTCACTGCGCGTCACAGATACAGAGTTTTCAGTGGGGTTCAATGTAATTGCTACCATCTATCACTTTAATAGCTGAATGAAGGTGAGATGTAATTAGAAAGGGTGTCAGCGGAATATGGAGTTTGTTTTACAATTATCTATACAGCCTGGGGGACCATCAGCACAGAACATTGCCTTTTAAAAGCCCAAGAAACATGTGGCACAAATTGCATCACTGAATGACTTAAAGGACCCTTTCATGTTTTCTCTCAGCTCCTCTGAATTTGGGCACAGGCTTGTGAGTCCTGCGTGCTCAACAGACTCTGGATAAAGTCATATGCAACCTTAGTTTTTAGTAATCAAATCCTAACCTTGACCCAACAAGAATCTTGGGAGCTGGAATCAGGGAGCTCACAAATTCAAGAAAAGTCTGAGCTACAAAAGTGAGTTCAAGCCTAATCTGAGCCTCAGTTAAGCCCCAGTCTGCAAATAAAAGGTAAAAAGGGAGTTAGGGATATATAGCTCAGTGGCAGAGCCTCGCTTAGTGTGTAGGAAGGCCTAGGCTCAATCCCCAGTACTGGAAGTTGAAATGGCATCTATCTCTCATTGCTTTTCTTTTTTTTTTTTCAATGCAGTTTATTCAGGAACATTGAACAATCCTCGGACCCCGGGGAAAGCCAGCCCACAGCTTAAATAGCCTCTGGGTAGCCAACCCAGGCGTGCCACGGGGGCAATGCAGATAGGTCCACATACATGGAAGCAAGCCAGATCCTCAGCCTTAGCCAAATGTGGAATTGTTAATGACAGAGAGCACTCACCATCGGGAAGGTGGAAGGCGGAAACCAGCTCCATCTTTAAGGCATAGCATTCTGCAGCTCTCTACAGTTCCCCCTTTTTGTTTTAGACGCATCAGGCAAGAGTAGAGGTCTGATCTCTGATATTAGAAATAAATTGGGACTTTGTACAGATGTTCATTTAGGTGTCATCCACCCAAAGAGCATCAGACCCGTCTGATACCTTTTTCTCAGAGGCGGGACCTGGGGCATCAACCTGCATGCAATCAGACATGCTCTCCTCTGGGTCCAAAGCGGCTCATAATATTTCCTATAAGCCCACACCTGTTTGTCTATATCCCCCATTTTTATTCATTATTAGCCAGATAGAGCCAAGTAATTGTGGTAATGATACTTGCTTTTTCGCCCAATGCTGGAATGCTAGTAAATTTAGGTATGCCCTGGTTACTCGCATGCCTCACTGGGTGCCTGTGCCCATTGATGCCCCTCACGCTATGACTCTCTTCAGACAGAAAAGGGATCTTGGAACTACAGCCACCATTGTTACTACCATCTCATTGACGGCTGTTGGAGCTACCACCAGGGCATCAGCCATGAGTCATACTGGGCAGACTGCTCAGACCCTGAATAATCAGTTAGCCAATGTAGCTCATGCCTTAGTTGTACATAAAGGAATTAATGCTCAACTAAAAGGAAGCTTGATGGTGTTCAATCAGAGGATTGACCTCTTGCAGGAGCAAATTGATACCCTATGGCAAATCGCTCAACCTGGCTGTCAATGAAAGTATGCTTGACTTTGTGTCACTAGCATACAACATGAGAATTTTTCCTGTGCTGCAAATCTGTCTAAACAATTGTCGAGCTATATTTTAGGTAATTGGACTGGAGAATTTGATACTACGATGGAGCAGCTGAGAGTGGCCATTGTCACAGTAAATTCTACAGAGTGGACGCAGGACTAGCCACAGGATTATCAACATGGATTGCTGCAGCCATGAATCATCTGAAGGAATGGGCAGGCATGGGAGTGTTAGCAAGCCTTCTGGTGTTGGTCTCCTTGGTTTGCCTGTGGTATATATGCAAGATTAGAGTCTCACAACAGTGTGATGCAGCCATGATCATTCAGGCCTTTACAGCCATTGAAGCAGGACATTCTCCCCAAGCATGGTTGGATACCATAAAAAGCTAAAATGATACGCTCAGGATCTCATTGCTTTTCTTTAGCACCACATACTGTTTCTGAAGTGAGGACTTTTGAGCGTCCCAGCTGCCGCAGCTTTGAGGAGCTGTTAATGACTTGTAAAGAAGCATTGGAATCTTCCTGGAGTCTCTGGTGAAAGGGGCCTTTAGTCTGCATGCCATTCCTTTATTTCTCCAGTGGAGAATTGCCTCTTCCATTACTCTTTATTGCCACAAAATAGGAAATTTACCGCTTTTTTAAAAATTCTTTATTAATTACACAATCAATAAATTTACCGCTTTAAATATACAATTGATGGTGTTAAGTGCAATCACAGCATTGCGCGACCAGCACCACTATCCACTTCCAGAATGTTTCTTAATTTTGAACAGCAATCCGGACTCATTAAGTAATAGCCATCGCACCTTTTCTCAGTGTCTTCTAACTCCGTCCTACCTTCTGTGCCCCTTGTGTGACTACATAGTGGTGCCCACACAACTTTGCCTAACTGGGGTTTTACAGCACTTTCCCTCTGATTGTTTGTTTATTTATTTACTTACTTACTTACTTACTTACTTATTTCATATAGTACGTCTCCAGTATTTAACCACGAGGAAAAGTGTGTCAGAATTACCTTCTATTTCCAGAGTGAATGATATTCCACTGCACTATATATTCATCCATTAGTTATAATTTGGGCTTCTTCTACCTTTGGGCCATTGTTGCTTTGGTCTGTGACGATTATTTACTTTTCACTATCTGGCTGTATATACACAGGTGGAATTTCCAGATCATGTGGCAACTCCATGTTTAACCTTTGAGGAATCTGAAAACTATTCACTACAGAGATTGTAATGATTAAAAATTCCTATATTTTCTTGACCAACTTCCTCCTTACTCCCCCTCCTCCTCTTCCTGTTCTTCTTCTCTCTCCCTCTCTCCCTTTCTCTCTACCTCTGTCTATCATCTCTCCCCTCTTCCTTCCTCAGTCTCACTCACTCCCCTCCCCTTCTCTCTGTGATGTTCGGGGTTAAAGTTAGGATTCCCCTGATATGCTGTCTCCATCTTCTCCAAATTATTTTTTCAACAGACTTGCCAGGATCTGAGCTGAGGCCAGTCTCTGACTATGGACCAATGCCTCCCCTAATAACTCCACCCTGGCCGCCCCTCCCACCACCGCCTCAAGCTTAAATGTGGTTTATCATGCCACAGGAAGAAATCAGCAGCAGACAGAGTGCTGATGGCTGACCCTTATTTAGAAGATACTGTCAGTGGGAAGAACATTGCTACCAGATAACAATCACTTGCTGCTAGATAAATGCCAGGGCTTGTCTCCTGACAGATGCTGTGCAAAAAAAATATCAATTACTCACCACAGTCTTCCTGGATGGCTGTGGTGTTCACCACATCAAGGGGCCAGAACCCTTTGGAGAACAGAGCCCTGGGCCCCTGAGAGCAGCTCACTCTAATATCCAGTGCCTAGGCTAGAGGCAGTGCGAGGCAGAGGTGAGAGAAACAGAAGGCTCTGTGTCAACTTGCTATGCGGCTGGGTGGCTGGAGCCTTCCTGGTTTGACGGGGTCTCAGTTTCTCCTTCCTGTACTACAATGGCTGTTCGCTGCAATCCAGGCTGTTTTAAAAAGTCTGGAGACTACTCTAGGTCCACACTGCGATTTCAGATGGTGCTTTCTACACTGCTGTAGTGCTCACCTCTACCCTTTAGGCTGGCAGCAGTCGTAGAGCAGGTGGAAGGAGAGAATATATTGTCTGCCTCAGGCACGGCATGAGACCTGTAGGGCAGAGCTCCTCAGAGTGAGGATATTGGCAGGAAGGAAACCCACACTGACTCTGAACCCAGTTTTTCTTTGTGGGCAAAGTACTGCTATGTCTGGAGTCAGATGGTTCTTGGTTCAGATCCCAGCTCAACCATGGATGAGCTATCTGTGTGCTGGTTAGGCTACAAAGTCCTGCTGAAGGTCAATTTATTGATTTAAAAGGGGGCTAAAACTCTGTACCTGAACTATGGTGATGTCCTCCTAACTTTGTCCCTGCTTCTCCAATACCTCTTCAGAGTCAGTCTTCAAGATGCGGGTCAAACCGTGCCACTCCTGCATGCCGTTCCCAAGGGTTTCTTCAAGGAAAGTAGAGGTCCAAGTCAATAATGAAGTAGACAGCGCACAGGACCGTGGCTCTGTTCCTTCCTTGTACTCATCCTCTTCTACACTCCTCTCCCCCTCAGTCCCCCTGCCTTGCTCGCAGGTCAGTGCCCATGCATGGGTTGTTGCTTTGGAGACTACCTGCCCACAAAACTGATCCCTGAGTGGGAAGCAGCCTTACCAGGCCACAGAGGAAGACTATGAAAGACAGCCCGGATGAGACCTGATAGGCTAAGGTCAGATGGAAGGGGAGGAGGTCCTCCACTATCAATGGACTGGGGAAGGGGCATTGGAGGAGATGAGGGAGGAAGGGTCTGGGAGGGGACGAGGGTGGGGCTACAGCTGAGATACAAACTGAATAAATTATAATAAATAAAAAATTATATTAAAAATGATCCCTCATTCATATCCTCAAAGTGTTTATTCAAATGTTTGCGTCTTTATAAAGCCAACCTTCACCACGCTGTTAAAAATTGCAAGACTGGGTCTTGGGACACAACTCAGTTGTAAAGTGCTTGCCACACAAGTGTGAGTTCCATTTCCAGGATCTATAAAACCTGGGTGCAGTACTCTGCACTTATAGTCCCAGTACAAGGGAAGCAAGGAGGAAGAGCACTAGGGCTCCCCAGGCTACCCTAGCCTAACAGGTGAGCCTCAGGTCCCAGGGAGAGAGTCTGTCGAAGATTAAATCAACAAACTGGGGTTGGTGGCGCACACCTTTAATCTCAGCACTTGGGAGGCAGAGGCAGGCCTACCTCTGTGTGTCTGAGGCCAGCCTGCTCTATGCAACCAGTTCCAAGTCAGCCAGAGTTACCTACTGGGATGCTCGGCAAGCAAGCAAGCAAGCAAACAAACAAACAAAATCAATAACTCAGCAGCAACAACAACGCATTGCGGAAGGTAACTAAAGAATGATACCCCAGGTTGGTCTCTGGCTCCTACACATACAAGCACATACATACATGTGTACATACATGTACACACACAGTTATGATAACCTCCTCTCATGCATAATTGCAAACTTAAGTGTCTTTGCTCTCCTAGTTTACCCTGTACCCTTTATTTTCCTCCCCTGTAGCCTCCTTCAATCAAGCTGGCTGCACACTGTTCACAACTTAGGATGCTGGGCTTCATTGTATTTGCTGCTTATCTTTCCTCACAAGAACATCGGAGCCCATAAAACCAGGGGATTGTGTCAGTCTTACTAAAATTCTGTATTCCTACAATGTGTAATGATGCTTGGTACATAATTCAGCGCACAACCTGGGGGTCTGCCTTCAAAATATGACAATGTTTCTTATAGAAAAGTTAGAAAGTAGGAGAGCAAAAGACGCCAGAGCTTTGAGGAGAGGGAGTTGATGGAGACATCCCATTTAGAGCTGTGTGTTCGAGGTTTTTCTCTCTGTACAAGGTCTGGCTGTCATCTCTGTATTAGTTCCTATCTGCTGCAAGAACAGTAAGCTTCTCTGATGATGGCTGAGTGAGACATCGATCTATGGGTATAGTCAAATATCATTAGAGCCATTTTATCACTACTTTGTTGTTGTTTTTATAGAAGTAGCGTTTGTTTTTACACTAGCTCTCTGGGCTATCTAATCTCTGCTTCTTTGTTACCCAAGCAGTGTTGGGTATGGGTTCCATCTGGTACTATGGGCCTTAAGTCAAATCAGACACTGGTTGGTCACTCCACAAGCTTTTTGCTACCATTGCCCTGGCATCATAATTTGCAGGCAGGACAGCATTGTAGATCAAAGGGTTTGTGGCTGTTTTTTTTTTTTTTTTTTTTTTTTTTTTTTTTTTTTGCCTGAAGAGTACCTTCCTGGACAAAAGGCTCTAGAACAAAAACAAAGGGATGAAAGTTATATGTAGACGCCAACTCAGCCTCTCCATGATCAATGAGTTTGTGTGGGTGTTATCTTCTCCAATCTATCTCCAATGAGACCTTGCTGTCAGTTTGTGGAGAGCAATGTCATTGTCTTGGCAACAACCTGAGTTATTTGGTGATCTCCACAGGACCTCTTTGGCCAACAAGCCAATTGGATGTAATTTAATCCTTCCTAGTACTGGAAACTTCATTTGGTGATGAGAGATGGTCAGTTGAGGCTCTGTCTCTCTTATTATTTGGAGGCTTCATTAGCCTTGCCTTTATATATTTTAGAAAGTTTCCATTGCACTAGGAGGATCAGGAAAGGGAGGGAAGGTGGGCTTGAGAGAGGAAAGGCAGGTAGAGACAGAATTGAGGCACATTTGAGAGATGGTATGCATTTATTCTTATTAATCAACTCCTCCATCATCTGAGTCGGTCTGAGTTGCAAAGTGTCTCATTGTTCTTGAACACCCTTGAGAAATGCTTCAAGTATGCTTAATACACTAGCTGGGAAGTCATATTTCTAGAAGAAGATAGAGTTCATGTAAAACAGACCTAGGCTAGGAAATTGCCTTTCTTTTTAAAAAATGTATTCTTCCTGTATTATGTAATGGGGAGGGGGGAATGTATTTACACAGTTTCCAAACTCTTGCTACATTGTTGGTAAATCCTTTTCTCAGAGTTATTTGCAGCTTCCATGTATTTTTCTTTTTCCTGGTTCTCCTTTTTCCATGTGAATTGTCCCTTTGATTCTCTGGCTCCATCTACTTGCTGAGTCCATTTCCTCCTCCTATCTTCCTGCTTGCCCACTTCCTTAACTAACTCCTATCTGCCAGGATAACCTCACTCTCCTTATATCTTCACGTGTGACTTCTACCTCTTTCTCTTTTGATCTCTTCTCTCTCTGGGGTACTTGAGTAGTCCCAGTTGGATGTGTGTTGCTTTCTTGAAATGGTTTTTTGTCTCAGAACCATTCACTTTTCCTCTTTGCTGCCAATGTCTCTTCAGTTCTGGGATCTGCTGCTGATGCTGGCAATCACACACCATCTTTGAGCTGCTTATCTCTCCCTCTCTCACGTCCAGTGAAAAGGAAACTGTCTGGGTTGTCCTTAGAAATGTTTCAGATATGAGCCTCACTCCTTGTATCTTACTTGTCTTTCATTTGGAAAAATTACTAAACTCTCCACTTGCAAATCTTTTTTTACAACCTCATTCAACTCCAATATGTCCTACCCCCTGCCTATTTGCTGCTATTTTACTGGCCAGGATCTGCTTCTAGCATTGCTGTCCTTTCTCTCACCATGAGAGCAGATTCAGGGAGCTTGAGAACTACTACATGGCTATAACAACACAACCCCCACCCCTTTTCACCTCGGACTGCACCTCCTTGACCCGGCCTTCTTATTTCCTTTGAAAAGTCCCTCTCAGTTGGAATCAAAAAGCTAGTTTTTAGATCCAGGTTTGGTATTAGAATTTTTTTAATTAAGGAAAGTTTCAAGCATAAATGAAAAAAAAAAAAAAGTACATTAAGCCACAATAAACACATGACCCAGCTATTTGATCCATGGTCACTTTTGCTTTCTCAATACCCCATGCACTTGACCTTTTCTACTCTGATATATTTTGAAACAAGTCCAGAATGAAGGCATTGGGATTTAAGTGAGCTGAAACACCACGGCCATAGCCTGTTTTGAGTCACAGCTTTAGATCTCATGTGTGTCTTCTCAGCACGTCCCACTTGGTGGCTGTTGGATGCAGAGCTCAATGAGAGACCCTGGGACTCAGCCTGTACGTGATCAAGGCTCGGTGGCCCTTTTCTCCACTGCCATCTCATCACTAGTGATACCAACCTGTTCTCTCTGTCTACTTTCTCACTTTGGGGTAGGACCCCCTCCCCCCCATACTAGCTTGAAGCAAAGCTTCCCTTTGCTGGAAGCAGACAGGACAGTTGGCAAAGCACCATCCACCATGGCCCCAAGGGCAATCTCACCACAAAACTTCTCTGTTTGCCTAAGGGTCATCCTTGAGCCTGTGAGGAGCCTTGAGGAGGCATAGTAAAAGCCAGCTCTTTAAGATAAACTACTATCCAGATATGAATATATCCAAATTGATGGATATCCAGATATCCAAGACTATGCAGGGCAGTCTTGGATAGAAACAAGGGTAACCAAGCCACAGTTGGCACAGCTTGCAAGGGGACATGATTGTATCTGGACTGTTGGGAGAGGGTAGCGTCAGGCCAGAAACTGTGGGAAATGGTTCACTTATGTCAAGCCTCAATATAGCCTTTATGGTAATCAGAAACATTTTCAGGGCTTTGGCCTCAAGATACGAATTTGCATATTACTTTACATAAGTCAGCATATGGAGTTCATTCACCCTTAACACTGAGAAAGGGAAATTAAATTCAATTAGATTAATTAGTGCAACTGATTGCAAATTGTTTTCAGACCTAATATTAAGGGTGCTGCAGGAAATACTGAGGAGATGTTTTAATTGGGAGAAGAGGGGGTGGGGAAGGAGGGAAGAAGCTTGAGGAGATGAACCTAGTTTGCTATAGAGGAGTGGGGTAGGGGCTAGGGAGAGTAGGAGAAGCTTGCATACATCTATGGGATGTTTTAGTCATCATCCGATTCCTTCAGTATCCACCCCCACCCTACCCCCTAGAGCTGACTTAACTGGAAGCCAAAGCCAAGTTTAGTGCTGCTCATCTTTTCTAATGCTCAATATTTGATTTTCTTCTGTCATTTTAAGTGGAGCCTGGGCTTTTAGTGCTAAGAGCCTTCCTCAGCCTGCTACTCCCTTATCACTCCTTCTGCCCCCCCCCCACCTGCCTCTTTTCTGTTTGCATTTTCTCCTCTTTTTTTGGAGCATGAGGCTGAGGGAACAGGGCTCAAGGAAAGAGTCTTTGAGGTAGAGGCCAGGGCACTTGCCTGCCCCCACCCCCCCTGCTCTGCAGAGGTGAAATTCAGTCTCTGAGCATAGACTTGGCCCTTTTGGAGGGGATTCTCCCCTGACAGTAGCTGGGTACACACTGTACTCTGTAGCTTAGATCCAGGGCCAGCAGCCTGCTTTATGGGTGTCTGTCTTGGTATAGAGCAGGTCTTGTGCTGGGGACCCATCTATGGGGCCTCTCTCCCAGATAAAAAAGGCCCAGCTCCCAAGGCTAGGGCCTGGACATTTTGCAGTGTCCCCTGCCCCAACTTCTTGGTCCTGAAATCATGCTCAGTGTCCTTTTGCCAATGGGGTGAGGATCAAGAACTGTGTGGCTGAGGCTCTGAATGTGGCTACTGCCTGCCACCTGCCCCTCTGGATCCCAGACTTCTTTCTTTTCCCAGTAGCATCCCAAAGAAAGGTCCATCCACTACCTCTGTTTCACTTCCCAGACCTGTCCTCTTTGATGGCATCGCAGAGAGCTAGGCTACTCATAGAGAGGGCAAGGCCTGGCCAATCTTCTGCCTTTCTTCCTTCGCATAAACTCTCTAGATAAGACTCTACATCCAATTTCTTCAGGAGGAGGTACAGTGGGTGGCAAAGGAATCTACACACACACACACACACACACACACACACACATACATTATGACCTGTACAATGTGAGATGATACAAAGGTAGACACAGAACCTAAGCAAGGGAAGGTAAGAGTAGAAAAATGAATAAATTAACAAACAAACAACAACAACAACTCAACAAACCAGCTAGAAGGAAATATCCAAAAGAAAGAGAACAGGACAGGGAAATTCCCCCAAGAGGAGCACAGTTGGGCTGAGATTGTCTAGGGGAAGGGGATTGAGTGTCATCTGTCTGGATGTATAACCAAGAAAGCCATCCAGAAGCCCACTCAACTTGACCATGCCAGAGTAAGACAGAAATAGGTATATGTGTGAAGGGGGAGGGGTAATGGTATCATAGGAAGAGGTGGCCACGTATGTTTCTCTGTGGATTGCCTGCCTACCTTCCTGCTAGTCACCCAGGGTCTGCAGAGCCTCTTACATCCTCAGTTAGGCCTGGGACAGACAGAACACACCTCTCCTGGTATCCAGGCAGAGGAGGCCTCTCTCTCTCTCTCTCTCTTTGGGCAATGGCCTGTTTTGCATGATGATAAGCAAGCTCCTGACAGTGCTAAATGGGTGTCGACTTCCAATAAACCCCATGCTGGTGGGTGCAGCATGAGAGGTAATAATCGCTCTTCCTGGCTGGCTAAAGCTACAGTCAGGATTAGAGAGACACATGAATCAGAGATGGCAGCCTGTAACAAAAGCTTTACCTCCAGCTGTTTTGTTCATTTTCTAAACAACAACAGAACATTCTCTCCTTCCCTCCACCTCTCCCTCTCCCCCCCCCAACCTCTTTTTTTCTCCTTTGTGTTTGAGATTCATTATCAGCCAAATTCATGGGTCTAAGCCTCTAGGCTTATACAACAAGCCGGGGAAGGGAGGGAAGGAGGCCAGAGATGCCAGAATCACAGGAAATCTGAGTCCATGTCCCCTGGCCGCCTGCATTTGCCAGCTGTGGATGACCATGTAGAAGAGCTAGCTGTTGGTAAGGTCCCACCTGAGGAGGAGGCCCCAGGTTCCTATTTGTCTAACCGGACACCAGACACTATCCATCTTCCACACTGATACTTGTTATTTCACTGATACTATGTCATTTCACTTAACCGTTGAAAACAAGCAGTTCAGCCGCCTTTAGTATACTCTCATGCTATACAATTACCACCCCTATGCTTCCGTTAGTCATCTTTCCATTACTAGAGCAACTACTTGAGAAGAGTAAACTTAAAAAGAATAAAAGCATATCCTGGCTGATCGTTTTGGATGCTTCCAGTCCATGAACACCTGGCCTTGTGGCTCTGGGCCAGTGGGGGTACGGGACGTCATGATGGGAGGGCGGGTGGAAGGAGCCTGGCCACTGCATGGCCTGGATGTGAAAACGAGCAAAGGAAGAAGGAAAAGAATAGGCATCAATACTGCCTTCTAGGGCACAGAACCAATAACCTAATTCCCTTCCATTAAGCCCCAACTTTTAAAGGTTCTACTGCTTCCTAGTAGAACCACCCATTGTCAACAAAGCCGTTAACATGTAGGTCTTTGAAGGATAATTACAATTCAACAATAAGCAGCCTTGTTTTATAACATTTTCATTTCCCAAAAAGAAAATTTCTTAGCTATTTATTAAGCAGTTTATTTTCATTTCTCCTTCTCCCAGGCCCTGACATACAGTAATTTTGTTTCCAGTTATATAGATTTACCAATTCTAAACATTTCCTATCAATAGAAATGCATAAAAGGCAACTCATGGGAGCAGCCTCTTTCACTTAGCTTACTTTCAAGGTTAATCTACATTATAGTCTGCATTGGCTCTTCAATCCTTTTTATATCTAGCTAATATTTCACTGTCTATAAACCACAATTTTTTATTCATTCATCTGTTAATAGCTGTTTGGAGTGTTTCCACTTAAGGCTACTCTGAATCATGGTGTATGTGTGTGTGTGTGTGTGTTTATTTATGCAGCTCTCATCAATTCTTTCGGCTTTATACATTAAAGTTGAAATTGGTGGGACAAATGATAACTGTTTCACTTTCAGGAACCGCCCCTGAGCTGTTTTCAACAGCAGCTAAACCATGTTCTTCTCCTACCAGAATCATATGAGGGTTTGCATTTCTCCACACCTTGACTATCATCACCTCTTGAGTTTGGGGAGGGGGTTGTTAATTTTAAACATTTGTATTATAACAGTCCTAGCCAGTAGTATCCCCTGGTTTTCTTTGGGGATTTTGTTTGGTTGGTTGGTTTGCTTTGCTTTGCTTTTGAAATAACAGCTCAAGTAGCTTAAGATAGCTTCTAACTTGCCTTATAGCCAGGGATGACCTTGAACTTCAGATTTTCCTGACTCTACCTCTTGAGTGCTAGGATTATGGATGCTCACTTCCAAAGCTAGTTTATACAGTTCTGAGGACTGAACCCAGGGATTTGTGCATGTAGGTAAGCATCTGTCAACTGAGCCAGATCCCTAACCCTCATGATCCTTTTGATTGGCAGTCTTCTGAAGAGGAGCCTTGGGTGCATTTGTAAATGTTCTCTCGAAATGTTGATTTGTTTTTCATTTTGTTTATTTTATCTTATTTTTATGTGTATGGATGTTTGTGTGTCTGTGTACTATGTGTATATCTGGTGCTTATGGAGCCAGAAAAGGGTATTAGACCCCCTGGAATTGGAGTTATAGGTAGGTGTAAACCGTAAACAGTGGTGCTGGGAACCCAACCTGGATCACGTGGAAGAGTGGCCAGTGCTCTAAACCACTAAGCTGTCCCTACGGCCTCTAACTTAGTTTTAAATTGAGTGTTTGTTCTTTTATTTGTTAAGTCTTAGAAGCTCATTTTATATTCTGGATATGAAAGCATCATCAGATACATGATTTGCAAATATGGAATTGTCAGGCCACAGAGGAAGAGGATCCAGGCAGTACTGATGAGACTTGATAAGCTTCGGGCAGATGGCAGGGGAGGAAAACTCCCCCTTTCAGTGGACTAGGGGAAGGGATAGGGAGGGAGGATGGGACTGGAAGGAGTTGAGGGAGGGAGCTACAAGTGAGATATACAATGAATACATTGTAAAAAATAAATTTAAAAAACTAAATACTTTTCATCTTTTATATTTAATATTTTTCTTTATATTACTTTATGTACACACTGGATTTTAAGCTAGTTTTCTTTGGCTGCCCATGTGTTATTTTGTGTTATGTGTGCATGTGTGTGTGTGTGTGTTTGTGTTAAATAAAATCTGAGAGTGGGAAAGTTTATTCCTGCTTCCTTCTAAGAGTTTTTCCTTTTGGCTTTTATATTTACATCATTGAATGGTTTCAAGCTTATTCCTACATGCTGTGAGATAGAGAACTTGACTTCTGCTACAGTGCCTGCCTCAGCCCTGGATTTACTGCTCTCAGCTGCCCCACTGCCTACCCTGCCCAGTGTCTCTTGACCTGCATTACCTGTTTGTCTGTGACCTTAGTCTGTACTGTATTACCCTCCAGGTCGCTGGCCTAAATGACTACCCCTTCTGCTATAATGGAATTCAGTTGGCAGGATATCTTTTAAGCCAACCAGCTAAATCTGTTCCTACACCTCTCCTTTGTCCTATCATAGATCTAATGCAGGCCTTTTGTCTCCGGAGACTGAGCTTCACTGCTACTGTATCAGGCCACTCTATTAGTATCTTGTGACAAAACCAAGTTTCATCAATAAAGTGCAATTGCTAAAGGCATAGACTCTAAAACTTGGAACCAGGTCATGGCTCTGCCACTTACTACATGGGGTCTACAGAGGATTTTTTATCTTTGTGTACCTCAGTTTCCTCGTGTATAAAATGGAAGTCATTATTTATATTCACCTCGTGAAGTTGCTGTGGCAATCAAGTCAGTTATTATACAAAAATGGCTAGCTCTTGTATTTATAGGGCTAGCTAGTTAATATACAAAAGTGGCTAGCAAATGATAATATTCTAGCCATGTAGTAGCCATGCCTAAGAACCCTGGTAGTCTCTGGAAAGGAGATTATAACCAGGAAGACAATTTAGCATAGCTCATTATTCTCCTACATCTAGGATTGGGAGGGAGGCTGCCTCCCTGACCAAGGAGAGCAATAAACCTGTTCTTGCCAATGGCCATAAGCAAGTAACCTGAGGAAGGCAGGGAGGAAGTACATGGCCCTGAACCAGTCTCTCTGACTGCAGAATTCTGTTGGTGCTTCCCAGGTTACATAAATCTACAGCAAATTCAGTGGCATGATATCTGTGATCTAATAAAAGAGGCCGGGAGCTGCAGCCCTGCTTTGCTGATTTGTTCTAACCTCACCCTCCAGTTTGCCCCACTCTATAGCCCACACACCTAATTTGCCTGATGTTGCAGTTCTGGGGAAATCATATTAGCTCTTGATGTGATTGCCTGCAGAGTTGTATCCTGGGTCCAGAGGCACCTGTAAAGAAGCTCAGGAGAAAGACACCGCCCCCCCACCCCGCTGTCACTCCGTCAGTGGCTGTGTCCTTTCCTGAGTTGCAGATGATTCATTCCCAGGAGGGAGGTTAGCCACCCGGATTTATTGTCTGTCTGAATAGGCTCTGTGCAGGGCGACCAAAATAAAGGGGAAAAAAATAGAGCTATCTCAGCAAAATCTGCTGAATCAGAATTAACAAGAAAATCTTGTAACTAATGATTAGAAATTAAAATGTACTCAGGAGCTGCGGTGTTTAACCGAATCTCAGGGCTGCAGGGTGATACTGAGAAGAATAATTGGACCTGGAACAGCTCATATTCTAGTTGCTGTGGGGACCAAGGCTAGACTCTTTACAACTTGACAAGGTGGGAGGCGGATCACCCCCAACAATCTGGGAGTGCCACTCCAGGGAGGGACTACCGCCCTCACCCCCTCTCTCTATCCCTTCACGGGAAGGTGTACTACCCACCTATGGATCTGCACAGTCAACCCTCTGCCCATCATTCAAGTCTCAAGACAGCCCATAGGGGGCAGATAAAACATCTGGCTCCATTTCCCAGAGGTGAACAGAGAGGCAGAGAAGCTATGTTAGCACATGGCTGGGCTTGGTCTCAATTTGGGTTTCTAGAATCTATGAATTTATCTACATAGGACATCCTTATCGACGAGTAAGTAATCTCCTGCAGCTTAACGTTTCTCTAAACCTGGATTTTCATGTAATGTGGACTTAAAGAGCTGTGCGCTGCAGTGTACTGGCAGACACTGGGGCTGCAGATGTAAAAGGATGGTTGTTTTATATATTTTAAGTGTTAAAAATAGTTTTCGCTAGAATGAAAGTCAAGTATTTTCTTGCTTGCCTAACTCTAAAAGCGCTTAACAAGTTTTACAAAATAATTTGGATGGGGAGCTCCACGGAGCACTGGGTATTTTTAGTCTCTGAGCGAATGTATCAGAAAGCCATGGGGAATGACAAAGAGGGGCCCAGAAGGAAATGAGCTTGCAGCCTTGCCTTGGCCACTGTGCCTTCCAGTCCCTTGGGCTGTCAGGGTCCCCCTGCTTCGCCTGCCAGATTTACCATCACCAGGGAGGGAACAATCTTTGAGCGCCATGCCTAAGCGGGAGACACAGTGTGATCTGATTTGAATTTCATTTGCAGATACATTTCTGCAAGGACCTTGCTCCTTCCAGGGTGGGAGAGCTGCATTTTTTTTTTTCCTTTCAGGGTGGCTGCTAGAGCATAGTGACAGAAGATCTTGGGATCTGAATAAATTCTCTGTATACCATTCTCTGCATCTCTACAACGGACTCACATAAGATATGTAAGTGAGAATGCTTGTCCTATAGTAGGGATTAATGAAGAAGCATGACTATTAATAGGAAGAGTAGACCTTGATCTCAAGAGCAGGTGATATTCTGGGTTGCATTTTTCTTCCTCTATGTCTATGCAAAATTACTCTACTACTAAAAGTTCTATTGAGATCCCACTTCAGAAGACTGCTTGAAACAACAAGCTGAAGGCAACACTTTTTTTGTTGGGTTTTATTACCTGCATCTCCCATTAGGTCAAATCCTGTACCAGAAATAGTATCCTTCCTGTTTACTGGTCCTGAGGCACAGGCAGCATCTAGATGGTCCAGATAGAGCAGTGTAAGATCAGAATTCAGTTGGGAAGTAGATGAAGGATCTGGACATGAACCTCAGCAAGAGCAGGAAGAAGTCCACAAAACTCACCGGAGATTGAGCAGGTCAGAGTGAAGACAGAAGTGAGGGTGAGAAACCAGAGCTTAGGGATGGTGGAGACTTTAAAGTCTAGGACTTGGGCTCTGTCTAAGCTGGGAAATGGGCGGCAGAGGTTCCAACAGGCAGGCAAGTGATATCAGAAACATGTAGCTTGGTACATGTCTCTGACCAGAGCCTCCTGGTCAGACATTAGGCATGAGAGGCCTGACAGAATTACTTCAAATTTTTTTCTCAAAATACAACCTGGCCATGAGTGAGGAGATTCTTGGCTTTCCTGCACCCCATCAACTGAATAAGGTATCACAATAACGGTGGTCATGAAACAGACACACAGGGAGGACATTTTATACAGGAGCATCATTAAGGCATGAGTATCCAAAAAAATACTAAACACTGTGAAGGGAAACTCTCAAAATGACAGGTGTACCTCAGACCAGGGCCCGAAGAACCAAGGTGTGTTCTTTTAAACGCGCTTTGTGAACAAAGTGCCATGAAAACTTGGAGCCACGAAAGTCCCACTTCTCATCCCAGGTGTCCTGCAGACCCTCAAGCAGACCCACCAGAGAAGGACAAATCAAGGAGGTCTGGATTGCAGGCCTTGGTGACTTCCCTGGAGCACTGAGCTAAGCTGAAGGACTGTAGACAAGCGAGGAGTCAAGAGATTGCGTGCATTTGTTTCCTCTCTTTCAGAAGAGACGCGCTGGCTGAAGTGCAGCAACCTCAGCTGTCTTATCCAGCCTCACATTAAGAAAGTTGGGTCCAGCCTAAGTAAATCTTCGGGATGGTATGGTTGGCTGTTGTACGGTGAAACTAGAGCAGTGGTTCTCAACCTCCCTAATGCCGTGACCCTTTAATACAGTTCCTCATGTGGTGCTGACGCCCAACCATAAAGCTGTTTTTATTGCTACTTCATAACTGTCATTTTTCTATTATTCTGAGCTGTAATGTAGATATCTGATATGCAGCCTATCTGATTCGCTATTCCTATGAAAAGGTTGTTTGACCCCCCAAAGGCTCGTGACCTACAGGTTGAGGTCCACTAAACTAAAGAGGCTGAGAGCAAATACCTACCCATACAAGGATCAACCCAAAGAAAAGGTTCGGCTCACCAGACAGCATGCCCACCCGAGCACACCAAATTTCCGGTATTTGTATGTTTCATTCTGAAATACATATAGATGGTCAGAGACAACTAGAAATGTGAGGATGTCTTTCAACCTAGAAGACAGAAAGCAAACAAATATGTCCAAAGAAAGCTAGAGAATTTTATAACAGCACAAGAGAAAATAAATCATTGAATAATCAACAAACTAGTTTAGAAAAACCTCCAGAGACTCAGGCCATTAAATTGACATTTAGAGACCAAAGAAGAGAATGTAAGTAATGCCACGGGAGTATTTCAACAGAGAGCCTCTGAGTGGGGACTCTTACAGGAAGGAAGAATGAAAATGTTGGTAAGCTCAGGTTATAAAGAATATTATTATGACATTGTGGAAAATTTGGAGAAAAATGTCTCAGATATCAGGAAAAGAGAAAAAAAAATCTGAAGCAATCCCTCCGTTCCGGAAAAACAAAAGATTGAACAGAAAAAAAGGTCTGATCATAATTTGCTGTTTGGCTCAGCATGCAAAAGATGATTATTGATTTTGCTAAAAAATTATTTTATAAACATGTCACAGGGATAAAAGGAGAGAAATGTGGACCGTGGTGTGAAAAGAAAAAATCTAAATCTGTGTTTACCATGGCATGAAGCCAATAGAAAATGTCTAAAACTGATATTTTTAAAAAACAGCAGCATAATTTTAAAATTATAGATGCAAATGCCAGAGGAAAGACCTGGAAGTTTGAAAGATGGCTGTCTCTGGGGAAAGAGAAGGTGGGTGGAATAGAAGATTTCTGTATGTAAGTACTGCTTCAACAATGATTGCCTAAGTAAAATTAAAAGTCTGAGCTTCCCAAACAGACAAGAATAAATAGCTGATACAGCTTTTTAGTGGGCTAAATATGCATTTTTTTCAATCAAACTGGCTAAATCATTATCATCTCAGAACTTTAGCTTTTCTGGTTATGAATGGAAAAGAGATTTTTTTAAATTTTTTATTTAACTTTTATTAATTACACTTTATTCCTTTTGTATCCCCCCATAAGCCCCTCCCTCCTCCCCTGGAAAAGAGATTTTAAAAAGTATGTTACAAGCTTCTTTGTTATACTATATGTAATACTGTTTTTGTGGTTTTGTCACTATTTTTACATGTATGTTCTATGCCTCTGTGTGTGTGTGCACACACACACGCATGCATGAGCAATGTACACGTGTGTGCATATGGAGGTCAGGGGTCAACATTAGGTGTATTCCTCTACAACTCTTCATTATATGTTTTTGAGATAGGCTCTTTCATTGACACTTGAGCTCATCAATTGTCTAGACTAGTTGGGCAATGAGCTCCAAGGGCCTGTTTGTCTCTACCAATTCCTTCACTCCCACAAGCAACCAGAACTCTGGGGTAACAGATGTATGCCAGGATACTCATGTTTTGGATGTGTGCTGGGGATCTGAACTCAGGTGCTTATGCTTGCATAGCAAACACTTTACCACTGAGCCTACTCCATCCTGTTATTCTTGATTAGTTTTCTAAGTAAAACTTTGTTGAAGAGAATCAGTGAGCAGAAGTTGTGTAGAGCTGAGTAGATACCAGCCCTGGCTTCCACATCCCCACCGTATGTCTTCTGACAAGTTACTGGACAGTTTCTGAGCACCGTTTTCTGACCCTGTAAGTCAGGGCAAGTCTACTGTTCTCATAGGGTGGAGCAGGCCAAGCCTGGGGATTTCACCTCACTGCAGCCTGGCTTCTTGCTTGAGGGGTGGACATCTCTTAGGTACCGATTTGATCTTAGCAGGCAAAGAGTGACTTCTCAAGATGTTTTAAAATGGAATCTAGTAGCTACCATAATTTGGGCACAAGCCTTCTATGAAGCTGGTGTGGACTTCATAGAACTCTGAGGAACCCTAGCCATATTCACTATCTAGATTTTCTTTCATCAGTGATAATGATACGGATACTTAAGACAATACAAGAAGCTGGGCCGTTGAAAGTAGATGGAATCCTGAGTGGGGCAGGCAGAAGTAGTCAAACCTGCTTTCACAGGGATGGCTAACTTCATGCTGGAGTATCCCCAGCAGGTTCAGGGACTTCTCCCGCTCATGGCCTCCACATTGCAGTTTCTTGTCTTGGAATCTGTAGAGCTCCCGTGGTTGTCTTTAGAGCAGCCGTCTTTCCCTGTGAGCTCACCTTCTCAGCTGAGTTGGTCTGGATGTCCTACAACCAGCTGTGGCAAGGGTGGTCGGTGATGATCCTTCCGGACTGTGGGGCTACCGTCCGCCATTCGGATGTCGTCAGCTCTGCTCAGTGGGCATGGTTACCCACATACGGCATGAGATACCTTTTCATCCTGCTCCATCCAAGCAGCTCCTTAGCACTCACCCATCTTGTTGAGTTTATATTGCCAGTTTCTTGGGGCAGGTGTAGAGAATTGTGGGTATCCCTTTACAGAAGCTGAGGCTATTCAGTATCCTCTGAGCCAGCCGAATAACCATGAGCTCTTAGTGCTAAGTTCAGGGGTCTGTTGGAGACAGAGAAGTTAGCTTGACCTGGCTGATTAGATGTGGGAGCAGATTTAAAAGCAGCTTACATTTGGGCAAACTGACTCAATCCACTTAGGGTGTCACAAGTAGCCCATGAAGAATTCTATGAGAGCCAACCTCTGCCGGGTACAGTGTGGGTTCTAACTTCCAGGGGGAGACAGACACACGGTAGCTAATAAAGGGTTAATACAGGCCATGTGTAGGATGCTTTCTGGATGCAGGAGGCTATGGAGACATGAGTGTTGCTACAGGGCATGGTTTCTCATAAAGACACAGCAGAAACCCCCAGCTTTCCACACCTCTCCTGCTGGAATCCATACAGTAGTTCTTGAAGCAGAGCTCAATCTGCTTGACAGCAGGTTCACCCATGACCTCAGAAGTCGACATTTCCTACAGGGGTACCTCAGTAATTTAGTCAGGAGGCCCAGAGTAGCCTGGAGAAGCAGATACGGGGGTCCCTCCACATGGAGTAGTGCTCTCTCTCCCTTTTTTTTCCAATCAGTTTTTGTGGTAAGCCACTCATTTTCTGACAAGCTCTCCTCTCCCTGTTTCCAAGCAAGCTCTGTTGTAGCTGTGATACTGCCAAGTACCCCCTCCACACACACACACCGACTTTGAAATGAAACTTGTTTCTCTCCTGTGCTTGTTGTCCTTGAAGGCAAGGACTGGTGGCCAAGCCCTGGCATAATGCTGTCAGATAACAGGTACCTAGTAAATATTTATTGCTGACTGATCTGCATATATATTTGTGGGCACGGGGGAGGGTTCTGCTAAACTGCCATGCACCTTGGAAGCCTGGTCACTGAGACACGGTACCTGCTGTGCTATTTATCACTTGGGCAAGCCCATCAGTTATTTAACTTCTCTGAGACTCAAGTTCCTCGTCTGTAAAATTGTGATGCTAATGTTTATCCCCTAGGGATGCTGTTTGCATGAAATGAAATGGTGAGTATGCAGCATTCAAGCCTCCTCTAGGCCTATCTCAATGGCTCTCTAAATGTCACATTCTCTCCTACCTAACAAATGGACAACAAGGGAATAAATTTGAGGGTCAATGTGACCAAGATGTTGAACAATTCCGTTTTAAAGTCAGCCCACTAGGGACCTCAACTGCACATGTGGAGTCTTCTTTCAGGTGAGAATAGAGGTATTCACAGTTGTCATCCTCACATGAGCAGAGCCTCGTGGCTGTGAACCTAGAACTGTGAGAAGGCTTCTTGCATTTGGGTCTCACTTCTACTTCATATTTGTCAGACTTTGGGTCACTTGCCCAGCCTTCCTGGCTCTCTGGTTCTCTCCAGGATGGAGCTAAGGGGAGAAGCTGTTGCCACATGACCACCCATTCTCCAGTGCCCTTAGGACAACACTGGGCACAAAGGCACTGTGTTTGCAGTTGCTGTGTGCTACTTTCCACATCTTAATTTGTATAATTAAAAAAAAAATCACACCTTGTTTTTTGCATTGGAACAGATCAGTGTTACACCATGAAGGTATGTACCCATTGGGCTCTGCCAGAGCTCTGTGACATGAAAGCCACTGTCCCACCCTGCTCTATTTTCCCTCATCTCCTCTCCAGCCAAAACTACCACCCAGTCACTCAAAACTATTGTCTCTCTTCTACTCTAACAGTGAGACAGTTCTGGCCTCAGGAAATTTCTGAAACCTTGATCAGATCCTGGCCTCACAATCTCACTTCAAACCATGCTACTTCTGCCAAGCCAATCTTCTTGTGCTCTAGTCAACAATATCCCCTTGCTCAGAAAATGTCAGTAGCTCACAAGACTCGCTAGGTTAAGATTTGGTATTCCAAGCTAGCTGTCTGGCTTTACCTCATGTCCATTCTTTCCCATGTCTCACCGATCCACTTCCCCGGAGTCTGTACTTACAATGGTTCCCGCCACCTGGATAGAGACCCACTCTCCATCTTCTTGACATCTCAGTTATGCTTTGAGGTTCTTTCATTGCTTCTTTTCTTGCTTGGTGCCTAAGAGCTCTTTAGATCTCTTCTGTGACCAGCATTCTGCATGAACGGCTCTGATCCTTCCCTGGCTCAGAACTGAGCATTCTGTAGAGCATCAGTGGATCCAGGGCATGTGCTCTGTCTGAGAAGGCCCACCCACATGCAGGTGGTGCTTTCTGGAAGCCAGTGGAATCCTGGGACACTGGGAGCTGCCCCTTACGCTGAAACTCTATTGCGTCAATTTTATTTGTTTGTTTGTTTGTTTTTTGGGGTTTTTGGGGGGTTGTTGTTGTTGTTTTGTTTTGTTTCGTCAACTTTTAACCTCTGTCAGAGTGTCTGGCAATGATTCTGTGATAAGATGCCATTGCAAAAGTTCACTCAATTTTGAGATCCACATAACCAGGTTATTAACCACTTTCCAGTCTTATAATATTTTAAATAAATCTGCATTTTTATCTTGGACTGCATTCACTATAATCCTGGGCCATATGCAGCCCTTGGCCTGTGGTTTAAACAGGCCTGGTCAGGGTCACTCCAAACTGACAATTGTGAAAGTATCAGGCTGGAAAGGAGCAAAGGGAGGCAGAATTAAAGCATGGAAGTCATATTCAAAGGTGGATCCAGAAGTTTCTTCAGGATTGGCGATGAGACAGGATTTCATTCTGGCCTTGAACTCACGGCCTGAGTTCTATACCCATTTTAAGCCTCCTCTCCAATAACGCTCGCTGATGCCCTGTTCTACCTCGTTTCACCTCTCCCGCAAGAGCTTAGCACTGACAAGACAGAGTCCTGATTCATGTGTGCCAGCAGGGAAGGAGCAAGATGGGTGGAGACATACCAGGTAGAGAAATAATAGCTGAAACCCTCATGCAACAAAAACCGAGAGGACACATTTCCTTCGCAGCACCCCATTGCTCCTTTCTGTTTCCTGCCCTCCTGGGCTGAAACCTTCTCCTTGACCCCATGACTTTGGCAATCCTACAGAGGATTCTCTGGCCATAGCCATGACTAAAGAAACCTTTAAGAGACCTCTGAGGATTGAGGGGTAGAATATTTTGAATGCTTATGTATGCTCCAAACTCAGGTGTTGAAATCCCAACTCCCTGTGTGAGGATACCGGGATGGGGCCTTGGGGCGGTGAGAGGGTGATGCATGCTGAGCCTTCAAAAGTGGAGTTAATACCCTTATCATGGGGAATTTAGAGAGCTTTTTACCAAGAAAGACCACAGATGGCTGTTGTCTGTGAACAAGAGAATGTACCTCATCTGACAGCATACTTGCTGCTACCTTGACCTTGGACTTCCCAGCTTCCAGCACCATGAGAAATAAATGTTTGTGGTTATAAACATTCGCATCTGATAGTTATGAGACAGCATCCAAGAAGACTAAAGAGGTATGCCCTCAAAACTCACAGAGCCTTCCCTCCGATCTAGTGAAATAACATAATTGCAGGGTGAAGAGTAGGACATATTATGTACCTAGCTTAGTGTTGAAAACTTTAATCACTGCACCTAATCTCAAAACAAAATTATGAGGCAGATATGACATTGACTCCTCTGCAGAGAAGATAGCTGAGATCGGAGAAATTTAAGTCATGTGTTCTGAGTCCTATGAGGTGAGGCCGATGAGGTGCTGACCTTTGACCTCTGTGCCTTAGAAATTCACTTTTCCAGCATGAAAGTAGAGATATCAGTGTGATTCAAGGTGGGAGACATTTGGATGCCACTTGGATGGGAGGAGCTGGCAACCAGAGAGAGAGAGAGAGAGAGAGAGAGAGAGAGAGAGAGAGAGAGAGAGCAAGATGAGGGAAGGAGCCAGCAGCATCCCTAAAAAAGGTTCCTGGGTAAAGAAAGTCATTCCAGATGGTCTCATCCCCCTACCTCACCCCACCACTATACACTTAGAGTAGGAATTTATTTTCAGTAAGTGGCAGGGGAGGAATCTTCCCCAGCTGCAATGCAGTCTAGTCCCCTTGCTGGGGGACAGTCCTGGAGCATCTCCTCAGCTGAAGGGCAGGGCCACAGAGGAGAATAAAAGGCCCAGCAGAGCTCAGTAGCCTCCCTGCATCTGTACACCTCAGTGCAATTAATGAGAACAGCTTTTAGAAAGAGCTCTGTCCCTCTGTTGACTGCCATTTAGCCTCTGGCTGTCAGATCACCCACAGTCACAATGAGAGCACCCTGCAGGATGGATGAGGGCAAGGACCATCCATCTAGAATAGGCGAAGCACCACAGGTAAAACAGCTTTGTCTTCTGGGGGAAGGAAAGTGAAGCATAAACCTACACCCCACCAGTTCATCCCTTTACCCTAGCATGCTGACTAGTTTGGGGGGAAGCTCTGCTCTTGGAAGCTGGATTTCTCAGAAGGGTTATCTACGCTAGTGCTCATGGCTCCTCGGTGTTCCTGGACAGTGAGTTATTGCCACCGCTTATCTACAGCTGCAGGTGCGGGCATCCTGGGATGTTCTTCCCTGCGAGTGAAACCAGGTGATATTTACTGGCTCAAGTGAATGAGAGAAGCAGCCCCTGTCACAGAATAGAGGGCGCCCCTCTCACCCACAGATTTTTCTTTCCTTCTCTTTCTTCATTATGTTTGTAATTTTGTTTTATTATTTCCCATTGGAAAGCTGTGAAATGAAAATGATGCAATCTACTGCTGTGAAATAATGTCGTGCTCGAGTCCTTTTCCAATAAGCCCCGAGGTTTGCACTGTGACGGCTTCATTAAATTAGTCAGCTCCATGGCAAATGGAAAAGTGCTCAGAGCTTCAGAGTTGGATAATCCGAGTTGGGCTGCCAGAGATTGTAGCCCTTGAGAGAGCTCAGATGACTGGCTCTGCGTGGCGGGGGCCAACGGGCTTCCACCTGCCACGTAGGACATCTGCACAGCTGCTAGACCTCCGCTAGTCAATGCCCCCCTCCCCCAAGCCTGCATGCCATATGCTGTCCCAGGTGCAGAAAGGATGGAGCAGTTGGGGTGGGATAGCTCAGTGGATGGCACAGGCAAAAACGGCATTTCTCTATGGGTCACCTAAGAGGACCACAAATACAGGGTTAGCTCTCTTCTGAGGCCAGGACTCTCTTTGTTAGATGCTCATAGACACCCCTGGGATGCCTGCAGATGAAATACAAGGGCCCTCGCCCACCACACCCCCACCTCCGCCAGCCACACACTGAGTTTCTGAGAACAAATTCTCTCTAGCTGGGCTCCACTGCAGTATTAAAGATTTCCATTACTGATAGTTCCTTCCAGTTAGCAAGCTCAGTATTAAACTCTGTCATTATGAAGTTAAATATGCATGATCCCCAAATCTATGTGTATTATAACAAGATTTTATTGTTATAAATTTGTCTTCTCTGTCTTCCATTCCTGCCTTGACTGTCTTTTAAAAACTCAAACGTCTGATAACTAGCCAGGAGGTAATTAGGAAGTGGTGCTAAAGAATCACAGGCTTATTCTCTCACTCATTCATAGAAATTTATTGAGTGTCTACAATGAGATAAGGTTCCCCCAGCCAGTGGGGAAGACAGTGGTGACAGCTAATTACAGCACTAAGGAATTCTGGTCTGAGCCAACACAGGAAGCCCCTGCCACATGTACACATAAATATTGGATAAGACAATTTGAAGCCACAGCTGCATCTGAAAGAAAGGAGGGAGGAAGTCCAAATTCCAAAAATGCATGGGACTTCAGAGAGAGAGAAAGAGAGAGAGAGAGACAGACAGACAGAGAAACAGCATGGTGAGGGAAGTGTGGAGGGGAACCGAAGCGGACGTGTGTCACTAAGGCTGGCCCAGGCAGAAACAGACAGGAGACCTACAGCCTCATGGGCAGCAGAGCTAGAAAAGGGTTGTCCACATGGCTTGGGTGAATGACAACGGCAGGGTATCTAAAAAAGGCAATCTATAAACGATCAAAATCGAAGATTGTGCCAAGCAGAGAGCTGGGGTCCAGATTCTCATCTCTCAGCATGAGAACCATTAACAGAAAAAAATCAGTTCATAAATTGGCTTGAAATCAAAGCAATCCAATGGGATTCTAGCAGAGGCGAGCTTCTACCTCCCGTGAGGCAGGCTTCGACAACCAGAGTATCTAGGATGCCCAGAGGAAAAACTCTCACTGAAGATGAGCTCACGGGAAATTATAAAGCACAAAGGGTAACAAGCTTCCAGGAAAGGAAGCCGTAGATGCAGTGTGCCACCAGGCTCCACCATCCATGCAGAGCCCAGATTTACCAAAACCTCCCATTTCCCCCATCCATCACCACTACTCTGTCCCCAGCTGCAAATGAGACGCCAGCGTGTCTAAAGCCCCTGCTGCTCTCTTTGCTCAATTCATGGGGATAGACAGTCATGTCTCAATTGGAGGTGTGTTCCTCTTCCTCTTGGACGCCTCTTCTGTGGATGCTAAAGTTACTCATATAAACTAGTACCGTGTTTACATGCACTTCATATATGTGTGGGTGTGTATGTATATGTGTAATATATGTGCATATGTATATGAAGGTTTTTGCACACATCCATGTGCAGAGGCCAGAGAAGGGCACCGGTGTCCTGCTCTATCACTCTATCTTATTCCCTTGAGAAAGGGCCTTACATGGAACCCAGAAAAGCTCTAGCAAGACTCCTGTCTCTACCCAAGACCCACAGAGCTACAGTTACAGTTGCACATGTTTTTTTCCACACAATGCAGGGGATTTGAACTCAGGTCCTCATGCTTGCATAGCAAACATACCCCCCTGCCATGCCATTTCCCCTGCTCCATATTTGTATCTAACTTATGCAATTTCCTTTTTTTTAAGATTTATTTATTATTTATACAACATTCTGCATTCACACCACATCTTACTATAGATGGTTTTTGAGCCACCATGTGGTTGCTGGGAATTGAACTCAAGACCTTTGGAAGAACAGTGAGTGTTCTTAACCTCTGAACTATCTCTTCAGCCCCCAGCAATTTTCTTATATACTCTAAACCAGCTCTATATTGCTTCAGAAATCTAGTATAGTATAAAGGGCATATGAAAGTAGTTTTATACTATATAGTTCAGGAAATAATGAAATAGGAAACAAATCCCATACAGTCTCACAACAGATACATTTTCCTATGTGGTTTTCCCATCTGTGGTTGATTAGGTCTCCAAAAGCAGAGTTTGTAGCCATGGAAGGCAAGCATTATACATACACAGTCACATATAACATACACCTACTTACTTTCTGATTAATATCCATCCCCCATTAATAAACTCTGAAGGAAGCCCATATGAGGGATAGGGCTCCTGCTGGTCAGACTGCTGTCAGGGGAGGGCTCCAAGCATTGCCTGGAGTCTGAATCTTGTGAGACCTTAAGCTCCCCAGGAGAGCTTTCCTGATCTCATAGAATGACTTCATTTGACAAACGTTCAGTCGTAGCTCTAGAATTCCTACTGAGCTGTTTGAGGCTACTACAGTTTGGCATTCAAACCCAGAGGTAACATCTACGTGTCTGGCGATACCCACTCTGCTGCGTCTGTGCAGGCCGTGGCCATCTCTGAGATTTCAGCCCTGTTTTGAATGTATGGGCATTCACCATCGCTGCCCTGATTACTTTAAAATCACAACTCCCTTTATGTCTGCATCAGCCTGAGAATAGCCGAGACCACTTTAGCTACCTGACAGAGCTGGAGTGATTCCCGTCTGCATCACCAATGGTTAGCCTCCCTTTTCCACTAATGAGGCCTTAAGGAACATACCCAGCAGGCAGTTCACACCGGAGCCACCTGTCTTCCATTAGCAGTTACTTTGCACGCTCTTCAACGTGGCTCTTCATTGTCATTTCCAGGTTGTTTCCCTGGTAAAAGGAATGTCAGTAGGAAGCTAAGTGCTAGTGGGTCTTTTTTTTTTTTTTCCTGCCATGAGAAAAGATGATAAGTAAGTGGCACTGGGGCATAAGTAAGTTAGCACCACTAGGGCTCCTCTCCCCAAGTCCCCTAGCTATGAGAGGGAAGCAAGCCCACCTCCATTCTGTAACTGCATGGCAGTAGTCATACATAGTTAAACTCACTTTATCATGAACAAAGGATGGTCTGTCAACTACCTACTTACAAAAATGTCTACTGAGTATTTGGTGTATCTATCCCAGTACTGTGGCTAAAGGAGAGCAAGAAACACTTTTGCTGACACCAGAAAACTTAAAGACAGTCACAAATACAGAGACAACAAGTAGGCAAAGAAAACCCCAGGCTCCTCTTATTATCCTAGTACAGCAACTGGTTCACCTACTTGGGGGTCTGGTCTAGTTACTGGTAGCCATTCCTTCTGTCTTTCCTCTCTGCAAAGCTGCTTGGTGGATGCATAGCTTAAGGAGCCTTTGGTACATCTTCTGTTGATGAACAGTTCCGTTTCTACAGCCCCTCTTTTCCAGTGATACAATTGCATGCACAAATATCATGTCTGGACATGTCAACTCTCAAGTTTCCAAGGTTACGGCAGTCCGCATAGCAGATTGTATGTGAAGCTTGATAACCTCCCATCCCCGAAGGGTTTCCTGGATGAAAGAGAATGGATACCTGCTAGGATCCAGCAATCACTGGGGTGGCTAGAACCTCCATCACAGCCTAGGAAGACTCCAGGAGGAGAAGGCCCACATGGGCCTTGGCTCCTGACCCATAAAGACTGTGAGACAGTGAATATGTGTTGCCTTAAACTTGTTGGGTTTAGGGTCATTTGTTGTGCAGCAGTAGCTACCAGACAGTTACTAACAGCTTATGGGCGCCTCTCTCATTGAAACCTTTACATACTGTGGCTTGTTTCTTCTCTTAAGACCTAGTTACTAAGAATGGAGATCTACCCTAGTCAATCCCAGAAGATACCAGTTCATGGGTTTTATTAGGGTATGACATTCCTATGCTAAAGGCTACAGGCTATAAGTGTCTTTATGAACAGACTATGACAATATTTTAAACAAGCAGAGACATCCGAATTAGCCAAGGAGACTGGGCTCTATAGGAGATCTGCCAAATCAGGATCTCCTAGAGTCACCATCACTCATCTGGTCCCGTCATGGAATGTAATAGGAAGTGGTAGGCTAAAAAAGTGCTTTGTGTTGTGTATGTATGTGTATTGTGTGTGCGTGTGTATGTATGTGTTTCTATGTGCAGGTATAACATGTACATGTAAGTAGAGCTTAAAAGTCAATCTTAGGAATTTTTCCTCAAGTACTGTCCATCATGGGTTTTTTGTTTGTTTGTTTGTTTGTTTGTTTTGATATAGGGTCTCTGACCAGCCTGGAATTTGCCAAGTAGACTAGGCTGGCTGGCTGACAGGCCCCAGCAATTCACCCAATTCTGCCCCTCTAGTTCTGGGATTACAAGAGTATGTTTTTATGTAAGTTTTGAGGCTCAATCTCATAGGCAAACACCTTGCCAAGTGTGCCCATCTACCCAACTCTGAAGTATCTTAAAAATTATAACATTTATTTACTTATTTTGTGTGTGATACTATGAGTGAGGGCCTGCGTACCTCTTTCACTCTCTCTCTGTGTGTGTGTATGTGCGTGCATGTACATGCGTGTGTAGGTCAGAGAGTCCATTGTCTTCTTCCACCATATAGGACTGAGAGATCAAACTCATCAGGCTAATGGCAAGCCCACTGAGCCGTCTTGCTAGTCCCCTGAAGCATCTTTCTAAGATTGCATATCTGGTTGGTGGTAACCTAAAGGTACAAGGTTCCCATTTTCCTGTCTTCTTCATCCATTCTACCCCAAGACACCCCACCCTTGTTCAGTGGGTAGCTCAGTTTTAGGCGCTGAGCTAACTGAAGAAGCAGCATGAGCTTATGGAAGGACGAGTTCCAATGTTAACTTTATTTGTTCTGAAAAACATCTCCATTCTGCATCTTTCCAAGTAGTTCTCACACAGTGACAAGGACAGCTTTCCTTTCTGGCCTCCAGAAGGAGCCTTGTTTTGTAAGAAAGGGTTCAACAAACACTTCTCATCGGATCTCCATCTCCAGGTCCCAATCAGAAAGCCTGGCCAGGACTGGACCTTCACAATATTGCACATGTGTGGGTGTTGCTGAGCCCTGCTGGTTTGTGACCTTTTCCTCCATCTTCCCTGAGACAGTTGCTCCTGTCCTGGGGGCCTTTGCTCCACCTCCAGTCGTGAGCATCGGGTGCAGTCATGGGCTGTTTACAGCCTGGGTTCCATTTTGGTTTGGTCCAGGGAAGCATCATCCTTGGTCCATAGCTGGATCTGCCCAGGAGTCTCATGAGCTCACAATGTCCCAGTGCTGGCTCATGAGTGATGACTCACAAGGGTTGACAACCACCTCCTTGCCATCCTCGGTACTGTCACCAAACATGTCTGTGTCCAGGCAGAGGTGGGATGCTATGTGCTCGATGCGGGCACCAGTCTTGGTCCATTGCTGAGGAGATAGAGGGGAGAGAGAATGAGCTTGCAAAGGCATGAGTTCTATAGATAATATAAAGTGCTCAGACATCACTGGAAGGGTCACACCACATGTGGCCAGCCAGAGATTTCATGATCTCATGAAGGAAGAAAAGTGCCACTAATTGCACTGACATGCATTAGGGTTTTATATTTTTATTGCATTTTAAATTTGTGTTTATTTACTTATTTGTGTTTGTGTGTGTGTGTGTGTGTGTGTGTGTGTGTGTGTATAGGCTAGAACACAACTTGTCAGAGTTGGTTTTCTCTTTCCACCACATATAACTCCAGAGGTTAAACTCAAGTTGGCAGGCCTGGTTGCAAGTACCCTTACTCACTGAGCCATCTCCCCAGGCCTAGTCTTAAAACAATGAGTAAAAAGTTAAAGGTTAAAGCAATGTTAGGAAAACTCATCAGGAGGCAGTAACTTCCCAAGCAATAGGATAGAAAATGTGAACTGAGTTACTGAGTTAGACATAGGAAGAGACAAAAAAAAAAGAGAGAGAGAGAGAAGATAGAAGATGGGTAGTGACAGCAGGAGACTTCCTCAGAGTCTGCCTGACTTCTTCAGAGAGCCCACAGAGAGGTGGGTCTCAGGAAGTGTCCCCTGACTCCCTTGCATGTGATAAGTATGGAGGATGGGCACATTGGCTGAGGAGACACTGAGCTTGCACTTCAGAGAGACCATCAGGAATACTTATTCCCCACAGTGTCTTCCGGAGATATCAGCCCTCCCTGGGCGAAAGGGAAGGGGACATCCCAGGCAGAGACAGTGATCCACCATTTGCCACACTCATTCTTTCGATGAGTAACTTGAACCTCAGTCTCTCACATCTGGGAAACGGTGCTCATTCCTAGTACATTCTGCTAGAGGAAGAGTGTATCCAGGACATGACTGACAAAGACCTTGTCTGAGATTACAGGTAGGTGATGGAGCAGTGACCAGAACATAACATGGTGAGCGAGCCTGGTAAGATTAGCTAAAGTCTGCAGGCTTCAGATATCCACTGGTCGACGGAACCAACATAGCCGTTCTTACTGACACCATTCAGGGAGTCCTGTCCCTGGCTCTGGCTAGAAGGGTTTCTTGCTTATTAGGCCATCGTCTTTCAATTCCTCCTCTCTTCTGACAAGAAGAGACTTATACCCAGCCAGTCACATTAGGGAGGTTGACCACTCCCAATCCTACCCCTACCCCTACCCCAGGTCTCCAGAGCACTCACCTGCCTTTCATCCCCATTCTTGCACAGAACAAGAACTACCGGGGCGCCGGGGAACAGGGTGACAACAGACAGGCACAGCTCTTCCTGGATGATCTGCTGGGTGTATGTGAAGGCCCACACCTGAGGAGACCAGGAAGATTCGCTTAGGAGTGGAACAGCCACCACCATTCTTATGTGTGATGACCCATACAGCTGAGAAGTTCCCAGAAAGTAATGATCATCCACAGGGTCACCTGGTAGAATTCTACTCAAAGGACAAAGGTTGGGTGTCCACACTGTCATAAAGTCTCTGTCCCCACACACATGTTGAGTCCTGGGCCATAGGCATGCAGGTGGATGCTGGAAGTTGTGTGATAATTCTGAGTCTGAGCAGCAACCTCAACAACACTGCAGCTGACCTGTTTGGTCTCTCAGTGTCTTCTTTGAGACAATGTCTCCACAGGAGTCTGCTCCTGACATTTAATGCTCCCAACAGCTTCCTGACAGGCTACCCTCTGGCCCAGCTGTCTTTAGAATGCCCCTTCTTTGAAAGGATTCCGAGTCAGTGCCTTGAGAACATGAAAGCTGTGGTAAGAGGTAGACAGGAGGGTAAAGAGAAAGAGAGCGCTCAAGGGAGGAGATGGAAGATGACTTAGGAGGGAAAGAAGGAAGTTATGAAAAGTAGCATTACTTAAGAGAGTGTTCTCAGTCTAACATGCAGTATAGCAAAAGATTTGGCCCCTTGACTCCTGCAGGGGGAAAAGAAGAGAAACTAGTTCAGCATACCAAGTTCTGAAGGAAGGAAACAGGGGCATTTTGTGAAGTCATTACAAGATAGCAGAGTGCCAGATTGCCAGTGTTACAAGGTGAAACAGTCTCAGGTTGGAAGAGGAGATGGCAAGTGCTGGTATAATGGCTGCCATAAAGACAAAGAGGATTTCTCTGAGTTTGTAAAGAGGTGCTAACTGCCCCTTTCCTTCATCATGCAGCAAAGATGATTCATGATTAGAGTCTCCAGGGGAGGTTTCAGAGGGGACTCTGCCAAGGGATGTATCTTTTCTCTATTACATCCTATGTACACAAAGCAGCCTTCCATCTTTGGACCAGGCCACTCAGGAGCTCCTTCTTGGCCCATGCTTATGGAGAACAGACAACGTCCAGCTGTGCTCTTGAAGTCTTTCACCTGTATTGATACTCTCATTTCAACTCCCATAACATACTAGGGACGACACGATACTTTCTGGTTTGTCTTCTTCAGGCCCTGACATCCTCATGAGACAAGCGCATAAGCACAGGACGAGGCCTCATGAATGACACACCAAACCCTGGAACACACATGGTGCTGGCTTCTAGGCTGGCTGCTCCATCTCGTCCCACCTCTAACCTGTATTTTTGTGCACAGACATTTCCTAATTGGTCTCCTTTGGCTCTAGATGTGTTTATTGGTGACACAATCCACTTGAGAGGCCAAAGCCAGGCATGACGTCCACCAGGGTCTTGAGACTGGTCCTGAGCATTGGGCAGGTGACTCTAGTGCCCTAGGCATTAGGAGTGTGGTCTTGAAGGATAGTCTGTATTTGGGGCTGAGAATATTTCTCCTTGTAAGAAGGGGAAAGACCCAGGGGTCTGTATCTAAGGTCAGAACCGCAGGGAGCCATTTGTGGGTCCATAGACCACTGGCTTGAAATCTATTAGATTTTTATATTCCCTTGAAAATAAGGCTAAAGTCAGTGATGGGGGCAAAATGAGCTACTGTTACGTAGCCCACAGGGAGACACACATTAAAATTTCAAAAATAAATCCTGTCATTACCGTATGATCGCCAGGATACATGGGTTATATTGTTTGTGTTAAAATAAGGGATTAAACAGAGCAATGTAAAACACACCACAGTTTCTAAAAACAGGTCTTGACAGTCTTTCTTTTTTAAAACTCTAGTGACCTAGAAGTGGTAGGAATAGGCTCTTTTGACATCCGAGGCTCCACATTCAGAAATGGCCCTTGAGAAGGGTACACCCAGCTCCACCACAGCACATCTGGGCCACTCCAAGGGTCTACAGGAGGGACATGTGAACAGACAGCTACCATAAAATCCTTATACTAGAAGTCTAGAGAGATGGTGCTGTGCTTGCTGCTCTTACACACACACACACACACACACACACACACACACACACACACCGAGGAATGTGCATGCACACATGTATGCATGCACACACTCCTTACACACACGTACTTTTTCTAGGGCTTTCCTAATATTTAATCTCCTACAGGAGAGCTGGTTTCTGGACACATTTACAAGAAGAAGAGATGAGAAGCAGGGGTCAGGCAGAGGTGGGTTTGGGGGACTAAAGCAAAGTGTTCATTTCCCATACCTTGTCCCTCACATTTCCCAGGGGAACTGGTGATGAACAGGTTTAGTAAATGAACCCTGAGTCAGAAATGAACCCTAAGAAGGCAGTCATTGAGGGAAGGGCTGGAGGTCCAGCTAAGTGGCAGAGTGTTTGCCTCGTAAGCAAGACCCTGAGTTTAGTCTGTAGCTCCAGAAAACAAACGAATGAATGAAAAGGTGGCCACAGTGGGGGCGCTCAGCCAGATCTGTCCTCCAGTAAGGATTGTAGGACTCTCCATTGATGCTCCAGTTAGAGCCTCTCAAAAGTGCTGTCCGTGATGGATATCCCTCTCTGCCCACAGGGAAGTTAACCCAGAGGTCGATCTGGAGGCTTTTCCCTGTGGGGATGGGCTGGGGAGGAAAGTTCACCCCCAGGCCTTGGAGTCCTTTGCTAGCTTGTTAGAATGGGGAAATAGGCTGCTGTTCTCAGGGGACATGTTCCCTGACCCAGCCGGAACAGAGAGAGAAGCAGCAGGAAGAGCAGCCTTTCCTCTCAGGCAAACATCCTGTGAGAGACGGGTGCAAAGGGGCCACAGGAGTACCTAGTCTGGCCTGGGTCTTACTGTTTTGAGCTGGATTCAAAATTAGGGATGCAAAATTAGATTTTCTTCTGATGCAGTAAGAGCTAAGAGAGGCAGGGGTGAGGGTGAAGCTAGGCAGAGGTGCTGATCTTGGAATGGCCCAGGGCCCCAACTTCTGACAGACAAGAAATCTTTAGCCTAGAGCAAGGAGACTGTGCTCTGTCCCCACTGGCACCGTCTGGAGACATTGTTGGATTATTAAGATGAGGGTCTATGGGCATGTGCTGAGGGGGACGGGGGCACCTGCTAAACATCCTGCAGGACGGTTTCTACAACAACAAATGATCCAGTCCTAAGGACAATCTTGCCGAGGCTCTCCTGAGATAGAGTGTGGGCCTGCGCCTAAACTCTTAGATATCATCCAGTCTTTCAAGTGGGGGTGATAGCAGGATATGGGCCATCGGAGGAGCTGGTATGAGGAGGAGACAAGAGCACGCTTGCAGAGCGCTAGCCCGGAGCCTGGCTCTGGCTCAGTGTGTGAGCTCCAAGAGGGGGTGTATCCTCATGTTGAGTGTGGAGTGAGGTGGGTCAAACAAACCCTGGAAGGAAAGTGAGGTGACTGCCTTATCAGTAAGCAGGAGCCTTCTGCTCCACAGATCGGGAGCCTAAACACTGGCCGGGCAGGGTAAGAATGCGCTACAAAATGCCTTGTGTTTTCACTTTAGTTTGGAATAGAAACTAGGAGCTGGTATCATTTACTGATAAGGGTGAGCTCCCTGTTTCTGAATGTCTTCTTGAAGGGAATATTAAATGAACAAGAAAACACAAATGGCTGACTGGCCATGCTGGGTGATCTCTCTTCCTTGGTTGCACAGGCACAGACCTCAGCTCCACCCTGGAGATAGCGCCCAGCCCAGAGGCAGCAGGGTAGCTACCATAGTCCCAGATTGACATGCTCTTTGGGACCTTCACTGGACTCAAGCTTAAGGCCATTCCGTTTTATTTCCGCTCCACCATCTCCTAAATTTTTAGAATAACTTGTATGTTATTCTAACTTCGTTGTGTGTGTCACAGGGTTGGGCTCTTAGGTAACTACTATGGCTGGGATCCCTGCTCACCAGCTTAATCACTTTGTGGACTCTTGGTGGGTTACTACTGTAACCTCAGATAGATATAAAGAGACTGCTGATTCTCACCTGTCCTAGTGCTGTGACCCTTTTAAACAGTTCCTCATGTTGTGGTGACCTTCCTCCCCAACCATAAAATTATTTTTGTTGCTACTTCAGAAGTATAATTTTGCTGCTCTTATAAATCATAATATACATATCTGATATGCGGAACCGTGTGCATATATAAATCATAATGTACATATCTGATATGCAGGATCATATCTTAGGCCACTCCCAGGAAAGGGTTGCGCCCCACAGGTTGAGAATCCCTGCTCTGGTGAGAGGGCCACTAGAATATATGGTTTAATACGTGCATATTTAGAATCTTGCTTTACATTTAACAAAGGCTTGTTTCCGTCTCTGACGGTGATAGCAGTGACACACAGACCAAGGCAAGAGGATAAAAGAGAAATGTCCCTTTAGACTTTCCTTTGGAAACTGTCCCAGAGACAGGCTGGCAGGATGCTTTTGAGATGCAGTTCCCAGGCTGTGATGAGGAACTCTGAGGAAGAGGGGGCAGGAGGCGATCGCCTGGCAGCTTGTTCCACTGCAGACTTGAGATCTCTACCCTGGAGGTGTCTGTGTGCCTGCTGATCTGTGGAGCACTTTCAATCACATCCACCCTTGGGCCTCCCAGCTGCTGCCTTCTGCTCCACAGATTGGGAGCCTAAACAGTGGCTGGGCTAGGGAAGAATGCACTACAAAATGTCTTGTGTTTCCCTCACTTTAGTTTGGAATAGAAACTAGAGTGGAGCATCTGTCTGCTTTCTGCCTTTCATGGATATTTTCCCAGGGAATTCAGTGAAGTTAAGAGGAAACGTATTAGCCTAGAGACTTCTTGGGCTTCAAAGGCTTTTCAATGCATGATGTATGCTTCTTACATTACTCCAGGGCATCAGTTTGCCAGCATCTTTGAAACACTTGAATTTAGCATTTTGCTCTAAAGGACGACAAGGCAGCAAGAAGGAAGGTGAGGCAGGGCATGGAAGAGGAACAATGATTAGAACTACAGGATTAAATAGCCTCCACGCTGAGCATGTAGCCTGGTTGGAGAGTGCTTACTTAGCATCCATAAGGCTCTGGGGTTTGAGCTCTAGCTTTGCCAACCAAATCAAACCAAACTAAAAGGAGCATTGATGCAGGCGGGAGGGCGTCACATTGCCTGGGGTTTACCTACTGGTGAGTGAAATGTCAGCTAGCGACAGAACTTGGACCTTCCTGTGCTACTGTCCATAATCCTCGAATACTCACCCCACGGCTCCAACCTGATTTCAGGACCTGTGTTGATCTGATGCCTGGATTTGTCCTCTAAGGGTAGGCTGTGTCTCTGGTATGCATACATGCGCGTTCAGAAGGAAGTGATTCTACTTGAACATGAAAGCTGAGAGTTCGCCACATAGGACAGAGGCAGAAATGGGAGCCAGGCAGGCCAGTAAAGCATGTGTCCCTGGAGTCTGGCATGGTATTTGTGGAGCAGAGACTCCCATTTACACTCCTAACCAACCCCCCCCCCCATAAATGTAAAGGAGGATGCTATTCTCAACTGACTCCAAGCCCTCTTACAGAGGCATGAATTTTGTTTTTGGAATTTTCACTGGAAACTGGATGTAACAAAGAATCCCTTGCCAGCTTCCTCCTGTCAAGATGGAGCTGGCCAATGGTTTTAATATTTATAGCCTTAAAGAGGCACGTCATAGACAGGTGTCTTCTCCCGTGACTAAACATCTAATCAAGCTCAGGGACCATGACCGGAACAAGCACCGGAGAGCTACTGGAAAGAGCTGGCGATCACAAGTGTCTGACACTCTTTAACCTCTGGGAGCCTTGGTGGTATCAGCTGTGAAGTAGGTGGGGTTAAAAGTATTTCATCTGGCTCTTGTACCACTTCCTTGCTATGGCTCTCAGTGGCTGAAGAGGTGGGTGCAGGGAGAGAGGCTGAAGGGGTCCGAGGGCAGATTTACACCCTCAGGATGGAGCAAGAATTATGGTACTTAGTAAAGATGTAGGTAAGAAGGGGCAGAACCATGTTAAGTAGAAAGGACCCCACTAGTGCTTAATGTTTGCAGAAAGGGTTGAGATGAAGGACGACAGCAATTGAGTTGATGAGGATTAAGACCCCAATAAGAAGGAAAAGGTCACAAGTCAGTCCAATGAAGATGTATAACACACATCTCACGGAGATTATGTTAGCTGAAACAGTTATGTGGATTTCCTTCTGAGTATCTGAAAATGAAGCCTGGTCCTGCTGCTAGGCTGTGTATCCTTGGAGATTGGGGATGTGTCTAATTCTGAATGAGCCTACCTTGTCTTCTGAGCAGATAATGTGGTACCCAAGATGCTATGGCCCAGTTTGCTGAGATTAACTGAACCTCTTTACGTTTCCCGGTGTTCTAGCATCTGAGAGTCACACAAACCGGCCATTATCTCAAAGCAAAGCAGAGCCATAGCCTACCACTGCCTCAAGGAGAGAACCCTATGTTCCTCCAGGCCTTTCTTCCATGGCTTCAAGTACCTGCCATTGTTTGTGTTTTTCTGGCCCCAGGGAGGTCAGCTGAAAGGGCAGCTGAGATGGACCATTCTCCTCCAGGAAACAGCACTCTGCTACCTCTCCTAAAACCAGGTATTAAAGGACCCTCTCTGAGGGCCAGAGCGTTGGTGTCCTCCCCGCCCTCACCTCCTTATGCAACCAAAGTTGGCAAGTTCCAGAAAAGCTCTGCTCTGCCGGGAATAGACCAAGCAAATTCTGTCCTAGGAAAGGGGCCAGACTACATTGTGACTGATGGAATTCCCATGAGCAGCACCCACACTCAGACTCACAGAGAGACATGTCACCTACTTACAATGCCTTACAAAGTACCACTTGAGCAAACTGTGTCACTGTCAGCTGGGCAGCCACACCTAAAGTAAAACCGACACCTCCATTTCCTTTCCCTTCTAGTCTAATCTAGCTCCCACACTGCCACCCCTGTCCTTTTTGGAGCAGAAACTGCTTCTGGCAAAGTCATTTGAAGCTAGAGCTAGGTTTGAAAGTTTGGACATGTGTGGTGAACAATGGAGAGCCACTGGAGGCTGTGTTAAAGTTAGGATGATGGTTTAGAGACCACACAAAAAATCAGGATGAGGGTCATTGGATGGGGACAGGGCAGGGAGAGGACCTAGAGGCTGTGACCATAATCTGGCATAAGGTTCTTAACAGGAACATTTTTTTAAAAATGTATTCATTTTACATTTTTAAATCATGGCCCCCTCACTCCTCTCCTGCCGGTCCCACTCTCCTTCCCTCTTCCCAATCCCCCTCCTCCTCTCCTCCTAAGAGGGGATACACCCTCCCCAACCCATCTCAGCATATCAAGTCAAATCAGGACTAAGCATACCCTCTTCTACTGTGGCAGGGCAAGGCAGCCCTGCCTGGGGAAAATGATTTAAACACATGCAAAAGTCCTTGTCAGAGACAGCCTCCACTCCCTTTACTAGGGAACCCACGCGAAGAGCAAACTGCCCATTGGCTACATATGTGCAGAGGATCTAGGTCCAGTCCATGCACAGTCCTTGGCTGGTTCTTCAGTCTCCAATCAATAGAGACATTTTAAAAGACTGATCCAGCTCCAAAAGTCAACAGAGCTGGGTTTGGGGAATGCAGTCATACCAAGAACAAGTGAGTGTATGACATGATTAAAGTTTTTCTAGGAAGAACGTGGTGGGCTGCAGAGACAAGGGCTGTAGGAGAAAGAGGAGCAAAGACACTAGTGAGAACTGGAACCAAGGCACCAGGGCAAAGGGTGACATGTGTAGAGAGCTTGTGCAATGCGAGGCCACTTGGGTGCCTGTGGCCATCTGTGGAGTTAAACCATTGACGCTCTCAGTTGCCCGGCCTTTGAGCAATAGTCCAGGTGGGAGTTCTTACCCGTGAACCTCCTGTTCCTGGAGTGCTCTACTGGGACCCTACCGAGGTGTGATACCTGGACAAAACTCAACCTTCTCAGAAAGACAGAGATAGTAATTCAGCTCCTGCTTCTCCTCAACCTCAACATCTCCTGCACCCTCTCATTCTACCTTGGGACCTCAGTTTCCCTAAAGCCTATCCTTAGACTTGCCACCAGGTCTCAGTGTATGTTATAATTCCTCTCTCCTTTTTCTGACCCTGTCTGTTTCTACTGTCTCCAAACACAGCCCATCTTCAGGTACTCTGGCACAATTTCCCAGTGCTCATACAAGACTTGGATGTCCCACCTCTGTGTTTGTGAGGTATCCTTGACAAACGCTCAGGGACAGAGCAGATCACAGTGGCTGCCTTCACATCGCCTCCTAGCAGCCTAGCCTTGCACTTGTTCCTTTTCACAGCTAACCAAGAGTCTGATGAGCGATAAATGATGCACAAAGACACAGAATTTGAATAGCAATAAATAGGAGATGGCCAAAGCTAGAAATATGAGTAATATCACACACAGACACACAGACACACACACACACACACACACACACACACACACACAAAAATAAAAACGGTTTATAGAGAAAAGAAGAGTGAACTGAGGACCACAGTAAACACCAAAAGGGTGGAAAGAGGAGCTAGGCAAAAACTCAACAGGAAGGCAGAGATCCTGTGGGATCACAAGGCTGAGAGGGGAGTCACATGATGGTTGTGCTTGGCCAAGTGCTATAGAGGTTGAGACAGGTGGTGAATTAGCCAGTGACCTTGAAAACAGCAGGCCTAGTCTCAGAAGGGAGAATGTTGGCAAAACCAGAGCTCGGACAGGATGTACTCTGTGGACAAATCAAGCAAGGCACAAGGGAAGCTTCCTTGGAGAGCACCCCAAACAATCCATAGATGTAGGGGAAGCAGGAGGGAAAGAGAAGTGGGTGGTAGTGGTTTTACTGGGTCTGATATGGTTGCCTGGAAGTCAGCTGTGAGACACCATTCGGGCATCTTGTCTCAATGTCTAGCAGCAGGCTTCTTTTCCCCTTTGCATGCCACATTTGCAGAGTTAGCTCGTGTGATCCCCTCTGCATGAACCAGCCCGTGTCTATTGTAGAAGACAGCTGCCAATCTCTTTGAGATCCTGTGAAATTACTGGAGCATTTGCTATTGGCAGGTGCCACTTGGAAAGCATCTCTCAGAGGAATTCCACATATTTGGTAACTAAGTAGAGAAAAGCCAGTGGTCAAGTAAGATGGATCCTTCTGCTCTATTCTGGACCCCTGGTGTCATGCTGAAGCAGGGACCAAGGCTAATCTGGACATCTCTGCTCACTTTGGTATGCAGTGCTATGACTCCAGGCAGTTACTTTACCTGAGACTTTGCTCCATCTCCTTTGACCTTGCTGCAGGGGCTTAGCCTGAGGTGTGGAGCCTCTTGGTTTTTCTGCTTTTGAGACTCAAGGCATTTCTGCCTTTGCCGGATATTGCCCTTCTGGATGGAGGAGTCTGGGGGTACCCTGTGGGAAAGCCATGAGGACAGATGAGAACACACTGCTTTTGACATCAGTGCTGCTAACTGCTGGGCAGGTTAGGAGTGTGTTTTGAGACGGCAGAGGGCCATCTTCCCTGGAGCTGTCACAGAGGTTGGCACTGGTCAGAGGATGAAAGGACGTTGCTAGTGTGATGCAGCAAGGGACTCTCAGTAGCCACGTGACAGATGGATCTCTAGGACAAAGTCTGTGTCACCAATCCTATGCTCTCAGCACAACCCAAGGTGCCACTCCCAACAATTGAGAAATCCTGACAACAGCTAACCCCAGCTTCTCATGCTACTAGGTTCAGCGTAATTCTCCTCCTGGTTTTATGGATAAGCAGGACTGATTGGTTTGCTCCCCTCCAGTTGGCCATTGGTCATATTTCTCCCAGCCAAGAAGCTCTTCTCATAGCTAACTTTGGTTCCAGCAGGTAGGTGTACCTGAGTTCTGGGTAGACAGTCTCCAGGTACCACTTGAAGGTCTGGCAGTGGAGATTCTTCCTCAGGTTCAGCCTGTTCTCAATGCTGGGGTGGTGAGGTTGGAGGGTGGGACACAGAGACAGAACAGAGCTGTCAGAGGCAATGATCTACAACAGTGGCTCCCCAAACCAGTTACACGCCCTGCACCCACACATCTCCAGGGAACGCTGAACAAATGAACCAAGCAGAGATTTCTCTTGTTCCAGGCAGACCTATGAAAACACCTGGCTTTTCCTCTCAGTGGTGCAGTACTGATACCAAGGGCTTGTGCTTTTATTTGAAGATGGAATTGGGGGTGATGTTTTTCACTTTCATTAAAAGTCAAGCTGTGAGAACCTTGAATGTGACGTTAAGCATTCACAGCTGAGACTCTGGCCTGCTCTTACTCACAGTCCCTCTAGGGCTGGGGTACCACACCACTCCAGCCTCAGAGCATCCTCTTCTCAAGATGGCCCTGGGGTCTCATCACACATCTGTTCATCAGATATTCACTGAACATCTCTATTTGACAGGCATGGCATTCAGTATGGGGCATGAAAGCTTCTGCATAGTAGCACAAGATACTGATTCAAGTGCCACAGCCCATGTGTCCCTGCAGACAGGGCATCAAGACACTTTGGAGGTAACGTGCTTGTTTGATGAGTCCTTGGTACTCAAGAGAGAAGTGACTATTGACGCTGGTAGGTGAGAGGAAGGATGAGGCAGGCGTCCTGCTATAGGTGAGGCAGAGATCGGGGCTGTGAACAAGTCAGACAGTCCTCCCGCAGGAACAACTGGCCAAGGGCTTTAAAACAGAGGTGCATGTGAATGGGGGAAGTGAGCCCACAAAGATCCACACTGGGGCTCTGCTGGAGGGTGCTGACTCTATCTCATGGGCACTGGGGTGGACTTGGTGGGGCCTCTGTAGAGTATAAGCATGGAGATGCTTTGAGGAATTCTTACAGCTGCTTCCGGAATGGGCCAGTTGGAGTGAAGTGGGGACAGGGGCATGGAGGAGGTAACTGTACAATCCCAGGTGCCGTTATTCTCCTTTTAGTGAACTGGGTGGAGATGGACATGGTCAGTCCTCTACTTGTTTTCATATTCCTCTACCTAAGTACTAGCCAAACTTTGTCCTCTCTAGGAAGCCAACAAAACTAGCCCTGCCTTCTGTCTAGCCTCACTTCCTCCCACCCTTTTCTCTCTCTATGACATCACCCAAACTACTTTTCTTCCTCCTCTTCCTCCTCCTCCTCCCTATTTCCCTCCTTGTGCTAGGACTCAAGCCCAGGGCCTCATGTACATTAACCAACTGCTCTATTACTGAGCTGTACCCCCCTGCCTCATAGCTTCTTACAGACACAAAGCACACTTCCTCATCAGACCTTCCAGCTCCATGGGCACAAAGATGCCATGCTTTTAGCATTCCTGATACTCTGTTCAGAAAGAGCCTGGGGCTCTCAGTGCTTGAGTAAGGCAGCAGCAGTAGGACATAGTGATCACTCAAACACAGCAAGGAAGGGGAACTAGGGTGGTACCCAGACTTGTTACTTGGCTCATATGGTATAAGAAAGACTGTTCATGGGGTTGGATAGGGATATGGAAAGAGGGACAGATTCGGTAACAAACAGAATGAGTTTAGCTTAGGACTTGTTACATTGGAAGTGTCTGGGAGAGATCCAGGTAGAAGTGGCCATCTGATACTTGGGCAGAAGAAACTGCAGCCCAGGGAAAAGTTCCAGTTAGAAACAGAGTTGTGAATAGATGTGGCAATGCCACCGGGGAGAATGCCTCGTAAAAAGAAGACTTACGACAGAGCCTCAGAGAAAGACCAGCCTGCCAAGAGTGGGAAGAAGAAACTGAGCAGCATGTAATCATGCTGGGAAAGATAGGACCTAGGAGCAGCAGAAAAGAAGATGGGAAGCCTAGGGGCCAGAGGCAAGCCAGAAAGGACTGGGTTGGATAAGATAATGCTTAAGGGCAGCGTAGGAGGAAGGTAAGGAGTGATGGAGTCTAGACTAAGCCCAGTGGGAACAGCTGTAGGGAATTAAAGGGAAACCGTTACTTCATGAGGCTGGGTCCTGGGCAGGCAGGAGACAGGCATACAGGGGGTGTGCAATGTCACCCTAAAGAAAGGTTTTATATTATATTTTCTTTCACCCCTCCCTTTTAAGTCAAGGAGTAGGTGTGACCATGGACAGGAATGATGCGGGAGAGGTGAACTGAGATGGTTTGGTCGTGGGCATATAGCCCCATCTGCGATGCTGGACACTACTAATTTGGAAGTCAAAAATCCCAGTCCTCTGAAGAATGAGCTCAGGCAGTCAGGGGCTTTGGAGATCCATGGGTAATTCCACTGTCAGGTTAGTTTGGGAACCACTCCACGAAAACTCATTCCTCAGATTAGGATCCTCCGCCAGCAGCACAGTGACACGTGGGAGCTTATTAGAAACACAGACCTCAGGAATCAGATTCCATGTTTTAACACGCTCCCTGGGAGATCCGTGTGCTCATTAAAGTCTGAGAGGCCCTGCACCAGCAGGCAGGCAGGAGATGAATGCAGACTGTGGGGATGTGATAAATGTTGATTTATGAATGAATGCAGGCATGAATAGTGCAGCCAGAGGAGGCCTGGCTTGCTGATACAGGAAGTGCCCCTGTCCACAGGGACAAAAAGAGACCAGGAAGGATGGTAGAGTTGTGTCCAGGCTACTGGGCTGCTTTGTCTTGGAAAATCAATATTGTCTATTTCATCCATAAAAATAAGTGTCATCTGTGCAAGAGAAAAGAGGTAGTGGACTCAGGGGCGGGGAGAGAGTAAAGAAGGTTTAATAAAAACAGTAGGTTTGAGCTCTTAAGAAAAGAGTGCAGGGCTAGGTCTCTTGTGAACTCACTGGCAACATGGCCATGAAGTATCCTCAGTAGGAGCATCTGAAATTCCATGAGACTGTCCAGTGGCCTGTGCATAGGGGAGGGAGAGATTTTACAAAAGCCTTGTATGCATTCATGCGCATGCTCACACGTGTGTGTGTGTGTGTGTGTGTGTGTGTGTGTGTGTGTGTGGTTTGTTTCTGGGTCTGTGTGTCTGTGTGTAGAGGAAAGAGTTAATAGGTGGATGATAGAGCCAAAGATCAGAGAACCAAACTTTCCAAGTTCTGACTTTAAAGAAGAGCAGAAGGAGTCAAAGATGGACAGGGAAGTGGGTAAAGGATGAGGCTGATGGGACATGGTCAGGGGACCCAAAGTCCTGAGGTGGAGCAAGAAAACTAGAGGGTGGGCATGAACTGTAATATCAGAGGTGCAAATTGCTTTGGTAATTTGATCCTGTAGTGCAGGGATGGACTCAACTGGAGAGGTTTAGGCTTCAAAAGCCCATCTGCTCAATGGGCTCATGTGATGAGTGGGTGAAATGGTAGAACAAAATATCATGGTTGCCCCACCACCACCACCCCAAAACACAAATAATAACTGAGGGAAGTTGTAATTTTTCCTTATTTCAGCCAGCTCAGGCTGGGAAGTGCAAGGTCAAATGGTTTTGGAGTCAGTGTGTTGTGAACCTTCATCCTCCCTACAGGTGTGATCTATGTTTTCCTCTCCCTAAGCCTCAGTCTCCTTCCATGTCAAACAGGGCTAGGTAATTGCATCTCTCAGAGCTTAGGGAAGATGAAAGAGCCACTGCATAGAGCGATACTTAGCACTTAATAAACCTTTCTTCTTCTTCCCCTGCAGTCCTCTGCTGGGAAGCTTGATGACTGCCAACATCTGAGCATGCACTCCCCCCCCCCCCGCCCGTGCCTCCAAGGAAGGAGCAGAGCTTCAGCTTGGGGAAACTGAGAAGTAGAGGAGGGAACTCCAACCTGGAGGGTGCAACCCTCCATGCCACTTTCTGCAAAGAGCTAGTAATACCCACCCACCATGCAAGATTATACTCAGCTCCTCTACTAAAGTAGAGCAGGGTCACAGGAGAGCTGGCAGAAGCCATACAGGGTAGAGCGTACAGGGATGTGAAACCAGAGTGGACATAGCTCTAGGCCTGGAAGAACTTAGAGGCTCGTGGGACAGCTAATGAGGTGAGGCCCCTCTCACTTCTCTGCCCTCCTCCACCAGTGCACACTTACTTCCCAAACGGTCGCTCCAGGGCGAAAGGCCGGGCTGCATAGTAGTACTGTTTGTATTCATCCATCCACACTTCAGCTGTCCGCTTGGTGTTCCTAGGGAGAGAAGGAGTCTCGAAAGGGTTGCCTGTCTGGGAATCACTATGGGCATTCCTGGTTGAAATGCACACACAAGGGCAAAGTTGGGCTTTGGGGGCACTGGAAACAGAGTCACCTGGCTGGTTCCTGCAAGTGCCTTCACTATCTACAAGCTAGAAGCTGTTTTGCAAACAGCATGCCTCATTTCTCAAATCAGAATGGGCCACCACTGGCCAACAAGGATGCTCACTGGCCAAAGCCCAATCTCAGATAGGACAAATATCTGAAGTCACAGGATCCTGCTTCCCAGGTCAGCGCCCAGGCTCCTGCAGAACCATACCACTGTGCTATGCCAGATGTCCCTGGCTTGCCTTTATATGTACAAAAACCCTGATGCTCCCTGGCTCGTTGCCTTTCCCCCTACCGATCCTCTCCTTATGCATCCTGCTTTGCAAGATGTAGAATTTGACCACTATTCAGACCCATGCTTCCCTTGAGCCGTGCATACGTGTGTGATGATCAAGAAAGAACACCTTAAATAAATAAACCCAAATCAAAGGATGTGGAGCCCAATCCCCAAAGCAAATGGACCAAACAGCAGGAGAGAGAGAGAGAGAGAGACAGAGACAGAGACAGAGACAGAGAGACAGAGAGAGACAGAGAGAGCGGGAGTTTGGATGATGAGTGAGGCAACTGGAGGATCAAGAGTTGAGAAAGCAGTTAAGTGTGTGCTGCTCCTAAAGAGGCTTTGAATCTGATTGGTTCTCAGCACCCACATTAGGTGGCCTGCAACTGTCTGTAACTGCAGTTCCAGGTTCCATGCTCTCTTCTGGCCACAATGGTCACCTGCATTCACAAGTACACCTTTCTGTACCCCCTTACAATGTACATGTAAGTTTTTTTTTTTTTAAATACTAAGAAAAGTAGCTAACACATGAATATTCTGATAAAAAAAAAAACCTAGAAGAAGAGAAATGTTGGGTAAATGAAGGATGGGGAGAGGGAGAGACAGGCAAGGAGTGGCCTTGGGTTTCTTCTGTATGTATTATATAGAGGGAGATGAAAGGCTCTGGAGCTGGATTACCAGGAATACCTCATCTGGATTCTTCTAGTGTACCAGGAAGCTCTGGAGCAGGCACAAGGCTGTACTTCCCAGAGTTCCCCGTGTCTTGCTTCTTCCCAGGTATCATTCCCTGTTACCCAGCTGTTTCTACCCCCCCCATTCCAAACTTTTGCAAATACCTAGAGGCAAAGCATTGCAGGATGGATCTGACCTTAATCTGACTTTAATTACTGAGGCTCTAGGGAATGAGGTAGGCGTGGGTGGGCGTGGTAGGGCTCCGATTAGCACTAATGCCAATTGCCCAGGCAGAGTCCAAGCTGCAGCTGTGCAACTCATGTGTCATCCAGGGCACTTAGACCACCTTGCAGAGCACCACAGTCTATTGCAAACCCCTGGCCACCGTTCTCTTGCTGCTGTCCATACACATGGGGCCGACGCATGCACTTACTTTATGTACGTGTTGGCGTTTCCATCAGGAAAAACATAGGGATGCTTTTTCCTGAAGACATGCCCCACCCGGCTGCAGGGGATGATCTCCAGGCTGCCTCCACACATCCACACTCGGAAGGAGATTTCTGCAAGACATCCACGTTTCTCCTGTTACTTGCTAATCCTCCTATACTGGCTCTGAGATCTGGGGCTGCATGACCATCTGAGAACAAATCCTACAATTAGGCTGTTTGTTCCTTTGTTTGGGAGCACATCTACATCTGAATCCCAGCACTATGAAGAACGATCTGAGACAGCTCAATAGACAGCATGGAGTTGTGGGGGACAGTAGTGAGATATTTTGGGAGATCATAAAAGGCTTGCTTTGGGTCATGATACACTATAAAGTTTTCAGTGTAGAAAATCAGTTACAGTCACCCTGTATAACTGCAAATGGTTAGGACAAAAATGAAGCATAAGGCTGGCAAGCCAACCAAGATACTTGCTACCAGGCTTGAAGACCTAAGTTAAGTCTACAGAACCATTATGATAGAAGAAAAGAATGGAGTCCTAGAAGTTGTCCTCTGACTTCCACAGGAACACTGTAGCAAACATATAATCATATAATGCACCCTCCAATCAAATAAATGAAGAGAGAGAGAGATCAAGACAGACAGACAAAGAGAAAGACAGACAGACACCACACACACACACACACACACACACACACACACACACACACAAAGAGAATGAAGGAATTCTGAGAACATAGAACAATATTCTAAGACAGGGACCAGGCATCTGTCAGGAGTAGACTCAGGATGAAGTAGAAAATACATCAAGGATGCAGCAGAAGGCACCTGGACCACACCAAGCTTGCCCTTCTCCCACTGGGTAAATATGAGCCAGTTGAGTCCTAGGACAGGAAGACTGAACCTGAGCAGTAATTAGAGCTACTAAGGATGTTCCCCAAGGTGCATGTATTTCACACATACACCTATCTCTTCCTGTTTTGATGTTTGATGCTGGTGGGTAGGATGGAGTTAGAGTGGAATGGAGTTAGAGAAGACTGTTGCTACTAAGTTTTTCTGTTGGAACTACTAAGAGTAGGCCTCAGGTCAGAGTTCTTGTTGTTGTTTTAATTGCTTCAAGTTCATTTTTTATTACAGTTTATTCACTTTGTATCCCAGCTGTAGCCTCCTCTCTTACCCCCTCCCTATCCTTCCCTCCCTCTCTCATTTCCTCCCATGCCCCTCCCCAAGTCCACTGATAGGGGAGGTCCTGCTCCCCTTCCATCTGACCCTAGTCTATCAGGTCTCATCAGGACTGGCTGCATTGTTTTCCTCTGTGGCCTGGGAAGGCTGCTCCCTGCTCAGGAGGAGGTGATCAAAGAGCCTGCCACTGAGTTCATGTGAGAGACAGCCCCTGTTCCCCTTACTAGACCACAGCTTTGACTCCAGGAATCAGAGGATGGTAGTGGTGGTAGAAGGATAGGGGAGAAGTATTTTGTCATTGTCATTGTTTGAAACTGCCTGTGTGTAGTAATACTGAAAAGTACCCTAAGACAGTTGAATGGCTGTTTTAAAATTCTCTATACACAATGCACCCCCTTACTGAGTCTACCCAAACTTTCTTTCCCATTCAAACCCTACTGGGCATATCAGTGGTAGAAAGGGAAGAAAAAGCAATTTCTAATTTGTGGGACTTCCTGTTTGCCTCATGCTTTTGCGCTGAGTCTTAAGTGTGGGGACAGGTTCCCTAAGGGAGAAAAAAAAAAAAAAAAACAGGCAAGAGTGGCTGTCAATGTGATGCAATCTTAGTACAGGAACAGAGGATGAGGATGTAGGTACCCCAGGCCTTTTCCATCACAAGCCTGCGTACTTCCAACAGCCTGAGTCCCACCTTCCAGCCTCCCCAGGTTTCCTTACCTTGGTCTCTCTCTTCTGCTTCCCTTTTGTCTCCTGTTATATCTCTGTCATACCATCTCTGAGAGCAGACACCTAGGCTGGGATTCCCCTGCCTCCCTGCTCTCACATGTCCTCTGCAACCTTTCTTGACTGTGTCTGCCTCCTCCTAAGGCAAACACCCCTGGGTTGCAGGCAGGACTTCCTTTACATCAAGCCTACCCCACCACCTCAGTACCTGCAGCCCAGCCTGCCTCTCTGGACCAGGCCGCACCTAGGAAAATGGAGGGCAGGCTTAGGAGGGTTTGGCCTTTGTCTACCAAGTCTGTAGTGACCTATTAAATGCATCCTTGGGAAAGCAGGTTCTAGCTTGCTGAGGTTTGACCTTGAGCTCCTTGTGAGTTAAACCAAGACTATCAAAATGCTCCATAGAACTGCTGTCAAACGTATCAATATCAAATGAAAGAGACTTCTGAGAATGGATGTGAATTCTGAGAATGGCTGTGAATTCAGTTCTGTCAGAAAGCTAAGGGCATTGATTACGAGACACCCTTGTGAAGGTAATCTCTTGAAATCTCAGACCCTGATGACACAACCCACCTGTCTGCTCTTCTTACAGGCCACTTCTAGCTGCTTCCTCCTCCTGCCAGCACTACAGGAGACACCAGTTTATTAACTAAATACCTGAGGATTTTGTGTCTCCTCAAAGGTCCCACATATAGAGAACTGGCATTTGGCGAGGTCACTGCCTGAGCTTGGTGTTTGGGAGCCACTAAGCAAGGTGTGGCTTGGCCAACTGCCTGTAACCCCCATCTTGATCAGACGCTACAATGAGTGATCCCAGAGGTCAGATGAGGAAGCCTGTCATTTCCATGGGTTCCCCCATCAACCACTCCCATCAACTCTTCTCCAGGGACCCCAAAAGGGTCTGCTTCACTTTCTGAAAAGGAAACCTCTATAAACCCCCAGCACATGAGATGATGGCCTGGCTTACCAGATACACGCTGCACACGTTTGCCAGCTTTTCTCTAAGCAGATGCATGTGCTTTAGCTAACTTCATCTTCTTTTCCATGTATTCAAATGAGACATATGTCCCCCCTCATTTGAAAAGCAAATTCTTGCCACCTCAATCCCATTCTCCCTACTCTACAAGCTACTTCTTTCCCTGCAGACCCTCTTCCCAGCCTTTTGTTTCTGAGTCCACTGACCCTGGCCCTCCACCAGTCATGTGCAGTCCCCCATCTTAAACAGTGCCAGCACCTACTCCTCTGCCCCATTCTCACTTCCACCCTGATACTGTCAATGGATGTCCTCTCCATCACTGGCTGCTTCACTGGCTGATTCCAGGGTCCACTCGATGACACTGAGAGCTCACCTCCATGCCAACAGGCCCATGGCTACTTCAACATGCGGTGTTCAACTTCATGGATACCTGACACCTCATGGACACATGAGCCACCATGCTACCTCTTCTACATCTCCCAGCATCCTCCCGTAGTCCCATCTTCTGTCCTCCTTTAAGCCAACCTACACCATTTCAATTTCTTCTGTGTTGTGTTAGAGGCAAAATTCAAACTATCACAAGTCTTCAGACCTTATCTGTGGGGGACAATGGGCATCTTCCTATACTCCTAAACCAGGCAGTTTCCTATCCATCTTCCTCACAATCCTGCTTGGTGCGTATTGATGTTCTTGTTTCCCAGTGCAGCTCTGCTAGGGTAACTGACAGCAAGACACTGGGAACCGATGAGCTTCCCCCAACTCCAAGCTCTGAGGTATTGTCCTGACAGCTCTCTCCCCGAGGTCTGAAAACCTGCTACTGGCCAGTGCACCTGCAGACACAGATAGCATCTTCAAGGCACCCACAATGTGGGACAAGTGGCAACCACAACCATGTAATCAACCATCCAGTTTCTGCCTCATCAAGTCACATATCTAGTCCTATCAAACTTAGCTCTCCTTCAAGCCAGAAAAGTCCTTGGCCTGGGATGAGGTGGGTCTCTCAACTCTCAAGTACTGAAGTAACTGAAGTTTTGGCCCTGCTATGGGTCCCTGTGTTGTCACTTGAGTCAAGAGGCTCTCTTAGTGATGTGAGTTTTTAGGTTAGTGTAATGATTTCTAAGCACTATTCTGGAACACTTAAAACCCAGGATGTACAACGAGCTTGTTCTAATCTATGACTTCAGGAGGATGAGCAACTCCCACGCTCTCACATTGGGGCTGCTTGGCTGGCAGTTTTGTGAAAGCCTTCAGGGAAGTCTGCTGATCCTGAGCCTCCAGTAGAGGGCTTGGACAAGTGCCACGAGAACCACAGAGGTTGAGGTGTGTGAAGCCATGTGTCATTAGAGCCTTGCTCTCCATGTTTGCCCTCGCATACTGCCATCATCTCTTCAGTGACGTTGGAAGGAGACAAAGTCTTTTTCATGGGGAGTCTGCGGAGGAGGTTCTCGCTCAGTCAGCACCTGCATCATCTCCCTGGTGATGAGTGTCACACAGACCCATATCTGCTCTGCATCCCAGGCAAGGAGACATGTAATTACTCCATCCTCACTGGGGGCACTGTGATGGGATATTTTTCTTTGAACTTCAGATTAATAGTTGAGAGCAAATTGCCCTAATGCCCTGCATTCCCTTTTCTTGTCTTCCAACTCCTCATCAGCCCATCAGCTATTTTTACTGCCTCCTAGAACCCTCACCTTTCATCAGAATCAACACCCATCTGATGAGACTGTGAGTGGTGGGTAGGAATTCAGGGGCCAGTGAGCAGCTCTTTCCCTAGGAATCACACCATCCCTGGTTGAAGTTCTGACTTCATTTCGACTGATTCTAACAAAGGCAAAGAGCACCAAATCACCTAAAAACAGCTATATGCAGTGGGTTCTATTTATTGATTCAGTGTGTGTTGGGGGTAGAGGGGAATGTGGAGGCATGCATGTGAAAGGGGTCTACACATATGTACATATACCAGAGGTGTGCCCATCAGAGGACAACGTGTGGGAGTTGGTTCTCTCCTCCCACCAGGCGGAAGGAGCTTGAACTGGGGCTTGAGCTCAGATCACCAGGCTTTGGGGACAAGTGCTTTACATGCTTGTCATCTTGGTGGCCCCAAGGCCCTTGTTCTAAGTGGAGCATCATAAGAATGCTTACATATGTGTACTATGATGTATATGATCACATTATCTAGTCTACCTCTGGTCAAGCTTAAACCTGCTGAGGACAAAGGGAATATAGAAGACAGTGGTGGGCAGAAAGAGACATTTACCTGGCTATTGTCACTTATAAATTTCCTCTTACTTGTGTAACAGACAATTCAGTAATTTTTAATCTCCCAGATTTTACTGGGTTGAGAAGCAAACTCTGTATTGAGGCCAATATATTTTTCTCCCCAAGTTCATGTGTTGTAGACTTAATCTTCAAAGCAAAACTGTTGGAAACACAAGACCTACCAGAGGTCATGAGAGATTGGCTCTTGTGAATGGGCTAATCTAGGGAGTGAGTTTGTTATCACAGGAGCCCATTGCTATAAAAGGGTGAATTTGCCCTTTATACCCCTGCTGCCCATAGTGTTCTCTCCTGCTTTGACATTTTGCCAAAGGATGATTGAGCAGGAAAACCTTCTCTAGGTGCAGACCCTTCAATCTTGGACTTCCCGCTTCCCAAGACAGTAAGAAATAGAGCTCCTAATAAACCACCTGGTATGGTATCCTATGATAGCAGCACAAAGTCAACTAAGTCATCACCATTGTTCTTTAATGAATGCTCTGATTTGACTGGAGACCGTTTTTTCTTTTTAAACAATTTAAAATGTTTTTATTTTTATAAGTTATTCATTTTACATCCGAATTGAAACCCCCTCCCTCATCTCCTCCTGGCCTCACCCACCTTCCCTCTTTGCTCCTATCCTCCTAACCTACTTATCAGAAAGAGGGAGCCCTCCTCCTCTACCATCTGGCCCAGCCTATCAAGTCTCATTAGGACTGTCTGCATCCTCCTACTCTGTGGCTCGGCTAGGCCACTCTGCCAGGGGGAAGTGATCAACGAGCAGGCAACAGAGTCTATGCCAGAGACAGCCCCTGCTCCCCCTACTAGAGTACCTACAAGGAGACTGAGCTGCCTATGGGCTACATCTGAGCAAGGGGTCTAGGTTCTCTCCATACATGGTTCTTGGTTGGTTTAACAGGCTCTGCAGGGGCCCCTGGGCCCAGATTTGTTGGCTCTGTCTGTCTCTTTGTGGAGCTCCTGTCCCCTTTGGGTCCTTCCATCTCCCCACTCTTCCATAAGACTCCCAGTACTCTGCCCAAAGTTTTGTTGTGAGTCTCTGCATCTGCTCTGATCCCGTGCTGGGTGGAGTCTTTCAGAGGAAATCAATGGCAGGCTCCTGTCCTGCTCCCTCTCTTCAGCTGCTTCTAGTACGTATTCTATTTGCCCTTTTGAATGAGAATTAAGCATCCTTCTTAGGGTCCTCCTTGTTGTTTAGCTTCTTTATGTCTGTGGATTGTAGTATGGCTTTCCTGTATTATATGACTAATATCTGCTTATAAGTGAGTATATACCATGCATGTCTTTCTAATTCCTGGTTACCTCACTCAGGATGATCTTTTCTAGTTTCATCCATTTGCCTTCAAATTTCATGATTTCCTTGTTTTTAATTGCTGAGTAGAATTCCGTTGTGTAAATGTGTCACAATTTCTGCATCCATTCTTTGGTTAAGGGACATCTAGGTTGTTTATTACGAATAAAGCTGCTATGAACACAGTTGATCAAATGTCCTTGCAGAATGGTGGAACATCTTCTGGGTATATGTCTAGGAGTGGTATAGCTGGGTCTTGAGGTAGTGTTGTTCCCAATTTCCTGAGAAATTGCCAGGTTGATTTCCATAGTGGTTGCACAAGTTTGCACTCCCATCAGCAACGGAGGAGTGTTCTGCTTTCTCCATATCCTCACCAGCATGTGCTGCACTCGAGTTTTTGATCTTAGCCATTCTGACAGATGTAAGATGGAATCTCAGAGTTGTTTTGATTTGCATTCCCCTGATAATGAATAGTGATCATCTTGTTGGCCTACAAGGGAAGCTTTAGATATATGAGCCAAATGCATCTCACCTCATGCCTGAGACAATGGAGGCTGTACCCAGGTCCCTGGGTTTCTTGACAAGGATTAACCACGTGTCCACAGCAGTCACCCATGGCCCTTTGACTATGAACACCCTTTAACTTCCCAAACTCTGACGGCATGAGGGAACTGATGTCCCTACTTGACAGCATGTGGGATATTTAGCAGCAGTGACAAAGGGTGGCCCGTGGGATCACAGAGGAGCCTGGAGAATCACACATGGCACTGAGCTCTTGCAGAGCACCCCAGAGGGCATCATGTATCAGTACGCACTTGCTTTCTATCTGGGAAAAGATGATGTTTCCACGAATGTGAGTGTTCTTCCTTATTGAGGCCAGTTCCTTAACTTTGGGCCAAAAAGCAAAAAGCATGAGTATTGAAGTATCTCAGGTGGTTAGACAATGCTCCGTTATCAGACTCTGGTCACATGCACCCTGAAGGGAAGGCAGCCAACACAGCTGAAGTAGACTCCGCTGTCTTCACACAGCCCTGTGACAGGTGGATGCAATGAGTTTCTTGTGTTGCTTTAATGATTCACCCCAAACTTAGAGGGCTTGGGAGTGTCCTCTGCTCAGTGCCTGACACAGCGGAAGTCAAGGTACCGGCAGGACTGTGTCTCTTCATGGGGGTTCTCAGGAGCATTTGGTACGAAGCTCATTCAGTTATTTTCAGAAATTCTTTAAGGCTTCAGGACTTAAGCTCCCTTCTCCTTGCTGGTTGATCGCCCAGAATTCCTTTTCGGCTACTTCCTGTTGTCTTTTCCATTTTCAAACTAGCAGCTGCTAATTTCCCCTTGGAACATGGCACCTGACTTATGCCACCTCTCCACTGCCACATGCCTAAAAAAACTCTCTGATTTTAGACATCCTATAATATTAGATTGGACCCATTTGCAAAATCCCCCAACTTCAGGTCTTTGATTAGTGACCTCATCACATTGTCACAAAACCTATGTCACATAAGTTCACATCCTAACGGGCTCCAGGTATTTTTTGGGGGAGTGGGAGAAGGAGCTGCTAATCCTAATTAAGAGATCATTGTTTCTACCATCAAGCCCTAGAAACTGGCTCAGCGAGGGGAGGTAATTTTCCCATGGGTGCTTAGCGGCAACTACAGGCTTCAAACTTACTCCTATGATCTCACAGCCTGAGTTCTTCCTGTACCACACACGTCCCCTGAGCCTGGAATAGCCTGGCATCCCAGACTCCATTCTGAGGATGGTGGGTGGTGGCAAGTCTCTTTTGGGCTCTACCTCATCTCTCTTTTCAGCCCTGTCCTTTGTGCCTGCTGTGCCTTGGAAATCCCCCATTCTAAATTCAGAAATCCCATATTCTCCCTGTATGTGTGCCAAAGACTCCTGTTTTTGGAGGTACACACCCCCGTTCCCGCCCTGCCACACATACACTTGTTACTGGCAACAGATTCCTTTTTTTTTTTTTTTTCTTCTAGAGACCAAAAGCTAAAAGTGAGATGTGGTTCAGACTCAGAGTAAGTAGATATATTACATGTATCCTGTGTTATGTAAATTGGAGTTTAAGTATCCAATTTTAATGCAAATCAACCTCTGAAAGAAAAATCTAAAAGCCACATTTCCCTAAAGCCTGCTCGCGTCCTAAACTGTGGGTATAATTATCAAAAGTGCTCAGCTCCTTTTAGAAGCACTTGGTGGGAATGAAGTACCAGGGTCAGCAGGTGGGGGGTGGGTGCGTTTAACCAAGACACAGCATGGCTTTTGCAAGGCCCTGCAGCCAATCCATCTGCAGCGACTTCTACAGCGGAGATGGGGCTGGGTGAAGGAAGAACTCAGTCACAGTCACCCTGGCCAAAGAGTACATGTAATTTTGGAGCCATGGACTAAAGTCAACATAACATAGGCAAACATATCTAGAGCACATAGAAATTCTACCTTCTGGAAAGGGCAAACATGTCAACCTGCTGCTATTGTTTATATGAGACACCCTCAAACCTGACTCCACTGGATTCAGTGTAAACTACTTCAAATGGTGCCGCATGTATTTTATTGTCTGCCCTTCCTCCTCATCCCAGGTTCAACCAGCAATGGAATAGTATTTCATTGAAAATAGAAAGCAATTGGGTTAGTCTTGAGCATACATGTACAGCCATTTTCCTCACTATCTTCCCCTAAACCATGTAGTTTAACAACTGTTTATATTGTATTTACATTCTACTGTGTATTTTAAGTAATGGAGACGTGATTTAAGGGATATAAGCGCTTGCACATAGGTTCTAAGCAAATTCTACATCATTTTATATAAGGGACTTGAGCGTCCGTGGGTTTGGGCGTGGGGCGATCTTGGAACTCAAAGAGACATCTGTGTCTGGATTGTCTTCTCACCCAGAAATCCTTTCCCGTTCAGTCTCTCGCTTTTCACACATGCCTTTTGTGAGCAGTTTCAGCTATTCTGGGCCTCGAGGATCAGAAGTGAGATGAGCTTTCTGCTCTTGCCTTAAGGGAGCCAGCAGGGAGGCAGGCACAGATAACCAGACAGCTACATACTTAGATGGTCAGTGCAAGGGTGATATAAAGAGCTTCATGCTAAGAAAATGCGATGGTGGAGTAGGTAGATGGGGGAAGGATGGTAGTAAAAAAGAAGGCAGAGAAAGTGTCCTAGCTGTAGAAGAGGTCACTCAGAGCTACCATCTGCAGGAGTTCACAGTAGATGAATAAGGAGGCTCTGTCCTGGTTGAAGGCCTGAGCATCTGTAAGTTCAGGGGGGCTGGCCAAGGTTGGAAATGGGGGGAAGCAGCCTGGTTAGCCTTAAAAGATGGATAAAGCTGTGGGGTGGGGGTAGGGGTAGGGAGGGCAGGAGAGAGCCACTTTAGATGCAGACCTGGGAGGCTTGCCTCTCAGATAAGAGTTGGAGAAGCACTTAGCAAAGTGTGGCCACGATAGAGAGGAAAAGGTAGGTAGGTAGGTATGGGGGAGACAGAAGCAGATCTTTAAGACTTGGTAACTGTGTGTGTGTGTGTGTGTGTGTGTGTGTGTGTGTGTGTGTGTGATATATGCCACAGACAGGATTCCTTTACTCTGACAGGCACCTTCTTTCACTCTCTTTTGTAACCAAAGTGTTGCTCACACTCTCACGCCAGGCACCTCACCATCCATCACATGGACCCACTTTAGAATTCCCACCTTCTCATACTTTGTGGCCTGGTTACCCCGTGCACATAATCATCTGATGTATTCACTCTTGGAAAAGTACTTTATCTTCTGGTATACAAAAATACTTAAAAAAAAAAAAAAAGGACAAAAAAAAAAATAATCCGGGAAGGGCTTTCAAAAGTGCTATTAGCTGGCTACGGCATAATAGAATGTTGGGGCGCCAGGGAAACAAAGTGATTTCTGCAGTGACTGTCTACAGTGCTTCTCTGTGGTCTCAAAAATGTTTGTGATAGCTTATAAAATACCTCTCCCATACCTCCCAGGGGCTGTTCCTCAACTTCTCTATTCAAATCAGCCCTTGGTAATGCCAAATGACTTCGAAGCCAGCTCTGTGAGATTGCCTCTTGATTTGAGCAGCTGTGTGTTAACATCACTCTAAAGGAAGGGTGCTGTTAAGCTGAACCAGAATGTGCCATCCTTGCAAGTGGATCCTTGCAATGCTGCATGCATCCAAATGTGACTGCAGCATCCAAGAGGGACCATCCTCACCTTGTACAGTTCAAGAGGACAGGAAGAAACCCCAGCAGACAAACTGAATACAGCTGGGCTGCGACTCAGAAGGATTTTCTAAAAATTGCACAGAAATTCTCAACCCAGAATGTGCTGGACAGTGAAACAGTTTCTGAATCTTTATGAGGTCTACAGCCATGCCACCCTGAACATGCCCAGTCTTGTCTCAATCTTTATGAGCAGCTTTGGGGCATAGACTGGACCACTGGTATTTGCTGCTGGGGAGGAGGGCTGGGCCTTCTCACTAAGTAAGGAGTACTGTGATACCCAGCTTCACCTGATTTAGCCTGGGACCCCATGCCAGCACATCCACAATTTTGGTTACGTTCCACAGGACCACTGTGGACCAACTCCCCAAGTAGGAGAGTCACTGTCAGCTTATGTAATGGGGACTGGAGAGTCCAGTTTTGTTTATTATGCTTCCCGCCTGACCCCCACTTGGCAAGAAACCAATTTCCTGATAGATTTCTCCCCTATACTGCCCAGGTTGAGAAAACAGATGCTATGGGTTAGGCCAAAGCCATAAATTTCTGGGAAATAATTGTTAGTGACTGAGGAAGAAAGCCATAAAACATCTGGAGGGCAGGGACAGGAGACCCAATGGCAGTGGATAATGCCAGGCAGCTCAATGCCAGGAAGAGCCCATGGATCACTTTTCTGGCCTGTGTACTGCTCCTTCAGCCCATGCCAGCACCCCCTCCACATACCTGCCAGTGCCCCAGAGGAGAAGCAGCCCACACATAAGGACTCCCTCCCTTACACTTCTCTGATTGGCTTGCTTAACCAGCAGTCATTGTGGGCCTCTTGTACAGTAGACCCTAGGCATACTGAGGAATGGAGATATTCAAGGAGAAAGCAGACCACATCCAAGCCCTGGTACAGCTTACTATTTAGCTCTTCTCAGGTCTCAGTTCCTGGGTACAAACTGACATGTCCAGGAGATACCACCATCCTCACTTAGCTCAAGCTATTCACAGCATCCCCGGAAGGAAGGTCATTACGCCAAAGCTACTCTTTCCCATAGAGGGAAAGAGGATAGCTTAAGTGTTACTAGATGTTTAAAATGGATTTCCTATCTGAGATGTTTTCCCTGTAGCTGCAAATACCAGCCACCGCTGTGGCCAGGGCAGGCCACCTGCATGCAGTAGCCAGCCACTCTCCCTCCTTGCTTCTTGTCCCACTGAAAGGTAAGGGCAAATTACCTCATGGTTTTTGTGGTGATTAACCCAGCACAATGATGGGAAGGGATTGCTCTTTCACTCCTATGCTACAACCCCAGATTCCCAAGTCCACTGCTTCTAGTTTAAGCCTGTATCTGGCCCCAGGGACTTGGCATCCATCTTCATTCTCTCGAATTTCACATTTCACTTTCTCTCTCAAGGACCTGCTTGGGCAAGCTCCTCTGGTCTTTGCTATTCACACTTCCCATGGAGAAATTCTCTTGCTATGACCACCTTCCTATAATCACTGTTCTGGGACCCTGACCAGTCTTTTCCCAAACGGAGTGGCTCAGATTTCCCAGACTCCCTTGCCAGACCCTGGTAACTTGTCAGTTGAGTTCTCAGGATGTGCTGAACAATATATAGGTCTATGAAACAGAGACTTACCAAAGTTCTCCCCACCCCAGATGTCCATGTCGATGTCATATTTACCCAGGTAATCGAACCAGGCTTTGTCAATCACGAAGAGCCCTCCAGCTATGATCGGAGTCCTGTGTATTTGGAAGGGAGATAAGGTGGGGGATCATTTATATGAGGAAATAGCCTCAAACTCTTTGGTTCTGGGAGTCCAGAACTCAAGGCAATTTTCTAGCAGTATCTGCCCCTCTTCAAAGGAGCCAATATATTTTTTAGGCTATCTAAAACAAGGATCTGCTACAGAGTTTCGCCTTCTGCTTATAAATTCTCTGCCCTGGAAGACAGGAAACTTCACTTATCAACCCGCCTCTGAGGAGCTTCCACCAGCCCCTGCTCCTCTGGTTCTGCCTGGTAAGGCACTTGGAGCAGAGCTGGCCAGGCAGGAAACAGCTGTGAGCAGTATGGCTGTATCCTGGCCTGGGCTTACTTCCTTGATTTGAGTCTTTACTTTCTGTCTTTCTTCCTTTCTTCCTTTCTTCCTTTCTTCCTTTCTTCCTTTCTTCCTTTCTTCCTTTCTTCCTTTCTTCCTTTCTTCCTTTCTTCCTTCCTTCCTTCCTTCCTTCCTTCCTTCCTTCCTTCCTTTCTTTCTTTCTTTCTTTCTTTCTTTCTTTCTTTCTTTCTTTCTTTCTTTCTTTCTTTCTATGTATAGATGGGGGTTCCTCCTTTAACCTATAGTAGCTCTTGCAGATGTTTGATCATTTCATTGAATTGATTTATGTTGAACTGAAGACCAGAGGGGTCCCAAAGAGCTCACTGATGATGGACTAGACAGGTAGGTAGAGACTCAGAGCTCAACTCGGAAGAGAGAAATGAGAAGAGAGACACCAGAGAAGGTGCTCAGAAAGAAAAAGAAAAAGTGTTCAAGAGGCACATAGACAAGAGCAACAGGAGCTGAACAGGTAATTCTATAAGGATTAGGATATGTGTCAGTAAAATTAGTGGCTAGGGTTGTAAATACACAGGATCTTGGCTCTCAGAGAGCAAAGGGAGTTTTTCTCCATAGCAAACCTAGAGAGCAAGTCAGAAGGCCAAGTTTGCCTTTGCTATGACAACTTGCTGCTTTTGTGATGCTGGACTAATTCTGGAAACACACTCTCCCTGATAACATACATTAAAAACAAAACAACAACAACCTGTCCTCTGAGATGAAACTGTTTGAGTCTGGAGGTTCCCAAGAGGTTTTGGATGAGCCTGCTAACCAGTCTCAAGTATAACATCAAGCATAACACCATATCTCAATGCTGAGATTTGTCCCAAGACTTTCTGTTAGGGCAGTTGGGAGAACCCAGGTAGCTGCAGTGACATCATTGATTTTGCCTTGATCCACTCCTCTGATGTACCTGCACAGGCCACACTCTCAGGAAAACCTATCCCAAGTGCTGACATAGAAAAGCACAGTGCTTAGCCTGGCAGAAGGCAGGTCCTTTCCCTTCAGAGATAAAGGACACTGCTCAGTGTCATCTGCTTCTACTCTCTCTCTTAGATTCACTCCAGAATCTGAAGGTTGGAGAAAGGAAGAGGAGCTAGTGGGTACATGAGACACAAGTCTCACTTCTCACTTCCGAGTTGAGCTCTGAGTCTCTAACCACCTGTCTAGTCCATCATCATTGAGCTCTTTGGTTCCTCTATGATCTTCAGTTCAACATACATCCGTTCCATAATGGCAGAGAAACAGGCATTCTTGAATAATATTGGCTATTCGTAAGTGACTAGACAGAGAAATTCTAGTCTGCTGGCCTTGTCTGTAGTTATTCAAGCACTCCATATTCCTTTGATGTTTTCTGAGGCAAAACTATTTGAGTCTGGAGGTTCCTAAGAGGTTGGGATGAGCCTGCTAACCAGTCTCAAGTATAACATCAAGTATAACACCCCATCTCAATGCTGACACCACACACTCCTCTGCAGCATAGCAACTATGCTCCTGCCAAATTTTCCTGCCTCCAAAGGCTGTGAACTCCAGGAGGACAGCTTGCTAGCCCAGGTGACAATGGAACCAAAAAAGAGAGTGTGTGGCAGAGCCATCTACAACATGGCCGATTAGCTCAGCTCAAGCCACCATGTTCACATAGAACGAGCGAGGACACAGCAGTGTCCATGTTCTCATTCTAGTTTACAGTTACAGAGCTTATAGCCTCCATATACCCACCCTCCCAGAGCTGAATCCTGACAACCAAGACCTTGGGCCCTTGGGTCCTAGGAAGCATCTCTTCCCTCATCAGAGGCCCAAATGTGATGAACAGGGACCCTTACATATTAGCTGTCAGGACGCATAAAAGCCATCACGGCCTGTGTGAAGGTTGAGAGTGTTGGTTACCACTCCTCAGCACAGGTCTCTAAAGATCCCATTCCCTTACCCAGAAATCTCTAGGAAGATAGAAACCTTTGAGAATAAGGGCAAAAGGGTTCTGTTCTTGCTTTTTCTACTCTTTGAAACACACAGTATGGACCTTTCTGAACCATGGGCAGCAGGGTCAAGTGGGAGCTGAACCTGCCCACCCTCTACTGCAGCAGCCCTTTTTACTTACCGGATGGGCTCCGTAGGGTCTAAGCGCAAAGCCTTCTGCTCTGGGGACAGCTGCTCCCACTGGAAGTGGAGGCTCCAGTCAAACCCTGAAACACAGCATTGACCCAGTTTGTTTGGTTTCTCAAAGAACGCTCAGAGCTTTCTTATCCCACTCCTTTTCCAGTCCCTGGGAAGTCGCATCTCCCCTTGTATGACCAACAACAGGGCCGCCAAAGTTTTTTTTTTTTTCTAAAGCCCTTCATCCCACTCTAGCCTGAGGCGTCTCCATGGAGTTCCCTGCTAAGTAGAGTTAAGAAATAAACAGCTAAGGGTAAAAAACAAGGCACATGGCATAAAGGTGATGGAATGGGCAGTTACGGAACAAAAATCATAGGTCTGAGTCTTGCGGAGGAGTAAGTATCAGTAAAGGAATTTTGGTGCCAACCGTCTGAATTACCTACAAGTCAGTATTGGGTAGAAAGTGAACTGGGCTCTTGGCAGAGAGCAGGGGAGGGAAAGTCTCTGGAAGAGGGTGACGCTAGTGCCAAGATGGCAGAGCAACGTAGCCCAGGACTCCTTGCTTCTACTTCCTCATGTCTAGAAAAAGCTCCAGATTAAAGCTAGAGCTCTGGTTATTTCTGACTTATATCCCCAGCACATCCCTCTCCTAAGAGAAAGGTTCAAGCTGAGCTGAATTTTATTACAATATAATGACCCAGACATGTCAGACAGCTTACAAGGAGGCCTTCCCTTATTTTGCCCACTTTGAAATGAGGTGAAGGAAGAAGGGGAGGAAAAGAAGAAGGGAAGGAAAGAACAGGAGGTGAAACACTGAGAAAGAAAAAGAGGAGAAATAGGAGGAGGAAGAAGGAAGGAGTATCGGCATGCTTACCCCCTCTGAGCTCTGAGGCAGATTCAATGTAGTTGAAGGTGTCCAGGTTAATGATGTCAATCACAGGGCATACTACCCTTGTATAGTCCTACGAAACACAAACCTGCATTCAGCTTGCAGTGAGGACCTGCTGACTGGGAGTCAGGGACTCGGGGGGCTGGGGTGTAATCAACTTCTTAGTCTAGCCTGTAGTCATAAAAAGCAAAGCTGATATCCCCAAAGAGAACTTGGGTTCCCAAATTCTTTCACCTGAGGCCTGTGGTTCTTAGACAAGTTAATAAGTATCAGTTCCTTGCAGGCAAATGCATTTCTGTATTTCCAGTCCCTGGTTCCCTCCTACCTATCAGCCCAATATGCCACTGGCTATTTCCATATACATATTCATTCAGCTTAACCATGGTTTCACCATATTCCGCTGATACACACTCCTTCCTTTAAGTTCTGATTTCTATCAACAGAGCATCCCATATCTTTTCCCCCTGGTCCATTAACCAGACCGGGTTCTGGTTCTGACTCTAAAACAGTAGTCTTCAACCTTCCTAATGCTGTGACCCTTTAATACAGTTCATGTTGTGGTGGCTCCCAACCATAAAATTATTTTCATTGCTACCACATAACTATAATGCTATTGTTACAGATTGTAATATTAACATCTGATATGTAACACCCAAAGGGGTCTCAACCCACAGGCTGAGAACCACTGCTCCAAAAGGACTCTACTGAATCCACGCTGACTCTTTCATAGAGAACTACAGTGGACCTCCATGATCCTCTCTGTTTCTTTTCCTTCTATGGTTGGCTGCCTCTGCTCTTTTTGCTACGAAAATCTGGCCATGCTACTCAGTCACCCAACACTTTAATCACCTCCAACATAAGGCATCATTTCTTAACACATACTCTAAGGCCATCCAAACCTGTGCCACATGTGGGTGAGAACATGAGGTGTTGGTGTAAGCAGAACAGACATCACCAGAGGCTAGGAAGGGAAGTGGGGGAGAGAGGACACAGAGAAGCACCAAAATTCAGCGAAAGGAGGCTTAAGTCCCAAAGTTCTCTAGTGCATTTAGGGGATACAGTTTTTACTAATTTAGTACATATTTCAAAATGTTAGAAGAGAAGATTTTGAATGTTTCCAACACAAAGAAATGATCAACATTTAAGGCAACAGAAATGCTAATTAGCCTGATTTGACCATTACTCATTGCATATATACATGGAAATGTTACCCAATGCCCTATACCTTAGTACCCTGTGAATACGCAGAAGTATTTAATTGTGTCACTTAAAAAATAGTCATGCATCTTGCTTTCCAATTTCATCACTTCCTGCTTCCTCGGGATACCCTGCTTGTAGCTATCAAAGTATCTGGTGAGAGGGCTAGAGAGATGCCTCAGTAGTTAACAGTGCTTTCTGCTCTTGTAAGAGGACTTGGGTTCAGTCCCCAGCACCTACATAAGAGGCCCAGAAGCACCTACAACTCCAGCTCCAGAGGATCTGATGCCTCTAAGCTTCCATGGGCACCTGCACACATGTGCGTGTTCACATGCCCACATGTAGATGCACACATACAGATAATTAAAGCTAGAACAACATCTAAAAAACTGTCTAAGGGATATTTTCAAAATAACCAAACCCAAGTCCTCAGCTCCTAGGGGTTACCAGACCTATCAAGTTTGACCATTGTAGGTGAGTATACAACAGACATATCAGCCCCAACAATTGTATAAGCAAACTGGGAAACATAAAGACTGTTGGATCTCACAATGAGAGTCAAGAGTCAAGTGGCCTAGAGAGGGCAGCCTCTCTGGAGGAAGCTGTCCTCTACACCCACCAGCCTAGGGCTCAGAGAGGAACTCCTTGAAGCTATCTAATTTCTAGGTTCAGTATTTTCCCCCAAATGAGGCTGTCTTCTTATTTTCAGCTCCAGAATCACTGAGCACTTGATTCTAAGCTTATAGACTTAATTTGGCCCCAAGCCTCCCACATCGAGCTCAATCTGACAGTAACAAGGTGCCTCTGAAAACTAATCTACCCAGGTGGAAAGGAATGCTCATTGCCAAGGCATCGCTTCTGTTGCAAGGGCATCGGGAATGCTTCAGCTGTAAGCACTGCACCTGCCTGGGTGCCAGGGTCTCCTTGGGGCTACCTTCCAGCAACTTATATATGTCTGAGCACCATGCATACCCCTGAAGATACTATTATTACTTTAGTTTTAAAATCAAATCAAAAAATTTAGAGACCTATTCCGTAAGTCTGACAAAGTCTCCATTCTGTCTTCTTGTGCTGTGTTCAGGGACCTCAGCAGCTGCACTGATTCCTTCGGTGACCCTTATACAGTAAATGATTTAAACATGTTCAAAGGCATGTCTAGTCTGTGCCCAGCTGCTATGGATAACCTCTAGGCCCTTGGAACATCCTGCCTAGAAGACAGGAATCTTGGGCCATACTAGATAGCCTGCTAACAGTATGTGGTGGTTCGTCCCATGAAGGACCAACTTGACCTCTGCAGCGACATGGTGACCATGACAGTCAGGCTTATGTATGTGGTTGAGATCCCCACTTAAAAAGCCCTGGATACCAGTTGAGCACTTGGCAACACTCTCCTCCTCCTCTTCCCTCCCCTGGGCTGCCATACATTTCTTTCAGGAGAAACAAACACTGTCTCTAGAACCCATCTGGGAGAGGACAGCTAATTGCTCATGATGGAACTGCTGCTGCTCTTGACCTGTTTCCTGTTGCTATAATCAACGATAGCCACAAGTAGGTTAGCTTTGCTGACTTACGGATCCTCACATTGACCCACAAGAATGGTCTTGAGGACTCTTAGACTATATTCCCGTTTTGTTTTAGTAGACATGAAACTACCTTTCCCAATTTAAAAATCAAAATGAAAAACCAAGTATGGAGCATATCCCCCAGCCTCCACCTCTCCATGGGTGCTACCTCACAGCTGTGACAGGCTCCTCAGGCATATTCCTAACCCCTGAGGGCTTATGTCTTGGGTTTTCTGTCTCACCTCAACTGTGGTATCTGGTCTGTGGAGAAGACGCAGGCAGTGAGGGCTGTTAGGGGAGGAGGCAAGTGCTATGTGGACTTGTTACCTTGAAAGGGGCTACAGAAGCCTTTGTAAATGAGTCACCCAAACCAGAACATGAGCTTGCTACTTACATACTAATCCAAAACATGAGAGGATTGGTGTCTGCTCTCTGGTGTGCCCTTCTGGCCTAGCCCAGAGCCTGGCGGGCATCAGGTGTTGCATGCCATTGGCTAAAAGAGGCAGGCTATCACTCCCTCAAAGGATATTGTGTAGGTGATGGCAGGAGCAGGTGGGGCACTTCCTAACAGGATAGCTTCTCAAGCTGGAGGCTCAGTGATGGGAAGAGTCTCCATACAATACCCAGACTCAGCAGAGGTTCCTATTGTGTGCCCCCAAAGGGTAGCTCCTGAAACTTAGGCCTAGCAGCTGGTGAAATCCTGGGCTGATCCTGGACTATGTCCTATTCTCCATTTCCTCCCCCCACCATGAAAATCCAAGCCTAGTCCCTCTTTTTCTCCTACCTCACTTTATGCCTACTCTCCACCCCCTCTTACCAGGGGAAAAGAGGCTGGAAGCAGTGGGCAGTAGTCATCAACCACTGTTACTCTCATACCTCTTGTTTCCTCACTGAGTCACATAATTAAAGCATTTTGTGAATGGGCAATCAAAAACTTTTAGAAGCACTCTCTTAGGAAGTCACCCACGTCCTTGAGCCTTCCTGTGGTATAGGAATTGTAGGGGGACAAGATGAGCAAGGGGGCTCCACAGTCTAGGGAAGATGAATGGGTAGTAGATGGATTTGATTCAGGGTCTAGAAACAGAATAGGGGGTCTCTCAGCTGGCCTAGGGGGAGGTGTGACATATTAGTTATATTTTCCTTCCTATGACCAAATACTTGACAAGAAGCAACTAAAAGGAAAGAATGCTGTATTTGGGCTCTGTGCGGCAGGGAAGGCATGGTGTGGCACCAGGAGCTACTATAGAAGCCGGAGTGTGTGAGGATGCTTACATCTCTCTAGATTAATAGCAATAGGGTAGGCTACAGACCTTAAGACTCATCCTCAGGGAATGGCCAACCAATGAGTAGAGAGAGCCAACCCCTGACACTATTAACGATACTCTGCTAAGCTTGCAGACAGGAGCCTAGCATAAATATCTCGTGAGAGACTCTATCCAGCAGCTGATGGAAACAGATGCAGAGACCCACAGCCAAACAATAGGTGGAGCTCAGGGAGACTTGTGGAAGAGTGGGCAGGGGCAGGGTGGGGATGGGGGATTAAAGGAACCAGAGGAAACAAGGATACCATAAGAAGACCTACAGGGCAAATTAGTCCATGGGGGTGTCACAGAGACTAAACCACCAACCAAAGAGCATGCAGGGGCTGGACCTAGATGCCCTACACATATGTAGCAGATGTGGAGTTTGGTTATCATGGTGGTCCCCTAACAGTGAGAGTAGTGGCTGCCTTTAACTCTGTGCTTGCTTCTGGATCCCTTTCCTCTAGCTGGACTGCCTTTTCTAGCCTCAGTGGGAAAGGATGCGCTTGGTCCTGCTGATGCCTCAGGATGGGTTAGTAGCCATGGGGTAGGGGTTCCCCTTCTATGAGGAGAAAGGGAGGGGGAATAGGGGAAGTGGGCATGAGGGTAGAACTGGGAGGAGAGGAGGCGGGGCTGCAACCAGACTGTAGTGATTAAAGAAACAATGTTTTTTAAAGGGACTTGCCCTCAGGAACCTACTTCTTCCTGTTAGACACCCCTATGAGCTCCATAATCTTCCAAAAAAGCACTACCAGCTGGGGACTGAATACATAAGCTGGTAGGGGAGGGAGGGAGATCAGTTTGCATCCAAATCCTTAATATGTGAGAAGCTGGCGAAGGCTCCTTAAGTAGGTGGTGTTACTGTGGGCTGGGGACACATTCATTGCCGGGATATCGGGATGTCCATTCAGGTTCTGTCATATAGAAATATGTATGACCTTCGTAGATTGGCAGAGTCTACGATATTCTGTTCGTAAATCTGTGACAAGAGGGCAAGCTGCTCTTATTTGTAAACCGACCCTGCCTTTTTAAAAAAGCCCACGGGAGGAAGCAAGAGAGGAAAGCACACGTGAAGGTAATGAAGGGTAAACTATTATTTATGTAAATTTGAGGGATCTTGAAAGGATTAAGATTTCTTGAAATCTCTTTCCCATCAAAGAAATATGTTGGGAGGGATGCAGAAGAAAGTTATGTTAACACACACACACACCCCAGAAACCAGATTGGTGAATGTTTCCAGTATCAAGTAATTAGAGAGAAGAGAAAGGACAATAGGGAGGTGTCACGGGGAAATCTTGAGCTGAGGATGGCCCAGAACAGCCCAGGCTCAGCTTCTTTCTTATTTTGTTCTATTTTTGAAAATCCCATTCTCCAATTACAGCTTAAAATTTTCCATTTTCACTCACAAGATCAAATCACTTTCAGTGTGGAGACAAGGACATACAAAGAAACCCAGACACATGCGCATTCCCCATCCCTGTGGGGCTGGCCCAGGGCACCGCCCCATGGTCTCAAGAGCTTTCAGGGTAAGCTTAGTAGCCCACAGAGGGCTCTCCAGGCTGATCCTGGGGCCTGTCTCACTAATCTCTTCACTATAAGAGACTGAGCTCAGAAGGTGATGGGGACCAAGAAGCTAAGCTCTCTCATGGGGCTAAATGACTCCCAAAGGAGTGTTAGGCTGCAGGAAGTCAAACTCCCATCTGAGAAAGTGAGGGAGACTATGCCAGCCTATAGGTAAGGCTGGCTGCAGATGGAAAAACAGGACCGTCTATCAGGAAGCTTTTCAAGACGACTCAGAGCCATTGGGATAAAAAGGGATTCAGACTCATTATCCAGCTGAACTCAGGATATAGCCTTTGGGGCCACACAACAGAAGTCTCTGTTGACTCTGGTATTGTATCAAGACTCTCCCCATCACTGAGCCTCTAGCTAAGTCCTATAATAAGAATCGATAATAAGAAATGTGGTTTTGTTTGGTTGTTTGTCTGTTTTGTGTGCGTGAGAACATAGGGAGATGTAAGCAAGCTGCCTCACACTCTCCTGATGACCCGCAAAAGACTGGGCGCATCACTATTTTCATCAAGCATGGAGGAGAGGCTCATGAGGTTTCACCTCTCACTGCTAGTCTACAGGCAGCTAATGAGTTCTAGGGGAGTGGCTGAAACTCATTCTCCCCAGTAGCGTAGTCACTGACAAGTTGCCTCTGTTCCAGTAAATAATCCCTCACTCATGCTCATATAACTAAATAAATACAGTGAGCCAAAAGGACAAAGAAATGTCAAGCATGGTGGTGCAAATCTTTAATTCTGTTACTAAGGAGGCGGATCTCAAGGCTAGCCTGAGCTATACAGGGAGATCCAGAGTAGCCAGGGCTACATAATGAGATCCTGGATATGGGGGAGGGCAGTCAGAGAGAAGAAGGGAGGGAGAAAGAGGGGAAGAGAAAGTGAAGGGAGGGAGACAGTGGGAGGGAGGGAAGGAGTAGAGGGAGGGATGAATGAGGGTAATGGGAGATGCCCCAAACTCAGTATATAAATGTATTAAACTGTCAAAGAACAAAAACAAAACTAAAAAAGGAAAACAAAACAAAACAGTTCTTTGAGAGATCCCTATACAAGAAACATCTAATTCCAGCAATCTTAGTCCATATTATACATCTCATAAGAAGTGAAAACAGATACATAAATAAAAACCCATACATGAATAGTTATAGCAGCATTACTATTGGTACATACCCGTGGATGAAGACATACCAGAGGATAATTATTTGGCCATGAAAAGAAGATTGACGTTCTACAGTGTGTATGGAGCTCAAATCTATGCTGGGTATGATAAGTCAGGCTGAAAAGGCCATCTCATATAAACATGATTTTATGAAATGTACAGAACAGGCAGGACCCTAGGGACAAAGCAGATTAGTGGCTGCAGAGGCAAGAAGGGGAAAAGAAGGAGTGTGGCTGACGGGTGTGAAGTTTTCCTCTGAGGTGGTGAGAATGTTTTGTTGTTGTTGTTGATTTTTGTTTTTGTTTGTTTGGTTTTGGTTTTTCCAGACAAGGTTTCTCTGTGTAGCGTTGGCTGTCCTGGATTAGCTTTGTAGACCAGGCTGGCCTTGAGCTCACAGAGATCCGCCTGTTTCTGCTTCCCTATTGCTGGGATTAAAGGCATGAGCCACCATACCCGGCTTGAAATGTTTTATAACTAGACTGTAGTGAGAACTGTGCAATCTGCAAACTGCAGTGTGGAATGGTTCAAATGGTCACTTTTATTACATGTCTTCCCCATGTATGTGCTTGCACACACACACACTATATCTGCTAACCTGGTAGGGATAAATTACCTTAGAGACCACATGAAGTGCTTATGGGTAAGAGAATACAGAATACGAAGTTAGGTAAATACAGGATGATTACAACTGTACTAAAAGATGCTTCTCTGAAGAGAAAAGGATTCTAAATGGGAAGAAATGAGGCTTCGGATGTCTTCGCACGATAGAATTTTGGTTGATTAGTTTTCATTCAAATGTTCCATATTTTTCAAAATGTCTGCAGTAACTCTGGGATACTTTTGTGATGGAAAACAAGGGGTCCAGGCCTCTTTCCCATTTTAGGTTCCTGGGCCACGGGGTTTCTGTAATATCACACTCCTGGCTTTAGATTTACTTCTTGGTATGACCGTGGCTGAAGTAGGTCACATTGCCTCCAACCTCAGCCTCTCCCCAGCCAGGGTCTGTGCCCTATACTCTACCTTTCCTGCGGTTCTGCAGCCGTGGCCTTCAAGCCCTGTTTACACACTGCGGTTTCTTCTTAGATCCAGGCACAGACTAGCAAGAGGATGCTTTCACTAGCCCTCGGCTCCCGCTTGTACTCAGGCAGAAAGACCTTTCCGGGAATGGAAAGATTCCCGCTGGAGGGCGTTGCTCAACATCTGAGAGTACACAAAGCTTCCTATGCTTCTTTCGCATAAATAACTTTTGTTTGTTCATTTGTTTTTGAGACAGGGTTTCTCTGTGTAGCCTTGGCTGCTCTAGACTCACTTTGTAGACCACCAGCCTGGCCTCAAACTCACAGAGATCTACCTGTCTCAGCCTCCCCAACGGCTGGGATTACAAGTGTGTGCCCTATCATCAGTTTTCATAGCACAGGGGTTCACAACCTTCATAATGCTGCGACTCTTTAATACAGTTCCGCATGCTGTGGTGACCCCTGACCATCAAATGATTTTCCTTGCTACTTCATAACTGTAATTTTGCTACTGTCGTGAACTATAATGTAAATATCTGTATTTTTGGGATGGTCTTGGGTGATCCGTGTGAGAGGGTCATTTGACTCCTGCAAGGGGGTCGCCACCCACAGGTTGAGAACTCCTGTCATAGCACTTCTATCCATGGTCACCTAGTATGTGTTAGTCCTTTCCAAACCAGTGTAGCAACAGGAACCATGTAAGAAGACCTCAGTCAACCAGCTGAGGGGCCTCCCTCCACAGGACATGCAGCACCCTCATAGTTCTCTTTGAGCAGTGTGCCCACTGGTCTCTTCTCTCCTTTCAACACTGTTGTTATGAAGGCAGGAGTTGTGTGGTTACTAGGTAGAGAAGTAGGAAACTATCCCAGCCCAGGCCACACAATCCTCGCTGATGCTAGAGATACCATTTCCAAAGAATAGCAAGCCACGCCATGTAATAGTCTGGACACTATTTTCTCATTTGTGAAATGAATATGAACAAATGCCCAACTCCTACTTCCCCCACTAACTGTGCAGGTCAGTAATTTAGGATGAGTGTCAGGCAGCACCAGTGTGTTTCATTGGTACTGGGTCCCCAGTGTACTGTGTGCTCTGTAGTGTGTGAGAGGAATGGGTGAGCTTTCCCCCAGAGTATAAAGTAATGGGGAGGAGAATAAAATCGGGTTTTGCGCTCTAGAGTGGTGGCTGGGGCACAGAGAAAAGCAGCACACAGAATCTTGGAGGGATGAACAGGAAGGGGGTTCCAACCTCAGCATCCAGCCTCTGCCTTGGCCCAGGGCCTTCAGGTAAGGGTGACACATGGTTGGAAGGAAGAGAGAGACCTCAGGAGTTAATTATTTCTGCTGCCTCCTCCCTACAGTAGGCACTCCTGAAGAGGTCCTCTCTGGATCTTTGACAGATATAGTTCTAGGCAGTTTTCTCTTGTCCAGGACCCCGAATGCTACATGCTACCTGAAGACAGCTTCAGTGTCAGGCTTGCTGCCCTTGGCAACAGTGTGAGAAAAACGAACAGCCCAAGCCTGGCTTCGCCACTGACCACATGCAGTGTGATCTTATTCAGGCCACTACACTTTGGTCCTTCATCTATAAAGAAGAGAGAACAATCCTGCCCCATCCAGAGCCCTTAGTAAAGTCACAGCGTGGAGGCCCAAGGCAAAGAGGGAGGTAGGAACTCCAGCTCTGTTCCTCAGCCTGACTCACCTCTTTGACCCTATGTAAGAGGGGCTGCAGCCAATCCCTGTTCACCTCACAGTGGCTGTCCAGGAATGTCAGAGTGGTACCTTGGGCAATGTCAGCACCCCGCATCCGGGACCGGACCAAACCTGTATCAGGGACAAATGGCCAGATGGGTCACTGTTGTTCCAGTGACCCACAAGACCACGTAAGAGTCATTCAGCCTTTCCTTGAATGCCCAAATACACACAGCCAGCATAGCCCACGGTCCAGTGACCTGCCCGCTCTGTCCCACAGAACAGCCTACCTTGTCTCTCACTGTTGCGCAAGCACTTCACCTTGGGCAGTTTGATTAGCTGCTTGCAGTCCTCAGCTGCAAAGACAAAGGTCATGCTTAGTGACCTAAGGGGGCACCAAAGGAGTTGTCCAGCCATCCTGCTCATCTGGGGCCACTGAGGATGCAATTCTGCTGTTCCCATCTTAGTAAACAAATGCTACCCAGACAGAAACCCAGGCAGTACCAACAACCCCCCCCTTCCCAAACCCTGACTGCAGAGCCTGGTGCAGGCTGTTTCTACATCATGGAAAGGGCTGATAATCACTGAGTAAAGTGACCACAACTGGGCCCGTTTGGAATAGGTCAGCACACAGCGGCACAGGCATGTGCTCATGAAAACGTTCCAGGCATGGATCCGTGGTCTGGCTACCCCAGGGTCATCTCTTGCTACACACCATTGGATTATTAATTTAGAGTCTCTTCACCATGGTGAGTCTAGCTGAAAATGCTAGAAAGCCAGCAACAGAAAGAAACAGCTTTGGAATTTGCTTTTAGAACATGGAGGCCCTCTTTATGAAGAGATCAGTCTATAGGTTCCTCCAACACAACAGAGCTAATAATGGGTGGGTGGTCTCCAGCCTGATGAACAAGAGCCCCACTGTCTTTTGGGTATGAGACCCACTGCATTTTGATCATTTGCCCCAATCACCCTGGAACTATTCTGCTGTCCCATCACTTCCATAACTGGAATGGCAACCTCATTCTTTGATTCTGCACATAGACCTTGGCCTTTCTGCTTGGCTCTGGGCTCTAACAAGCAACAAATGAGACTTTTACAGGCATCCCCTGGTAAGATCTTATTCTGGAAGCTCTGAATGTGTTAATACACTAGATCTCTGTATAAAACACATACATGATCATAGTCATCTCTATTATACAGGCAAGAGAGCTGACTTGAAGCTAATAGTTTCCTTGAGGCACATGGCTAAGGAGTCCCAGACTAGGGTTTGAGCCCAGGATGTCTGGCTCCTTTTAAGGCTGTTACCCTGTTCCTCGAGAACCTTCCAGGACTTCCTTCTTCTCTTGAGCACTAGGCTACCCCCAGGAGAAGTACACCCTACTCCAAGCTCTTTCTCTCTAGGCCAGGAGAGCAGACCACTGAGCTCCAGATCTAGTAGAGGTCTTAGGACACATTGCCCACTTTTTTACGAGGAATCCAGAGTCTCTGTCTTGTGCTTATGTAGCAAGTGCCAATGTGGGAGTGGCCCCTGTGCCCAGTTCCCAGCACCTATGCTGGATGGGATGAAGGACGTTTTCCTGATACTTGTAGCTGTCTGTCTCTTAGTGCCACCACTTGGCTCACCACCAGGAAGAGATTGCCCCGCCTGAATGTGCTTGATGAGAAGAACGGCATCTAGGACAGTGGCTGTTAGAGGTGGGAGTCGGCACTGCCAACACTTGATTTCCAATAATGTTTCTATAATTATTGTGACTTTCAGACTTAAACAGGTGTCTAGAGACCCCAGCATGTTTTACTTGGGAAAACAAGTCAGGGGAGTAAATCTGGGTGGGACCTGGGCTCTTTTATGGAATAACTGAGGAAATATGAGGCAGAAAAGGATGATATTAAGTGTTTGGAAAGGTTCAAAGGCTCACACTGTCACAGGTGTGTGTTGGGATGTCCCATGCGGATCTCAATGTCAAGGCCCACCAGACTCCCAGGGAACAAGAGAGAGAGGAAGCACAGCAGCCTCAGTTCTGATAGACACATTAGTGTAGCATCAAAATCAGGAGTCTGATGGGGCTTTGGGGTCTAATGACGATCCTTTAACTGTGTAGCATCTCTCCCCTTGTCCAGAAATGTATGTTAGAAGATAATGACACAGATGCTACACATTCATCCACAGGTGCACACACTCACCATCCATCCCAAGCAGGAATCTAACAATTTTAGCTAATTAGGTCTTCAAAAACTTACAACAACTTTTTTTCTCAAATGGGAGGTTAATCACCTTTTAAGCTCAGACATAGACACTCAGTCTTCCGTGTCTTCTACCCAACGGTGGCTTCCGTTCACCTCTAGAGTCTCAGTGGGCTCCCCTCCAATTGTATGCAGTAGCTGGGACCAGACATTTGTGCCTTGGTTTTCAATAATCAATGTTACTTACGGTCATTGCTGAAGTCATCCACTAATATGATTTCCTGGATCAGATGCGTAGGGGTGCGGTTTAACACGCTGTGGGGAGAAGAGAAAGTATGCTGTCTTCCAGTGGCAAAGTACACATACCGACTCCATTCTTAAATGTTATTGCTGAGGAGGGATGAAGATGCGGGGGCACCAAAGGAGTTGTCCAGCCATCCTGCTCATCTGGGGCCACTGAGGATGCAATTCTGCTGTTCCCATCTTAGTAAACAAATGCTACCCAGACAGAAACCCAGGCAGTACCAACAACCCCCCCCTTCCCAAACCCTAGTCGAGCAGTTCTATCTGGGTGTTTTATTTCAACCACTCTCACTCTGTCTATCTCTGTCCTGGTTCACCATTTTATGTGTGAGTAGACAAGGCCTTACTGTGCAGCTCAGGCTGGCTTTGAACATTTGATCTTCCTGCCTTCCCCTCTCAAGCACATGAGTCCTGGCATATCCCACGATTTGGTTTATGATCTCAGCCTTTACCTGCCTCAGCTCTTTCTCAGTTCCAGGTAGTTTTCCTTGTGGTCTTCGAGTAGTCTTTCAGACACATATAGCCAATGGTGCAGATTTCCATGTGGCCACAAACAAATGGATAAAAATCCCCCTGTGCCTTCCCGCTACCTCAAACCCTCAGCATGACCCGCACCCTCGCATCGCTGAGCTGACCCAGGCTGCCCAGAGCTGCCACCTGGGTTTCTCGTGCTTCTTCGGCATTGAGAGCCTCGTCTTCAAAGCCCTGAAATGGCCCTAAGCTGCCCACAAGGACCAGTTCAAATGTCACTTCCTCTCTAACAGCTTTCCAATCTACTTAGGGAGAATTAATTGTTTCCTCCCTTGGGATTCTTCGGCAGCTTTTAGCTGAGGCTTCTTACAGCATTTATCACTTCCCGACAGGGGCAGCTGGTTTTACACCTCACCAGGTAGGCTCCTGCCCCTGTAACCCTGATGCCAGGCAGACACCCTGGCGAGAGAGCGAAACACTCTAAGGAGAGACAGGTGTGACTCTCCCTCCAGCTGTCAGTCAATGACTGAGTCAGTGTTTAACAGACATGTTGGATCCACGCTCCAAGCTGACCTCAAATTAAGAAGACAATGACTTCTACCCTGCACCTATTAAGTGAGTGGAACTAGGGACAAAGAACTGTCAGTCCAGGACAAGTATGTAGCTTCCCATGAACCAGTCCATAAAAATCCCAAGATTCTTTTCTCTTTCAGATATGGAAGATGTGTTTATGTGTGTTCATGTGTGTGTGTTTACATATGAAAGTGGTGGTCGGAGTTCAATGTTGGGTATTGAAGTGGTAGTTTGAATGAAAACCACCATAGGCTCCGTAGGTAGTGGCACCATTAGGAGGTGTGGCATTGCTGGAGTAGGTGTGGCCTTATTGGAGGAAGTGTGTGGTACTGGGGGTGGGCTTTGAGGTTTCAAATGCTCAAGCCGGGCCTAGTGATTCTCTCTCCCTGCTGCCTGCCAATTTGGATGTAGAACCCTAAGCTACTTCTCCAGCACCATGTCTGCCTGCATGCTGCCATGCTTCCTGCCATGATGACAAAGGACTAAAGCTCTGAACTATAAGCCAGCCCTGATCAAATGCTCTTGTTTATAAGAGTTGCCTTGGACATGGTGTCTCTTCACAGCAATAAAAACCCTAAGAAAGGTGTCTCTTTTAATTATTCTCACCTTATTTTGTCTCTCATTAGACATGGAGCTCATTAATTTGCCTATACAACTGGCCAGCAAGCCGCAAGGAATACACACAGCCATACCTGGCTTTTATCATGGGTGCTGGGGATCTGAACTCAGGTCTTTGTAACAAGCACTTTCCCGACTGAGTTATTTCCCCAGACCTCAGGGGAGTGTGTGTGTGTGTGTGTGTGTGTGTGTGTATTATTTTCTACACACACACACATAAATATATATATACATAACAAAATATTATCTAATATTTCCCTCAAAAATATAAACAGATTTAATTTCCTCACTGCCAAGTTGAGAATGTTTTGTTCATTCTAATCTGTATTTTTGTCACTTATAAAAAAAATGGTAAAATGGTTTTCCACAGAAAAGTTTTTTTAAGCCTCCCTATTCATTGTATTAGAAATAAAGTGGTGTTTCCTTAAATAATAATTTTATTTATTCTTTGAGTTAAATAAAACATACACACAGCCCCATGCTTCCCTCCCAACTCCTCCTGGCTCCCTCAGATGTCCTCCTCCAAACATCATGTCCTCCCTCTTTTCTTCTTTATTTTTAATTATCCACTGAGTCCAATTAGTGCTGCTCATATCCACACAGGGGTGAAACCATCCATCACCTAGCAGTGGCCACACCCCCAAAGAAAAATGACTCTCCCTCTCCCAACAGCTATCAACTTGCCAATAGCACCTCAGTTAGGGGTGGGGCCTTGTGAGCCTCTCCCCAGACCATGCTTGAATTTGACTGGCTTGTGCTAGTGACCACAGCCTCTGTGTGCTCATGAATGCAATGTCCATATTAGGCCCAGCATTTCCTAGCACTCTTTCTCACCTTCTGACCCTCACACCCTTTCCATCCCCTTGGGAGATAGGCTTGTTACTGATGTTCCACTTGGGGCTACCTCTCACCAGTCCCTTATTCTCGTCATTTGGACTGGCTGTGAGTCTCTGCATTGACTGCCCATTGATCAAGGTTGCAAGTAGCAAAGAGCCTGGGTCAGTCCCTGGGCACAGCGTTGTGGGACTCCCCTCCCTAGGGAATCTTTAAGACAGAATGCCTGACCCCATTTTCCTTGGGCTGGACCTGACTTAAAAACTATCTCTGTAATAGAGAACCTGAGACAGTAAAGGTAACTTGGGACCCAAATCCCTTTGCCCAAGAACAGGACTGGTTAAACCATCTCAGTGCTAAATTCACAATAAGTACAGCCTTTGCTTGGATTTTTTGGATTTCTATAAATGAAAAGATGAGAACAGGTATGATAAAGAGGGGATCACACTACTCCTTCAACCTTGGTTTGGCTACACCGTAAAAATAAAAAAAAAATTCCTTCACTAATTTCTGATTCTTAGTTTCTTTTGGAATACAGGGAAACTGTGGGGCAGGTTTACGTATCATCCCCGTAGATGGTAACATCCCATCTTTGTTCACTTCCCTCGATATTAGGATGTTTAGTGCCCACGTCTATATGCTGGCACTGAGCACTGGGTGAAGTCAGGTCCACCCTCAGAAGTTCATCCTTCAGCTATCTTCACATCAAGGCTCTTAGGGTCCGGGCAAGTGACTTTATTGCCATTCTGCGTAGTAGCTAATCTGTAGAATGGGAGCAGTTTACAGAAGGCGATTCTTCAAAGGACTATGCAGACGATGAAAGGAGAAAACCTATATGAGGCATTTAGCGTAACATTTGGAACTAAGTCATAATAGACAGTAGCCATTCTTACTATGCGACATGTCACTAATGATTTGTTAATTGAACTGACCTCCTGTGCTAGGATGTCTCACTCAAGGGGCCTAGACTCAGTTTCAGGGTTAACTGTGGGTCTTAGAACTCTCCTGACTATCTCCAAACATCATGGTGCAAAAACATTTTTTCTTTGCTTCACAACAGCCAAGGCAGTACACGCAGAGTCCTGTGTACTTGGGAAAGGGGGCTCAGAGTGAGTGCTGGTGGGGGTTTTATGTACGTCCCTCTTTTCACATCTGCCTGAGCCCCTTCTTCCAGCACAGTCCCCTTTCTACGCAGGATGAAGACTCTGTGAGAAAGAAGCTATGCCCGGGGCCCACCTTTATTTATGAAGCCTTAATTCTCACCATGGCAACTAGTGTAAGGTGGAGAGAGGAACCCCAACACAAAGCCCTGGCAAGTGTCACTGTCTCTGGGAGGTGGGGGACAGGGAAAGGAAGGAGGCTGCAGCCTCTACCATAGGTGGTGGGTTGACATTGCTCACTATGACTGTCCCACAGAAAACACAGCAAACCCAACCACCAGCCCTCTAATCAGGGCAGGAGAGGGAGGCAGACAGAGGGAGAAAACCTGCTTGAAGAATAACCTCTAATGAGGTTTGATTACGCCGGAGCTTCTGCATTCGATTCCCCCAAATCCCCGCCGGCTCTTTGAAATTCAAGAGTTCTCTTCTGTGAACATCAAAAGGTAAATCGCGTGTAGCTCTGAGCTGGTTGAACTGAGAGATGATTAGCGAATAAAAAATGTCCAGAGTTTTAAAAACGGGGAGTGGGGGAGAAAGAGAAAGAAATCGTCAGCAGTAAGTGCTAATTAGACCATTTCCTGGGAACACCTGGCTTGCTTGTGTTCCTGTCAGCAGAGCAATTGAAGCAATGGTGAGGTCTCCCTAAAAAGTCTGAGAAAGGCATGCACTCAGGGCCCCTGAGGTGGCTGGAAAAGGAGAGGGTGAAGTCCTGCCCAGGAGCCTTGGCCTGGATAGCCCCCCACCCCCAACCAATTCCTCCCATCTAAACCATGGCTGCTGTGATCTGCCCTCCATCCCCATCTCAGGCTCTTCAATCCCAGCTTCTCACCAGCTTCCCCTCAGCAGAGTAAATCCTCCCATTTCCCCAGGACCCAGCCTGACAGAGGGTTTTCCTTGCTTCACCCCATCCCAGCTGCCCCTGCTTCGGCTGCCACATGTCCTTCTTCATGTGCCCGCAGGATGGGAGAGAGTGTTCATCTCATTGGCATGGGTGGGCCACACTGTCCAAGGAATCATTTTGGATCTGTCTCCTTTGTGCAATTACACAGGCAGAATCTATGACTTCTCCTGCTCCCCTGCCCCCTTTAGTCTAATTATGGGGCCCCCAGATACGTCAACGTAGTTTGGGGAATGCCAAGTAAGCCATACAACTTGCTTGTGTGTAGCCCTGAACCGGTCCGCTCCCAGCCTCCGTTCCTTCTGTAATTACCTTTCCCTTGTAAAAGCGGGTGATATTAATACTTGACCTACTTCACAGGCTTTTGTGTGTCTGAAACGAGGAAATGTATTTGAAATTGCTTCGTGAACTCCGCCGTGCTGTATGCAGACAGGTTTTATCAAACGCTCCATAAATACTATTTGAATGAAGACCTGGGACTAGCTGACGGTAGCTGGTAGTCGCTCTGGAGTGAGACGGATTTGCTCTCCAGTACAGCTTTCACTTGTCAGCAGGAGGCCTCCAGTCGGTACCAAGCCTTCAAGTGCCGTGGTTTCCTTGGCTTCATGAGCATCGCTTAGCACCCTGCCTGGTACATGACAATTGCTCTTGGAATGTGGGCACTGATGATAAGATTATTGGAGCTACTAACAGCAACAGACATGATGCACAGCTGTGATTCTCAAAGTCAGAGCCTGGAGCCAGCAGCAGCACTGCCACAGCCTGGGGACTTGTCAGAAATGCAAATTCTCAGGCCATATTCCAGACTCGCTGAGTCAGAATCTCTGAGGCTGGAGCCCAACAAAGCATGTTCTAGCAAGACCTCCAAGAGAATCTGGCTGGAGAGCCACCGCATGAGAACCCTGGTATCAGAACTAGAGAGACCGTAGTCACACCGACATCCTCTGTGCCCACAACAGGTCCCAAATGCTGTGATTAATCTTGATGGGCACATCCGAGGGATTAAGAGACACCCCACAAAATTAGTAAAGCATTTTCCAAGGGCGTCTGTGGAGATGTTTCCAGAAAGATTGCCATGTGGATGATCCAAGTGAGGAGGGAAGACTCAGCCACATGTAGACGGCATCATACACTGGGCTGCCGGTTCAGTCAGTGCAAAGACTGCAAGGAATAAGTTCATCAGTGCAGAGCCTGGGCGTGTGTGTCCAGTATGGCTGCCCATGGACATCAAATGTCAGCGTCTTTCCTCTGTAAATGTGTGCTCAGACCGGTACATCTGTCTCCAGGGAACCTCAGGGACTTCGGTCTTAGACCAGGCTGTACCATTGGCATCCTCTTAATTCTATTACATCTGTCTATCTATCTATCTATCTATCTATCTATCTATCTATCTATCATCTATCTACCTACCTACCTACCTACCTACCTCCCCACCTATTTATGCACCCCCAAACACAGGCACATGCATCTACCATGGTCCTTATATGGAGGTCAGAGGAGAGCTTTCAGGAATTGGTTCTGTCCTTTCCCATGTAGGACTCAGAGATTGAACTCCATTTCCAGTCTTGGTGAAAAGTGCCACCCAGATGCCAGAGTAATCTTTCTGTTCCACTCTCTCCCACTCTTACCTTTTATTCTGAGGCTTCCATTTTTTTTTTTTTTTTTTGGACTGGTTTCTCTGGTTCTCCAGCTGACATACTGCTGTGGTTGGACTATGGGACCCTGATCTTGTAAATTAATGTAGTAAATGCCCTTTTATGATCATGGACGTCACTCATTCTCTTCTGTAGAGAACACTGACTGTTAAGCCTAACAGTACTTATTCAGGCTTTCCTGAAGTCATGCCAAGGAATTAGTAGTAATCATAACTGCTATTTGGCAGAATGGAAAACCAAGGCAGAGAGGTTGAGCCATTTGCCCATCGTCACACAACTGTTACAGGCAGTTAGGCAAATGTGGCCCCAGAGACCAAATTCTTAACCACTGTCACCTTGGAAAAGTGTCTCCCTAGGTCTAGAATATTACCATGGAGAGAGAAAGGTTGGGATGTAAAGTCATGGACCACTGCTTTTCTGCAATCCCATGGAAGGTGAAAGAATGACAGTTTCTCTGAGGAGAATAGGACAGATGGCACATGTCTCACACACTGTAAAGGTCTGCTGTACCCCAGGCCATGATCAAATTCTTCAGGCCTTGCTTTCTTTCCCCTAGAGAATATCCCTAGTCCATCAAGGTTGTGATTCTCTCTTTTCCCGTCATCTGTCCCATCATGTTCCCGTCACTTTCCGTACCTTTCCGTAGCCAGCTCTCAGCTAGGAAGCAAGAGCACCTTGGGATACTGATGGAGTCTTCAGAGAAACCACCCTTTTCCTTGTCCCCTCCATATATCTACACTGATTTGCAAATGAGCAAGGCTCTTCACTATCTATAATGATACCCTTGGTGACACTGACAGTGACCTGGAATATTGTGTGTGGGGGGGGGGGAGGATCGTTAAGATCGGTTGTCTTGTTGGGAAATCACATGTGAGCTGAGTGCCCTATGAGGTACATACAGAAGCCAGAAGAGGGTTGGTGCCTGGGGAAAACAGCCAGCCATCAGGTACCAAAGACTGCAGATGAAATTGTTCTTTCTTACAAAGGGGTGGATTCTTTCCTGGAAGGGAGTCCCTGGCCCTACACAGCAGCCATTCAACATTTAGTGACAGGTGGTATATCCCCTTGGGGTGAGCCTGCTGCCAGACTTGCTTCCCTCTACCCAGAATTCCCTAGTGCCACAGCACGCAGATGTAGAAGAATGGGGACAGTGTGGCTTGTCTGATACCAATGATATGAGGGAGGTTTGCTATGCTTCGTACTTTCTCTGGCCCATCCATGTTTAATCTCTTTTTTTCCTCTGTGTATCAAATGACCTTCCCCCACAATGCCTAGAAAACTGTCTGCCTCTAAGGCATGAAGTATCGTAATTAGGGTTTCTATTACTATGTGATCTTGATGTAGGACTCCTCCTACGTCTCACTTCTCTCTGTTGATCTACTCACCACCCTAGCTGAGGGCAAGAGGTCTGGAGACCACAGGGGCCTTACAGGGGAGCTACTGCAGGGGATCTGAGGAAGGAAGAATGAGGCACCTGGCCTGCATAGGAGGGAATGGAGCTGGAGAGAGGAAAGGAGTGTCCTTCCAGACATGGTAGATGAAACCTGCCAGAGTCTCCTGGAACACAGGGGCACAATTCCTAGTCAGGTCCCCACTCAATTTTCTAGGGCTGGTTTGCCTGTGGCTGGCATTGAGACTTAAGCATATGGAAAGGCTGGGCAGGCCACAGGCCATCCTTGTCAAAACAAACCTCTCCTAGCAGAAGCATATCTGAGACTAAGTGTCAAGATAGCAGGGAGGCCCGGGGCAAAGCAGGACTGGAGATGCCCGAAGATGCCCAGAAAGCATACATTAATGATTGTCCTCAGCTGTTCCCACACCCACCACCATTGTCCCAGATTTGGAAAAGCGTAGTACAGGAAGAGCAGCCCAGGGCACACTCCAAATCCTGTTCCTAGCCCAGAGGCTGGGGATGAAACAAGGAACCTGTCTGTCTGAGCGTCCTTCATCAGTTGTAACCATGCCAGCCCATGTTCTTCAGGTAGCCTGGGTACAGATGGGCAAAGGGTCTGTTACCCATTCTTCTGCCTAATCTCCGAATGCCTGCAAGTTACCAGACACTATGGGCATGTGAGGACTGCAGAGAGGAAGCATATGATGTATGGACCAGTGCCTGGTACAAGCCTGCAGGGTGCGCAGTGAGCAGATACGAGCTTGACCAAGTACCAGGCTGAGTGATGGCCCCCGGACGGGAAGATGGCTTACCTGCGTATGGTTCTGAGCAGCGTGGAGCGTGCCTCATTGTGGAAGGTGATGATGATGCTGGTGGGGGGAAGGTCCGTGCAGTATACAAGCAGCGAACACCTGGCAACAAAAGCAGAGGATAAGCAAGACCTTCAAGAGCAAAACAGAACTGAGTGTGGGACCATAGACATCATCTGAGAATGACTGAAGCTAAATGTCCACCGCCTGGGAGGAATCCTAGGCTTGGAGTTTAAACAGAAATGAGCATAGTCATTTACACAGTCCTGAGTTCAAGTGCTGTGTCTCCTAACAGTTGCAGGAACAAGATCCCGAGTCTTGGGCTTTGCCCAAAATCTAGGCCCTTCTAAACTTGCTACCCAAGCCTCTGGCCAAAGAGCAGATCCAAGCCAACGGAAACCTTATCATATCGACTTTAGGACCAGCAGCTTTGGGGGTGGGGCCTATCTGACTATTGGCACCCTGGCCCTGGCCCTTTACCCCTTCCCAATCTGGCATACCTGAAGAATCAGAGCCCCACAACCTCAGTATAAGCAATAAAGTCTCACCCTGAGAAAGAATTTGCTTCCATATGTCCAAGATTATTTTGTATGACCGTTACATCTGGGGTAATTTCAATTTAATATGTTGCCTCAGGTGAAAATTGTACCCTGCGGCCTGAGAATTGCTATAATAATGGAAACAGACCCTCCAAGTGAGGCCAGTTCTTCTGGGGGGATGTCATCTGGGTGTACACTTCCTCCTGTTCCTCATGATTTCAGGGATGGCCTGATTATGGTTGGAGTTATGGAACATTAAAAATATAGGTAAAGAACATACTTGGTAGGTCACATTTCTGCTCTCACTCCCCCCATTGCTTCCTGTGCTTTTAATTGGAAACCCAGAGACCCATAGATAGGCTTTGAGGGGATTAAGCCCTCTGGAGTTGTTAGCAAATAATTTATACAAATATGCACCTTCAATTTCCCTGGAAATATGGCTCTCATTTGAACAGATTCTCATACAGGTCCAGGCCTGAACCACTCATAATCTCTAGGCTCAAAGATCTGATGTCTCCTGTGATGCTGCATTAACGGTTCCGTGAGATCAAAGGCTTAAATACTGTATGCTCATGACATAAGTACGGGAGAACCCAGAACCAGAACCAAGAGTTAGGGAAGAAATGTTGGGAAAGACAAGCCCTGGTCTACAGGCCTTCCTGTCCCTTATAGAGACACCAATCAGTCCCTCCTAGAGTTGCCTTGTCCTCCTCCACAGCCCACCACAACTCTGCAGGGAAACAAATGAAGTCCCAAGTGAATGCACACAGACATGTCAAGGGCCCATGGCAAATGGCAAAGCCTTTCTCAGGCGAGGCTCAGGGAAATGGCAAAGCCTTCCCCAGGTCCAAGGACAGCTATCACGAATGACTGTCCCTTAGCTAAAACCAGCGTGTGGGGGAACTATCAACCACAGCTCCCGCTTCCTGGCTGACTACAACCTGAAACTGCTCCCCTACAGCAACGCCTACCTTAGCTACCTTAGCCCCCTTGTTCTGCTGTATAGAATAAACTTGCCTCCTTGGTTAAGATGTATAAAATGCTGAGTGTCCAGGATGTTGCTCATTGTACATCTCCATCAGGGCCATGGCCCACCTGATCCCAGCTATTCTGTATGCACATCTGTTGCTTCTTCATTCCCCAGTGTCCCAGTTAGGTCAATCCCCAAGCCATGATGGTTGTCTCCCTGCTCCTTCACTCACAGCCTTCCTTCCAGTGTCATCCCACAGGGCTCTGACAGGCCCTTCTCATGCTTAGAACCCTTAGTGGTTCCTTATACATAAAGTCCAGCTTCCTGCTCTATTCTTCAAGACTTTCCCATAATCACAGTCTCACAAGTTCTCCAGCTCTCTGCTATTGCTCATATTGGTTTTTTTTTTTCTTTTTTTTTTTTACTACCCGAGGAGTTCCTAGTCATCCTTCAAGCCTCAGTGTCCCCTTTGCTGGGAAAATATGGCCTCCAAGAGGTAAATGACCTGTTGTTTATACCAGACATATGGACGATGTCTCTTCTCTAGCACTTCTCATGATAATGCTATATCCCCAACTTTACTGAGTTCATCCAGGGAGGAGGAACCATGGCTCCATCCATGCTGTCATCCTCACAAGAAGGCATATGTATACAGATGTCTTTCATAGAGAAAGAAGAAAGTCAGGACCTGCATGCCCAGGTCATCAGAAAACCCAGTCATTTATGGGTCTCAGACATAAATGGCAGTCTTCCAGATAGCTTCTGGGGAGTCCTGCCCAGAAGCTTTTGTTCTTGAGGAGTCCCCTTCTTCCTTGAATCCTTCTATGACCAGTGGGATATGGCGGATGTGACACTGTGCGGCTTCATGAAAGCTCTGTAGCCCCTCCCTCAGCCACCAGCTGTCATGCTGTAAAGACACTCAGGTATCCCTGCGGAGAGACAGCCTCATAGAAGCTGAGGCCCTCTGCCCTCACCTCTATCAGCTTTCCAGCTGTATGAATGGACCACATCAGAAATGGGTCCACCTACTCCAGCCAAACCCTCTCACTATTAAGGGATGCTAAGCCAGTACTGCCCAGCCAAGATGCTCCCAGTTCCTGACCCAAAGACACAGTGAAGATAGTTCAGGGCTTTTGCTGTTTCAAGCCACTCAGTTTAATCAGGGATGATTTGTTGGATATTAGAAACTGTTATAAAAGGGGAGGAGAAATGCTAGGGAACAAGTCCAAAAGAATCTGGACTTGTCTGTCTTTGGACAGAGCCCCACCTCTCATTAGGAACAATGGTGGAGGGATGGGGAATGGTGGCTTTGGGGTCCTTTCTTGGTAGGTTACAGGATCACTGAGGACATGGAGGGTCTTGGTGAGAGACCCTGGCAGTGGAGTGGGTAGGAAGAATAAGCCTGATACCAGAGAGTGGGTGAAACAAATTATGGAAAGGGAAAGAAAGTCACAGACCTTAGTGTAGCTCTCTCTCAGAAACAGGGAGAGAAAGGCGATCCAGAATGCCACCACTGCCAGGACATCTGGCTGCTGTGGCTCTGCCATGGTGGAAGATGTTTGGAGATCCTCTGTAGTCAGGACTCAGCTTTCTGATTTGAGTTATTTGCGTTAGTTGGGGGAGAAAGATGGTCTTTGTCACCTTGTTAGAGAGCTTTTAAACAAAGGGACTACTTTTCTTGCCTCAAGTTGGGGATACAGGAATATCCTGTGCATACAGGCAGCGGATAACTGCCTGAAGTGTGAAGGCGGCTCCATTGAGAAAATGTTGGATCCCACAGGGTAAAGTAAGGATAGACAGAGAATAGGGTAGCGCCACCCGCAGACTCTTGGTCTTGGGGTCTAGACAACCATCTACAGCACTTCTAAATCACCCACCTGTTGCCTGCCTCTTTGCTGATCAGGGTTAGTCCAAACTTTCCCATCAAAGACTTTGGCACAGAGGCAGAAGCTCTGGGTGTAGCTTGGCTTCAGGAAGCACAGCCCATTTTCTACTAAATGCTGCAAGCACTCTTTATACCTGAGGTCCAAGTAGGCCACGGGGTTATTTGCTTATGATTTTGATTTCCTCAGCTTTAGATTCTTCACCCAGACACTGGAGATGGTAACTCCTATTTTGCAAATCTCACTCACTGATCATTACGATGGCTAGCAAAAGATGCTGGACAAAAAGTCACATGGTTGATATTTCTAATGCCAGTGCAAATATTCAGGTGACCCCTGCTGTGCCTTATTGGATATTCTCTTTTTGGAAAGGTGTCTTTGGTGGGCATCTTCCCTGGTGCTGACAGTGGCTAAGGGGCAATGAGAGGCAAGAGAAGGGACAGAGCTCAAGCACCTTGGCATCAATGCTGGAGAGATGAGTCTAAGTCTGATGCCTTTACTTGAATCTGGATTTACCAAGAGCTGGCTGTGAGCCCTAGGGTATGGCATCCTCTAAGCTTCTACACTATCACCTGTAAAATGTGGTGAGGGCTCTCCTCCCAGACTTGCTGTGAAGGCACACAAAGCATTTGGCAAGTGCCAAGGAAATGGGAACAGAAAAGACCTGAACCAGCCTCTAGAGCAGCATTTCTCAGCCTGTGGGATCGCTACCCCTCTGGTTGCTGAACTACCCATTCACAAGGGTCACATATCAGATACCTTGCATATGAGATATTTACATTACGATGCATAACAGTAGCAAAATTACAGTCATAAAGTAGCAATGAAAATAACTTTATGTTGGGGGTCACTCTAACATGAGGAACTTTATTAAAGGGTTACAGCATTAGGACTGTTGAGAACCACTACCCTGAGGGAAGTGCTGTGTGTCTTGACCAGAGGTGCAAGCTCACAGGGTAGAAAAGGAAGGAAGGTAGGTGATAGCACGTGGAACTGTTAAGGCTTCAAGCAGCAGCTGGAACCTAGGTGGCATAGTCCCAGACCTGGAAGCTTCTATGTCCAAAAGGGTAGGACACAAGCCTTGCTTGGGGTCATACCAGGAAGGCCATCAGCTCTATTGCTGTGCATAGAGGTCAGAGGGCAAGATGGTGTTTCATACTCTCACGTTCATATCCCTCCTCAAGCTTTCCTGCCTCTGCTGCAGCCCAAAGGGCCTGGATTCACCCTCCATCCATTTGCTACTTCATAGCAGCCTCTGCAGAAAGGTTAACTGAGGCTCAGAACTTCCTCCTCAAAGGACATACCTGGTTCATGTGTGAGATAAGGGCGCTGCAGATCCCACGACTCCTTAGCTGGTACTGGTCTCTAGTGTCCCATGAATTCCCTAGTACATGCAGGTAGCATTAAGAACACAGGCATTGATGCTTCCCACACAGGAGTCACCTGCTGTCCAAGGCCTGGCCCACAGCCTGCTGAGGCGCCTGGGACTGCTAATATGGACTCAAGCCCGAGAACAGTCCTCAAAAGTGTATTCTTAGAGGGAAGTCGGTCCGGACTAAATGGGCTCTCTGTGGGGGGACTTAAAAGATTAATCAGACACTGGGGTCTCTGGGGCCAAGAGGGGGATGAAGAAGGCAGCCAGTGCCGACATCTGGCGCCAGCAGATGGACGAGAAAGCATGTTGATAATTTATTAAAGATTTGGGGGGGTTATTGGAGAGAGGAGCTAGCGAGTAGGAAAGATGGGAGGAGGGGAGCTTAGCTCTGAACCAGGAGGAGGCATTAGCTGTGTGGGTTCAGTGGCTGAAGGGGCTTCCAGAGAGCACTCCTGAAGCCAACCCTGGGCCTAAGAGGAGCCTGACCCTGCCCTTCCCTCACCTCAGTGTGAACTGCCGGTTCCTACACACTCTCTACACCGAAGTGAACATGACAAGCCTCAGGTCATTAGAAACATGCCTGCCGGTTATCACCGAAAGCAATGATGCACACACCACTCTCCATTTTATTTCATACCATCATAAAATACTACAGCTGCCTGTGAGTGAGAGCATGCTGACCGTCCTGGTCGCCCCCATTTTGTTAATGAGTTAGGAGCTCTTAGTGGTCCCCATGGCCCTGAAACACATGGTCTCCCTCTCACCACATGCTGGGAGAAAACACTTGATCATAAATTATAAATATTCAGGATTTTATGCTCGAGCATAACAACCAGAGGGAGTGATAAGAGAGGCAGGCCAGCTAACTTCAAAACAGAGTGAGAGCACAATTATCATTACTCTGAGGTTGGTATGGAGGGAGAGCTGCTCAATGGCTGTGAGCCCAGAATTGGGATCTGGCACCCTGGATGGGAGAGACTAAAGGCCGTTATTGAGTGGGCAGCGTGGCCAGAGTCAGGTGGAGGGTGTCGTTCAAATAGGCAACGTGACAGTAAGCTTCAGACAGGCTGGCATGGGAGTGGGGGAGCTCTCTGGTCAAATGGTTGCTTGGGGTTCAGCAATTATTTTCCTGCTCAGACCCTTAGACTTCTGGTTAACGGTGGTGACAATACCCACCACATAATTAAATGACTGCTGGCGGGACCCTTCGTGCCAGTTGCTGTGTGGAGCACCTCAGGTTATAATGCTGGCAGTAGCTTAGGAGGTGCCTATTGTTTTCCACATTCACTACAGTGCATGAAATGAACATGAAATGCTCTCTCACACTGACTCAGCCTTGCAATGGACACATCATTCATTATCCTCCTTCACCTCATTCATCTTTTACTCTCATTTTACGGGTGACACTGATACACTGTGATGAAATGCTTTGAATTTCCATGTTTTAAATGCTGGGTTGCCCCAGTGAGGGCTGCTGCTATGTTGGAAGGTAGGGGACCGAATTGGAGGGAGTAGGTTATTGGGGATGGGAGTTGTTTAAATGTTATAACAGGCTGTCCTTTCATTTCTTCTTCCTGTCTACCATGATTCCTATGCTCTACCAGGCTCTCCCTGTTGTGATGGACTGAGGAAGACTAACAGGCAGGCAGAGAGAGGCTAAGTAACTCACTGAAGCTAGTGAAGATGAGCAGAGCCAGACTTTCTGGGATTATCCCATGGTATAATAGTACCCTCATGCCAGACCAACTGTGATGGCTAAATAGGTATGGCCCCCATAAACTCATGTATGTGAATGCTTGTCCATAGGGAGTGGCACTATTAGTAGGTGTGGCCTTGTTGGAGGAGTGTGGTCTTATAGGAGGAAGTGTGTCACTGAAGAGGTAGGCTTTGAGGTCATATATGCTCAAGCTCCTCCCAGTCTGGCTCACAGTCTCCTGCTGCTGCCTCCAGCTCAAGATGTAGAACTCTTGGCTCCTTCAGCACCATGTCTGCCTGTATGCTACCATGCATCCCACCCTGATGATACTGAACTAAATCTCTGAAACTGTAAGGCAGCTCCAATTAAATGTTTTCCTTTATGAGAGTCGCGTGCCAATGGTGTCTCTTCACAGCAATGGAACCCTAAGACACTGATCCAGCTCTTACTCATACCTGTTCTGTACATCTTTACAACTTATGTGTGCTCACAATCAGGAAAAAAAAAAAGAGTTTCTACTGAGTTCTAGAAATCAGAGATCTGCCTAGGAGGGAAAAAAAGTTTTTGCTACTGGGCAGAGACAGGAAGATGAGGGGTATCCCAAGAGAGATGCTGCCCACTGGAAGTCACACTGGGTGGAAAGAGTATGTCCATTGCAAGGCTGAGTCAAATATTTCATGGGCATCTGATTCTACACAGAAACTGGTTTCCTTTCTAACCCCCACACTTCTGTTGTTCTGTAGAAGGCCAGTCTCAGGTTGAAAAAATAAATTATGTCCAAATGCTCCATTTCCCTAACTTCACAGCTAGAGAGATAAAGGGAACCACAATCATATGACTTGCCATAGGGGTGGGACTAATTTCTTGGGAGAGAGCTGTGTGTGCCCAAAGGAGTGCCCTGTGAAAGCAGGTGGGGTGGGGTTGGGATTGGGACACTTTCTCTACCTCCGTCTGCCATTCAATGGGCAAGCATTGTCATACACTCCAACCCAGGAGAAGCCTAGAGACACACTCATCTTTTCCCTCCTCATCCCCATCACACAAGGAAGACAGGTGAGGGGAGACAGCCAGCTCTGGACCCAATGACCTTTCCTGGATGTCAGTTTTCTCAGAACAGAGTGCAATGGGTTTGCTACTGGCTTTTGGAATCAGATCTTGTTTTGAAGCAGAGAACATCTAATCCACCCTGAGCTCTGTTCTGTAGAAGGATACAAGATGTCAGGAGAAAAAAAAATGCTTACTCTGTGGCTGACCCTTAAGTTCACACCCAACTCTTTATAAGGGCAAGATGCAGACAGCACAGAAAGCACAATGAGTGTAAAATCAGAAATTCCCTTTAATCTCATTTCATGGGCAACACAGATACACCGTAAGGCATGAAATTTTTATTTCATGTCAATTTCACTGGGATTTCACATGCAGATTAATTTGTTCACCCATATAAACATACACTGCTTGTACTTCTTGCCTCAATAGCTACCCTCTCTTAGTGTTTGCGAATTCCCCTGTCTCATAAAAGACATTTTGAATGATGCTAAGAGTTGCCATGCTTTTATGGCACATTTTACTTGCTTAGCATGTTATTGAATGTCAGCATGTTCAGAAGGGAAAACAGGCTGAAGCAGACAGAATATATATATATATATATATATATATATATATATATATATATATATATTTGCCACTTGAGCCCAAAACTACTGCTGTCTCCCTGTAGTAGAAGTTTTGGTTTTTGTTGTGTTGTATGGATATTCTTTTGTTATAATCCCAAGTGTGAGAAGTGGCAATGCTTTGTTCATAGTTGATAGCAGCTTCATAAGAGATGAGTGATCTTTGTCAGCTGATAAACAGCCTCCTGAGAGGGTATGTGGTCCTTGTCAATGGAAAACTGCCTTGCGCAAGAGGGCACGGTTTTTGCCAGCTGAAAAACATCCTGGTGTGGACTCTGAGAAGGTATAAATAGGAGCCCACAGACATAGAGAAAATGCTTTGTTCTGCTTTGCTCCTAGAGAGAAAGGCTTCAGAGAACTCTTTGTGCTTCTGCTGAATTGTGCTGCTGTTGCTGCAATGTGCTGCTGCTGCTGCTGCTGCTGCACCCTACTGCTTCTGCTGTTTCTGCTGAACCCTGCTGCTGCTGCTGCTGCTGCTGGTGGTGGTAATCCTTGTTCCAGCTTTTGCTATAGCTGTATTACTGCTATTGTTTGGACTGCTGGTATCCTGACGATGAAGAGTGGAATCACTCCAAGGAAACTACATCTGAAGAGGTTCACACCCCCTGTCCCTATTAACCTTCTTTCTCTCCTACCCAAGGTTGGTGGGTTAGAAGGGAAGGAGAGGTGTTTCAGAACCCAACAGCTCTAACCAGCAGGAAGTAGATAAAGGGAACTACAGCCCCTCTCCCCACTAACCTTATTTTCTTTCTTTCTTTCTTTCTTTCTTTCTTTCTTTCTTTCTTTCTTTCTTTCTTTCCCTTCCTTCCTTCCTTCCTTCCTTCCTTCCTTCCTTCCTTTCTTTCTTTCTTTCTTTCTTCTTTTTTCTCTCCTACCGGATGTTGGGGTGTTGGGAGGGATTAGGGTGGAGAATGGAGAAAGAGATGTAAGGAACCCCAAATAAAGTAGATTTAAAATGGGCAAAGCCTACATCTCCCTTCATCCATCTTCCTCATGCATGGAGCATTGCAAGTAGCATAGTGATGAGAAAACAGGAGGAGTCAGTGTGCCTCTGAGGCTTCCCCTGGGTCAGCAAGGATGACAAAGAAGATAGCATGGGAAGTGGAACAAGAATACTGTTCCCCACTCCATCTGCTTGCACCCTTAAGCACACATAACTCTCTCCCAAGAGGTTAGCCCCACCCTTTCGGTAGTCATATACTTGTGTTTCCCTTTACCTCTCTGGCTGTGAGTGAGGGAAATGAAGAAAATAGAGAAAAGTTATTTCTCACCCTTTGTGACTAAGTTACAAGAGCCGGTTTACATGCTTTGGGAGAACATATTGTCATGTTGTAGAACCCCAAACATGGCTGTGGTTAACCGAATCTCACCAAAAGCCAAATGAAGAAACTTGGAGGGTGGTGATCCTCCAGCCAACCTCTGAGATGACAGCAGTGCTGGATGACTGCTTGGGGGCAGCCTAGGAGGGTCCCTAAAGTAGGAGACTCATTTATACTATACCAGGATTACTGGCCCATGGAAACTATGAGAAGGTAAAAGTCATTTTAAGTCACTTTAAGGTCCTCAGCCTTCCTAATATTGTGGCCCTTTTATATAGTTTCTCATGTTGTGGTAACACTCAGAAAAAGAATTATTTCATCATTACTTCACAACTGTAATTTTGCTACTTTTGTGAATCATAACATAAATATCGTATATGCAGAGTATCTGCTATGTAACCCCTGTGGAGGCTGTACCCATAGGTTGAGAATCTTTCCAATATTTTTTTGAGTAGCTGTTATATAAAAACAGATAAATACAGGCACCCTTAGCTACATCAGGAAGGAGGAGGAAGAGGAGGAGGAGATGACCAAAAAGAACAACAACAAGAACAAGAAGAAAGAAAGAGGAGGAGAAGGGGAAGAAATATCATCATCATCATCATCATCATCATCATCATCATCCAGCTACCCTGGGTAAAATACAAATTGAGGAACTGAGGAAAAAGAAGATTCCTTCCTCCAAGGCCCAGAAAATATTTTCAACAAAATCATTGAAGAAGATCTCCCCAACTTAAAGGAGAGGCCAATAAGAATACAAGAGGCCTACAGAACACCCAATAAACTAGACCAGAAAAGAAAATCCTCCTGCCACATAATAATCAAAACAGTAAGTATACAGAACAAAGAAAAAATACTAAAAGCTGCAAGGGAAAAAGGCCAAGTAACATATAATGGCAAACCCATCAGAATCACACCTGATTTCTCAACAGAAAATTTGAAAGCCAGAAGAACCTGGACGGATATCATGCAGAACTTAAGAGAACACAGATGTAAGCCTAGGCTACTATACCCAGCAAAACTCTCAGTCCTCATAGACAGAGAAAACAAGATATTCAATGACAAAAAACAAATTTCAACAATACCTACACACAAATCCAGAGATATAGAAGATACTAGAAGGAAAAATACAACTCAAGAACACTAACTACTTTCAAGAAAACACAGGAAATAAATAACCTCACTACAGCAAAACAAAAAGTAGCCAAACACACAAACACACTACCATAGCCAACATCAATATCAAAGGATCTAACAGCCACTGGTCATTAAAATCCCTCAACATCAGTGGACTCAATTCTCCAATAAAAAGACACAGACTAACAGAATGAATGTGTAAACAAGACCCAATAATCTGTTGCATACAAGAAACATACCTAAATAACAAAGATAGACATTACCTGAGAGTAAAGGGCTGGAAAACGGTTTTCCAAGCAAATGGACCCAAGAAACAAGCAGGAGTAACCATTCTAATATCTAATAAAATAGATTTTCAACCAAAATTAATCAAAAGAGATAGAGAAGGACACTTCATACTCATCAAGGGAAAATTCCACCAGGAAGATATCACAATCCTGAACATCTATGCCCCAAATGCAAGGGCACCCACATTTGTAAAAGAAACTTTAATAAAACTTAAACCACACATAGACCCCCACACATTAATAGTGGGAGACTTCAACACCCCACTCTCAACAAAGGACCGGTCAACAAAACAAAAATTAAACATAGAAACAATAACTCTGACAGAGGTCATGAATCAAATGGACCTCACAGACATCTACAGAACCTTTCACCCAAGCACAAAAGAATTTACCTTCTTCTCAGCACCTCATGGAACCTTCTCCAAAATAGACCATATAGTTGGTCACAAAGCAAGACTCAACAGATACAAGAAGATTGAAATGATCCCTTGTATCCTATCTGATCACCATGGACTAAAGTTGGACCTCAATGACAAAAATAGCAAAAGCCTATACACACATGGAAACTGAACAACTTGCTACTAAATGACAGCTGGGTCAGAGAAGAAATAAAGAAAGAAATTAAAGTCTTCCTAGAATTCAATGAAAATGAAGGCACAACATACCCAAACTTATGGAACACAATAAAAGCAGTGCTAAGAGGAAAGTTCATAGCACTAAGTACCTTTAAGAAGAAATTCAAAACATCTCATGCAAGTAACTTAATGGCTCACTTAAAAGCCCTAGAAAAAAAAGAAGCAGACACACCAAAGAGGAGTAGACGGCTGGAAATAATCAAACTCAGGGCTGAAATCAATCAATTAGAAACAAATAAAACAATTCAAAGAATCAATGAAACCAAGAGCTGGTTCTTTGAGAAAATCAACTAGATAGACAAACCCTTAGCCAAACTAAAAGGCAGAGAGAAACTATCCAAATCAACAAAATCAGAAATGAAAAGGGTGACATAACCACAGACACTGAAGAAATCCGAATAATAATTAGGTCTTACTTCCAAAGTCTATATGGCACAAAATTTGAAAATCTAACTGAAATGGACAATTTTCTTGACTGATTCTACATGCCAAAGCTGAATGAAGACCAGGTAAACCAATTAAATAGTCCTATATCCCCTAAGAAAATAGGAGCTGTCATTAAAAGTTTACCATGCAAAAAAAGCCCAGGGCCAGATGGTTTCAGCACAGAATTCTACCAGACCTTCAAAGAAGAGCTAACATCAATCTCTTCAAACTATTCCACAAAATAGAAACAGAAGGAACACTACCAAACTCATTCTATGAAGCCACAGTCACCTTGGTACCTAAACCTCACAAAGACCCAACAAAGAAAGATAATTTCAGGCCAATCTCCCTCATGAACATTGATGCAAAAATATTCAACAAAATACTTGCAAACCGAATCCAAGAACACATCAAAGATATCATTCACTGTGACCAAGTAGGCTTCATTCGAGGCATGCAGGGGTGGTTCAATATATGGAAATCCATCAATGTGATCCACTACATAAACAAACTGAAGGAGAAAAACCACATGATCATCTCCTTAGATGCTGAAAAGGCATTTGACAAAATCCAACATCCATTCATGTTTAAATTCTTGGAGAGATCAGGGATACATGGCACATATCCAAACATAGTAAAGGCAATATACAGCAAGCCTATAGCCAATATCAAACTCAATGGAGAGAAACTTAAAGCAATCCCACTGAAATCAGGGACAAGGCAAGGCTGCCCACTCTCTCCATATCTCTTCAACATTGTTCTTGAAGTCCTTGCTAGAGCAATAAGACAGTTGAAGGAGATCAAGGGGATACAAATTAGAAAGGAAGAAGTCAAAGTATCACTATTTGCAGATAATATGATAGTATACCTGAGTGACCCCAAAAATTCTACCAGGGAATTTCTAGAGCTGATTAACACCCTCAGCAAAGTGGCTGGATACAAAATTAACTCAAAAAAATCAGTAGCCCTTCTGTATACAAAAGACAAAAGGGCAGAGAAAGAAATTAGGGAAACAACACCCTTCACAATAGTCACAAAGGACATAAAGTACCTTGGTGTGAACCTAACCAAGCAAGTCAAAGACTTGTATGAAAAAATTTCCAGTCTCTGAAGAAAGAATTAGAAGATTTCAGAAGATGGAAAGATCTCCCATGCTCATGGCTTGGCAGGATTAATATATTAAAAATGGCCATCTTACCAAAAGCAATCTACAGATTCAATGCAATTCCCATCAAATTACCAACACAATTCTTTACAGACCTTGAAAGAAAATTTCTCACCTTCATATGGAACAACAAGAAACCCAGAATTGCTAAAACAACTCTCTACAGTAAAAAATCTTCAGGAGGTATCTCCATCCTTGATCTCAAGCTGTACTATAGAGCAACAATACTAAAAACTGCATGATACTGGCATAGAAACAGAACGGTGGATCAATGGAATCGAATAGAAGACCCTGACATGAATCCACACACTTATGAACACCTGATTTTTGACAAAGATGCCAAAACCATTCAATGGAAAAAAGACAGCACCTTCAACAAATGGTGCTGGTCTAACTGGATGTCTACATGTAACAAAGTGCAAATAGATCCATACTTATCACCCTGAACAAAACTAAAGTCCAAGTGGATCAAAGACCTTAACATAAAACCAGACACACTAAACCGCTTAGAAGAAAAAGTGGGGAAGAGCCTTGATCTCAAAGGCACAGAAGACAACTCCTGAACAGAACACCAACAGCACAGGCTCTAAGAGCAACAATCAATAAATGGGTCCTTATGAAACTGAAAAGCTTCTGTAAAGCAAAGGACACTGTTGTCAGAACAAAATGACAGCCTACAGACTGGGAAAGGATCTTCACCAACCCTATATCTGACAGAGGACTAATATCCAGAATATATAAAGAACTAAAGAAGTTAAACAGCAAAAAAATCAAGTACTCTAATTAAAAAATGGAGTACAGAGCTAAACAGAGAATTCTCAATAGAGGAATATCGAATGGCAGAGACACACTTAAAGAAATGCTCAACCTCATTAGCCATCAGGGAAATGCAAATCAAAATGACCCTAAGTTTTCTCCTTACACCCATCAGAATGACTAAGATCAAAAACACAAGAGACAGCACACGCTGGAGAGGTTGTGGAGAAAGGGGAACCCTCCTCCACTGATGGTGGGAATGTAAACTTGTACAACCACTCTGGAAAGCAATCTGGTGCTTTCTCAGACAACTAGGAATAGTGCTTCCTCAAGATCCAGCTATACCACTCCTAGGCATATACCCAAAAGGGTCTCAAGTACACAACAAGGACATTTGCTCAACTATGTTTGTAGCAGCCTTATTTGTAATAGCCAGAAGCTGGAAACAGCCCAGATGCCCCTCAGTGGAGGAATGGATGCACAAATTGTGGTATATCTACACAATGGAATATTACTCAGCAATAAAAAAACAAGGAAATCATGAAATTTGCAGGTAAATGGTGGGATCTGGAAAAGATCATCCTAACCAAGAAGCAGAAAGATGCACATTGTATATACTCACTCATATAAACATATAATATAGGATAAGCCTACTAAAATCTGTACATCTAAAGAAACTAATCAAGAGGGAGGACTCTTGCTAAAAGGCTCAATTCCTATCCAGAAAGGCAAAGAGGATGGACATCAGAAGAAGGAGAAAAGAGGGAACAAGTCAGGAGCCTGACACAGAGGATCTCTGAAAGGCTCTGCCCTGCAGACTATCAATGCAGATGCTGAGACTTATGGGCAACCTTTGGGCAGAGTGCAGGGAATCTTAGGAAAGAAGTGGGAAACAGTAAGATATGGAGAGGACAGGAACTCCACAAGGAGAGCAACAGAACCAAAAAATCTGAGCACAGGGCTCTTTCCTAAGACTGATACTCCAACCAAGGACTATGCATGGAGATAACCTAAGACCCCTGCACAGATGTAGCCCATGGCAGTTCAGTATCCAAGTGGGTTGCATTGTAATAGAAACAGGGACTGTCTCTGACATGAACTGATTGGCCTGCTCTTTAATTATCTCCCCCTGAGGGGGAAGCAGCATTACCAGGCCACAGAAGAAGACAATGCAGCCACTCCTGATGAGACCTAATTGACTAGGATCAGAAGGAAGGAAAAGAAGACCTCCCCTATCAGTGGACTTGGGGAGGGGCATGCATGCAGAGGGTGGAGGAAGGGAGGGATTGGGACGGGAGGAGGGAGAGAACCACAAGGGGGATACAAAGTGAATAAAGTGTAATGAATAAAAAATGAAAAAAAGAACAACAACAAGAACAAGAAGAGAGAAAGAAAAGGAGAAGGGGAGGAAATATCATCAGCAGCAGCATCATCTAGCTACCCTGGGTAAAACACAAATTCCCTTCAGTACTTGGAGGAAGAACCATGGAATTACATCCTGTTCTGTCTCTCTTCAACATACTGTGGTCCAAGAGTCCCCATGACACTCTTTGCCCATGTTCTGGTAGCCTCCATTCACAAGATGCTACTAGGTAAGTGTGGCCTTAGGGATTCTATATGCAGAGAAAAGTTAGTTTTGAATAACCTTTTCCTTTTTTCTTTTCTCCATCTCCCCTTTCCTTCCTCCTTCCCTCCTTTTCTTCTTTCTTTGGATATTATCTCATTATGGGTTCTAGAGTGTTATCCAACTCAAGATGCTCCTTTTATGGTCTAGCATACATGGAAATCTGGCAGTTGTGGGCCACCTGGAATGACTGTTTTCTCAGTCCTTTCTGGGACCACCTACAATGACAGAAGTGAATTTGTTTCATACAGTGGATGTCCTAGTGCACTGAGGTTAGATTCCCTTGAAGAATTGAAAGTTAAAAAACAGATGCTGCCCTAGATGTTATCACAGACATCCCTCCTTTTCAGCCCACAAGGCCACTCTGCATGATACCTAGTCTCAGGGTAGTCCTCGTTAGGCCAACAAATGCATTCCCCTAGCCTCCAAGTACCACCATATTCTCAGAAGAGTCTCTCTGCCGATCCAGTGTTGGGTCTTCACTTCTTGTTCTTTGGAGAATGCCAACAATGCCTGGATTTATTAGCTATCTACTTTCAGTAACATCAGAAATCTCAGAAAAATCTTTGCCTTGACACTTTTAGGCCACTTCCACAGTCTGATTAATTGCAGGCTGTAGATCAGAACGATGATCCCAGAAATCAGTTCTGAGTATCCTGCCTCCTGGCAAGGTAAGAGAGTCCCAGGGGGTCTGTCATGACAAACTAGGAAGCTAAGTAGGGAGGAGGCAATAAGATATGAGGCCATATTGCCTGGACTCGCTTAAATGCTCTGTCTCTCTGATTTTGAGTTACCACCAACAGCTGGAAGACTTTTTGTTGAGCCTCCACACCTCCAAAGGAAAACCTTAATGGGTTTTTGTCTAGCCAGAAGGACCTCTGAAGGTCATCTATTTAGTTGGCCTCCCTCACTGTGAGCTGCTGGATAGTATTTTGGGGAGATGTCTGTATGATTGGTGAAAAAAGTAGACAAGGGCTAAGAGGACTTGGCAGATGATAGAAAATGATTAGATTAGCTTTTTAAAATATTACTTTGGTGTCTCAACAATGATTAGGAACCTGCTAATGGTTCTGAGACTTCTGAGGGTTCTCCATTACCTAGACTTCTACCTCAAAACCTAGCCTGTCTCCTCCCTTGCACTTTACCCCTTCCGTAGCACATACAGGTTCCTACATACAAAAAGCTCAAATATAGCTATTGATTTAGTAAAGCACACCATACATTCTACCAAACAGAATTCTACATGGTGTCAATAAGCTTAGAAATCACTGCTCCCAGCTTCTTTCTTCTTCTTTTCTCCTCCTCTTCCTCCTCCTCTTCTTCCTCCTCCTCCTTCTCCTTCTTTTTTTAAATGAAGCAACTAAGGATCAGAACAGTGGACTGACCCACCCAAGGTGAATACTGCATGGCAGAGATAAGCTTTCTAGGTTTTTCGTGACTAAACTTATTGTTTCCTTAAATCACCCAGGCTTAGAGAACCCTATCAGACAGCACAGACAGGCCCCATCCATACAATGTCACCAGGTACTGCAGCCTTCAAGGACTCTTTCACTTCCCTCTCCTTTGAGAATCCCTCCACCCCCGCCAAGGTTTCCATTGCTTCTTCGTGATGGAAACTCCACAGCCTTCACCTTGCTCGTCATGCTATGAAGCTCTTGGTGTGTCCTTTGCCCTTGGATGGCTGTCTCCTTTATAGCCCTATCCACTTGACTTTCTTACTCTTTACCTCATCTGAAATTCTACTGTTCCTCAAAGGCTTTCTTCTAGGCCATGCTTTTCTCAATCTTCCTTCTTTCTGGGAGATCAGTTGTCCACTTGTTTGGAGGTGCCCCAGTTTTAACTCACCAATGAGCATTGCCTCCTGGGTGTCCCCTGAATGAGTTCTTTCCTCACTCTCTGCCTCTCATATGTGTATCGCCCACTATGTGCCCAAGCCAAGGAAATGGCTCTAACCCCAATTCCCTCTCCCCCTTGCTTACCTTAATTAAACCTAGCTTGGCAATTCTTCTTCATCTTTCTATCTTTATCTTTCTTTAACCGTCTATCTGACAGTTTCTCTAGTTTCCCATCCTTTCTTTTCCAGATGACTGCGGCAACTTCCTAGGTGACTCTGTCTCCTCCCAATCTGCTGGATCTGCAGCTTCTGGAGTGAGCTACTTAAAGCTGCGGGCCTTTGCACCTTTCAGTGCTGCCTACCTTTCGGTTCCCACATGACAGCTGAGACACCTAAACACAGCATCCTTGGTTCTTCTGGTTCCGGCCCACCATACTCTCAACATTCCAGTCACACAAAGTGCTTGACCTGCTCTGTTGCTCACTCTGGATCTCTGCAGGCACTATCCCTCTCCTGTGTATGAAAAATGAATGTTTTCTTCTATGGCAGTGGTTCTCAACCTTCCTAATTCTATGACCCTTTAATACAGTTCCTCATGTTGTGGTGACCCTCAACCATAAAATTATTTTGCTATTCCGCATAACTGTAATTTTGCTACTGTTATAAATGTTAATGTAAATATCTGGCCCCTGTGGGGGTCACGACCCACAAGTTGAGAACCACTGTTCTATAGTCTCTATAGTCTGGGTGTTCTTTTCTCTTCTCCTTATCTTGCCTTTCTAGGACTCTGCCTTAATCCCATTTACTGTCAGGCATTGTGATGTTACTTTTCTGTTCCCTCTACTGACTACAGTGATAGTGTAAACAAAGACGTACTTACAGCTGTAACTTTCACCTATCATGATGACTAACCATAGTAGGTAAACAATACACACCTGAAGAATGAGTGTGTGTACAAGTAAAGTGGCAGCAGGAGAGGTGCCCAACAGGCTAGGGGAAAAATGTCTCTATCAGGCTCAGGTAATGTCAAGAAAAAGAGAGCCAAAGTCAGGAATGCAGAGACCAAGCAAGCCATAAAAAAAAGAAGAGTCACAGGATAGAGCACAGGGCCACAGTGAAGTGAGGAAGAGGAGGAGGAGGAGGAGGAGGAGGAGGAGGAGGAGGAAAAGAAGGAGGAGCAGCAGGAGAAGGAGGAGAAAGAGGAGGAAGAGAAAGAAGCGTCAGGCTATGGTGGTGCTTCTGCAAGAGCATCTTAGGTAATGCCTGGTGTGCTCTTTAGCTTTCTCTGTTGTTTAGGAAATACTCAGCCTGGCTTAAAGGCTGGCAGTTCACATTTGCTAAAGTCTAGGGAAAGATGAACAGTTCTTCCTTATGTGAGAGAGCAAATCACATTGAACTATGGCTCACATATTTGTCCAGAAAAGTTCCACCCAATATGGTAGGCCACATGCAATTACAACCACGTGAGCTGGGCCCAGACTGAATGGAAATAAGCTGTAAGTATAAAATCCACTCAAGACTTCAAAGAAAAAATGTCAACAAGCTGTCTTTTGGCAGCTTGTTTTTATATCAATAACATGTTGAAATGATACTACTTGGCATTTGGGATAAATAAAATGCATTATTGAAGTTAATTTCAGTTTCTTCTTTTATTTTCTTCAAAGCATGACTCTAGAAAAATTTAAATTGCCTATGTACTTGTGCTGAACACTGTCCTCCTAACATGTCATTAATTTGCATATATATATCTATATATATATATATATATAGATAGATATATTTCCATCATCATTTTATAAAACAAATGGTGTCTAAATACCAGGAAAGGCCACACTCAGAATAAATAATAGACTATTAGATGTAAAAGTCAGCCTCAGTGAGATCCCCTTCACTGTCTCCCTTCTCAGCACGTCAGACCTGGACTACTTTACTAACTGGCATCTGAAAGCACATTTAATGATCCATCACATTAAATCGTGATTTGCCTTTGTCTGCCCACCCTCTGCCAAAAACATAAATACTGACATGGAAGTCCGGATTCTTTGTGTCATGGCTGCTACACTCTGTAATGACTTTTTAACCTCTAGCTCCAGTCCAGCTTTTTGAGACATTGCTGAAGCACGTGCAGTAGGAGCTCAGAATACCTATTTGTCCTAGCGAACACAGGTTCCTCTTCTTGAGTTAGACCTCAAGAAATGACTGTTGCTCCACTGTACAGCAGGCTCACTTTGTGAGCCAACTTGGGTCTTTTATGTTGAGCAGACACTTGGGAGTGAATGGGAGACAGAGGCTGCTGGGAGCTTATGTATGCCTCCAAGAGGCTGCCCTTTGGTACCAGGACCTAGGTCAATTAGTACCAACACTATACAGATGGCAGGTTTGTGTGTGCGTGTGTGTGTGTGTGTGTGTGTGTGTGTGTGTGTGTGTAAAGAAGAGTGCTCTCCAAGGTTCTATAAATGCAGAAGTGCAGAAGCTCCTTTCTGGGACCAGCAAGTGTTGGGGATAGGCCAAGACTTATTTTTGAGTGTTTCCCGAAAAAGATCCTTGGTGTCTGGGAGCAGGGTGCCTTCATTTCTTATTTTAGCCCTGCTGGAATCATGTGACACAATAGTAATAATAGATATGCTTACCGAATGCTTGCTCTGTCTCAGGTATTCTTCACAGAGCTCTAAAGGTGCAAAGTGATTCTTCTCACCGTAGAGGTGACGGTAAGTAGCAGAAACTCATCTAAAACCAGACACACCGGCTCCCCACTCACTGCCTCACCCACCTTGTTACCATACCCTCGAGGGATATCAGACTCACTGATTGTTCTGGTTGGTTTTATGTCGACTTGACACAAGCTAGAGTCATCAGGGAAGAATGGAAGAACGAGCCTCGATTGAGAAAATGCCTCCATAAGCTCCTGCTGCCAGGCATTTTCTTAATTAATGATCAGTGAGGTAAAACGAACCCCACTGTGGGGGGTTCCCTTCCTGGGCTGGTGGTAAGAAAGCAGGATGAGTGAGCCATAAGGAGCAAGCCAGGAATTAGCACCCCTCCATGACATCTGCATTAGCCCCTTGCTCCTGCCCTGTTTGAATTCCTGTCCTGACTTCCTTCAGTGATGAACAGTGCTGTGGAAGTGTAAGCCAAACAAACTGCAACACCCCCTCCCCCAAGTTGCTTTCTAGTCACGGTTATTCATCACAGCAATAGAAACCCTAAGTAAGATCTTAGTTCAAGTCTTATTTAATATTGGCCTTTCTATCCACTTTGCGTCTTGAAGACTACATGCTAGAATGTTCTAGAAAATCAGAAAACCATGGGCCAAAGAATGATGTGTCCTCTTCCTGTTTCCTGATGCTTTCTCTTATTTTCCAGACTTCCCAGCTACAGGCTTAGTGAACTATGCTCTTCTTTTTCTCAGGAGAAACTTCCCTACAAAGGAGCTCCTGAGATCAGAACTATGACTCTAGGAAAAGACCCAGGGTCTTGAGCTCAAGGGTGCTCCAACCTTTCCCCTTTACACAGCTCCCCCAGAGGAGCCTTCTGTCCGTGCTAACTCAGTTCTCCTACCTCCCTTGGTTATGTCCTATTGACATCTTCGAGATGCCTCCCTTGTCCTGTCACTCTCCCCCTTCTACGAATGCATTAGTTGTCGGTACTGTGCCTCTCAGCCTACAGCCCTTTCTCTACCATGTGTCTTGTGAACCGCCCGCTCCACAAGGCTGTCCATCGTTGCAGAGAGACTCTGCCTTCCTCTGCCTTCCTCTGGGCAGGGCCACTTTCCTACATTTTTGTATTCCTTACGGGCAAGTTACTCTACCTGCCAGAGTCAATTTCCTCATCTCTAAAAGTCGGATCATAGCAAAGTTGTGAGGCTTAACCGAGAGCACATATATAAGGTGCCTAGCACATGTCAGGGGAGCAGTATGATCAATAAGTGCTTGCCGATTATGGTCTTGGATTTATGAGTGAACACGAGAATCCTTTGTGGAGTGAAGGTGGCTTTAAATTTCCTGTGATTTGATTTTCTCACTCTGTTCTGAGGATTCATTCCCACTCCTGCACTTTGAGACATTGTTTTCAGTAGAGAGTTTGAGAACGGATTCAAGGTACCCTTTGGGTCTCTATTCATAGTGCTGATTCTGATGACCAAAGAACGGAGGCCAGGGACATGTCCCTCAAATCTTGGGTGGGGGACAGAGAGTGAACATGCTTTCAGTTTGGGGTGACAGTTGCTTTTCAAAGATTGATGTGAGTGTTGAGGAGATGCTGGACTTAGGTTAAGGTCAGCCCAGAAGGGAGGCAAACTGGATTACTGTGAGAAAAAGGCATGTCCTGAGCAGAGAGAGTAGCAGGCAACAAGGAAGTCCACCCTCAGGTTTTAACCAGGCAATGAGTCCTGGCCTGCTTTCTGCAAGGCTGTGAGGAACATACGCACACGGGTCAGGAAAGAGTCAAATGAGGACCATGAGTCTGCATTTGGAAAGCTCTAGCCAGTGTGTGTGTGTGTGTGCAGGGGGGTGATCTTTGACAGGTGCTACTCAGGTCTAAGCCAGGAGGGCAGCTGGGGTTGCTGCAGTCACCACAGTGGAAGGAACCAGACGCAGAGCTGGGCAGAAAGCCCAGAGGCTCAGGGATCTCAAGGAGGCGGGCTGAACAAAAATTAGGGCAAAAGAAGAGCATGACTCCAGGATGTCTAGCTTGAGTCAAATGATGAACAGAAAGACCTGGTCTAGAAGGGAGCAGATCTCAGAGCAAAGAGGAATTGGGCTCTCTGTCTGAACAGGAGACCCAGGAAAACTCAGGAAAGTTTGTGAATGATCAGTGAAGGAGACTCAGGCTGAGGGTTGGTGGTCAAGAGGAAGTGACAGTACGGCTATTCTGGCCTTCTGAAGGTTTATTTCTGGGGCAGACAAGGTAATAAAGCAAGAACAGCATGATTGTGATAGAGCCTCTGTCAATAATAGGGGCTCTTCTTGTGACCTAAGAGATATCCAAGCTAACCACTTCTGGCATTTATAGATCATCCTTCTCACTGGCCAAGAGGGTCCTGGCTAGCCTGGTACTAAAGAGCTCCTCCTTACGCAAACTTTCATCTGGCTTTCTAGCCACCTTAGGCCTCACATGTGGCTCTCCCCACGCCATCCTGCTGTCTGTCACCATGCTGGGCTTGGGCCTGCTTTCTACAGCTTTTCCCGCCCACAGCTGTCATCTCCTCTCCTGCTCTTTTCATCTCTTGTCAAACACATTTTGTACTTGCTGGCCCTGGGCCCTAAACCACTTCTTCTCGCCTTGGCTTCTCTCCCCAGCATCTTTTGAAGTACAAACTTCACCAGATGCACTGGTGCAAATGCCTCATCACGTTTTTGTTGCTTCCCTGTTTTTACAGTCAGTTGACATTCAGGAAAGGAGAATGTTCAGTGCCAAGAGCTAGGTCTGGACCGGGAGCTCTCCAAGGCCAGCATGCCCTACACCAACCCCACCTCGAGCTCAGCTCAGCGCAGCGCACAAAGAACTACAGCACCACAAAGAGGTTGGGAGAAAACCAAGTCAGTATTTTTTCCATTCTTATCTGCATCCACCGTCACCCCTCCACCTCTGAGCCCAACAGGAAGAAGATCATCATTATTCCCATTCTATGGATGAAGAAACAGAGGATTGAGAAGGTTCAGCAACCCACCTAAGGACTACCTAGGAGAAATAGGTTTTCCCAAATTCTCAGAGCTTGAAAATCTACCCTTGCCTTTTGTGCTATAGGGTCCTTGCCTACCCTTCAGTTTCCTTCCATCAGATGGTCATAATCCCTTCACCCAAGACCAAAGAGGACATTACAAAAGACGTAAAGTGCTACCTAAGTACAAAGCACGAGTAGTTTTACGTGGAGGATGTCCTTTATTGTTCACCTTTTAACTTAGGAACAGCTCAGATACCCTGGCTCTAGTCCTAGCCTTATGATTAACCCTACGTTTTCTTCAAGCAATCCATCAGCACTACTTTCCCAGCATTAGTGGTGCGTGCCTCATGTGGCACAAACCAATGCTTCTTTAAAATGCTGGAAGCAGGGGAGCGGACCGTCCTGTGGGAGGCTCCAGGTGTTAAAAATGAGAAGTGTGAAGGTTCTGGGTCCCTCTTCCAGATGACACATTCAGGCAAGTGACTTTAATGTGCTAAGCTGCAGTGTGAACCAGCCTTCCCCACTCATCACAGCTTTTTCAGCGTCATGGTCACCGGGCCTCTCCTGGACTGAGGTATGAGCATTTGTTGGTCCCGATGCTGTTGTCCTAATAGAGCTGTGCTTCCAGTGAAAAAGACAGGTCTAACCAGATGTTCATATTTCAGGCCAGGAGAGGTCCGGTGACCATGATGCTGAGAAAGAAGTGACGACTGGGGAAGGCTGGCTGGAGGAAGCAGACATGGTGGCGGTATAAGAGTGTGATGCTAATGGTTCTCGGGGGGTGGTGGTCCTTGAGTTTGGTTAGAAAGGGCAGTTTGTGGAGGGAAAGATTAATTCAGGGTGATGGGCTGGAGGGGCGGGGTGGGGGGAGAGGAAGATGCTGTAAAGCAGGAAGGTGTCTTGTTTCTGGAAATAGCTTCCAACCCGATTCCGCTCCTGAGTCAGTTCTTGCACACAGCTCTCTTCCTTACTGGAAGAGGTGTAGATAATGCAGCAGATGGAATTGGAAGTGACCATAATAACCACCTTCAGTTATTACTCTCATGGTTCATATGCAGAAATGGATGCTGTATCGGTCAAGGTTCTCTAGAGGAACAGAACTGATAGAATGAATCTCTCTCTGTCTCTCTCTCTATGTATAATATGTATAATGTATGATTATATATGTTTATATATAATACATACATGTACATATGTATGTACACACACACACACACGTACTAGATTTATTAGGACTACAGGCTGTGGTCCAGCTAGTTTAACAATGGTCGTCTACCAATAGAAGGTCCACATGTGAGACCCACAGTGATTCATTCCTAAGCCAGACGTAGACATGTGAAAAAATCTAAATACAAGTGTTGGCTGAATGAACTGAATGCACAAATCATGAATGAATAAATGGATGACATGTATAATGCAGGGCCAAAGTTGGTAGGAATCTAGGGGAAAAAAAAGGTATGGGAAAACTGTTTGCATGATTCTTCTACCAAGACTAAGGAATTGTTCCTTGGCAAAATATGCTACTCAGAGAAGACAGTGGCAGTAGAGACCTACAGCTTGGCATCCCAAGAATCAGGGGACAGGAATGAAAGGAAATCCCGACCCAGAGGCACACATTACCCCATTCCTATGGCCCATCCTCCTGCATGATGGGAAGGCACAGCATGGTAGTAGGAAGGCTCTCAGCTCTGACTACTCTCTTCTATCCATCTCCACAGATCAGAAAGCATGGAACAGCCAATGTTGTTCCTTTGGTTTCCTCCTTTTTAAAAATCAGGACTCTGAACAATGGGGGTGGGGATGTCTCTGACTCTCTTGACTGCTTGCAGAACCTTTTTTCTCCTTCTAGATTGCCTTGTCAGGCCTTGATATGAGAGTTTGTGTCTGGTCCTATTGCATCTGGTTCTGCCAACTTGGTTGATATCCCTTCAGATCTTTCCCTTCCCTGAAGGGAAACAAAGGAACAGTGGATCTGGGGAGTGAGGTGTGTGTGTGGGGACTGGGAGGAGAAGAGGGAGAGGATGCTGTGGTTGAGAGGTATTTTATGAGAGAAGAATAAGTAAAAAATAAAATAGTTTTTTTTTTTTTTGATTCAAGGTATCCTATAGCCCAGGGCAGCTTTATACTTTCTATATAGCCAAGGATAGCCTTGAACTTCCCCTCCTTGCCTCTCTCCCCTAAGCACTGGGATTATAGGATGAATGCTACCACACCCTCATCCCTGATCCCTCTTTTAAGTCTGAGTTCCTAGCTCAGGGGTTGTTCACCTGCATTCAGGATTGGCATTTCATCTTCAGTTAAACCTCTCTAGAAACATCCTCACAGGCAAGCTTAGAAGTATGTCTCCTTGGGGATCGATGCCAAGTCTAGTCAAGTTGACAATGAAGATAAACCATCACAGCCCTGTAGACACGGGTGCCGAGTGCCCAGGTCTGCTGACTCGGTTTAACTGCCCAGCCACGTTCAATGCTCTGAAATTCCTCCTGCAGTTCCCTCCTTCCATGAAGCAACTTAGACTCCAGGCAAAGAATACATAGAGAGACCATCAAGGAGTTCAAAAGATGATTCAGATGGGAGGGGGGGGGCGCTGGAAAGTAGCAGATGTGGAGAGCTTGTTTGCAGACGCTAAGTGTCTGTGATGGGTTTCCCTCCCCTCCTTTCAGCCTTACTGCACAACCACGAACACAGTGCTGAGCTAGTGGAATAGCCTTGACTCTGAGGGGATATGAGCATTTTTTACGCTTAGCCATTCCAGCCGTAAAGATTCTTATCCCATTACTGCTAAGTGACAAGCACAAGGAGAGAAATGATGATGATCTTTGACAGCCATTCCAACCGAGTAAATACAAAAAGGGAGAAATACGTTCAGAGACCCGGGCCACTGCCCCTTCATTTCCCAGGATGAAAAGGAGTGAAGGAAAAATGTTTTCCTGGTGAGATGTATCGAAGTATAGAATTTTCCCTTCAGGCAAGAGATGGGCGCCCCACTGGTTCTCACCATTTAGTTCCACACTGGACGAAAGGCTGGGAGAATGTGCCAGAAGGGAGCAATCAAACCCAGCCAGGCCAGGGAGGAGACCTAATGAAGACTCCCTAGCTCTAACTCTCTGTAGCCCACCCTGACACCTGATCTCCTGCAATCCAAGAAACCCCATAGTAGGCATTGCCAGGCAATAGCAAAACCATACATTTGCTTTATCAAACTACCCTCCCCGCTCCCACACACACTGTAAGCTCTGACCAGAGGGGTGTGTCTCCATTTGATGGTTTCTTGTTTGTCACATATTTTATGTACTATTGGGATGATGGCAAAGCCAGCTGTTGTGACAGGACTGAAGTAATGTAACACAAAGTGTTTGTTGGACCAGTCACTGTGTTATGAGCAAAGCAACTCTGGGGAAATATTCTTGGACTCTTAGCTAAAGTCGTGTCTTTCTTACATTGTAATTTTTCTGCATGGCACACCACTGCTGCCTACCAATCATGTGACTATGTCTTATTTATCATTGTGACCACAGAACCCGGGCAGTGACACGGAGACTAAGTTGTTGGCAGAGCAACATGCCTAAGTGGAAACATTGGGATCAGGATGCCGAGTGTGCTGTCCCGTTGAAGTGGGACAAGCTAGCAAAATGAACATATCTGAACCATTAAGTCCGATGGAAGGTGGTCACAGCAGTCCACAACTGTGTAATGGCGTGTTGTCTCACAGAATGAGTGTATGTTATCCAGCTTAACACTCTACAAAGAAGATGAAGAAAGGGGAGGAGACAAAATGTTTCAGAAGTCGCTCTCTATCCTCCCTCCTCCCCACTTTTCTTCAGAGACATGCATGTCTAAAGCATGTAAGCAGGCCCTGGCTTCAACACTGTGACCAACGTACCAAATGGATGTGAAGAGTATGGTGGGTACGGAAGGGATCTTGACCTCACAGTATGAATGTGTAAGGGATCCATCATTTTCCATACCATTCTGGCTATGGCATTGTCACTTCCTTTAATCCTCTTACTACCCGATGCTACGACAGTGCCAAGGATTTGGTCAACTCACCAGCCTACAGGGTGAGGACCCATGCCTTTCCTTTCCCTCCTTCCACCCCCCCCCCAATCACCTGGCTTCTTCAGCTTCCGAGGAAATTCACCCCAACAGCACCCTCTTGGCAGCTCTTGCTCTAATGCTCAGCTAATAGTTGTCTGTTCCAGGCGCTGTCCAAACGCATACTATAAATCAGAATCCAATTACTGTGGTAAGAAAATTGGAAGCAAATTTAATAAGCTCAGACCCCTCCCATGTGCTGTTTCTTCACTCTTCTCTGTTCAATAATGAGAACTCTTCAAAGGGGAAAAAGACTTTTTCCTTTAACTCTGTGACTGCTCTCTCCATTTCTCATATGAAGCTCCTGAGGGTCAAAGGATAATGAGAGAGGGCTTCTTTCAGCTTCTGTTTTTCCTCTCTGCATGGAAAGGCAGGTAGGAGAGAGTGGCCGATGGTCTTTCCAATCTGTCTTTCTCTTTTATTCATTCAACAAACAGATATTGGACCCCTATCACAGAGAAGACACTGTAATAGATGTTCAATGCTTTCCTTACCCTACAGGGCAATTGATACCACAAATGGCAAGACCTGTGCTACAGGGGAAGATGGGGATATAAAGTGGCTTAGCAGAAGAAAATCCTGCATCAATGGAACTTAGTTCCATGAATGAACCAGGCAGCCAATGTAGGTCATTCATTGACCATAAGGTAAGGCATGACACTACAGTAGACAGTTGCCAAGGAGGTTGGCAGGGTGAGGATGGTGGGTGAAGATAGAGAGAGAAGAGGGAACAAGAGAGGCAAGTCTCTACAAGGCCAGAGACAGAAGCCATGACCCCCGGACAGATGGACAGGTTCATAAATATATGAGCAGGTGCGTGCACTTACCCAAGGGCCTCTTTTCTCTCCTCAAACCCTGAGCCTTTTGGAAGAACCAGCTCACACATGGACTTTATCTGGACCACAGAAGTGGGCTACCAAAACTAGCATATGCTTTATAGAGAAGGCTTCAGAATCACCTAAAGTTCTTGCTAAGCCAAGTCACTGGGGTTCACCCCAAGTTTTCTGGGTGAAGCCTAAGAATGTGTATTTCTAACATATTTCCAACTGTGGGTCCTTTGGTCTAGAGAACCAGACTTTGAAAGCCACTGTGAGTCTTTGCTGTTTGAAGTGTGATCTACAGGCTAGGCAACGCTGTTACCAAAGAACTTGTTAGACATGCAGAATCTCAGAGCTGAGGAAATGCCATGGTGGCCAAGAGCACTTGACGCTCTTCCAGAGGACCCTGGCTTGAGTTTTGCAACTCACATGGTGGCTCACTACCACCTGCGGTAGTTCCAGCTCCAAGGGATCTAAATCCCTATTCTGGGCTCCTCCAGAGGCCCCGACACATGTGGCATTCACTCTGTCTCTCGCACACAGCCACATGTAAACAAAATTTATATAAGCAAATAAAGCTTAAGGAGAAAGAAAAGAAAAAAAAAATTCGGGCTATCAGGCCCTACCCCAAGTCTACTGAGTCAGATGGGAAAGCATCCTCAGGGGACTTATCTGTTTGCCTGCTTAAGTCTGAGAAGCCCTTACCCAGAGCGGACACCCTCAAGCCTTGCTGCTCATTAGAGCCACTTTGGAGCTGAGCAAGGACACACTTGTGTTGATTGGAGTCTGGGTATCAACATATTTAAAAGGCTCCCCAAGTGCCTCTCAGCAGAAGCCCGGATTGAGAGTGCTAAGACTGGCGCTTAGAAACCAACAGGCCACATTGTGGTGCCGCTCAGCCCTGTTTCTCTGGCCCTGAGCCTGACCTTGAACCCCACCACTTACCTTTGTTCTTCCCTATCCCCACCACCACACCTGACATGCGAACCTTCACTCTGGTTTTGACCTGGTGCTTCATTAGTTTGTTTAACCACCTCTAGTTTTCTGCCAGAGTGCTTTTCATGCACACAAGGCTCAGCCATCATTGCATAGTATTTTCTTTTAAATATTAACTACAAAATAGGTCAGCGGTGACTCTATATTTTTATCTGGTCCTTATTACAACCAAAGTTGGTGGCATCACTCTTGTTAGTTTGATCCCTGCTTTTCAAAAGAGGAAAGCAAGGTATGGAGAAAGTTAGTGGGTCCATTCATCTTGCCAGTAGCACAGCAGGGATGGGAAATGGCTGTGTGATCCCAGAGACCCTGATCTGACTCTTTGCTGACCCTCTTACATTGCTTTCAACCTCACTCTGCTTTACATAGGAGGTCTGGCCTGACTTATTGCCCACGATGTACTGATGATAAATATTTTCATTTCATCTCTGAAGATTTGGGTAAAAAGCAAGGCCGGATTTACAGCAGTGATCCTCACTGCAAGTTTGTCCTCCAGAGGAGACATATAGGAAAGCTATTTTTGGTTATCTCAACTTGGTGTGTGTGATGGGGTGAATGCCGGAGTAGGGGAGTAATATTGGCATCTAGTAAGTAGAAGCCAGAGAAACTGCTAGACTCTTGTAATGCCCAGAACACCCCCTCAATGAAGAATCATCTATCCCAACATGTCAGCAGTGTTGCTGTTGAGAACCCATGACCACCGTTAGCTATGCTGGTCATAGCTGAGGCAGGCTGGCTCCAACGTGAGCCCCAGGGTTCTGATGGTCTGGGTAGACAAGCTCAGAGGGCTGTATCGGAATCTATCAGGGAGACAGGACTCACAGCAGAATTAGGAAAACTGGCTGGTAATTCCAGCCGTAGATGGTTTCCCTAAGCAGAGGCTGGATACGGGAGGTCCAGTAGCTAGGACATCACATGAGTTTGAAGGAAGAACACAGGGCTTTTGTGGACAGGATTTGGGAGCCTCGAGATCACAAGAGTGCTACCAGTAGGGGCAGCACTCCCACTAAATTCAGCCTGGGGCTGGATGATTCAGGAGGTCCCTGCCAAAGGTGCCAGTCTAGATTGGACCTTACACTCAGTGAATGCTCAGGTTCCCAAGATGACTTCCGGTCCTACGTACCCAGCCCAATTCTGAGTCTTCTAATCTCTACTCTTCCGCTTTTCTTCAGACAATATTCCCTAACTCCAGAATTTTCTGAATGGCACACTTCCAGTTCCTGCAGGGTAAGGCTGTTGCCCCAAGGCAGATACAAGGCTAATATTTTTTCCCCTTTTGCTCTCAAAGAGAATCCGGGTTCTGTCTCAATCCTCTCTTCCCTTCTTGCTGCCTCCCTACAGATCACAATTCTTTAACAGATGGAGCCCAGGCTAGGTGTGGAGCCTAGAGCTGGCTGTTTGGAGGACAAGCTTGGCTCTTCCTTGTCTGCCACCATAAGCCTGGCCTTTGTACCAACTTTCATTTGTGCTTTGCACATCAGAGGTAAGTGAGGGTGCAGAACAGAACTCAACACACTCGCCAGCTTAGTGAGCTCTTGGTGTGTCTTCATGTGGCTAAGAACAGTTGTCACTGCTCTTCAAAGATTCTCACCTTGTTGTATCAGTGCCTTTGCTGCCTGGAACAGTTCCTGTTTCTTCCCTGGGGGCCTGGCACCTAGAGTCAGTGCAAGGAAGCAACTGTCTGCCTGGGACTTAACGGGGCTTTTCCCAGCCTTCTCTCTTCTCTCCCTTGCCTGCTCTCCCACACATAGTTGCTGTTCAAGGAAATGTAATAACTTATATCTAAATTTTGCTCAGAGAGGAGTAATAGGATGAGGACTGAGGATATTCAAATAGCAATATTAAAAAAAAAGGTTTAGGCCAGCAGGAGGCAGGAGGAGGGGACTCTGGCTAAAGGAGACACAGGCACTGCCACTTAGGGAGTCTTTCATGGCACCTGGTTGGGAGAATCAGATTCACAGATGGTCAGCATTAAAGAAGCCAGGCTACGTTCCAATTTGTACCCTTTGCCGTATTCATGTGGGCACCAAGATTCCAGCTCCAGGCAGTAACGATAGTGACTAACAAGGACTAGTTGAATGTCCCCATGGGATACACATTATATAAGACAAGATTTCCAGGTTGTACAGCCCTGCTTTAGAAACTGAGTCTGAATGGCTTTACATAGTCCATGCTCACATTACCAACATGATAAGCCTCGACAATCATAAAAGTCCTTTGTATACGAATCCTTTTATTCCAGACATGGTGACCCGCAAAAAAAGGCAAAGCTAAGAGTCTAAAGTCAATATTCTATGCCCCTAAATCAACACTATATACCCTTCTTCATGAACTGCCTTCGAGTGTCTCAAAGGGGCCAGGCTGCTGTTGGAATGAGTACAATGACAGTGCCATACAACAAATACAAGTCATCTCTATGTGGCTCTCTGGCATGTCTGGGCCAGCATGGAGGCTGGGAGAGGAAAATAGTGTTAGGACCAAATTGCTTTCTCACACCTCCACAGAAAGCATTGGGGCTACCAGGACTGAAGGAGCAGTTGGTGATGAAGCAGAGCAAACGTTTTCACCAAGTCTCTTCCTGCTCGGAAACAAAGCCCTCTGCATTGGGTTAGGCCTGATCTTTGTTGCCCTCTGGAGCTGTGGCCTGTCCAAGCCAGTGGTGGCTGCACAGCAAGGAGGCTGTGTGAAAGGGTCCCTGGGAAGGCAGGCAGGAAACATTGTCAAGTGAAGAGGGCCCTCCAATTCTCTTCCCTCATGGCAAAATGGGATGCTACAGAAAGGAGTTCTCCTAGTGATGGGAGAGAGAATAGCCTGAATTCCTGAGGGTGTACCCACTGTGCCTTTTCACTTAGAAAGCCAGTGGAAAACATGAGTCTTAAAAGGAAAGCCAGATCCAGCCCTTCGCTGCTCCACATACTTGCAGCAAGCATCACCTAGGGTGACCACCAGGTGAAAGGCAGCTGTATTCCCTGTGGTGGGCATCTTACTCTCTTCAACCTCCAAGTAGAAAGCAGAGTCTTTGGGATGGTTTGTGGCAGTAAAGCATTGGGTAGCACATGTACTCCATCACATCACTTTAGTGTCCTGTGGCAGAAAGTGATTCTCCTACCCCAGTCCCTGGCACTATAGCACTATGATCACCGAGTCCCCAAATCAAGCTCACTGCCAATCTTTCCTGGCTTCAGAGAGGGGTAAGGCACCTACGTGGAAGAAGAAGGAAGTACCTCTTATGGCGTGTGTCTGGGACAGCCCGATTGCTGGAGATCCGCTCACTCTCCCGCTGGTTGAAAGCATACAGCTTGTAGGGATCATCACCAACGCGCCACTTTTTGGCATTCAGATACCGCCGTTCATCAAACTGCTCCCACAGGTCATCCCAATCCGCATCAGAAGGCTGTGTGACATGAATGGAAAGTCTGTGAGAAGGCTCCCTGCCCACCACCAGCTCCCATCCATCTGTCAGCAACCGGCCAGAGACCAGGCTCATTCTGCCAACGCCAAGCTCAGACATGGGGCCGGGAGTGGAACATCAGCAAAGCTGACAGAAACGATAATCACATACAGAGCAGTGATAATTTTGCCACTGCCATTTATCCAGTACCACATAGCAGGTACAGTCCTAGGACCTTGGCTCCCATGATCTCAGATAATCGTCACATAGTTGCTCAGGTTTTTCAACTTACAGATGAGAATACAGTCTCACACAAGCACTTTGTCCAAGATCCACACTTAGGAAGTAGAAAGACCTGGTACCCTGACACGAGAGACTGTCTTCCCAGGATGATGTAAGAATACATGATGCAATAGAACAAACAAATTGGGCCACAACTACTATCTTCTCCACTGAACTTCAGGAGAGGCAGTTTTAGGAAGTATGTCACCAGTTGACAACAGTATGTGACCCACCAGACACCTTTGTCCTTTGTTTCTCCAACCTAAGAAGCTTTAGCCACCTTTCGGGAGCGTCAGTGGAAGAGCAAGTAATAAGCCTCACTGTGCATGTGTGAGGACTTCTGTATTTATAATTTGTTTCATACTCAAACTCTCTGGGCAGAGTAGGGAAGAAGCAACCCGAGAAAGGCCAACAGTCTGGCGAGTGGCAGGTTTGCAGGCGGAGCTTAGTCTTCTGGATCCTTCCGACAGGAGAGGCAAGGGGCTGCCGCTCCATCAGAGCCCATGACACCTGGCCTACCCCATCGGCCACAAATCCACCACTAACAGTCTCTCCACCCAGCTGGCAGGCTTGAGCATCATGGACTCAACATGGCAGCCACTTCCTAAAAGATGTTACCATTCTCTCTCCCCACAAGAAAGAGTAGTCTCCACCCCCAAACACCCAAACCTGTCAATTGCATCCAAACTACAAATGTTGTGCATCCAGAAAGAACTTCTTGGTGGCCTCCAGTGGGACAGCTGATGTCCTGAGGCTGGCATTGCTACCGAGCAGAAGTTGCTCATTCATAGTCAGGCCAGGGTTTCATACCGCACAAAGCTTGAGAAGAGACCAGCCACTTTGCCACAAAATCATAGCTTTTCCTGCACACATGTACCCAAGCAGGAGGTTCATGGCAGGCTTGGTGACAGTTACATGCTCCCCATGACAGGTGAGAAGGGCTTTGCCAGCCTGCACGCTCATCTCAGGCGCTGAGATCTTATCTGGTAATTGATCTCTCTCTTCCTCTTTGTTATCTCTGTTTGAAACAGCATTTTCCACTAATGGCATAAAGTGAAGCTCTGGAAACCAGCGATTTTTATCCAATAATTGATTTTATTAGTGCCTTATGATACTGTGAGCTGCAGAATATGCTAGGGGGAACTCAGGTGGGCGTGGGAAACCCACAAGCTGTGCTGTGCAATATCACAGCTTGACAGCTGTCACCTCTGGTTAGAACATCACCCCAGGGTGACCTTGGCATCCCATGCTCAAGGGAAGGGTCCTAGAATTGTCTCCCATTGGCTCACTGCCAACTTAATTCATCATGATTTTCTAAATAGGTTGTAACTCTCACAGTGCTCTGAGCTAAGGGGGAGGAAGAGCCAATAGTCCTTGTTCTAGAGAGTTCCCACTTTGTGTTTTGGAACAGATACACACGGAGACACCTGTATCACACTACAAGGTGAGTTCCATCACATAAGCTCACTGTTTACAAACAGTGTGTTTTTACAGAGAATAGCTCTTAGAATGAGGGTCAGACAGTCAGACCTTCAATAATGGGTTAGGGAGTGTAGAACAAAGAAAGCCAGACAGAAGGTAGTCCGTTCACAAGTGGAGTGTAGAATAACAGAGCCAATAGTGTGCATGTGTGTGCAAGAATATAGAAAGTCAGGCTTGGTGGCACAGACCTACAATCTCTGTGACCTCTGAGGCTGCCTGCACCTGTGTGGGGCCCAAGGTTGAATCCCTAATACTGAAAAAAGAAAAAGAAAAAGAAAAGTTTAGAGATTATAAAGAATTTGCTCATATACTTATGAGGCTGACAAGATCTGTTGTTGGTCACATCCCTGAAATGTATTTGACCAAATCCCTGGGTCCAGTTATATTGGTATAAAATTAACTATGCAGAGGACATGCATAAAGGAAAACTCTGGAGAACATCTGGATCTTAGAACGTAGGCCACAGGGAAAATGACCGTGGCTACATATGTGGGATGAAATAGAAGAAAGAGGACTCCCACAAAATGATCTATCCTGATGTCTGTCTGAACTAGGGTCTTGTGAGTGAACAAGCAGGTGGAGGACCAGGCACCCACAGCAACAAGAGGCTGGAGAGAGGGGACATGACCCACCTTTTGGCCCTCGTTCCAGGCCATACACCATTTGCATCAAGCAGAGGCAGGGAGCCATGAGGGCAAGAGGCCAGAGGTTGCTTGCCCTAGCTCTTTCCACCCACAGTGCAGCTAAACACTCCTGCTGTCTCTGGCAGGCACCGTCTTTTTTGGAGAAGGTGCTGTGAAGACTCAGCTGAAACTCTGGCCCTGGAATGAAAGAGCAGCAGCCAGCTGGCAGGACTAATCGCATGAAAAGTCAGTAGGAGGCAGCCTTGGAGGGGACTGTTCCGCTCAGGGTGTTTAGGTGACACATGTGTAGAGCTCTTTCACAGCTTGCTGCCCTGAGAACTCAGCCCCAGTGCAGGGGGACAGCCTGCACTGGGGGCTGATCTTTCCCACAGGGCCCAGGGGTCGTTCCTGAGACTGATACTCCAATCAAGAACCATGCATGGAGATAACCTAGAACCCCTGCACAGATGTAGCCCATGGCAGCTCAGTGTCCAAGAGGGTTCCCTAGAAATGGGAACAGGGACTGTCTCTGACATGAACTGATTAGCCTGCCCTTTGATTACCTCCCCCTGAGAGGGGTACAGCCTTACCAGGCCACAGAGGAAGACAATGCAGCCAGTCCTGATGAGACCTGATAGGCTAGGGTCAGATGGAAGGGGAAGAGGACCTCCCTTATCAGTAGACTGGGGGAGGGGCATAGGAGAAGAAGAGGGAGGGAGTTAGGATGGGATACAAAGTAAATAAACTGTAATTAATAAAATACAAATAAAATAGAAAAAGAAAGTATAGTGTAGAGCCTGACCTGGAAGCCATTGTGTGTGTGTGGGTGGGTGGGGGGGGGGGAGGGTGTTCACCCCATTTAGGGACAATTGCAGGCTCATAAGTCCTTCCAAAGGTCTCTGTCTCTGTTTTCTCTTCTTTGACGCAGGCAGAACTACTACAACCTGGTGCTCCGTGGGTCTTCCTGGTGGCAACTGTGTGCAAGGCCATGGCTTACACCCCTCGTCGCTGTCCTGGTGTAGTAGGTGTGTCCTGTCCTACTTGTACTATACTCAGATTTATCTCTACAGGCAACTGGTCTAATCCAGCATCCTCCAGGCCCCAGGTACTTGCACTTTATCCTCAGGCAATTTCATGTTCTTCAGGGCAGCTTTTACTCCAAGCCTTGCCTTAGACAGTAGAAGATGCTTGCTGCACCAAGCAATGGCATCAATGCCCAGATCCCCTTCTTTGCTGCTGTTTTAATTTTTTTCCTTTTAGATTTATTTTATGTTTATGAATGTTTTGCATGTATGTGTGCCATGTGTGTCCCAGGTCCTAGAAGTCAAAAGAGGGCATCAGGTCCCCTGGAACTGGAGTTACAGATGGTTGTGAACCATTGTGTGGGTGCTGGGAATCAAAACTTGGTCCTCTGCAAGAGCAACCAGTGTACCTACTGAGCCATCTCTTCAGCCCCAGTTTGCCAACTCTTGAATGTACTCTTGTATTGGACAAGCCTCCCCAGAAAAAAAGAACCACTCCCTGTGTCTGTCTCTGTTTGTCTTTCTCTGTCTGTCTGTCTATCTCTGTCTCCCTTTCTCTGTTGGCAGGGGTGGGAGGAGAGAGCAGACTGACTAATGTTAATAAAATAGCTCACACACTTTTGACTTGCAACCTAAGGCCAACAGCAGTCTCTGCCAGCTGAGGTAGAGGTCAGTCTTCATCTCTGAAGCCCACACATACTTTGGGGTAGAATCTGCTTTCCTCAAAGCCCAGCAATTTAAATGCTACTGTCATTCAAAACCAACTTCGGAGAAGCATGCAGAATGGTGTTTGACCAAGTACCTGGACCATCAGCACCCCTCATCACAAACTTATCAGGGGGTACTGAGTGGAGAATGCCTCATGTTATCTCAAATCCTTACAGATTTAAAATTCAATAGAAAATTATAGCCTGTTTCCAAATGAGGAAAATGAGATACAGGGAGGAGGAACGATCTGCCCAAGTTCATAGCAAGGGCACGTTCTCCAAACCTGAACTAACCCTCTACTTTCAACAGACACTGTTTCTCAGCCAGTGGCAGGCCCATCCTGTTCACGTCAGGCTGTTTCCAGGACCCCCCCCCGCCCCCGCCCCAGCACTCCTGCCCCCAGGCCAGTTCTGCTTCCCATCAACAGAATGCTGCTTTTAAGCACTACAGCAGGCCAGATGCTTCCAGGAAACCCTCCGTGCCAACCAATAAGCTACTACCACCTCAGTTTGGGGTGCATTTCTGGGCTCTCTACAAGGAAAATCTCCCATTGAGCAGTGAGGCTAGGGAAAATACAGGCTGCTGTTGCAAGCAGAGCTGCGGCGGTTGAATGCTGAACAAGGGGAAATGAGAGGCTGCCCAGAAGTTAAAGATCTCTGAGAAGTCAAGCCTTGGCTCCCAAAAGATGGGAGGCACCCGATTCTGGTGTAATTAAGCCTCAGAAGGGGATGATGGAGTATAGATGGGCTCTGTGCTTGACTCCCGGGAGACGAAAAGCACATCCCAGCTGAGAGAAAGCACATCTCCTTTAGACCCTGGGACTCCAATAAGATTCCACTAAAAAAGAAATTGAAACAAAGAAAAAGAAAACACACACACATACACGGGAGAAACAAAAAATCAGCAATGTTGGAAAAAGCAGGAAAAGCTATCAGCACACCAAGATCCTCCAAAGTTCCAGATATGGGAATTATTTACCCACAGAGAGTAACACCTACCTACCTATGCAGAGACTCAATGCAGGCTCAGCCATAGATAAAATAGGGGATAAAAAGTAGCAAAAATGAAATACAAATGAAACGTGTGGCCAGATAGATCTGAAAAAGACCAAACAGAACTTTGAGCATTGAAAAGTATAAATAGTGAAAGCCAATACCACACAGAACAATGATAAATGCTGATAGTATGCAAAGCCCTGTAATAAAAGCACAAAAAAACAATTTATTATACGTATGAAGTAGGCCAGTTACATAGTTCCTATTTTATAGACAAGAAAACTGAGGCTACAAGGTTCACACAGCTAAGGATCTCAGGTAGTACCTGTGCCCCCCCTCTTCCCTCCCCCCCCTTTGTGTCTGTGTGTATCTGTTAGGATGAGGTTGAGTATAAAATCTTGTGGTCCTCATCTAATACTTTTGAGGTCAAGATTGGTGTTTTTTCCATATCACTAGATGTGCTATTCAGACATTGGTCCTTTCTCCCTCATGTCAGTCAGCCCCTCATAGAAATAAAAATTTACTCATGCCTATGCTCTCATCCGGCCAGCAGGAAGTGACCTTGCTTTTGCAAGGACAGCCAGCAGAGGGAAGAGATACAGCACAGTTCCCCATGCCTTCCACACCACCAATGTGAATCCCAACACAGGGAATGGTCCTGGAAGGAAACCACTGTCAGGAACAACGTGCTCATGCCAACAGTTAGGACGAGCTCCAACTAAACAGAAGGTACCCAGCCTTGCTCATCTGACAAAGGAAAAAGCTGGAGAATCCTTTCCCCTTACCATGGGACAGCGCATCAATTATGGATTATTAGATCAGATCTTCATTTTCATATTTCCTCCATGTATTATCACCTCTCCTTCTCACTGGAATTCTGTCTTGGGAGTTATTTAATTGATGTGCAGAAATCTAAATTTAATTTATTATGATCTAACTCACTTTAGAAGCCAAATTACCCTGCACTGGAGAAGGATCAAGTCAATATCCCACTTGGCTTTCTATTTATCTTCCCTGGAGTTTTCTCTCCTTCTCCTTAGTATTCATTTCATCTCGGGTGCTGGCCATAAATTTAAATTTTCCTCAGAATTAGGCAATTGCTCCTTCAATGTTATAGTTTAATGGTTAATTTTAATTACAGGAGCATCACTCCTTAAAGAGCTGATAGACAGAATAGACATGTAATAGAGGGGAAAGGGCTATTTCTCAGACCAAATGAGGTAGGATATAATTCAACAGGGGTGAGTTTACCTTGCTGTGCCACCCCCGCCAGTGGCTTTAACCACTTTTCTCCTCACCAGCATGAGACCAGCTACTGTCTGTAAAGCACAGGTGCTGTGAGTCTCCAACTGCTGAGCTCTTGGTGGGGGGCTCAACCTTGAGCTGAGTCTGAGTCTAGGCCCCTTGAGCTAACTGAGTCACCGAATCAAGGCCCCTCTTCCACAGTGGCTTTTCTTCTTAATTTGGGTCTCATTTAATCACTGACAAGCGCAATCTCGCTTTACTCTCCCCTCCCCATGGTTGCCCCCATCTCTGCACTCTCTGCCCACATTTCCACTGTGCACCAAATGGGAAGACAATGCTGGGGGAAGCTTCCAGGTTCCAGGAAGCAGAAAACTTCCAGCAATTATTTTAATTGCCTGAAAACCTCCAAATGCGAAATATAATATGATCAGCTGAATGGGTAGGAGCCCAGTTTTTTGTTTCTGGAACAAGAGGGAAAAACTCATACAATGTGGACTCTATATGGAGTTTAATCTGTTTACTAATTAGCACGACAGGGGTTGCCACCTAAGCCAAAGTCAGCATGAAAAGCAAAGAGGAATGGTTCCTGGCGTGTGCCAGGGAACACGATTGCAAATGCCGACGGGTCTGCTTCCTGTTCTCCAAGAGCTGTGAATGCCACCACCAAAAGCTAAGCCCCAAGCTCCCATGGGGACCTTGCTAGTTGGTTGTCATGTGGCTGACGAATATGTCCCAACTGCTGATAGACATCAGACAGAGAGTCGGCCGGCCCTGCTCACCGTGTCTAATGCCCGTCAGCAGCTACTCGGCTCCCTTCACAGAGACTGGCACAGTAAGCTGTCCACTGGGACTTGAGAAGCTCCAGCATCAAGAGGGTTTATCTGTCCATTACAGGGGGTTGGTATTCGAGAAAAGTGATAACTAGGAGAAGGAGCCCAGGATAGACCAAGAAGGGACTGAATACAGAAAAAGAGCAAGTAGTGGCCTACAAGGGGCAGCCTCTGTCCGGGTGGAGCTGAATGCAGGAGCAAGCTGCTTCTGGGACACACAGCTGTGCTCTTCCAAGCATAAGGTCACCACCTCAGAATACACACTGCTCTAGAAAGCTGATGCTGTGGTGACCTTTCAGGGATAGAGTACGTAAGGGAAGGAGGAGGACAGATTCTCCCGGGATGGCCTGGCAACAAAGCCAAAGCACTTTCAGCAGGGGTGAAGTCCCTTAGTCAGAAGCATTTTGAAAATTGCTTCTAGAAAGATTAAAAAAAAAAAAAAAAAAAGGTAAAATGAAAATCTAAGTTTCTCTGTGAGGAAAGAGCTCTTCCTTCAAAAAGTCGGACTTCGCTCACCTCCTCAGCTTGCTGCAAAGATCCAGTAGATATCTTAAGGCATCACGAGAAAGTGCTTCAGCTGCAAGAAATAGCTTGTGGGGCCAAGCAATTTTCAAGGGGCGCTGGTGAAGCAGAGTTATCTGGTGGAAGTCACGAGTGAGCAGAGCTGGGGTCACCGGGAGCAGAAACACGAGTGGATAGAGGGAGGTGGGTCTTGTAGTCGCCTCACACCTGCCTAGTTGTGTGGCTTAAAAACCTTCCTTTGGGCGAGGTGAAACGCGCACCCACGCTGACGTTAATGAAATAAAAGGAAAAGGCTCAATAAAGCCAAAAACAATAAGAAAAGTACAGAGTAAGAATTGTGCCTGTGCCTTTATTTATTTAACCCAATTTTTTTTCTGGACAGGAATACAGGACAGAGTCTTAATACCAGTGAGAATGAGATGGCGAATGGGGACCCTACTAGGCCAAGTCTATCCTGAAAATGCTTCCCCTTCATCTCCACGTAGCTACTTTCTCTTTCGATTCCAAGGGCAAAACTAAACTTCCCCCAACCCTGCTTCACAGGGCTAAATCAGATCTCAGACGTGAGACAAGATATGAAAAGTCACTTGGTAAGACACAATGCATATTCGACATTATTCTACTGTCAACATGGCTGTGGTTACTATTATTTTTCCCGGAAACTGAATGCTAATAGGGAGGAGAACGCAATTCACTTTCTGCCAATTCCTGTCGAGCTGCTTCTTCCTGTGACAGGAATGGAGTCTCTGATATCATCCGCAGGTGACTGGATGTCTCCCCTCACTGTCCAGCTAGGGGGGCGGGGGTGGGGGTGGAGGTGGGGTGGGATGGTCATTATTAATGTGAGTTCTTGCTGGGACTCTACTCTCTATCCCAAACCTGGGTTTGAGCACAGTGCCATGCAAATGATAAGACAAGAAACTATTTTAAGAAACTAATATATGAGGTTATTATCCGCTCACAAGGCTGGGGATGAGCTTTGTGCTAAGTCTTTTTATATACACAGTGTATTTAAAAAAAAAAAAAAAAGAGGTGGGTCTCTGATGGATGAATCCAAGGAAAGCCAAGTAGAAGAAAAAAGGACTGTGCATGCCTGGGATCCTGAGTTTGCTGAAGGTCAAGGGACCTGGAGTCAGGGCCATCTGCTTGCATTCTGGCCCCTTTCTTCCTGTGGACTTGTCAGCCCCACGGGGTCTTGCTGGTGCTTCCTAGATTTTGCTACCATGCACAGGCCTATGGCTGTGCTCACCAAGAATGTGGCTGACAAGGTTTGCAGTTCCCCAAGTTTCCATCTACGTTATTGTCAGTGTGTGTGTGTGTGTGCGTGTGTGTGACTGAGAAGTGAATCCTAAGTACCGCACAACTGTACTGCACATGCTAAGCAAAAGTTCTACAACAAAGCTACATCCTCAACCCCCACTTTATTTTATTATTTTATTTTAGTGTGTGTGCATGCATTTCCATGGGTGTAAGTACATGTGTGTTCAGGTGTGTGTGTGTTTGTGTGTTCGTGTGTGTGTGTGTGTGTGTGTGTGTGTGTGTTGAGACAGAGTATCACTAAATTTCTCAGGCTGCTTCTGCACTTACTCTGTAACCCAGGCTGGCCTTAAATCTTCTTCCATCCTTCTGCCTCAGTCTCTCAAGTAGCTGGGATTATAGGGCTTCACCACCATACCCACCAAGATTTCTCTAGTGGGAGGAATCAAGAAGAGAACTTGCAGGAAGCCAAGCAAAAGGACTGGGTTACAAAGGTGACAAATTCTATACTAGGCCAAGTCATCTACAGGATGATGGCAAACAAAACAAAACAAAACAAAACAAGTGAATCCTTACATAGCATTTCCTATATGCTTAGGAATGTTAATAGGGAGGAAAACGCAATTCACTTTCTGCCAATTCCTGTCGAGCTACTTAAAAATGTCACTCCTTCATATACTCAGAGTAAGCCTGGGCGGATACTAGTACCTCACTTTAAGGAGGAGGCTCCTGAGTTCTGGAGCTAAAGTGACTTGGCTGAGGCCACATAGCACATCAGGTCACTGGGTCTAGCCATGGTATGTAGATACCATGCCCACCCTTGTCCAGGATCTGTCAAAACAGAGTCACCCATTAAGGAAGGCCATTTCCTTGGCCAGCATCTGAGAAGGAATAATATAGTGAGAAGAAGGCAGAGGGAGGAGGCCCTGAATAGCAGCTCAGTTCTGCACTCAGTTCAGCCAAGACTATCCTAGAGACACCTTCCCTCAGCCCCAGGGCAAAGACCCTCCTCTTCAGAAACAGCTGGGAAGGGAGTTTTGGAGTTAAGTGTTCCCTAAGCCTTGGCACTCATTCCCCAAAGGTGACATCGGCAGAAAGCCTCCAGCTCTCAGCTAAGCAGGGAGCTGTCTCCTCTCTGTGCCTCCAAAGCGGAGGACAGATCTCCCCAGACACCGTACACGGTGAGGGCTTACAGCCTAGTGCATTTTTCTCTCAGCTCCGTAAATAAGGTGACATCCAGATGCCCTCTGGCTCCCTCAAAACTAGGTCAGCCACTGAATACGGAGGTGTGGGCTGCAGCGAGCGACTTTGAAACGACTTTATCCTGCGGGACTCCGGGAGGGCTGTGGGCTGCCTTTTCATAGAAGGGGCTCTTTTATGTCAAAAGAAGACCCACAGTTCCCAGACAGCACGCCTGCTGAGTCTGGATGGGTGTGGGATGCCTGTCTCAGGCGAGGGAAAATTTAGTGCTCTGGGTGATACCGAAAGTGATAGTGGCAGTAAGCTGAAAAAAACTGGAAGACATCCCCATAAGCCTGTCCCAAACACTGAACATCTCCCCAGCACAGCCAAACCCCTTCCAGGGCAGCTCATGTGAACTGTCAAAAGAGGATTTATGACACACCGCTTATGTAAACAACATTCTCAGGGGCATTTCCCTCACCTTGAGAAGCACCAATAGTTCCTCCCCAAATGGCATGCTTGTCACCATCCATCCTTGTCCAAAGCCCCTGTGACACAGTCCCTTCTGCAGTTCTGTCCTGGCCTGAGGTAGGGATGTCACCAGCTAGAGGGACATTTAAAATAGACCCCTCATAGACACGGATTTAGCTCTTTTCCTGCACAGTCTCTCTCTCTCTCTCTCTCTCTCTCTCTCTCTCTCTCTCTCTCTCTCTCTGTGTGTGTGTGTATGTGTGTGTGTGTGTGTGTGTGTGTGTGTGTGTGTGTGTGTGTGTGTGTATTTCCTGGAATGAGACACATCACCTGGTACAGTATGGAGTACAGGTTTGCTGTTTAGATACCTTGGGGAGAGAGTAATGGCTTCACCAGGGGAGTTCTGGTTCATACTTCCCTTTATAAAAGAACTCACAGCTGGGCCTAGTGGTGCACACCTGTAATCCCAGCATTTAGGGAGGCGAAGCTTGCAGGCAGATCTCTGTGAGTTCAAGGTCAGCCTGCTTTACAAAGTGAGTCCAGGAAAACCAAGACTACACAAAGAAACCCTGTCTTGGGAAGGGGGGTGCAGAGAACTCACTACAAGATTCCTTTAATCCATGTCCTTAGTCCATTAAAATTAGATTCTGGAGACAAAGAAACTTCCACACACAAACAGCTTCTCCATATCTGTACTCAGGGACATGAGGTGGCCCTCAGCTCTGTCCACCCCTGTCCTCGCCCTGGACTCACAGCAGCAGGAAGGCGGAGCTCTGTGACTCAGTGACTCACATCCAGTCCACTCAACAGGACAGACACGTTTCGCTCCTCCACAAGAGTGATACGGCTCGGTCTCAGGGAACATCCCTTCTTCCCAAGGGAAGGAATGTGAAGTCAGTGTGATGAACCCCACCCTCAGCTTTTTCAATATTGCTAGGCATGACTCTGTTCAGTCTTTTCTCTCACCACTCCTCTCAGAAGCTCAGGTCTGCTGGAGTCTGGGCGTCCTCCCTGTAGTGGGTCTCCTTCTCTGAGCTACTCAATACCATCCGTGCTCCCCACCCTCACCCCAACCTGACAGCCTGCGGCTCTGTCCAACAGCCTCTCCCAGCACCTGAAACATTAAGGATTTCCAGGCGGAGACTCCGAAATCAAGGCTAGGGAAGGAGGCAGCCAGTGGAGGTGGCAGGAGGGCGTGGCGTGTGCAGAAAGTAGGTCATTAGTGGTAAAGACTGCAATTTTCAGTCAGTTGTTAATGCTCTGTTTATATGGATTTCTTCAAATGTGACATTTTAATGGCATCATAATTGTGTGATTACAGTGCAGTCGACACCACTTGGGGAGGGAGGGTGACACAGACTCCAGAGACCTGCTGGCGAAGGCGGCTCCCTACATGTTTGGCTGGGACCCATTCAGTAGTACTCAGACCGGGATGCTTAAAAAGATTGAAAACTGTTTCCCTATGGACCCTCTGCCAAACAAGAGCCATTGACTCCCAGGAAGTTTTCATATGGCTTAGCTTTGGGACAAAAACTGATGCTCCAGGCTGTGGACACCTCACCCTGGGGCTCACCAAAGACAGCTGCACTGGACAGTCACTCATTCATTCACTTTCTTTACACACATATCTGTATATGTATGTATGTATGTATATATATATATATATATATATATATATACACTTTTAATATACTTAGAAGGAAAGAAAAGGCCTGTAGATATTCAAAGGTAAAAGAAAAAGGGTTGTATTAATGAAAAAGGAGCTAGCATTGAGTGAGTACCCACTGGGTACCCAGCACTGAGCTACACAGTTGGGTGCCTCTTCCCTGCTGTCTGAGCACCTTCGCTCACTGGGTGAAGCCCTCTTCCAATGGCTCCAGCTCTCAGGAGCCCTTTCTTCACTCCTTTTGCCTACTCTGCCTTCTCCTCCACCTTCTTTGCTGTTTTTCCCCCCTCCATTTCTTTAATAACTGCTCCTTCTATAAGTGAAGGATCCCAAACAGAACTGATTATTTTTTTTCTGAGCTTTGGGTCTATATTAAGAAAACAGTGCTTGACAGATCCAACCAAGGCATGTCACCCTGAAAAGTTTCCCAGTGTAACTGGTCTACACATCACTATTGGCTTCATCAAAGCTTCTTCAAGTGAAGATGTAGCATTGCCAGGGAGCAGTCCATATCATTTATCTATCATTTACCTAAGTATTTTCCTGGACACAATCTTCTTCCTCACTTTCCACTTCACTCTGATCACTTGAGCAACTCATCCTGACAACTCATCACCAGATCTTGTTACATTTACATCCAAAATATGGCTTCATCCTTTCTTCCAACCATCCAAACCACCAGGGCTACAAACAGAGCCCAACTTTCTCTATCTTTCCACTCTTGTGTCCTTTCTACTTTAGCTCATTTTCCAAAGATGGCTTTTCAAATAGGAATCTAGCCTCATTGCATCCATTCTGGCTTAAGTGGCTCTCAGTGGCTCCCAGAACACTCAGAAAAACAGCCTCCCCTTTCCATGGGCCCTCAAGATCCTGCTTGCTCTGGGCCTATGAACACTCTAGCCACATTCCCTCTTTCTCTCCAGATACATCAGCCTTCCTGCTGTTTGTAAAGCAGCTCTACTACATCAGTCTTCTACACCTGCTTAGCAATCTCTCTGGGCCATGCTTTAGCTGATCAACTCCTCATTGATCAGATGCGAAATGAAGCGTCCTAGCCTTTAGATGGCCTCCATGAATCTTCAAGGCTGGATGAAGCCCCTCCTATACTTTCCTAGAAACTTGCCTGTGTCCTTCATTAAAGTGACAGTTGTCCGTGTTTGCTTCTTTTGTTGTTATGATAAAAACCATGACCAAAAGCAATTGGGGAGGAAAGGGTTTATTTCATGTTCAGTTTATAGCCCACCATCAAGGGAAGCCAAGGGAGGGCCTCTTGGGAGGAGCTTGAAGCAGAAACCATGGAGGAATGCTGCTTACTAGCTTACTATCAGGCTCAGATTTAGCTCCCATTCTTATCTAACCTAATCCCATCTGTCTAGGGATGGTACTTTCCAGAGTGTGCTAGGCCCTCCTATATCCACTAGCAATCAAAAAAATGCCTTATAGACAGGCCCACAGCATCTGACAGTGGCAATTCTTCAGTTGAAGTTCTTTCTTCTGAGGTGTGTCAAGCTGACAACCAAGCTCAGCCATCACAACAGTCCCATACCAGGAACTTTGTCTAATGAAGTGTATCTTCGACTTCCTCCTTGATGATGCTGTAGTCTTCTCGATAGTGCAAAAATATCTTTTTCACTTACCATTGGCATCATCCTAGGGTACTGAAGGTTCTCCAATATCTGTTGCATTGGTGACCCTCCTGGACAAAGTTCCGTAAAAGCCCTAGGATTTGGATATCATTCCCATGGCATGTACAACAGTGAAGCTGGGGAAATAGAATTGTAAGAGTCCAAGGGCAGCTAGTAAGAAAATGGGAAAACTGAGACCAGGATAACTTGCCAAGCAAGGACTTGCAATGGTCCTATATCCAGGAAGAGGAGACCAGCAAGTAGAGGTTCAGCAGAGAGAGATTCAAAGAGGAGGGGTGTTTTGACCCAAGTGTCCAGGTGGATCAAATGGAGGCTAGAGCATATATTGGAGCTATGAGATAGGGAGCCAGAGGAAAAAGAAGAGGGAAAGATGAAGGGAAGGTGAGTATCCAAGAGTTCTTGTGTTCTTTTCTCTCCACTTAAGGTCCCTGACCCCAAGGCAAGTGACAAACTCTTTTCCCCATCTAAGGAAGGCTTAACGTCCCATTCCACAACACTGTGATACTGATTTATAGATCTGGCACATTAATAAAAGGCAAGCATGGGCACTGTATACTCTAAGTACTCAGCAAACACATAGTTGGAATTTCACTTGTTTGCAGAGTAAAGATACACTATATGTCCATGCAGCAAAGGGGTGAGTTCAATGATGAGACAGTCCCAGGAGACCAACCTGGCAGCCAAGAAATCAATGACATTCTCTTTTCTTCCTCCAAACTGACCCTCAGGGAAGCTAAGCCAATTTCTCAGTTCTGTCAGCCTCTGCCCATCCCAGGCTGACTGTATTATTGAGGCATGCCTTGCACAGGGACCCTGTAATTGGTCCTGACTTGCTTGTCAAACAACTAACAACCAACAACACCCCCTGCAACTTTAAGATGCATTGTCCAGACACGCCATCTGGGCGCCAGAACTTGCCTCTAGGAACCTACTTGGAGCAGTGGATGGGGGTGAGGGTGGGGGGAGCTGTTGCCTAGAAGCTGATGATGCTGAAGGTTGCGTAAGGTAAGGAAGAATAGGGACATCCGGTTACTCACCAAGCTTTCCACCCCTAAGTGCTGCAGCTTCCTGATAGAGACAAGATTTTCTTCTCTTCGCAGGACTGACCAGCAAGGATATTTGCTGTGGCTCCTAGACCTTTATCTCATTTTTCACAATGCTGTTAGAATGAGTTGTCCAAGGTTCAGTTGGCTTAAACCTGGCACCCATACATAAGTATCCCTACATCGGATTCAGAGTAAGCTGAGCAAATATACAAGTATTCTCTATGAACCCCCTCAGGTCATAACACTAAATTAAGTTGCGTGTTGCCTAAGGGTTCTAAGATTCTTCTCTGAAGACCAGGCACTTGGTAAAGAGGCCCAACAAAAAGTATCTACAGCCTTGGGTCAGCTCTGTCTCCCCCTACCTCTCCTCCACTCCCCCTCTCCCCACCAGTGTTACACTGGCCAAGGAAAATAGACAGATATGCTCCCCATCTGAGCACCTTCTTCTGGGCAGTCCACCAATTCTGCCTCATGAAGGAAATAAATCAATACAGATAGGGTAGAAAAGAGATCAAGAATATATTCATCCTAAATCAGGGCAAATCAGCCAGAATGAAAATGCCAGGAGGTTGTAGGGAGGCAGATAAGGCTCCAGAAAGAAACAAATGAACACAGGAATGGGTCACATCAGGCATAAAATAAAAATAATAATAATTAAAAAACACCACCATACACAAAGTGAAAACTTGAGTCTGGAACACAAGGAAATGACCCTGATAGGCTTCATGTTATATAGAATTATTTAGTGTGAATTTAATAAAATAAGAGCTGAAAGATTAGATGATAAAATTAAGCAGTGAAATAAAGAATTTTCTTTTTAAGATGGAGCACTTCAGAGCACTTGTATAGGACCAATGCATGCAGAAACTCCAAGAAACAGAGCGGGTGCAGCTGAAAATCTAACTGCTGACACCAACTAAAGGGTTCCAGTGCTGCTTTGCCACCCATGTGCAGCAGAACCCTGGGCTAGCCACTGTAACTGCAGACAAGAAAGGCTGGACTCACTGAGGTGATCAGTGGGGAAAAAACTCAAGAGGAGAGTGGAGGTGATCTGACATTTGGAAAATCACGAACCCCAAGCAGGAGAATGGAAGGCATACACAAAATAGTATTTATTTTTTGGCTGAGGCTCTTAAAACTATATAAAGAACAGATTCTGCCTATTAGTAGAACAAAACACATTACATACAAGATCTCTAAAAAAACAATTGACGTGAAGACATATCCAGGTGTGGGCACTGAACCTAGAAATTCAAGAAAAATCCCACCAAGCATCTAGGCAGAACTAAGGAGTCTCCAGCAATGGGAAGACTGTTCAGCTGGCTTCCAGCTCAGCTATCAGCCCCAGCAGTACTGCTTTTCAGAAAATAATGAGGCAATGTCCACGAAAAGGACTCTAGGTAGGACTCGGAGCATTTTGATGTGAAGAGCTGATGCTTGAACTTGGAAACAGATTGGCATCCATACCAAATAGGACCTCCATGGTTATAGCAACTATATTAGGTCAGCTGTCCATAACTGCGATGAATGACCTGAGGGGATGAACTTACAGAGAGAAATGGTTTATTTAGAATCACAGTCTCAGAGATTTAAGTCTATGGTCATGTGGGTCTGTTGCTTTGGGGCTTCTTATGAAGCAATATATCAAGGTGGGGGGCAAATGATAGAGCATTTGGGATAGATAAATAGATAGATAGATAGATAGATAGATAGATAGATAGATAGATAGATAGATGATAGATAGATAGATAGATGATGAGAGAGAGAGAGAAAGCAAAGGACCATGGCCTCCACATTCCCTTCAAGGATGTACTCCCAATAACCTAATTTCTTCCCAGTAGATTCTACCTCTTAAAGGTTTCCCTGACTCCTCAGTGGCATCATGGGCTGAGGATCAACTCTTCAACACACAAGACTTTGGAAGAACATTCAAGATACAATCTAGAGCAGCCCACTTTTGGAAGAATCAAAGGTGTCCAACATCTCTGAGGTTGTGACATGAAGCTGTCACCTGCAAATGTACTGGAATGCCTCCTTCCTGATTTGAGATATAGGTAGCCCATAGGACACAGGTAGGACATGGCTATAAATATGTAACATCCAGTCAATGTGAAAAACCCAAGAATAGACTATAAAACAAATACAACAGAAAATCAACATGTTGTTGTAAAATACACAGTAAACTCCATGGTGAGGGTCACGAAATGCTATAAAAATGTTCACTCTTCTGGCAATGTAAAATTACTGATAATGCTTACAAGTGACTTCAAGCTTCTGTGACTGCAAGAGTCTACACAAAGCTGTTGATAAAGAATGAAAATAGATAACCGTATGTTTTCTCAAGGCCTGGGCTCTGATACATGGGCTTTACACTTACTCTTATCTATTCATGTGGTTTGGAATAAACTACATAGTCTGTTAAGCCATAGCTCCCTCAGCTGTAAAGTGGAGAGACTAATAAATCTCACATCTAAGGACTAAAGGCAAATGCTGTATGTGAAAATCAGAAATGGCCACAATGGGTGTCCACTAAAAGGTTAAGGTGATGAAAGATGAAGATGAAGATGAGAATGAAAGTGAGCATCCCCTTTACAAACACACACACACACACACACACACAGATACACAGACAAACACTGAAGGAGAAACACTTCTGGATTGATGGCTAATAAGCAACTCTGGGTTAACTGAAGTCCCTGTCCTCTGTCTCAGTACTTTAAGTTGGAGCAAGGAGAAGCTTTCTTCATGGAAAGCCATTTCAAAGCAGGCGGAGAGCAAGCTCCTGTGCCTACTGGATACTTAGCAGTGGGCCTCTCTCCCTAAAGGTCCATCTATAATCTCTGTATGACCACCAGGAGGGATGGATCTTGCCAGAATGTAGCATATATGGTCAAGAAGCTGAGGCATCAACTCAGACTCAGCCCCTAGTAAGTCAGCTAAACTCTCCAGGTTTGCTCCCTTACCAGAGAAATAAGAAGGTAAAAAGCCAGAGCTGTCTCCAGTGCCTCTGAGACTCCCTCATGTACAGGGTACAGAGTTCTGAGTCAGCTGTGTCCCCACAACAGGTCTTGCTGCCAAGAGTAATTCAATAAAGAGAGGAGAGGAAAGGGAGAGGGCAGGGAGGAAACAGGATTACAAACTAGCAGATGAGTGCACGAGAAAAGGAGGCAGCAAAAGCCTAAAGCTCTGATAGTGCTGACAGAATTCTCCTTAAAGAAGTACCAGCTTACTCTCTTCCAAGGAGAGCTGAGAGTTCATGACCTCCAATCTGTGCAGAGCACCCCAAACCCATGCCTGGCAGGAAAGCTAGAGAGAAAACTAGTCCACTTTATAAAAAGCAGCTGGGAAGGGTACAACCTAAAAAGCCAGTGGGCTGATACTTAAGGAGAATCAGGACATCTGCATAGTCATTCATTATAAAGAGAAAAATCATAGGTGATAGTAGGAGATACGGAAGATACAACCATTGCCAAGTGATGGAGGTTAGTATCACCAGCAGTAAGACACATTGATATGGTGTGACAACCCCCCAATGATGTGCTAAGAGAGGGGTTAAGTCCACATTTTTTGTTGTTTTACAAAATTACATTACTACAGTCTGGTAAAGAGTAAACATCAGAATAATCCAATTAAGACAGATTATATAGAGAAAAGTGTAGTACTCTATAAGCATCAAGGTCATTGAAGTCGAGAAAAGATGAAGAATGGCCTACACATGAGAAGAGGCAAAGAGGTATAATACTTTCAGATATGGGATTCTGAAGTGGCAACTAGGGCCTCAGGGATCACCTCACCAGCCAAACCTAGGTGAAATCTCCGTTCAGGCTGAAGGGTAGATATAGTAGGTGAAGGACAGAGATGACATGAGTAAGTTTCTGCTCCAGGAACAACTACAGAGCAGGGCTAATAGTTTGTTCTATAACCATCTTTCACTAGCATGCCAGGGCTGCCACCAAGGAACCAACCCCACAGACGTAGGGGCTAACACACTAGAGATTTATTTCTCATAGTTCTACAACCTGGAAGTCCAAGATGGAAGTGTGAGCAGGGATGGTTTCCCCCAAGGCCGCTCTGCTTGGCTTGCAGGTGCCCACCCTCTCCTTGTGTCTTCCCATGGCATCTTCTCTGTGTTCATACGCCTAGCACTTTTCTTCATGGTCCCTGATCTTCTTCCTTGTAAGGATGTCAGTCCTGATTGGATTATGCTAACCTTAACTACCTTCTTTTTGATTGTTAGCCTAATCTATAATAGCTGAGCAATCTCTCCCCTTAGTAACCTCCCCACAGACAATAGTCCCAGAGATAGTAACAAGGGAGCAGGAGGTGAGAATTTCAACACCACCCTTAAGAGGGCACAGTATGGTCTGTACTGTCCCACCCTCCATGGATTCCTAGATGTGGGGAGACCAGCATCCTAGGGAAATGAAAGCTGAATGTTTTTCTGGACACCAGGAAGTATGCCACAGTGGACACTGTGCTTTGGCTCCACTCGGATCCTTTCCATTGGACCCACACACCTATCCCTCAGCTCCTGAGAGTGTTGCTGATAGATCTTCACAGTTGGTCCTTCTACAGAGACCAGCCATTCTAGATGTCACTCTGGGAGTCAACACCAGGAATGAACTGTGTCAACATCTGGGCAATCTCTATTCCTTCAGACTAAGCCAAAACTCATCTCCAGCCAAGTCCACATCTTTGTATCACATCTTCTGCCTTGTCTTTCTTTCTTCATTGTCTTCTTCCGGAGAAGGCTCAAAGTTACTCCCATGAGGGTATTCTTCTATGGACTCTCATCTAAGACCCACAGAATCAGTGGGTGACATTCAGTGAGTGCTCACTGAATAACTATATGACTACCTTATATGGCTATCCTGGGCCAGGCTGTGTTAGGAATGCTGGATCCATTATTTAGTGAATCCTCAGGTAAAGCACATGATCCTCATGTGCTGTTTACTCTGCAGGTAAAGCACATGAGGACTCTTAATGGGTTAGCTCAAGCCCCAGGGCCTCCTTTGGCAGCTTCTTGAACCATGGGTTGGCTGGACCCAATACCACCTATTAATGCCACTTTCTTTCCACACATAAGTTCTGTGTGACATTTTCACAACCCTAACCTCTGTCCATCCCCATGATTAGCAAACATTTTAACTTTTCTTGCTGTTGCTGTGATTTTAAAAAAACAAAAATTGTATTACAGAAGGAAGTTAAGGAAGGAAGAGTTTATTTGGGCTCATAGTGTGAGGGGCCTTCCCACTACAGCAGGGAAGGCACTGTGGTGACAGTGGCTGTGTGGGGTAGTTGGTGTCTGCACAAAAGACAGGGAAAGCTGTCTCTCTACTTGCTGTGTCCTTTTTAACAAGTCCCAGGCTCCACTTTGTGAGAAGGGACACCCAAAGCTGGAGGGAGCCTTCTCTCATCAGCCAAACCTAGAAATGTCCTCTTCGTCACGCCCAAAACTTTGTCTCCTGGGTGATTCTAAACTGAGAATCTGGCAGTCAAAATTAACCGTGATAGCAGGTATGACCCATTCTGGTCCACTATAAGCTAAGATAGCTCCTGCCGCCTAGCATCTACCTGTTATCGCCTGTTACCTAGCTTAACACACACACACACACACACACACACACACACACAGAGAGAGAGAGAGAGAGAGAGAGAGAGAGAGGAGAGAGAGAGAGAGAGAGAGAGAGAGAGAGAGAGAGAGCACCTAAGGGTCCTAGCAACATGAATTCCTGCAACTCTTCTGCAGTCTTAAAGCCATGTTAATTTACTGCTAATAATCTATAAGCCTCAGTATCCACTATGAAAACATTTACATTACGATTTCTACTGAGAAAACCAGAGATTTTTCTTTCTACCTGCAGAGGACTCTTCTGGTCCTCAGGATGGTGAAGGAAAGCGCTTTGGATCAGATGTCTGTGCTGCAGGGTCTGATCACCAGGTGAGCAGGAAGGAAATAAAACCTTCCCTTTTCTCTCCTCTGCAAGGAGAGGACCCTGGTGGCCCCATTTGTCTCACCCAGGGCTGTGACCATGCTGCTCAGGGGCACAGCAGATTGCCTCAGAAAGAGGGCGCTTGATGGAATTAAAAGGCAACCAATTTGAAAGCGATTAAGCAAGGAAAGGGGGATTTAATGATCAGCTTTTACCATTGTGAACTATCTGAACCCACTGGCATGGAGACTAATGGTTTAATATGTTGTTAAACAAGGGTGAGACGGGAGACGGGAGTAATAAGGGCATCTGTAGTTATAGCGACAAGGGTAGAATTACCCTCTCCACAGGCCCTTGGTCTTGGGGGTGGCACTGCATTCATTTCCTGATGAAAACCAAGGCCAAGCATGCAGCACTTCCCAGCCCCAGGAGAGGCAATTTCCATGAAAAGAAAAGGTCTCATAGGAAGAAATCTTGCCTGGTGCTGTAACACACACCTGTGATTCCAGCACTTGGAGAGGCAGAGGCAGGGGCATATCTGTGAGTTCAAGGCCAGCCTGGTCTACAAAGCAAGTCCAGGGCAGCCAAAGCTACACAGAGAAACGGGACAAGCATTCAAACACATGAGTCTGGGATGGGGGACATACCTATTCAAACCATCACAAGCCTCCTGAGAATGGCAGTTTGGGGCACAGGATTCCAGTTCCAGCTGTTCACTCACTCCTCATGTGACCTCTGTTAGAATAAGGACACCTGAGCTGCCAAGGTCACAGGGTCACTGTGGGATTTCAGCGAAAGGGATACACAACCAAAGAGCTTGCCACCCAACAGCTTTCTGCAGTATGAGGCTCAGTATTGTGACAGAACCTGAGGGTAGTGTGATATGAGTGAACATGTTTACCCTATGAGGAAACTGTGTCAATAGCCAGGGACCAAGGAAAAGACATGTGAGGGAGGTAGATGTTGCAGCCAGAACACATATAACCAGATTATTATCTACAGCATGGACACAGATTCCATCTCCAGAATCTTATGCCTTCACTGTGCTTGCAAGCATGGTATTAAACCTAAAATCAACTGTAGCACTCATTTTTAAAACTCTACTTTATTTGGGGTGTTTAGGCCCAACCTCCCTTTTGACCTCCAAACCCTACATAGGAGAGAGAAGGTTAGTGGGGAGATAGGGCCCCTTTAATTCTCCCAGCTGTTTAGGGTCAAGGGTTCTTTTTGGCCTAAACTAATCTCTGTCAACAGCAAACGCAGCCAGCTGTCTTCAAGCTAGTGCCTCCCGAAGCATTTCTCTTGGTCTGTCTCTGGTTTCTCCAAACTGCTACCAGACACACAGCAACACCACTCGCCACCTTCTCTTTCTCCAGTCTCATTTTATATCCTCAGAGTCCTAGACTCCACTCCTCTCCCTGTGGCATAGCGAAGATGGTTACCAGCTGGCAAAAGCCACACCCTGCAGAAGACAATTAACAACAAACTAGAGCCCAACTAAAATCCCACGCTTAGAATGAGAACAGAAACATAACATAACTGAGTTTACAAAGACACCAAAGCTTCCATTGCGATTAGCCTAAGAGAAAATTCACTTTTCTGGAGCTATTCCATTAAAAGTTTAATGTACACATTTTGTGTGGTTGGTGACACCCTAGAAAATGAGGAGGTTTAGAAGGAAGCAAGAAAACAAGAGAGCTCAAATAGTTCCTGGTCTCCATGTGACCATCAGAGTACCTTCTGAGAAGCAGAGTTAGAGCTGGGCAGTTTTAACCCAGAACCTTGTGTGACATTCAAAGTGGCCGCTGAGATCATAGACCCAAGGCATCTGCCACCCGAGAAAGGCACGTGATGTTCTACCTCCCAATCGTCATGCTGAGCCTAGGAATAGGTCCCCAGTACCCATCTGTTGTAGTGTAGAGATGGTCATGTATTGCTAAATCAAGCAGTACAAGCCTTTTCCTCATTTAAAATCAGCTCCTACACATCATACAGCTTATAGAGATTATCCATGACACATGGTTTAGAGAGCGCTTTTGGAACAGGTGGTCACCAGCTGCTAATGGACAATGCACCTAGCTTACCTCGTTTTGGGTGAGCCAACTTCAGTAGCTATGAAGAGAATATGGTGAAAGGGAGAAATCGGTTTCCAGTAGTGTGCACATTTCTGAAAAGCCAATTACATGCTTATTACTCCTCTCCAGGAATAAAAACCTGCCTCCCACATGCCCACTGCCCTTCCTCACACACACCAGCTTATCTCAGCCATTCGGGCCCTTCTGCCAGCCACCGCTGTCAGAAATGTACAGCAGGGCTCTTAATCACCTGCCAATGGGCCTGCAAGTGCAGATGCTCATCCCGGAGCCAAGAGAGAGCCACATAAGAGCTGAAAGAGCCAGCAGGCACTGCACAAACTGATCATTGTGGAGGCATGGAAGGTACAGATGAAGCTGTGGTCACAAAAGAACGTCAAATAAGCAGCTTTCAAAGAGGTCTTGGGTCTTCTTCCTGTCTGCCTGCCATCTGATTTTATAAATAAAGTTTTATGGAAACATAGTCATGCTCGTTTGCTTAAAAACTGTCCATGGCTGCTTTCGTATTACTAGGGCAGAGCTTAGGCGTTACAAGTACTCTACAGCCCATCTGGCCAACTAAACTACACTAGTTCCATCTGGTCTTTCAGAGGGAAAGTCTTCTGACCTTGATAGACCAGAAGCAGCAGAGGACCCACCCACTGAAGCTCTAAGACTTGAAATCAAAGGTCTTCCTGGTCCCTCTCTGGTTGCATGGCCTTGGGTAAGCTCCCGTGTTCATCGTTTCTCATAGATAATCATTTCTCATATATAAAGTGTGGATATAAATCTCCTCTACAAGGTTATCATAACTAATAAAGTGAGACAAGCTGTCTATGCAGTAAAGGCCCTGAAGATAAATGCATCAGCAAATAACTAGGTAGTCTCTCTTCCCTGTGGTTGTGGAACACACCACTACATCCTAGCCTTCTGGTTTTTGTGGGCTGGAATCTTTTCAGAGGTGCTGAATGAGTTTTGCAAATGTCCTATGTGCAGATGGTATATGCGGGTCAGAAAAGGGAAAAGAACAGAGAGTTATTCTTTATTGCTTTGCTCGTACAGACATAACCAAAGGATGCCTTCCTGGTTAATAGGAATGCTGCTGCTATACCCAACACAATGGCCCCAGAGACCTCAGGGTCAGTGGGGAATGGTAGAATCTAGCACCCTGCCTTTTATCTCAATGTCTGGATTGGGACTGAGCCACGCTTAGGCTGAGTACAGTGGATCTTGGCCCATTCCTAAGCCCAGCTTTCCCCTTCTCTTCCAGTTAGGAATCAGGTCAGTTTTATTGGTGGTGGGTTTGTTTATTGTTTGTTTGAGGCAGGGTCTCAGTGCATAATCCTGAATGACCTGAAACTCACTATGTTGACCATGCTGTCCTTGAACTCACAGTGATCTGACTACCTTTGTCTTCTCAGTGCTGGAATTAAAGGTATGTGCCAGCAGGCCTAGCCAATCAATCAGTTTTAACCAGCAATCTACCCATCCTCCCCAAATCAAAATATCATCCCATACAAAGCCTCTTGATGATACATAACATTTGTACAAATCTTTGTCATCCCACTGTATATATGTGGAGGTGTTTCCAAATATCCGAGAACCAGGAGCAGTACCTATTTAAGGTAGATAGAGCCTCCTAGGCAAGCAAGATCAAAGAGGGATCTTTAAGGGCCCTAGGATTTTCTTTGAAGAAACAATGGGTAACAACTGAAAAACTTTGGGAGTGCTCCCACAAGTGGTACTCTAGGATACTATATTGAACAGCAATGGCAGATCAGTAATACCCAATATGAGAAGCCCCAGGCCAGACATCATACCTGACACATGGCTCCATTCTTTCACTGACTGCTGAATGCAGCAAGCCAATCACTTCATCATATTGGTCAAACTTAAAAAAAAATACATGATAAGAATAATGAAAATAGTTCCAAGGAGTTTATAAAGGGTTAAGTCCTTACACAAATCATCTTCTGTAATTTTTCCCTAACTCTTATATGTAGGCATTACTATTATCCCCATTTCAAAAATAATTTTTACAAATGCCAGGGGCTTGATTAGCCAGGATCTTCATATAGCAAGTCTGACTCCAGAGCCTGTGTCCTCATCTCATTCTGCATGCCCACCACTAACATTCTAGAATATGAAAGAGACAGGGGGAGTGGAGCGGGGGGGGGGGGGGGGGAGGAGGGAGGATGGGTAAAGACAGAGCTAAAGTGAGCCAGCTGAGGCGACTGCCACTGTGCTTGCCCAGAGTGAGATTAAAAGGGATGACCAGAGAATGGCAATGCAGGGCTGCCACTGAGAGACAACAAAGCAGACAGAATCGTTAGCCAAGTGCTCAGAAGAGAGGGATAGAGAAGACACCCCCAGCCTCCTTATCAGCTGGAGAACACGGACTGGGGTGGGCTGAAGGCAGCAAGAAAATGGTAGAAAGGTAAAAATAAACTAGTGAGTACAACAGCCAGAGTTCTTCTGAGAAACACAGCCAATAGGCTCTCTCTCTCTCTCTCTCTCTCTCTCTCTCTCTCTCTCTCTCTCTCTCTCTCTCTGTGTGTGTGTGTGTGTGTGTGTGTGTGTGTGTGTGTGTGTTTGTGTGTGTTTAGTATCGAATGCCCTGGTAAACACATGTGCAAGTGTGCATCATGTGTGTGCACAAAGAGATACACATATGGGATTATCTTAAGGCTAATGAGAGCAGATGAACCTGGATCTGGACAGCTACAGGCAGAAACTTAAACAAGAGCTGCTATCCAGGCTTGCATCTGAAGACTGGTCACTTGGGCATCTGAAGACTGGTCACTTGGGCAGGGTTTCTGGCATATAATCTGGGGGAAAACACTTTGTTCGGGTAACCTCAGTCTTTGCTCTCCAGTCCATCAACTGACCAAATGAGGTCCACCCTCCTTACAGAGAGGGTAAATGTGCCCCAGTGCAAAGGTTAATCTTTACTCAAAGTCCGCTAACTGAAATGTTACTCTTTACTCTGAGTCTACCAATTCAAACGTTAACCATATATTGAAAATATCTTCACATCTGACTGGTGTTTGAGCGAGTAATCGGGCTGCCACAACTTAGTGGAGGTGACTTGGGACACTAGGTGTCATAGCAAGCTTATCCTCAGACACATACAGAACACCGGGAAGGCCAGAGACTCCAGTGGAATGCCAAGCCTTTTCAGGAAGACATTTCTTGCTGCAGGAGGCGGGGCCACTCATTTTTGCAAAGGTCATAGTGTCCATTTGAATTCCCTCTTCCCTCTTATTACTTTGCCAAGTCTCCTAGGCCTTGTAGAAGCTGTTTCTTCCCACTATTATTGCTGTTGTTATTATCCTTGCTAATCTTGGCACGAGGTTGCCCTGGCTGGGTTCCAAAAAGGAGAATTACTTTCTGTCTCCCTTACACCCTCCTGTTGCTTTCAGTTGGATTCAGTGTCTTGTCTTCTCTCCCCAGGCTGATGCTGGCAGGCAGCCTGTAATGGCTAAAGTGGTCACCTGGCTTGGCTCAGAGATAGATGAGGCCCAGAGTGGGTGAAGCTGGGTCATCCTGACACCAAACTAAGACAAATACTTGAAAATACCCCTGAGCCTCTAGTGTTCTTAACACAGCCCAGTGGGGCCTACACTGACCTTATCTAATGTGCTAAGTGACTATGGCCACTTTTCTGATCTCTGCCTGTCTATCTTACTCACAACCTTGATACTCAATAGGGTTCTCCCATCCCTAACATTCTCCTACCTCACCATGGCAGGCCATCTCCACCATCGATATACACAAACAAAGATGTCTCACCTGCACCAAGTAAGCAAATATGTACCCAAGGATGTAACAAACATACCTGGAACTCAACCCCAAAACCCTTCACTGTAAGTCCAGGATCCCATCTTCCCAGTGAGGCCCAGTTTTTGAGTCAACCTAGACTAGGATGTCCAGTTTAGTTTGTGACCAACACACCCACATAGCCCAGACACCTACAGATGCAATAAAGACTAACAGTTTTAAAGAATGAAACATTCTCTTTCTACTGATCTTAGGTACAGACACACATACACACACACACTCACACACGCAAAAGCTAAAAATTAATAACTCATAATTTGAAAAGATGCTAAACTAGGGAGATAGCTCTTTCAGGAAAGTGCTTGGCTGTACAAGAACGAATATCTGAGTTGAATCCCAAGAACTCACATAAAAGAGTTAGGCATGGTGGTGCATGCTCATGATCACACTGTCAGGAAGTGGAAATGGACAGATCCCTGGTGCTCCATGAACGGCCAGCCTAGCCTGCTAGCCAAGCTCTGGGCCAGCATGAAACTCTTGTCTCAGAAATAAAACAGGGAACGACACCTGAGAACAACACCCGAGACTGTCGTCAGGTCTCCACATGCACACTCACTCACATGCACTCACACATACAACGTATGTAGATAAACACACAAACAATCAAAAAGCAAAAACATTGTTCCACTTGGCACAAGATCAAGGTATGGTGAAATGGCTCTTGTCTAAGTACTGGGGACACACATTAATGCTTGTCCTCACCATTTTCTTACTCTGATAAATCAAAAGAGGGTGGGGGTATAGGTCAGAGGTCAGACCATCTCCTCCATGGTCTTCTCTAGGCACATGAGATCCTAGACAAGAGAGGCTGTGTGTTCACGTGAGGCCTGGACATTGTAGTAATAAACCTGTGGCATGGAGACTGGTAGGTTCACAGTAATTTACACACTTTGTAGTAATTTACTACAAGGGCTGGTATAGAGTGTCAGTTGTTCATTTGTGTGTGTGTGTGTGTGTATGTGTGTGTGTGTTTCTGTTTAATTACAAAATGAAATTCCCATCTACTATGGTGTAGTTATATGAATTACATAGCTCTGTAAATGTTATAGGCAATAATTGCTGCAGGAGGGAGTGTGACATAAAAAAGGGTCCTCTCAATCTCCTCTCTCTCTCTCTCTCTCTCTCTCTCTCATGTGTGTACATGTGCACCCATGCTGGGTTGAGGAGGCTGCATGAGCAGCATCTCACCAGGTAAGGACAATGCTCTGTCCACTGCTAATAAACACACACAGTAAGGTCATGACACCCTTGAGGGTGCTTGATAGCCTAACCCAACCCTCAGCGGCAGATGCTCTTTTTACCTTTCTCCTTGTCATCAGCAAAAACTCTCTCCTCTTCCCATGCTCCTCTCAGTGCGGTATCTGTCCTTGCCACTCATGAGGCTGAGCAGGGAGACAGGTGTGAAGGGGCTCCCTGTCTGTGATATTAGTACTAACTGGAAACTTGGCTAACATCAGGGGCGCTTAGGAGACAAACTTTGGGGCAAGGGCTTATCTAGGTTAAGTAATCTCTGAGAAAGTCTGTGGAGGATTACCTTGATCAGGCCAGGGATGTGGAAAGACCCCCAACTTAACTGTGGATATCACAATTCCCAGTGCAGGGATCCTGGGGTGTATTAAAATGAAGACAATGAAGTAACATTCGTCATTCTCTGCTGGCAGACTGTGGGTACCATGTACCTAGTTCGCTCAAGCTCCTGCTGCCATGCCTTTACTGCCATGGAAGACTCTGCCCAAAATAAACTGTGAGCCAAAATAAACCCTTTCTTTCTTTAGTTGCTTTTCTCTTCAATCACAGGAAACTAAGACGCCATCTATCCCCACTTCTTTTTTTATGGTAACGATCCTCAAGCTCCAGGACAGGGCAGGCCACTGCTCTATAAGGTCTCCCATCATGGCCAGGAACCAGAACAGAAGTCTCCAGGGATTCAGGCTACTGGAGGATGCCATCACTATCCTGGACTTCACTACAACCGTCTTCAGGAAGGTCCAGTGAGAGGCCCCTCTCAGCAGAGTGTGGCTGTCACTCTTCCCCATCATGCACTCCCACACATAATAGTCAGTGTCAGAAATACTGCTCCCTTATTATAAATATGCAAAGCTTGGTAGGCAGCGGGCGAGAGGGATAAAACACCCAGGATTATTTACGAGCCTCTGACTCCCACGCTGGGGCTTTATTTGCTTAATGAATGGCCGGGGCCAGCCATAAGCCTGGGGATTTATTTGTCACTGGGAGCAGAAGACACTAGGATGTGGAGATGTAAAAATGACAAATTCTCCAACTCAGCCAAGGTGGTATTTCATTGCCACTCTATCCGGTGGGGTAGAGAAGGCGAGAAAAGTAAAGGGTGGCTCCCATGCTGAATAGTCACAATGGAAAGTGACTTCAAGTTGAGTGATCAGCCATGTTACAAAACAGGAGATGCATTTTCGAGAGGGAAGGCAGAGGGTGAGGAGTGAGGGTGATTATCAGTGGTTCTCTGGGGCTTACAGGCATCCTCAGCTCACCGGGGGCTCTTCAGGGAGCTAGCGTCCTCAAACTGCCCCCTCCCCCAGTAAACCATCATGATGTGTCTAAACAGCAGAGACTAGCCCAACAGAAAAGAGCTATCCTACTGGGAGGGTCACTTCCTCTCTCTGGATCTGTCTGGTTATTTGCAAGAGGAGGGGCTTAAGGAGATTTATGAGAAACACTGAGCCAGTGAGATGGCTCAGGAGGGTAGAGGTTCATTCATGCCTGAGGGGTTCAGTTCCATCCCTAGGTTCTCCAGAAAGGCAAGAAAGCTACCCTCTGACTTCCACATGAGCACCGTGGCACACATGTGCCTGCACACACACATACATACATATTCATACAATACTCACATGCATGTACAATACAATAAATAAAATTTAAAGTTGGAGAATGTAAGAGCCAAAGCAAGGAGCTGCGTACACAGGCACTTGCCAATTCCACCTCCATATTTAATGTCATGGGAGTGACTCCATCACTTTTGAAGGCAATGCCACCTCTCCCACTTCCAACACCATCATCTTCACGTGCACTGTCTTCGCCACAAGCATCTAAGCTCCGAGGCCCCGCAGAGTCCATGTTACATGAAGATGTAGCAGATTCACCATGCTCTCTCAGGGCAGCCTCTGCGCAGAGACTGATAATCCTCTCCTTGACGCCTTTCTATGTGATCCATTCAGTTACAGGATCCCTAGCTTTTAGCTGGGCCGTCACACTCAGCTAGTGGCTGTTTCCCTGCCCACTTTGCAGCCCGGTGGAACCAATATCTAATGAAAGATAAACAAAGTTTATGTGTACAGGTGAAAATGGACTACCCTCCAGCATAACTCTTCTCCTGAGCCATGATAACACCATGGATATGGTGTTATCAACTAGCCTCTCAACAATGTAGACAAGGCTACCCCATATGGTACAGAGGAATAACAAACCCTGGCTGTTCTTGTGACCTCACACCACATAGTGATTCACTCTGGATCATCTCAGGACCATTTAGAGAAAGAACTATCAGCCTCTGTCTTGGTTGAAAGAAGAAATATTTTTATATTCCTATTAGAGCAACTTTGCCTAATATCCTGACATACAGGCCTCTGTCCTTTGCAGACTGTGAATCCTCTGCTCTCTGCAGTCAACTATGCATCGTATATAAGCCAGCGCTTTGCACATTATGCAAAAGTATTTGTGAATTATATTTGTGCCTTCAAAACTGTGACTAGCTGAAGGGTAGGGCTTGTGTCTTCGTTCTGTTATCCCTAGCACCTAAGAAAGTATTTGTATGGAGTAGATGCTCACAAAATCAAAAGTAAACAGATCAACTCCCTATCAGATTATCTCAAGAGAGCCAAAGAGTCCTCATTATAGCAGACCTGGATCAGGAACTATTAGATAGAGGATAGTATGGTGATTTTGAGTTTTCAGAATAGCACAAGGAGAAACAATGGGACTCTAGTACTTAACTGACTTGATACTAGGAATAAAGCTAACAAGATTTACAGGCCCCAACACCATCCATGATGACTAAGGTAAGGTGTGCAAGCTCGCATGGAAATATCTGATTTCTTACATTCTGGAATCAGGAACTAAGATTGGACTGAAGATAAAATCCAAGAATTTGTATCAGAATCGGCCTTAGGTTTGTTAAGCAAAATGTGCTGAGAGGCTTATCCGATTGTTTAAAAGGCCAACAGAATGAAACTATAGAAAGTCATTGCCAGCAAAGGTAGAAGGATTCAGAAGATTCTCATAAGTGGTCTCCACAACTATAGCAATGGTGACACTTCTGTCACTATTGCAAGACACCCAGAAGCGCTGGTGTGGTTGTATGTCTGCCATTCGCCGAAATCCACGAGCCTTCTCACCAAACTGCTAGAGTAACCACTGACAGCTTCCTCTTCTACCTTCCAAATCTGGGAAAACATGCCCCCTTTTAACGTGTGTGCGTGTGTGTGTGTGTGTGTGTTTTAGAGCGAGGGAGTGTGAAAAACATTACAGGCTTCCAGCCCCTGAAATAAACCCAGGAGGCAGCCAAGGACAGAGCTGTCATGTACCTGAATGGTCAGCACCCCCTGGCCTAGCGTTAGGTGTGGCTTAAACCCCTGATCTCTCAGACGTCTTTTTATTTTTTTGCTTGAAATGCCTGCTAATGCATGTCTCCTGTTCACTTGCAGCTGACAGACTTTGACATCCCCGTTCTCAGACTGTACAGCCGTGCCTATTCAAGAATCAGGAGCAGGTAGAGAACCACCTTACGCTCACAGTACTACGACTTCCTATTATGACTTTTTATGGCATACGGCATAACGGGATGCACTGCCCCATTCTAATATGACAACGGGCCTCCTGTAATAGAGGTCACTCTGTGCCCAGAATTGAATGTCTCGACCTTTAAATGACCATAATTCCTTTTTCAAAATTGTAGCCTTCCCAATTTCGGTTCTGTCACCCTGAGATCATTTATGGGGTGAGTCTCTGGACAGTCCTGGGGAATCTCACCTTAGCCCCCTGAGGGACACGGATCAGTCAGCAGGTCTCAGACTGGACACTTGGTAAAAAGACGTGCGTGACTTGGACACATTTTGTGCTGAGGTTATGGAGTTCTGCTTTCTAGTCGCTACTAGCTGGTACCCTAGCATCCCAGAAGAGGTAATGAAGAAATGCTATGTTCAGCAAAATCATTAAAATCATTCTGTTGGTCCAGAGCATCTTTGTCTTGCTCTGAAAATTCTTTGCTATGACTTTCCCTCCTCAATAAAAGCCACCGACACCCCCTTCAATTTTGTTCACCACTTCTTCCCACCCCTTAACTAACAAAGTTGGCAAAATGTAGTTCACAGTCTGTGGAAGCTTGTTGGCACATGTTCGTAACATCAGGATCGATCCAAACAAGATTATAGGGGACAAAAGGCCAGTGGCCACCCTTAGTATCCTGGAAGGAAATGTGGCTTAGGGCAAAGAATACTGGCCATGCTTCCCGCTTCTAGGGAGGGGGACGGGCTTCTCATATCCTCCGTAATCCCTTCAGGGGAGCTAGACCCTAGTGTGGATAGGGTGTGTTATGATGCCACTGTACTGGGATCAGATGTGTCCTTGCAGCTAAATGTCCTCCTGTTCTAAGCCAGTTTCCAGTTTTGCTGAGCTGAGCCTTGGACCTCTTCCTGTTCCTATGGAGCCCCTTGTAGAAGCCATGATATCTGCATGGAAAAGGACTTTGGTTGCATCTTTGTTCTGGAAGGCCAAGAAGTCATGGTGTGAATATAAAGAGAATACCCAGAGCCAGGCTCTCACGAGTATGTTAGGAGTCCTGGAGAATCTCTGAAACAGAGAAGCCATCATGGGACTCAGAGCCAAAGTCCTATACCGTAAGAGATTGACAGTTCTCAAAAAGGCCTACGCCCTTGGGGACTGAAGAACTGGCAGTACTGCCTGGCAGGGCAGTCACTCATTAGGATGTCTTCTAGCCACTGACATCTGCAACCTTACTTCCGTGAATGAGAGCGATGCTGCCGTGTGGAAGAGCAAGGGTGGATGAAAGGACCAAACCGTGGGACTCTTGCATGTCACGGGCCTAAACAAATTTCATTTCATCCCCAGGCTGCAAGAAACAGATGTAGGAGGCGGTTTGGGGTGACCGGTCTCCACTTTTGTTGCCTTCATTTTTCGGGTACCTTCTGAAGTCAAGCATCCCGAGAAGCATCCTGGAGTGTGAAATGACTTCAGCAGCACAAAGGTCCACGAACCACCTGGTTCCGCAGTCTTTCTTCCAGAGATGATTTCCCTCCCTTCCTGGTTCAGAAAGCTTCTCTCCGAGAAACTGCAGCATTGCTGAGTGACCAGGGCTACTCCTCACCTACTCTCACCTTGGAAAGCAGATATGTCTCACCACATGAGTGAAGAAGCTCTGTTCTAAAGCAGCACCGGGTCGCAACAGAAGACCCTGGAGAGCTGCACCCTCCCACCTATGCTCAGGAGATCCCTAGATCCGTTCACTCTCAAAGCAGCCCTGGGCTGAGAGGGCCCTGAAACTATACCAGCCCAAGTTCAGCGTCATACTGACTTCACTGGTCATCCTGAGGCCAGAAAATGGATGGGATGTACGCTGGCTCGCACCATAGCTGGTATTAGTAGAAGGACTGCATCTCCATGCAGCTTTGCTGCCTCAAACGGCTATTTCTCCAGGCGCTCAGACTGAGACACTGAATTGTGAGGCCAGGTGACAGATTGGCGAGGCTTTCCCCTACCTGCTTTCCCAGAAGGGAATCGGCTCCTACCTATTCTTTCCGTGTGTCTCATTCTTACACATCCCAAAGCACTAGAAGCAGGAGCAAGATTGAAGACACCTGTCTTCTGCAGAGAACATGGCCCCAGTACTTCTGCTAACAACAGGTCCACCACAAAAGTTTGAGATAAAGAACCATGAAATCATAACAGAAGTCTCCAAAACTGTCTTAGCTCTTTCTTCCAAAGCTGGCCGTGTGGTGAGGAGCGTTGCTTGTTGCCTGCCTTTGCCCAATCCCGAGTGCAGCTAAACTCTGCTAACTTTCCTCTGTGCTCTGAAGCGACTCCTGTATCCAGATCCTTCCTCGTCCCCAGACTTGTGGCCTTCCTCCTTCCCATCTTAGATCAGTTTCTGAAGAACACCATGAGGCCTATCCTCGGTGCTAGCTTCCCGCAGCCTGGCTACCTCTGTCATTAATTATTGTGACTCATACTTGTTCACACCTCCCCCAGGCCCAGGTCTCTCCCCGCCTGTATAGGCAGGTGTTGTTCACAGATGCTAGTTAGGCCTCTGCTATATCTCCAGGATCCCTTCCCATGGTTCCAGCCACCCACTCTAAGCCTCTCCCTCTTGTTCTCACCACAGAAACTCTCAATAGTTACTGACCTCATCCCCTTAGCCGCAAACAGCTCCCATTCATCAAGAGTTTGAGAGTTCAAAACCAGTGTTTACACCTACTTCATACATATTATTCCACTTAAATTACATCAGAATCCTGTGTTGTAGTCTGGACAAAGAGTGCTATTCTCATTTCACAGGTGAGGGAACCAGGCCTTGAAGCAGCTCTCTCAGATCAAAAGGTAGAAAGTTACAGTCAGAGCTAAACGTAGTTTTCATCCTTTTTTTATTCCTTGAAGATCCAAAGAGCCATTAAAGCCCATGTTCTCTCTCTCTTTCTCCCCAATCCCCCATGTACCTTCTCCTGTCACTATTCTCTTTCTAGCTGCCTGGATTACCATGGTGGCTTCTTGCTTCACCATCCTGATTTCATTCCTTGCTGCCTATAAAGCACAAGGATTCTTGCCACTAAGTAATTCCTATAAGGTATTTATTTTATTTTGTGACTTTTCCAGAAGAAAATTTCAGTGCCTCATACTTCAGAATAAGACACTGTCCAATACCAGAGCCCTTTACAGAATCCTCCCTTGCCATCCCGGCAGTTTTACGTGTCTGCTTCTGAGGAATTACTTGTGGCTATTCCAAGCACCAGCTAGAGATCTTTTGCCAGCAGGCCTGTTCTTTACTTTTCGCTTTCATTTATCTCTGCTCCAGTCTTTATTTCTCTTTCTTTTACTGTCTCAGGCTTAGTTAGCTTTTCTTCTATCTTTAAAGGTGGAAATTTAAAAATGTTGTTTTCAGGTGTTTGGTTTTTTTGTTTGCTTGTTTCTTTTCTTTTTAAATCAAGGCACGAACAGGCATGAGTGTGTACTGAAGCAATGCTTCAGCTGTATCTCAAATTCTGACACAAAACGTTTCATTTTCATTGTCTTGGAGAGTTTTCTAAACCTATTGGTGGCATCTTTTTTACTCATTGGTTGTTTAGGGGTGTTGCCTAATTTCTACATATTTTTGAGGTTATTTGGGTTTTGCTGTTATTGTTGTCATTTGTTTGTTTTGTGAGACAAGGTTTCTCCATGTAGTCCTGGCTATCCTGGAACTCATTCTGTAGACCAGACTGGCCTCAAACTCAGAGATCTGCCTCCTGAGTGCTGGGATTAAAGGCTTTTAACCACTACCAGGCTTTTAGATGTCTTTCTATTGTTGGATCCTAATTTAACTTTCTCGTGGTTGGAGAATCTATTTTGTATGATTTCAGTTCTTCTACATTTATGATGGTTTTGCTCTAATGAATGTTGTTTGTATAGTTGAAAGGAACCCTAAATTTTGCTCTTGTTGAATGGACTAGTCTACAGATGTCTATTGGACTTGGTTTATAGAGATATTCAAATCTCTTCTTTCCTCTTTGATCTTCTGTATTGTTCAATCTGTTAGTGAAAATTGAGTGACATCTTCATTATCCTTGAATTGTCTAATTTTCCTTCAACATTTTCAGATTTTGCTTTGTCTAATTTGAGGCTCAAAGTTAGGTGTATGTATGGCCACATTTGTTGTCTTCCCAATAAGCTGACCTTTTTATCATTGAAGAGCCATGTCTCCCTGGTAAAAGCTTTGCCTTAAAAGTCTATCTCATTTACTTTTAGCACATTTCTCTTTTGTATACTATATGCCTGTGAAATCTTTAACCATCCTTTTACCTCCAATTTGAGTGAAAAAGTTGCCACAAATAGATTTAGAAAACTCTGAGACAATGAAAATGAAAAAAAAAAAAATTGAACCTAAAATGTGTCTTCTGTAGATATCATACATTAGATTTCTTTCTTTCATTTCCTTTTCTTCTATCTTCCTTCCTTCCCTTTTTATGGTACATTGGCTTGAATCTGGCACCACAAGATATTCTTTTTAAAACCCATTTTTGACAATCTTTGCTTTTGTTCAGGACACATAGTCTATATACACATAATGTCATTAGTGTCAGTCAGAATTATGGCCACTCTACTTATAGCTTATGTTTTTTGTTCCTTAATTTCTCCATTGTTTTCTCTCATGTTAAATGATTGTTTTCTAGTGTGCCACGCTTATCCCTTTGTTGTTAGTTCTTTGTAGTTTGCACACAGACTACAAGTAACGGTAATTTATAACTATCTTGTTTGGATAATACCAATTTAATTTTAATAGTATATAAAAACCTTGCTCAAACATAGTTCTGTTGCCTCCTGTCTACTCTGCATAAAGAACTGCTATAAAACTACATTTTATGCATTGTAAGCTTATAATTATTGCCCTAGGTAGTTGCCTCTTAAGACAGAGAGGAAGAGAAAATGGCTACAAAGAAAAATGCGTTTATATTATCTTTTACATTTCCTTATGTCATTAGCCTTTCTGGTGCCCCTTGCTCTTCCATGTGGATTTAGATGACTGCCTGGTATTCCTTTATCCCAACCTGAAAAAAAATTGATTTTTTTTCCATAGGGAAGGTTTTCTCATAACCCCTCTCTCCGTTTTGTTGACTTGAGCATATTTCAATTTCTCCTTCATTGTTGAAGGGCAGTTTTTAGTAAACACAAAATCTTCAGTTGACAGCCTCTTTCTTTCAGTATTTTGAATATGTCACACACTGCTTTCTGCCTTCCAAAGTTGCTGATGGGAAGCCAGCTGCTGGTGTAATGGAAAAATCCCTGGATATGACAAATCACCTCTCTGTTGCTGTTTTCAAAATCTCTTTCTCTTTGACAGCTTGACTGTGATGGGTTTGGGGTCGACATCTCTGAGTTTATCCTATTTGGAATCTGTACAGTTTCTTAGATGTGTAGATCATTTTCATAAATGGAGTGAGTGTAGTATATTATTTATTTCCTCTTTTTTTTTCCTGGCTCTTTCCATCTGCCCTTTCTTCCTGATTCTCTCGTTATGTTATCCTGCTTTGATGTGTTCTTGTTGCTGTTGTTTTCACTTTTAGCTATTCTATTTTTATATATATTTCTATTTTTATTTTTTTAATATTAGTTACAGTTTGTTAACTTTATATCTCTGGTGTATCCCCCTCCCTCATTCCCTCCCAATCCTACCCTCCCTTCCTCATCTCCTCTCTGCCCCTTTCCAAATCTACTGATAGGGGAGGACTTCCTCCCCTTTCATCTGACCCTGGTTCATCAGGTATCTTCAGGACTGACTGCAAAGTCCTCCTCTGTGGCTTAGCAGGGCTGCTCCTCCCTTGGGGGCAGGGGGGTCAAAGAGCCCACCATTGAGTTCATGTCAGAAACAGTCCCTGTTCCTCTTATTAGGGTACCCCCTTGGATACTGAACTACCATGGGCTACATCTGAGCAGGGGTTCTAGGTTATATCCATACATGGTCCTTGGTTGGAGAAACAGTCTCATAAAAGACCCCTGTGCCCAGATATATTTGGTCCTTGTGGAGCTTCTGTTCTCTCCAGGTCATATTAACTCCCCCTTCTTTCTTACAATTCCCTGCACTCTGTCAAAAGTTTGGTTATGAGTCTTAATATCTGCTTTGATACACTGCTAGGTAGAGTTTTTCAAAGGCCCTCTGCGGTAGGCTCCTGTCCTGTTACTTGTTTTCTCCTACTTCAATGTCCACCTCTTTTGTCTTTCTAAGTGAGGACTGATCATCTTACCCAGGGAGATGCTCAAGTACACAACAAGGACATTTGCTCAACCATGTTTGTAGCAGCTTTATATGTAATAGCCAGAACCTGGAAACAACCCAGATGTCCCTCAGTTGAGGAATGGATTCAGAAACTGTGGTATTTTTACACAGTGGAATACCACTCAGCAATTAAAAACAAGGAAATCATGAAATTTGCAAGGAAATGATGGGAACTAGAAAAGATCATTCTGAGTGAGGTATCCCAGAAGGAGAAAGACACACATGGTATATACTCACTTATATAGATGTATAAGATAGGATAAACATACTAAAATCTGTACACCTAAAGAAGATAAACAAGAAAGAGGGACGGGGTAAGATGATCTTTTTTTGTTTTTTTTTTTTTTTAAATTCTACTCTCAGAAGCCACAGTTTCAACTGAACTATGTTCAGATGCACCGTTCCTCTCTTCTGCTTTTGAGACCCTGTCATGAATGTGTTGCCAGCTGTTCTCCGCTTCAGCACCTGCATGTCTCCTTGGCTTCTAAAAACAGATTCTAACCACTTGTAGGTGTTTTCTATTTAACAAAATGATGTTCTCACAGGCTTTAATTTTTTAGGTGTGTTTCCTTAGGTTCTTCGCATGCATTTTTAAAAGCTGAGATAAGGGCTGCCTACTCAGTCCAAAGCCTGGGCTTCCTCAGAGAGCTTCAAACCCTGTCTCCTCTCCCCCACGCACAGGCCATATTTCCTTATGTTGCTGAACTTCTCGCAGTATTTGATCAAGATTGGCTATTGGATACCGTAAACATTTCTATTACATTTCATTTATTCTGGATAGGTGTGTGGGCCTGTGTGCCACGGTGTGTGTATGATGTCAAGGGGCAATGTGGAGTAAGTTTCTTTCCACAGCACATGAGTCCCAAGGATTCAACAGGTCATCTGGTTTGAGAGCAAGTACCCTTGACAGCTGAGCCATCTTTCTACCCTGAATATTTAAAATAATATTGTTTGTTAGCTTGGAAAACTTTTCCAAAGAATTTGTTATTGCTCTCTCTCTCTCTCTCTCCCTACCTAAGCCAACCCCTGCGCTTTGAGTGTATGTGTGTTTGTGTGTATGTGTGTGTGTGTGTGTGTGCATGTGTGTGAGTGTGTGTGCATATACACATGTATGTATGTTTACTTGCTGTGTCCGGAACTAATTGTGCACAGCCTGTATTTGCCAAAGTCACAGAAATACTGGTTAAATGGGTATTTACTTAGATGCCTCAAACCAATAAGTTTCTCAAAGCCTCTGCTGAGAGGGGCTGTGAAGCTGTTGGAGGTGCTGTTTGCAATTCAATGTCATTGTTCCCTTCTGCTCCTCCTCCTCTTATTCTTTTTCTTTTCTGAGATAGAGTCCTACCATGTAGCTCTGGCTGTCACGGAACTCACAGAGATCCTCCTGCCTCTCTCTCTGGAGTGCTAGTGTTAAAGGCATGCACCGCCACATGCTAATCTCTGCCTTACCCCTTACTTCTGTTTCTATTAGAAGCTCAAAATCAACCAGAAGTAAGTAATAGTGGCTGAGGCCTTCTCACACCTTCCTGTGTGTACACACAGTCCTAAATGTATGTGTGGCTTTCTAGGGTCTCAGCAACATGCTGGAGCTTCTCACAGCCCTCATGGGCACCCCATTCTTCCAGTTTTCCTTTAACATATCTTGGTTGGTTTCTTATCCACCTCAGCTATTACCTATATCACCAACCCTTACAACAGCTGTGCTAAACAAATCACTGGTTCTTTTTAACAAACATCACAGTGACAGGGCTGCCAGCATCCTATGAGCCCCGAGTCTGGCCAAAGGTAGGTAAATCTTGAAGAGTAGAGCATTTCCAAGAAGTTGCCAGACAGGTCCTTAGTGGTGACTCTAGGGAGAGGGAAGTTCGACCCATTTTGCCCCCTCTAGTGGCTGCTCTCTATTGATCTTCATAGCTACTGTGCTTGCAATGATGGTGGGTGGATTTTAAGAATACTGCTCAATCCCTATTCAGAAAGGCAAAGAAAATGGACATCAGAGGAGGAAGAAAACAGGGAACAGGACAGGAGCCTACCACAGAGGGCCTCTGAAAGGCTCTACCCTGCAGGCTATTGGGGCAGATGCTGAGAATCATAGTCAAATTTTGGGCAGAGTGCAGGGAATCTTATGAAAGAAGTGGGAGATAGTAAGATCTAGATAAGACAGGAGTTCCACAAGGAGAGCAACAGATCCTAAAAGTTTGGGCACAGGGCTCTTTTCTGAGACTGATACTTCAGCCAAGGACCACTCGTGGAGATGGACTGGAACCCCTACACAGAGGTAGTCCATGGCAGTTCAGTGTCCACGTGGGTTCCATAGTAATGGGGACAGGGACTGTTTCTGACAGAAACTTATTCGCCTGCTCTTTGATCACCTCCTCCTGAGGGGGGAGCAGCCTTACCAGGCCACAGAGGAAGAAAATGCAGCCAGTCCTGATGAGACCTGATAGACTAGCATCAGAGGGAAGGGGAGGAGGACCTCCCCTATCAGTGGACTAGGGGAGGGGCACAGGTGGGGGAGGGGGAGGGAGGGTGGCTTTGGGAGGGGAAGAGGGAGGGAGCTACAGGAGGGGGGATACAAAGTGAATAAACTGTAATTAATAATAAAAAAAAGATTGAGCACTCAAGTCTGATCCTGGGCAACCACATGGAGAAAAATTAAACAGACTTCAGCAAGTTGTCTTTGATTTCCACCTCTACCCTCAATAAATTATAGTTAACACATTAAAAAGGCTTAAAAATCAAAGGGTAGCATTGGGAAAATAAAGAAAATCTAAAAAAAAAAAAATACTGCTTGCCTAGTAACTCCAGCTCCAGGAGGATCTGACATCCCCGATCTCTGCAGGGGCCTGCAGTCACAAGCACAGACCCTACACATACACATAATTTAAAAACTGTAATAAATCGTAAAAACAAAAGTGTAATGCAAGGCGGGTGAGGTTAGAGGTTGGTGTGTGTGCCTGGCAATGGGACAAGTCAAAACCCTATGGTTTAGTGTCATGAATTTTTTCAAGACAAATTCAACCATTTCTCTTTACCAAATATCCAATGGGTTAGTTAAATTCTTTGGTTAGAGAATTTCTTTTGGTTAGAGAATTCCGGAAAAGTTTATTTTGACTTTTTGCCAAAATAAAGAACACTACTTTCTGCCTGTGTTTTTACCGCTTCCATGAAGGGGTGTTTTGTTTGTTTGTTTTGTTGTTTGTTTATTTCTGAGCCATTGGCTTTTGTATACATTACACTTTTTCTGATCACCAAAAGTCCTTTCATGCAATTACCTGGCAGAGAATGCTGACCCATCAGCATTCAGTGGTCACAAGCCACAATTCATAAAGCAATGTTCACTTGACAGAGAACCTTTTATTCATATAAGAACCACTATGATAAATGACTCTGTCTCATTTTGAAGATGAGACAATAAAGTGACTTTTCAAATTTTCCAAGTGAGTAGAGACTCAGGATGAGGTGTCAATTAGGCCTCCTGTTTACCAATCTCACGTTTATTCCTGCAATTAACACGTAACCTCATGCTTTCTCTACAGAGACAATCCAGTTTCCCCTGTGCTCACTGAGAATAAATATGATCTTCTTCATGTTTCCCCTTAGTCACTGATGGAAACTTGGGCTTATATGCTTAGTCCTGCTACCTAAGAAGGAAAGAGACCACCTTAGAAAAACTTTGTTCTCAGCTCTATATTATTCCTGAGCTACAGAAGAGTAACTGAAATGATCATGCTGCAGACAGGATAGAAAGGAGAAAACACAAAGCATGCCAATCCAACAGTGATCAATTTAGCATCTCATAAACTCCAGGCACTGCGCTTGGCATTGGTGAGTCAGTGGTGAATACAAGTCTCAGTCCCTGGCTTAAATGAGATTTCAGGAAGAAAGGAACACATGGCCTAGGCCATTCAGAGACAAAAAGTACCGGGAGGATCTGAACCCGCCTGCCAATCTGGGCGTGCGTGTCTGGCACCTAGACTATAATTGTAAGCAGAAGTCAGTCTCACTCTTTCTTCTGCTTAGGCTGTGAGATCAGCAACATATGCCCTTGTTCAGGTACCTGAACCAAAGAAAAAAGGTAACAGAATAAGGGGTCTGTCACCAGGAGGTTATCAGTAGGGGAAAGCTACAAGAGGCAGAGATCTGAGTTCAATACACTAAGGATCATTTGGGAGACTTTTTCTTTATTTACTTTGTAAAAGCCTTCACATTTATCTTAGGAACAAAAACAAAAAATGCTTCCATTGAGAAATGAATCACTTCTTCCTTTTTTGAGAGTTCCTAAGAGTCTTGAAAACACATTTCTTTTTTCCTTTGGCTACCAGAAGGCTTGTGTCCAAGTGAGAATCTTAACTATAGCAATTATAGTATAGTATTTGGGTTCTTTCTGGATCATGATTATTGACATTTGTAATTTTCTGTCCAAATACCTTATTTCTATTACTGCCTTGTCATCAATTCATTATCAGTGTACGCAGTAAAAACTGCTTTCTTGAGATGCATAAAAGAAAAACCAGAGAGAAAGGTTTTAGGAGCTTTTGTTTGTATAAATATATGTTTGGAGTATTTTTTGTTTGTTTGTTTTTTTGGGTTTTTTTTTGCAAGTCCACTGAAAGAGGACTGAAGAAATGAGGTCCCCCCCCCCAATTAAAGAATCAATCTCAAAAGTTATCAATTTCCATGAGTGAAAGCAGAGATTTCTGGACATAAAGAAGTCAACCTTCTAATCAGGAAGACAGGAGGTTCTGAGGATGATCCCTGAGGCTGAGAACAGTCTGGCTTCCAGGAGGTACCCGGCTGGGCTCAGGGTGAAGAGACCTCTCTCTACAGTGCCTTGGGAGTGTGCAGAAATCTCAAACATGGCGGACATTCCTAGCTGGAGCTCTTGGCTCTCCCCGTGGAACCCGAGAGCATAATGGGCACAGACCACAGGAGCTAGGATATGACTGGTGTGGACCTCAGATAAAGAACGTTTCCTCAGCTGTGGACCCGATGTGACTCTGGAGGCTTTTGCACAGTCCTCGGGGAGAGAAGAAGGACGGACTCTGAAAACAAGGAGTGCATTTTCTGCCAACTCGACAGGTGGAAGCAGTGCATCCTTTAAATTCGATTTGGAGAAATAAGAAAAATGTGACATTATTTGCACCTTGCTGTTATGGCCTGAAACTCATATCCACCACATGGGATATAAATAAGTGCATAAGTAAACAAACCCAAGGCCAGAGGGCTTGGGATGCATCCCCAATGTGCTGCACAGCCACCATCAGGGTATGTGTGCGTGTGTGTGTGTGTGTGTGTGTGTGTGTGTGTGTGTGTGTATGTGATGTAGAAAAGGATGGAGAGGTAAAAAAGCCAGCATTCCAGACTTTACAAAGCTTCCAATTAAATGTAGCACAGGGTAGCAATAAAACATCCACATACAAAAAAAAAAAAAAAAAAAGGCAGCCAGACAGGCAACCATTTATTTTTATTAAGCACTTCAGGTACACACTACATGCCCAAAAGATAAAGGTGAGGAGTGAGACAGCGCCCAGTGGGATGGAAGCATACAGGTTAGTGAGAAGAGATGAGAAAAAGTGGTAATAATATGCCAAGGGAGGGACATGTGCTACAAAAATGATTTGCATCAAGTGCTAGAGAAGGAGAGGTCATTTCTGTACAAATATAAAAAGTGAATTTAAGAAAAGATGATGTGGTTAGCCTGGGCTTCAAAAGACAGAAAAGATTTAAACAGAATGAGATGTTCTTGGGAATTCTGCAGGTCAGAGCAGGTAATGTTGTGGGCTCCCATCAGCTTGTGCTTAAGACTGGAGGTGTAGAGTAAGTGTTTCATCATGGATGACTCCCATGATGCATTGTGGTAAAGGTATAAAGGGAAGCATTGGAGATAGACGAGGTGACCACCCTCAGATGTTCAGATTGTGAACATCTATGCAAGGAGGTAAAGAAATTACACACCCTCAGGCACTGAGGGATCTGGTGAAAGCATGCTCTTGGGTACTGATTTTAATCCTTAAATGAGGAATGTTCCATTAAAGATGGATGGAGGAGATACAGAAAGGAGAACTGGGAAATACACTGCTATGTCTGGGCATGTGAACTGGTCACAGAGAAAATGAGACAAATGGAAGAGCTTATCATTGTGAGGGGGGGAAAGTTGAACCGGGAATCATGAAAAGACGGTCCCTGAAGGTAAATCTGAGGACTCCGTTCTAGGTGAGGGGGGAGGAGGGAAATGACTAGGTCAGGTGACAGCATGCTAAGCCCGGGGTCCCAGTGGACCACGCTAACAAATGTGGAGCAGATGTCTCAAGAACAGGCATGTATTATTCAAGGGTGCACTCATTTTACACATTATAACTCAACATTTCAAAACTGCAAAATTAGTGGAAACCACAGTCACCTAGCCAAAAGGATTTTTCACCTCACATGAGCATTAATAATAGGGCACTTGAAGCAGGTAGCTCCCCTGGCGAATATAAAATAGTCTTTAATATTTTTTTAAAAGGTGACTTACACCTCTCTTTTCAAAAACTCATCTCTTGTGTTAAGTAAAGCATATCTCCATATGAATATGGAATGAACTGGGAGACTGGAGCCAGGTAAAATCCATCAAGGGAGATAGCAGGAAGGGAGTGAAGAATCAGGCAGTACTGAAAGAGGGCTGAACAACTAAAATATACATACATACATACATACATATAATATCATGAGGGGCTACATAGGTATCCGCAGCCTCATGAGCAGATACCCATAGTCTCCCCAGGCTTCTTCTCTCCAAAGGATGGAATCAAGGGATCTGTGTCTATAGCATGCTCTACCCCAATGATACGATCACCTGTTGAGATTTAAAAAAACAAAACCAAAACCCTTTGGACATTCTTCCTTGCTCTGTCTTACATGATGTGATCAATGCCTCAGAAATCTCACGGCTTTTATTTCCAAAGAGATCAGCAGTCAGATAGCCAAAAGGATTTTGCCTCTTCTCACTGCTGCCACTACTGCTGCCACCTCATGCGAAGTCACCATCATCTTTGGCCTCCGCTTCCTGAATATGAATACTGTCCTAATGGGTCTCCTAGGCCCTATCATTGCCTTCCTAAAGGCTCAATTTAATAACGGGGATTAGAATGTCCCTTTTAAAAAGGTAAATGTGTGTGTGTGTGTGCATGCATGTGTATTTGGGTGCATGGGTGCATACACTTGTGTATGCTGGTGTGTGAATACGTGTGGAGGACAAAGGATACAGGTGACGTCCTCTATCACTCTCCCCTTCTGCTTGCTGTGTGTACCTCAGCCTTTTCTCAGCCGTGCTGGTGGCCAGGGAGCCTCGGTGAGCCTTCTGCCCATACCCCAGCCTGTTCCCAAGCACCAGGGTCATAGATGCAACATGGCCATATCCAGTTTTTCATGTGGGTGCCGGAGATCTGAACTCAGATCCTCACGCTTGCATTAACAAACGCTCCTGCCCACTGAGGTAGCTCCCTCACCCAGGATGCCCTTTTGCAAAAAAAGTTGGACCATGGCAGTGCTTTTCTCCAGATTCATTAGTGGCTCCCCACTTCCCTGTGAATTCAAGCTAATGCTCTTTCATGGCTTACAAGATTCTACTTCGCGTGGCCTCTGCCACCTGACTCACCTCATACTTCTTCGTGTGGCCTCGCCTTGGCCCAGTCCACCCCAGTTACACCACAGTGTCCTTTAGGCCTTCTAACACAGTGTGTACCTGGGAGCCTTTGCTTAGCTCTTCTTTCTATGGGCAAGATATGTGCAAGCTTGAGCTCCGCATCAGCTTTAAGTCTTCACAGAAATCTCACTTTCCTTCGCTCTCATACCATGTACTGCTGCAACCCACCACCTGCCACTTACGGAATCTCTACTCTCTCGCCTAGACCTCATTTTTCTTTTCTATATGGCATTTACTTCATTCTGACGTATTTTATTGATTATGCTTATTATTTATTGGCCACTTCCCCTGCTAAAATAAAAGATAGTAGGGTTCTTTGTTTTATTTTATACCAGGTTTATAATAGCTGCTCAATAAATAACGTAGGAATGAGCGAAGGAATGACAAGGCTTGTAGACAAACTAAAGGGTCAAAGCCACAGCTCAACAATTCTAGTTAGAGACATGGCAGCTGGAGAGATGGCTCAGCAGTTAAAGGTACTGGCTGCTCTTCCAGAGGACCCAGGTTCAATTCCTAGCACTCACGTGGCTCACACAAGTGTGTAGAATTCCAGTCCCAGGGGATTCACTGTTCTCTCATGGGCTCCAAAGGCACCAAGCACATAAATGGCACACAGACGTACATGCAGACAAAATGCGCATATACAAAAAATTAAAAAAATAAACATGGCAGCTGAAAATGGAGGCAGAGAATCCAGTCCTGTGGAAGCCACAGTCTAGCTGTGGGGCTCAGATCTCTCTTTGGAAACCTTCATAATAACAGGAAGAGATATATTAGTTAATTTTGTACTTTCCCATCAATCATTTAATTCATCCAACTAATGCATATTAAGGACATACTACATACTAGGCACCATGCATACAGAGATGCATGAGATGCCATGTCATAATTTTTAGAGCCTAACCAGGAAACGAACACCATATGACAACAGAATGCATCACTAGTTTCATCTGTTGACAGTTCTCTGAAATCACTGATGTCATCAGTGGTGGGCTAGTGGGGAAAGTGTCCACTGAGGTCTCCAGAGGACCTCCCAGTGCCTTGGAAGCCTGTCTCTAGAAAGACCCACCCACCATGCAGCTGTCAAGTTCAGTTGTTGCCATCATCACATGCTGTGTTCTACGACGTGCCGAAAGACTAGCAACTTTATTTTATCATAAGACCCTTTTTTCATACAAAGATCAATCGTTTCCCATGTGGTTGTTTCTCCATGATCCCTTTAGTAAGTCTTTAATACCGTATGTTATTGTGACAAGACAGGCCTTTTTGTCCTGACCCATCAGAATTCCCAGAAATATTTGGAAGTCCTCAATGGTAAAATGATACACCACTCATTTCATCCAGCCATTGCACTGTGCTTGCAAACTCAATACATTGTGCTTTTAAAATAAACACACTGCATAGAGCTTTCTTCTCTCTGGGTCCCCAAGGTTCACATTCAAAGCAAGCAATGTTTTTCCTCTTGCTTTCTCGATTATTATCATTCACTGACAACACTACCTTCTTCATCGGGACATTGATTTATTAAGTGTCCTTTTGTGCTTAGGATGTAATTCAGAGCAAGATAAACAGACGTGCTGTCTCCTCACGCTAGAAACTTGTACTTCAATACTGCGTGTCAACAATGCACCAACAAGAAATGATTTGTCCGGAAATTGCATGCTGCCTATATACTCCGTCCTGAGTGCATTCAGGTGGTCAGAAGTATGTGGCATGAGACCTATACGGCATTAGAATTCAAACCACCAGATCCATGTGCATGGTGAGAAGAGGCCCATGACCAGGTTGTTCAGTCAGGAAAAGGTCAGATACAAGTTGCATGCCTGGGTGGGACCAAAGAGGCATCTGAACAGCATGTACAATATGAAGAGTTCAAAAAGATGGGGAAACTGGACCAAACATTGGACATCAGAACTTCAAGCCTGGGGAGTCGTTTCAACACCCTAGCACTATGGGGGCAGCTGAGGTTAAACCACATCCAAGGTGTCAGGATGAGCTCAAACATATTCAGTGAGGAAATGCTGCTCATTATCCTTCACACCCCAAGCTGTTCATGGACAGTCACAGCCCATAACCAAGGAAGATGATCTTTTTCTTTTTCGGCTTCTTGGATCAAAGATAAAAGATTGATGGGCAGAACTTCCATAATCCCTACCCCATTTTGATAAGAGGCTTATAACCAGCCACTTCTCTGTGTTCCCTGTAGTGATCAGTTATTTCAAAGTAAATGTCACATTTTACAAAAGGAACTAAGGAAGACCTTTGGGGCTATTTTGGCCTGGCTGGAGGTTCCTGTTCCTCTTTACCTGTATTTCTTACTCTGTACTACTGTCTTGCTATCCTCACTGTAATGTTAACCTCCAAGGAACAAAACAGGAAAAAAAAAAAAAAAACAGTACCAACAATAACAGCATTAAATTCTGTTTGGGCAGGTTAGAGTAGGAGCAATCGTTGGGGCTAATTGGTTCTAATGGATTATCTCATTCCATCCGTTTGGGATTCCAATGAGATATGTGCTATTAACGTCCTCATGTGACACATGGGGGCGGGGAGAAGACTAGAGTTTTCACATGTATCTGGATAGCAGGGGTGAGAGTCAAATTCAGCAGGTTGACTCAGTTCTACACATACATTCAGGAATAAAAATGACACTTAAGGCGTTGCCTGGGACTTTGCTCTGGTATAGTTAATGAATGGGATATAGAAAGCTACAAGAAGTGGCTTTTGAATGACACTTTTCAAGTTTTTTTTTCCATCGTTTGATAGTTTCATACATTTATATAGTGAAGTTCAGTCTGTGCGCGTGTGCACACCTATTCACCTCCCTCTCCCCACCTCTCCCCCTGGCATTCTTTTTCCTCAATGAGTCCCCTTCTGACTTTCATGTTTGCTTTCTGTGTGTGGCCCACTGAGCTTAACTGATATTTGCCTGATTGTGGGTAGGAATTTATTCAGGGAAGCAAAGGCTGCTTCTCTGTGGCTACACATCTAAAGAAGGCAATGCCTCTTAACCAACAGGTGTTAATCTCCAAGAGTGCCTCTGAAGTGTGGGTGGGTCCATTTTTGTGCACAGAAGATACCTTCCACTCTTGGCTCTTACATTCTTTCTGGACACCCATCTTCAACATTCCTTGAGCTTTAGAGAGGGTTGGATGAGACTTTTGGCCTATAGGCCAAATTAGAGCCCTTATGAGTTATTTGACTATCCAGTCAATTCTCTAACAGAATCAAATCTTGTTCTCTACCCACTTAACTCTTCCACTATTCTTTGCTTCTCAGGTCACTCATCAATATCACTCATTTCAAGTTCAGGGGGGAGAGTTTTCAGAATTTTCATGACATTCTCATGTCTGGTGGCTTTAATTTTTTTTTGTAATGTTTCTATAAGGGAATCAAGGCACAGATCAAAAACTCCTTCACGAACTGACAAGGCTCTGGGAAGTTGAGCCCATCACCCAGGTCCAAGTGCCATAAACAAGCCTTGTTCGCACACCCGATCCAGGATCTCTTCATCTTTGTGAGGAGTCCAACCCCGCAGCATTGATCACCTTCCCCGCAGAGTCCAGAAGAACTCCCCGCGGCCCAGTGCCAGCCATTAACTAGCAAATGAGCACTCCTCTGGGGAAAAGCAGTAGGACCTTGACTTAAGGACCTCAGAAAGGGAGGCAGAGAACCTTGCTGTGTGGTCACCTGACCCACTTTGATCCCAATAAGGAAAGGCTTACTGAGTGCTAAGTACTCCCACAATGTCAACCAATTTTGATTTCCTTGGAGAAACCAGTTAGACTGCTGGGGAGCTGGAAAAACCCTGATGAATTTCAAACCTGTGACTTTTACCTTTCTCATGATGCCACCTTCCTATTCCTAGCAAAATGGGAAAAAGGCATCTCTTAGTGCATAGGATTTTCCTGTGTGGCCATTGACTGGGCTAAGTACTCATTTTTAGAATCAGGTCTACATACGGGCTCTGTCCTCTAAGAGCTGAATTGTACTAAAGGAGACAGGTTTTCCCTTCTTCAAGTAGACACAGGGGGGTGGGAAGGCCCCAAGGGCTTCTCTAGTTCTCCCCAGTATCTGAATGAGCCTGAGCTACTGGCCTTGAAAGAACTGATTTTACAAGTAGTAGACTAGTTCACCCAAATCTGGCTGTATATCAGATCACTCAAGAGAGCCCCTCTCAAAGCTACAGATTCCTGGGCCATACCCAAGACACACTGAGCCATAAACTCTCAAATGAACCCTACACTCTGCATGTTGACCATCCCTGCAGCTGAGCCTCATTCCCTGAGGGAGCTTAGATGTGATAGAGTTGTCTTTTCTCTCTCAGTCAGAAAGGAGATGATATATACAGCCAGAGCTGTGCTGTGGGCATTGCAGCTTGCCCAGGCACCTCCATCTCTAGGCTCTCTCTCTCTCTCTCTCTCTCCTCTCTGTGCCTGTACCCAGTCCATTCTGGGCAGCACTGGCTCACAGCCAAGCACCAGCCTTTGGGGCTGCAGCTTAGGATCCATAATAGGTGGATTTAAAACATCTTAATCCAAAGCTGCCAAGCATGTGAGATGCCTTCAAACTCCCAAGGGCCAGCCATGAGATCATCTGCCCTCAGCCCGAGGGGGGTGTCACAGGGAGGCAGAAATAACCTCAACCAGCAAGGAGGCTTTCTAGGGAGTCTCATATCAGGCGAGGGGGTAGAAGGATTGACTTCCATTTTGATATTTTTATATTTTCTTTTTGAATAGAAATCATCTGCTGGCTCAATGGCTTCTGACCAGATGGATGCTTCTTCCCATGAAGGCCCCAGTATGAGAGATGGTAAAAACAAACAAACAAACAAAACAAAACAAACAAACAAAAACAATTGGAGTCTTCTTTGTTATCAGACAGCACTAATAGTAGCTGGATTTAAAACTCAGCCTGGGTAGGTGGGGAGAGAGCCTTGCTGTTAAAGTGCTAGCTGCGCATGTGTGATGACTGAAGTTTGGATATCCTGACCCCAGGCAAATGAAGGTCTTCCCAGCCTTTGGTGAATTTTACCACTGTTCCCCTCGGACCCACTATCCAGACAACATGGGCTCACCCTCTATGGCACCTACAAGGTTTGCTAAGAGCTCTACATGAACTCTGATTTGTTGTCTCTTGTCTATCTCAGGCCACGCCAATTTCCTGCTGCAAACCCTGGAGAGGCCCCTTGTGTCCTTGAGGTCATTGCCACGATTCAGCGCTGGGCTGCTACCTGCAGGTCATTTCTCCAAGGACCCCATGCACTGGTCAAATGTACTCACTTCAAGTCCACCTTGCTTCCCTTCCCTTCCCCTCCCCCAGCCAGCCAGCCTATAGTCCTGAAGGAAAAGGAAAAGAGTACGGGCCTCAAAAAACCTCTCTGTTCTTGCAAATCCCTTGTATTCCCATAAGAAGCCTTTTATCCAGCGAGTTTTTTCACTGTTACACATTTGCATATTTGCAAGCCTGTTTTTGCAGCCCTTCCCTGTTCTGCTGTGGATGTGATGGCCCATCTGTTCACTGCAGTGTCATCAGTCTTGGGCACCCCTTCTCAGTGCCAGGGTCTGTGTCTTTTTAGCTTATTCTAAAATGTAAATCTGGGGGTAATTAGTACTCAAGTGTACCCAAAAAAGCACCCTCCAGGGCTCCTTAGCAATCCCCAGTGTCCAATCAAGGGCTCCTGAAGCTGTTTAAAAATGATAATGGAACTGGCTCGGCAGCTGGGCTCCTACGTACCAGCCAGGTGCACAGTAGAACCACACCTGGAAGCTCCTTCTTTGGCCCTGTTTCCTAGAAAATCTCTGAATTCATGGAGTGGAGGGAGGGGCACATTGAAAGGACGCGGGGATTCAGTCTGAGAAGGATGAGAGAACCACGGGGCAGGTCTGAAGGAACTAGAGCACTGGTTCTCAACCTTGGCTGTTGAACGACCCTTTCCCAGGGTTCACCTGAGACTATCAGAAGACATTTACATTACAACTCATGGCAGCAACAAAACTGTAACTATGAAGTAGCAACAAAAATAATTTTATGGTTGGGGGTCACCACAACATGAGGAACTGCACTAAAAAGTCACAGATCGAGGAAGGTTGAGAACCACTGGACTAGAGTGCATAGCTTGTTTCTTAGGATGGCAGGCAAACAGCCAGGGCTGAAAGAAAGGCCCAAGCTCCAAGTCTGCAGGTCCATAAAATCCATTTTCCCTCATTCTGGATTCTTCTCAGATCCTCCTGGATTCCCTTCTGATTTCACATTAAACTTTACTACCACACAGCTTGTAAATGGCATCAAAACCATTTACAGCAGCCTTTATATGCCTTGGTTTAAATAATAAACATTTTTATTTCACTCTTCGGCAAAATGAAACTCTTGGGGCAGGGGAAAGTTTAGAAGAATATAGGAACAGGAGTTTGGGGAGGTGGAGGTGAGGCAGCAGAAAACAGGCAGGCATAGTGGACCTTGTTGCGGACGTTTGGGTTTTCACTACAACCACACCAGGAAGTCGTGTCTCACCATCCTTGGCCGCATGCTGACTGCCATCTTTTTCTTTATGGTCAAGCAAGCTGTAGTTCTGCTGGGCAAGGGGCTATGTTGATGGAAATAGCATGTGGAGCTCCCATAGGAAGCAGAACTCAATGGAGTTCACAGTCCTACAATGAATATGCCCAGGGAGAGTAAAAATGTCAACTTAATCTAAAGAGGGAGAGACCAAGGGGTGAAATGTAGGGGTTGTGAGGCTCATTAAAGCAACAGAATTAATCAGGAGCCTTGCAAGGTCCCAGCAGGCTGGCGATTGGCTCTGATGCCCTGGTCCTTGGAGCTTTGGTAGCCAAAGCCCTTTCCAAATGGGAAAACTCTTCATGCAGGGCAACATCACAGCTCCTTAAAAGAAAATCATTCAAGCTCCCAGGCCTCTCACTAAACCTGAAGTGTCAGCAACCAGCCAGCTTGTTACTTTCCTTAACTAATGCCTTTCTATTTCCTGCAGAGTAAACAACCTGATTCCATTAGATGTTGTAAAATATTTACCGAGCAGCCAAGGGGGCTGCTGCCTTCCCAGCATGCATGGGGGAAGAGAAACCAAGGTCAGGGCCTCTGCACAGAGATCAACAGCCCTCACCTGGGGCTTCCAATCAGTGACTCTTGAACCAGAGACAGGCAGACTGGGGAGAGGAGGAGGAAGAACTGAGAGAGACGTGAGACAAAGCAAGTGGCACATAGAAAGGATCTTCTTGAAAAGCTTGAGGACCAAATGTGCCATGGGATCCTTTTGTGATGCCCTGGAATGACAGAGGAAAGTTGGCAGGAAACTGGTAAGATCCAAGCGATGTCTGAAGGAGATAGCGGTGCACCTGCGGTAGATTTCCATTTAAGATAAGTGTATCACAATGTGTGATGAGACCTCGAAAAAGCCGGGTGAGGGGTACATGAGAACAGGCTGTATTTTCTTAGCTCCCTTTCTGCAAATATAAAACTATTATAAACACATTTAAAATCATAGTTCAACAGCCTTCTTGGAGAGGAAGAATCCTCCATCACAGTTGGTAGCGTCTAGAGAAACAACTCGCTATCAACAGCAGCGGTTCTCAACTTTCCTGTTGCTGTGACCCTTTAATACAGTTCCTCACGTTGTGGTGACCCCCCCAACTATAAAATGGTTTTCACTGCTGCTTCATAACTGTAAGTTCGCTACTGTTATGAATTGTAATGTAAATGTGTGATAATGTAGGATATCTGATATGTGACTCCTGTGAAAGGGTCATTCAACTCCCAAAGGGTTGTTGAAACCTACAAGCTGAGAACCAATGACCTACAGGATCCTTCTCAGTGTTAATCTCATACTAGGGGGACCCCGCCAGCCACAGGCAGAACATAACTAAAGAGAAAACGAACATAGGAGGTAGAGTGGGAATGTCGTTGCAGTAGAAACGTGAGGTGAAGGGGTAGGGCAGAGGCAAGGTCCCTTGCGGCCCTGGTTAAGTACTTTTCTGGATGGAGGTGATGGAAGGCATAGGTTGGAAACCTTTCAGCTTGCTCCGACATTGCATGCTGTCATGCTGGAACGTTTTCTCCCTTTCGTGGTTTTCCTCTCATCCAGGGCAGCAGCATAGTACTCACAGGGAAGAGCAGACACAGCGCGTGGAGGGAGTGCTGCTGACAGTAAAGCTCATGTGCCAGCGGGGCTGGGCTGTGGGGCCTGTTTGCTTGGTCTACCTGTCTGAGTGTTGCTGTGAAGATGGTTTAAATGTTCTTAACATCTACCACCAGTAGACCTGGCGATGAGAAGATTATCCTCCATGATGCAGTGGGCCTTATATAAGCAGTTAAAGGCTTAGAACAACAAAGTTTCTCAGTGAAAGAAGACTGCCTCGTAAGAGCAGCACAGAGAATGACATTTTTGCGTGGGTTTCCAGCCTGGATCCTATGCTGTGGGGTTCCCACCCAAGACTACAGCGTGAGTCTTATCTGAACTACCAGACTACTCCATAAAGTTCAGACTTCCTAGCTCCGAAAGCTGCCTGAGCTCACATCTTAGAAATATGTCCCTCTCTTCTTCCCTCCTCTCCCCTCCCCCTCCTCTCCTCTCTTCCCCTCCTCTCCCTTACCTCCCCTCCCCTTCTATAACCTCCCCTCCCTTCCCCTCTGCCTTCTCTACTCTCCCTCTCCACTTTCCCTCTCCCCTCCTTTCCCCCTATCTCTCTTAATCTCTTCACTCACATATCCTAGTCCTGAGTCTCTAAAGAACATTAAACCAATACGTAAGATGATGAAGTCCAAAAAGTCACAGGCAGAGGTCCAAAACCCCTTCTCCATTTACTGGTCTGTTGACATTGTCTCTGTGGGTTCAGAGACCATAACATCTTCCACTGGTACAGCACCTCTTTGTCACTCAGTCACTGAAATAAAGACTTCATATTGATTGTTTTAAGAGGATGTCTTTCCCTGTGCCCAAAAATGACAGTTAAGTGACAAAGATTTCAGAAACAGCTTAGTGGACATTCCCTTCACTATCTCTCATTTTCAACTAAAAAATAACAACACATCACTCAGCTCCCCTCCTCTTGTCCTCAGACATGCGTGTCCTGGGATGACAGGACATCCTTGGTGATGAGAATGAATGTGCCACCTGCCAAGCAGAAATGCTTGGTCTTTATTGACGGATCCAGCTCCTCAGCAGAGCAGTGTGCTCGCTCACTCTCTCTCCCTCGCTCTTGCTCTGTATGTGTGTGTGTCTGTGTTTCTCCATCTCTCTGTGGCTCTGTCTGTCTCTGTCTCTGCTTCTCTCTGTGTTTCTCTCTGTCTTTCTGTCTCTGTGTGTATGTGTCTGTTTCTCCATCTGTCTGTCTCTCTCTCTGTCTCTTGTATGTCTGTCTGTATCTGTCTGTCTGTCTCTGTCTCTGCTTCTCTCTGTGTGTGTCTCTGTCTCTCTCTGTCTTTCTCTGTGTGTATGTGTGTATTTCTGTCTCTCTCTTCCTACTCACAGTGCCTCTGTCATCAATGAGAAGAGTGGCATTCAGGAGGCTGTTCTGGGCCCATGGACTTTATGGTGGCCTAGGAAGCCTGAGACCTGAATCATAGTCTTAGTGCCAAATTAGACCCTCAGTCATTCTCTGTTTTCTGTAAGCCTCATTTCCTCATTCTGCAAAGCAGATCTCATCTCATGGGAACAATAATCACCAGTTACATGAAAAGATGACACCCCAGAGGCCATATCCTACAAACCACCAGAGGATACCTTAGAGGTCAAGCAACGGGAGGAAGATGGCACCGTCTGGGGCCTGATGCCGTCCACACTTCAAAAGCCTTTTTAAGGAAGGAAAGCAAAGATCAGCAGCTTGCACCCTAGGGGAGCCTAGCCTCCTAGCAAACTTGCAGCAGTATCCTTCCTCCACTCAGCCAGGACCTCCCCCACTCCCACCCTATCAGCTCTACCACCCCAGCTCCTGCCCACAATCTACAACTGACCCGGAATGGACCTGCCTAGGCAGGTGGAAGAGAAATGCCAGGCTTGCACCAACCTCCATTGCATTAGATGGCCAGGAAGCAGATGCATTAGAAATCCAGAGCCTCTTTACAGCTTCTATCTTAATTTGCCTTCAAATTACAGTTGCCAGATTTAGCAAATAAAAATACAGGACACTCAATTAAATTTGAATTTCAGATCAACTACAAAACATTTCCTGCAATATTTTCGACATGGAATAAAAAAAATCACTTATGGTTTTCTCTGAAACTCAAATATGATGTGGAGTATTGTATCTTCTATGGGAGTCCTGCTGCCTGGGGGAAGAAGGAAGACTTTGAAAGTAACTTTATCAAGCACTGCTTCCTGTCAGTGTCCAGGCAGCTGGTGCCAGCCCCCAACCCCCACCCCACCCCCCAAGCTGCAGCTACTTCTTCAGCCCAGGCCTAACCCCAGGCTGAGGCAGGAGGGGCTCATCAGTGGCAGACCACACCGGCTAGTTTTTGTCAATTTGGCACAAGCTACAGTCATCTGGGAAGAGAAAAATTCAGTTGAGGAAATGCCCTCACCAGACTGGCAAGCTTGGGATAGGTACATTTTCTTAATTAGTGATTGATGTGGAAGGACCCAGACCACTGTGGGTTGTCTCACCGATGGTTGGGTGGTCCTGGAGTGAGCAGGTCAGTAAGGAGCATTCTTCCATAGCCTCTGCTTCAGTTTTTGACTTCACTTTTCTGGGTGGTGGACCACAAACTTGACCCTTTACTCTCCAGGCGGCTTTTGGCCACAGTGTTTTACCACGACAATAGAAACCATAACTAAGACATGGACACATACCAACATACGCCTTCTATTTTCCACCAGCCCTCCACAACTCCCCAGTCATTCAACTCACTCCTTATATATCCACAGCTGTGCTTCGGCTCCACTGAGCATCTGTTTGAGGCCTGGGGATCAGGCCTGTGAAAGATCCCTTGCATTGTCAACTTGACTGAATTACAATGCCCTGAAAGCATAGTTCTAAGCATTATCTCTGAGGGTGTTTCCAGAGAGGAGAAAAGACCCACTCTAATATGGACAGTACCATCCCATGGTCCATAGTTGGGGGGGGGGGGGTCCCAGCCAGAACAGGAAGGAAGAAGAAGAAATCCAGGTAAGCACCAGCACTCACCTCTCTCAACTTCCTGCGGCTACAAAGAAACCAGCTGCACAACATCTAGAGCTTCTTTTGCCACCTTGCCTTGATGGCCCACATCCCTTCTTAAACTGTGACCCAAAATTTTAAGCCCTTCCCTCTTTAGGTTGGCATTGTCAGAAATTCTGTCACAGTGTGAGACAAGTAACAGTATCTTTTCCTGTCCTCAGGTCCACTGCTGGCTCCCTAGCATGACGATGAGGGACCATGACTCCCGGGAAATCTGGCCACTTCCTGTCAAGCAGTACCATCCTCTCTGATGTACCTGAGGCTGAGGACAGCCATGACTTCTGAACCCCAAGCTTGTCGCAGATGTACACTCTCCCACTAGTGTCTGCATCTGGAGGAACCCTCCATACAGACCAGTGGGACCCTGCTTGAACCCATCTTTCCCACATGCCCTGGCCTGCCCTCCTAGTCTCCCCACCGACAAATGGTAGCTGTGGCAAACCCCATTTCCCAGGCAAGACTCACTCTTCACATTAAGATTCACAGAAGCATGACTGGAGGCCAGACCAAGTTCTATCGTTGTCTTGATCTGTCCCGTTTGTGACCTGAATCTAGGGCTCTCCCAACAACACTAACATCTTTCTCCTTCCATTACCAACCTTCCCCTAGAGACATTGTTGCTTCCAGATAACACAAGTCCAAAAGCACTTAGGCTCCAACTGGCTTCTTGGCTCTCTCAGCTGGGGCCCACACTTGCTTGTAAGAGATATCCTCTGGCATTAATATTTTACTGAGGCTACATCTTTTCTTCTCATGCTAGTTTTTAGGCCACAGCATTCAGGGGATGAACGAATCTCATCAAAGTTGCTAAGTGTGCTCTTGACTTCTCTTACCAGGCTTTTAACCCTCTCTAAGCCCCTCCTATTGTCTGGAAGGACTCTCACACAAAGCACAGGAGAAGTGGACATCCACCCATTTCATTCATTCATTCATTCATTCATTCATTCACTGCACTGACTGCCATCTATGGCCGCATTTTTTTTGTGAGAGTTGCTGCATTTGACTCTGTAGCTTTGAGAAGTCATTGAACCTGCCTTCAGGGAGGTTGCTTGTTTAAAGGGAGAGAGATAAAAACAAGTGTCCATATCAAGCAAATGTAGTGATTCCTTTAAACACCTGAAGTGAATGGCCTGCTTAAGAGCCAGACTGAGTTTTCTTTATAGTAGTTTCACATTATGATTGCTTTTATTCTCACAAATAAACGTGACCAAAAATAATTTTTGCATAGCTGTCTTCTTCTTGGCATTCTAGTTTTGTATTCAATGTCCCTTCCTCTGAGAAGCTTTCCTGAATGCCTTGATCTAAATGGCTCTGGTCACTCCACATCCCCATCATCCTGTCTCATTGCTATTATGGCAGTTGGCAGTGTTTGGCCTTTTCTTGATTCATTCATCTGTCCTCTACTTAGAGGTAATTGCCCAACTCCTTCAGTGCCCCACACACACACACACAGGGCCCACTTCATCCAGGTCTGTTGCACAAATGAATGGCTAGAAAGAATGCACGAGCCCTGGTTCGCACCTTCCAGGGGCCCTCAAATAAAACGCCAGGACACTGGGAGCTCTGTTTAATACAACCCCCAGCCTACCAGTCTTCATTTCTTTGTTGACCCTTGATAAAGCCCCGTAGGAGAAATAAAATGTCACACAGCTTTGCCTTATCCCAGAATGATATCAACTCAGTATTAATGGTTCCCACGCTAATCAGAAACTCTAATTATTAAACAGATCTAAGTTATTAAAAATGGAAACAACACTGTGACACCACAGCCATTTACTTAGAGGGTAACATTGCAGAAGGCCAGAGGCCATGGAGTCAAGTGTGAGACATGGACTCCAGGTGAAGCAAAGCCTAGAAACATCTCCCTGTCTTTTGAAGACCTGGTTGGAGTTCAAGCACTGGCCCCTCCCCAGGCCACACCAGGAAACTCACATTGGATTTTGGGCTGCTGGACTGTCTGAGCAACAGATGATGAGGCTCCGCCATGAAAATATTATTTATAAAGGAAAGCATGCCCTGGAAAAGGAGTCATTTCAACGAAAGCTGAAATTATTATTCATGGCACAGATACCAGGCATCTTCTGGCTTGCCGTTATCACATGGATCAGCCTTCTAACACTGGCAATCTTCAAAGGGGCTAATGAAAATGTGCAAAGTGTAAACTCATCAGTGAGGCGCCAGTGCACTCCCTCTCAGACTCTAAAAGATGCAGATGACACACGCACTTATCCCTTTGGAAGCTCTGACCTTTGAACAGCCTGAATTGAAGGTGCTATATAAAACCCCAGTTCTGTCATTTCACTTGATCAAATGACTGGCCTTGGCCATGCAAAACCTCAGGGTCAAAACACAACCATCCAGGCTCGCAGAAACAGCAGCTGCCAAGGCCAAAGGTGCCATTATGCCATTATCTGATCCCTGAGCCCTGGCGTGTCCCTGCAACCAGATGTCCAAGCCTGTGAACCACACAGGGCAATGAGGCTGTAATGACATGAGTGCTCTGAGTAGGCTCAATGCAAGGGAAAAGGCTCCCTGCCAGCCAGGCTTATACACCGAACCCCACACTGACTACCTGAAGGAGGCAGAATGAAGCTTCCTTACCTTTTCTGCATTCTAGGGAAGCAGGGGAAACCCTGTTCATTCCATTGGTTGTTTTGTTTCTCTGACAGGAACAAACCAAGAGAAAAGCTCTCCCTGCTGCCCAGCATGACATGGTGACCTCTGTTTGCATTGGCCAAGCATGAGAAGAGACGTGGATGGCGCTGTGTGCCGGGGGGGGGGGGGTCCCCCCTTGCTTATGTCCCTGCAATCTAACCAGTGTGTGGCTTGGTTTAGAGATTAGAGGAGCTGTTGAAAATTCAATTAAAACATTGAACTTTGAGTCAAATTAAAAGCCATGGGGATGTGGACATTCTATAGCAGAGATTCAGTCTACTCCCCAAATCACTCCAGGACTTGGGAGTGCATTCAGATCCCCAGGGCCCCTTGCCAAAGCTCTGATTCCAGAGATCTACGAGCAGGGTGGTGGGTCTGTAGTTCAGTAAGCTTACAATACTTAAATAAAAAATTTCAAAAATATTTAAAAACACATGATAACGCAAACTGCTATTAAAATGTCTAATTTTATACCCATAGGTTAGTGCATCCCTCAACCTTCATCACAGTTCTTGTCTCTGGAGATTCCCAGAAAATAAATGACTTTGGAGTGCTCAGTCCTAAATAAGACCTCCTGCCCACTCCACCCCCACACATTCATACACATACTCACAAACTCACATGCACTCTCACAAAACATACACACACACTCTCATACTCACACACTCAAACATACACAAACACACACACACACACAGAAAAGCTTACAGAATATCCTGGAAGAATGTGAATGTAAAAGAAGAAAGATTGTAAAAGCCAGAGGCTGTAGAGAATTGCTGCAAAATAATGTCTTCTGGACATGCCAGGATTGTTGTACTCATGAAAACACAACAGCTATGATTTCTTGTACAATATCAAACCAGCCAAGTCACGAGATTCTGAACCTAGCTGAGGAACCTATTGGCAGTTGATGAGTTCTGGGAGAGAGAAAAGCAATTCTCTTCAGGGATGTGGTCCATGGTAGGTTGTTCAAGCTCCACTGGATGGCCCTATGTCCATGTAAGGACAACACTAATTGGACTCAATGGATTATGTCTTAGTGTTTCTGTTATTGTAACAAAAACATTATGACCAAAAGAAACTTGGCAAAGAAAGGGTTTATTTCATCTTACAATTCTCAGATCACACTTCATCACTTAGGGACGTCAGGGCAGAAACTCAGTGCAGGAACCTGGAGGCAGACGATGGAGAATCCGTGGAGGAACTCTACTTGCCGGCTTGCTCCTCAAAGCATACTTAGCCTGTTTCCTTACAGCGTCCAGGACCACCAGGCCAGTGGTGGCACCACCCACAGTGAACTGGGCCCTCCCACATCAATCAGCAGTCAAGAAGGTGTGCCGTCAGCTTGACCTCAGGACATTCTAATGGGGCCATTTTCTCAATTGGGATTCTCTTTTCTCAAATGGCTCTAGCTTGTGTCAAGGTGACACGAAAACTAGCTACCACAGGTTATTTGAAGAAGAAGAAAAAATAAAAAGGAGAAGAATACGAAATTTGGAGGGGAATTTGAGGAAGAGGGTTCCAGGAGAAGAAGGGAGGAGGTTGGTGAAGGGTGGCTATGATCTCAATACATAGTACCCATCATGTAAAATCAACAAAGAGCTTGAGACAACATGTAATAATAGTAATTGGTAGTGTTTCTTCATCAATGCAGTAAACAACAGCTGGCAGTGGGTCTAATAGCTGCTGAAATTTCAAGGTTGTACCAAGGTAAACAAAACCTCTTGTAAATACCCACAGTGGGCTGAGGGTGTGGCTCAATGGCAGAGAGCCTGCCTAGCAGGGACCTGGGTTCCATGCCTAGCACTGCAGATGAAATGAGATAAAATTAAATTGCATATGATTTCAGTAAGGCTAGCGAGGTCTAAATAGCCCTGCTCTGTACTCCTTAAAACAAACAACCTGGGACTGTGGCAGTGTGGCTGTGGGGGAAAAGCCTGGGCCTTCGCTGCTGCAGCTTTGCTGTGGACGTCCTCAGTGTGTGCAGAACAAGCACACAATGGCCATTTCCACTGTCACTAGGGAAAGGATCATGAGGCCACCTCACTGTGTGCTTCCCAGAACTTGTTTTCACATGGCAACTATACTCTACCCGAGCGTGGGACACGCAGTCTGCTTGGGGAGATGCACCGGGTCTCTGCTCTAAGACCTCTCGCACCTGCCACCTAAGCTATAGGCTGGCTGGGTTCTGCTTGCCCCTCCCCCACCTCAGGGACATGTCTCTGTCTTCATCCTCTAGGTGCTGTCTATTCCAAATCCATGCCCTGGACACCTGCCCTTTAGTTTAGGATGAGGTTTAGTCAGTGGGGGACCCGAGCAAGGTGCAGAGGAAAGCTGGGGTCATTTACCTCCTGCCTCTTCCTGGCAATTCTGGCTCCTGGTAGACTCCAAGCTAAATTCTCCATCTCACCATTCCTTACCCTGTCTACTAGCCCTCAGTGATACCTGCCTCCTGCTATGGCCAGGCTCCATGGGGCTCCCTTTCCCTATCCACAGTTCCACATCAAGCCCCTCTGCTGCCTCTCTTGCAGTCATACCTTCTCCTTGCATACCTCTTGCCCCCTCTCATATGACTGCTGAACACTCACTAGCCATATGATCATCAGCAAGTCACCTCAGGCTCCTCAGCCTTGGAAGAGGCTCACCTCCAGGGGGTGGTGAGCACTGGGTGTGGCGAGCATTTGGGTAGGGGTTGAGCAGGATGCCTGGGCCAGAGATGATCCCTGGATGAGTCTGCTGTTACTACAGAGCATCAGGTTGGCTCTTGGTCTTCAGGACAGATAACTGTAGCTTGTTCTTGACCAAGGAGGATATCTTCTGGCAGCACAGAAGGCTCAGAGATCTCAGGCCCTGAGGTGTGTTCTGCAGGCAGCAGGCCATTCTCCACAAAAGAAAGGAGGCCAAGCTGACCGAGGAAGGAGGGCGGTTTGTGGGTTCCCGCTGCATCCACTTCCTTCCCTGTCTCAAAAAAACCTCCATATCTGACACGTGCCCAGTTTTCAGGTCACATTTTCGCATTGACTCTGCATAGCATGGTGGAATGCGCCTTATTACACAGCTTTATTATTTTTTTTGATAGAAAATGGTTCCGAGATAGTAAAAGACTTATCCAAAGTCATACACTGCTAAGTATCATAACTAGGCACCGTTCTCAAGTTCTCTATGCAAGGACTCAAATTATTCCCCAACAAAAGACCTGAGATGAAAGATACAAATGATCTTTTAAAAAAAAAAAAAAGATGGAGTTTGGGAGCTAGACTAATAAGTCCTTCCACCGAGAACTAGAAATGGCATTGAAAAGATAGTCAAGTGTCTCCTGGTCACCAGGTACATGCAGCTTCATTGTGTTATTTAATGAAAATAATTTCAGTTAAAAAGGCAGAGATGAGGGACTGAAGAGATGGCTCAGTGAGGAAAGTTTGAGGACCTGAGTTCAGGGTTCCCAGTCCCCACATGTGGCATGGCAGCGTGAGCCCATAATCTGGGCAGTGGGGATGCAGAGGAGTGGGCCTATGGAGCTTGCTGACCAACCAGTCTATCCAAATCAACGAACTCCAAGTTCGGCAAGAGACTCCATCTTAAAATGTAGGGTGGAGATCAACTGTGCCTCCTACTGTGTGCACATGGACAAGCATGAACACAACAAACAGACAAAAACACTATTCAGTCTTCTTGGATTAAAAATGTTTCTATTCTCAACAGAAAGCCTAATGCTTTCTCCATCAACCCTCAAATGTTAATGGCCCTATCTGAAATTCAATTTTATATATAATTCACTGATACTGCCTAGTGTAATCTAAATGTTTCTATCCTTGAAAGTTAATATGTAGAAATCCTACCCCTCAAGGTGAGAGGAGTGGGTGGGGCTTTTTAAGGTCATTAGGCCACAGGGATGGAACCCTCATGAACGAAATAGTACCCTTCTAATAGATGCCCTATATTAGAGCCCTTGCCCCTTCCGCTCTGTGAGGACATAGCCAAGAAGCAGCAGTCTATAACCCAGAAGTGGGCTCTTTCAATGGCCTTGATCTTGGATTTCCCCGCCTTTAGAACTGTAGGGAACAGCCCTGCTGTTTATAAACCATACAGTTTGTGATATTGTATTATAGCAGCCCTAAGACTACCAAGGCAGTGCTAGGTTATATTCCCCCTGCCCTTGCAATGGGAATTCCTGGCTCATTTTAAATGCTTATTATTGACACCGTCCCAATCCCCTCCCTTCCCGGTCCTTTAAATGCTTCATGGTCATTAATTCCTACTGTGCTCCTAGAAGACAGATGTTATTAGCTGCACTTCACAGGTGAGGAGACCAGAGGCAGAAAGGTTAAACAGTGTGTTGAAGGGTGAAGAGGAGACCGAAGTTGTGACTAGGCCTGTCTCTAAGGCCTCCTGGCCCAGGGGATTCTCTCTAATTTACTGGATAGAATCTTTGTGACCTCACAGCATTCCTAGAATTTTCTCTGCCCAGAAGAAGCAAGTCAGCCTGGTGTATGCTTTGCCAACAGGGCACTTAGTTCCCAGACATGCACATAGGCCTACCACCAACAGTTAAAGAGGACCAGCATGGCACAGGACCCACCCCTATCAGAGATGACACAGACCCTGCTCCTATCAGAGAGAAGGCATTTCTGACAAGAGAACTGATAGATGCTCAGGTGAGAAGGAATGGAAAGCAAATCCATTCTGAATAAATTGAATCAGCCTTCACAGAGTACAGGGAACCTGTTCATAAAACATTTGCTAACCATTAACTACAGTCCTGCTATTAAACGCTGTTAATGGCCCCTCCTCGGAGCTGTGCCTCACCAGCATAGCTGCACCTTTAATGGGCTGGCTGCTGTCAACGTGACACCCGGGGCCCAGGCTCAGCACGGCTGGGGTGATGTGTTTAAGCTAAACAGCGTTCCTGATTAGTTCCGGTGCTTGGGGCCCAGCGGGTCACCTCTCTCCAAGGAAAGCGTGTGCCAGCCCTGGAGACAGCCAATTCTGTAGAACCACCTGGCTCTGTATTGTGTCCCAGTATCTTTCTATCCCTACATTTCTCAGCCTGGGTTGTGGCAGGGTGATCCATCCTGTTGCCATAGGACTGATAGAGGTTGCTTGGGGAACACCAGACTTCTAGGAGGCTTTTTCTTCTGCATTCCCTTTGAGCTTCCAACCTCTTTCCTTTTTTGTTGTTTTAATGGCTAGTGAATCCCACCACATGCCCTGCACCACCATTCAAGCCAGTCCTGACTGCTCATCCATACCAAGTAGTCAGTGTTCAACCTTAGCCAGACCTTAATCCTGGGCTCAACTCACTGGCAGAGGCCACATCTGGAGGTCCCACAGACCACTTAAACTCTACACATCTGTAGCCTTACTGCCATGTCTCGTGCCAAAATACCCTTTCTCACCCAACCCCAATTTTAATAGCAATTTTCTCATCTCAAACCAGAAAGGCAGACTCTTCCTTGATGTCTTTTTCTCAACTATCACATCTATTGATGGACCCTACTTACAAATACCTCTGGCTTCCCTGTTTTCTCCATCTTCCAATGTCTATCCCATTTGCCTTTCTGAATGAGGATTAGGCATTTTACTCAGGGTCTTCCTTCTTGCATCTTTAGGTGTACAGATTTCATTATGATTATCATATATTATATGTCTAATATCCACATATGAGTATATACCATGTGTACATGTCTTTCAGTTTCTAGGTTACCTCACTCATTATGACCTTTTCTAGTTCCCACCACTTGCCTGCAAATTTCATGATTTCCTTGTTTTTAGTTGCTGAGTAGTATTCCACTGTGTAAATGTATCACAATTTCTGTATCCATTCCTCAATTGAGAGACATCCGGGTTATTTCCAGATTCTGGCTATTATGAATAAAGCTGCTACAAACATAGTTGAGAAAACAGGGAACAGGACAGTAACCTACCACAGAGGGATTCTCAAAAACTCCATCCTGCAGGGTATTAAAGCAGATGCTGAGACTCATAGCAAAACTCTGGGCACAGTGCAGGGAACCTTATGAAAGAAGTAGGAGATAGAAAGACCTGGAGGGGACAGGAGCTCCACAAGGAGAGCAACAGAACCAAAATATCTGGGTCCAGAGGTCTTTTCCTAGGTTGATATTCCAACCAGGGACCATTCATGGAGATAACCTAGAACCCCTGCACAGATATAGCCCATGGCAACTCAGTGTCCAAGTGGGTTCTCTAGTAAGGGGATCAGGGGCTGTCTCTGACATGAACTCAGTGGCTGGCTCTTTGATCACCCTGAGAGGGTGCAGCCTTACCAGGCCACAGAGGAAGACAATACAGCCAGTCGTGATGGGACCTGATAGGCTAGGATCAGATGGAAGAGGAGGAGGACCTCCCCTATCAGTGGACTGGGGGAGGGGCATAGGAGGAAAAGGAGGAGGGAGGGAGGGAGGGAGGGAGGGAGGGAGGGAGGGAGAAAGGAAGGGAGGGAGGGAGAGAGGGAGGGAGGAAGAGAGGGAGGGAGGACAGGATTGGGAAGGAACAAGGGAGGGGACTACAGTTGGCATACAAAGTGAATAAATTATAATAATTTTTTTTAATTTTTATTTTTTAAAAATAAAAATATTGTGAGCCAGGCTTTAAAAAAAATATACCTCTGGCATCCTTCTCTTTCTCTGTTGAGTTAAAAGGAATCCTCCCTCCAATATGCATGCTCTAAAATGCCATCACGGTGGTTTTTCTAATATTGGACAATAACTATCAGAATCCCAGCAAACTCAGAACTCTCAAGTATCCCATATCGCTATGTAAAATAAACAAACAAACAAACAAATAAAGCAGGCATGCCAGTGTTTACTCTGCCGGGTCTTCATCCTGCCCAGAATGCTCCTTCATCTATTCCTTACCTTTGAAGTCCAGTTTTTTGCCCCTTTAATAATACAGTCAATCCCTACCTGGTACCACACAGCCCACACAGGGAGCAAGCCTGAGGGAGACGATCCCCCCTCCCTGCACTGGGCCATTTGGCTAGGGTAAGGATCAAGCCAGAGATGGTCCCAGAAGCAGCACCGTGCAGGCCTGTGCAGGCAGGCCACACCTGAGACAACCCCTTCATGGGTGGGCATAGCACTCCTGAAATGACTCCAGATACCTAGGCACCACTAAGATGAACAAGTAAGTGGTTGAGAAATGGAAGAGAAAGAGAAGCAGAAGGATGTGTGTACAATGAAGAGCAGCAGAACTAGACACTCAAGAGTAGGAAGGAACAGCCTGATGTGAGAAGCTAGTAATGCCACCTAAAGCCATGGTGAGGTCCTGGCCTATGCAGCCAAGGAGCACAAGGTGTTTCTGTAACAGCAGGAGTCTGTTACCACCAAAGGCCAGGCAGGTGTCCCTGTTCTGGACTGCCACCAGGAACCGTGTTAATGTCTGAGGGCTGTGAAGAACCGGCCCACCCCTCACTTGGGTATTATGGGTGTCATAAGAGAGAGAGCTGTCCCTGGTCCTCACTGGCTGCAGCACTTGGGAGAGTAGGCCCTGCGCCTTACCTGGGCAGCATAGATGATCTGCCCTTGGTGGTGGGGGCATGGGCAAGCCAACTGAGAGGGTATGAGCATAGCAGAACTGGCCGTATCACTTGTCTGTCATCTGGTGGCAGGGAGGAGAGAAAGATACCCTCCCCACCCCACAAAATCCCTCACCACCTATGGCAGTCAGGATAGCTGGCCCCAGAGTCATGAGAGTCAGGAGAGAAAGATACCCTCCCCACCCCAACCCTCTCAAATCTGCCACCACCTATGGCAGGCAGGATGGCTGGCCCCAGTGTCCTGAGAGCAGGAGAGCTGTCCCTGCCCCTCACCTGCTGCAGTACTCTGGAAAGTGGACTCTGTACCTCACTTAGGCAGTAAAGTAGCATAGCGCTGGCCCTGGTTGTGGGATTATAGGTGAGCCAGTCCTAAGGTAGTGAGAGCGGGAGAGCTGGCCCAGCCCTTTGCCTGCTGAAGCACTTGGGAGAATGGGCTCTGTACCTCACCTGGGCAGCACAGTGGAGCTGGCCCCAATGGCTTGGACACTTGCACAGAGGTGAGCCAGCCCTGAGGGCATGAGAAAAAAAAAAAACTGTATCTGCCTCTTACTGGCTGCACCATTGGAGGACCTAGTTGGGGCAGTGCTGGAGAGTGTGGGTGTGGGAGAGCTGGCAGGCTCACCAGCTCAGATACGTCCTAGGCCCAGATCTAAGGCCTTGAGTTATCCCACCCCAACATCTACCCCCATCTATGAACTACTGGAACATGAGGGGGAGGGTTTTCAGAGCCAAAGCTATAGGATCTTCATGATACAGGGTCACAACAAGATATCCAAGAGGAGTCCCAGTGAGAATCCAGTATTGCTAGTGTAGCAGAAGCCACAGGCCTTGAACCAAACCAATGACTCATTGCAATGAACATTTACAAGCAAAGAAGTGTGGACAAATGGGTATGCAGTGGGACACACTGTGACACACTACAGTTCTCAAAATGAGATTTCTTTTTTCTTTTGGGTGGGGAGGTTGCAAAGGTGGAGAGCGGGTACAAAGGAATAGGGAGGTGAGTGGGATTGGGGTGCATAATGTGAAATTCACAAAGAATCAGTAAAAGGTTGAGAAAAAAGAATAAAGTCATTGTGACCCACTGTACAGTGTGTTTGCCTCCTTTCTGGGAATCATCCCTACCCCTTATAGATTTGTCATCAGCCCCTAGAGACCTACTGTCACTGTCCACAGAGCACAGTCCCCAAAGATACAAGGCTTTCGCTTACTCACATATCACCATTTATTACAATCCCTAAAACAAAGCAGTTTCAGTGAGTTCCTGAAAATGGTCTGAATTTTGCCGGATGGTCCTAAGAGATTATTTTGCCTGGATGTAAGAAGATTGCAGAAGACAATGCTGTAGGAGGCTACTACATTTGAAATGAGAATTCCACTCTTTTCTCCTCCCTAGTGGGCAGAGAGTCCCCATAGAGTGCAAGAGCGAGGAAGCACTACACAGATTGAGAGGTCTCATCCAGACTGGTGGATGGCAGCCCTCCTCCCACACCAACAGATACAAACACTCAGTGTTGGTGGCAATGGCAACGGGAGTCAACTGGGTATAAATCTGTCTTAGGTTCCTACTGTGTGTGAGGAAAAACATCAAGCAGAGAAGAATGCCTCTGCCCACACAGCTTTCACCGGTACTTGGGGAATCCAGTCACAGGCACAAAAGCAACGAAGGCAGTGAGATAAGACAATGCATTTCAAGAATATTAGATCTAGAAGAAGCAACTTCCAGGGTCAACCGCTCTGTTGTTTGAGAAGTCCTTCAGCGACTATTCTATAGGGTGCAGAGAGGAGAGTGAGGCATAGTACCTATCCACAGTCCTGCCCCAAGCTCTGGTTCCCCCAAACTGGCAGTAAATACCCTACTTCATTCTGACACATTCCTAGAAATGGAATTCAGCCTAATGATTCTACTGAGTGTGATGAGAAAATCACCGTCTATTTTAATTCTTTCTGTTATTCATCTGAACTACAGAAAAAAATCAAGAATGGTTGTGTACGTGTAAAAAATATCTATGCAGGATTTCTGTCGGTCTGGAACTGGACCTGGCTACATATGACCACACTTACAAGTCACCTGCCAGGAAGGCCAGCCAACCAGACCAACCAGAATTCTCTAATCCGTCACCACAGGCTACCATGCTTCCAGGAAATGGCTCTGCTTTAAATAAATGCAACAGGGGAAGGCCAGGGGCCCAGCGGAAGGAGGAATGAGTGCATTTTTCTAAAGTGCATAGCCAGGTCGTCTCCTGGGAATGGCTTTTTCTTCATCTTTATCGATCTCCAGAATAAACAGGGTTGAGAAGGGAGAGAGCAGTGAGAAGGCTTCAGAGTGCTCTGGGAGATTTGTCTCCTCTGTTGCAAGCAGATTAAGCACTCACACTTTTCAGGCCGGCTGAGCCTCTCCAGAGAAGATGGCAGGTGCATAAGGAGAGGTCAGAAGCAAGCCCCCATGAGACCATTCTTTCCCGATGAGCCTAATCGCCAGAATGTCTGTGTCCATCCTGCTCATTATCATCCATGTAGTTAATATTCTATGCAAGCCCGGGGTGTGACTTGTAGGTGATGGCACTTGCTGAACAAGCATGGGGATCTAAGTTCAGATCCGGAGCATCTATGTGCATGGCTGTGCAGACCTGTAACTCTAGTGCTTTGGGGGAAGGGGGCAGCAGGAAGGCTGGACAGAGACAAGAGAATCTTGGGGGAGATCACTAGAGGAAGACATCTTCTGGCCTCTAGGCAGCACACACTACTCATACACTGCACAAGAAAATAGCCAAAGAAATAGCATTCTAACCACATAGGATGCTTTAAATCCCAAGAGACTTGAAAGCAGAAGTGCCTGGTGTTTTACAGACTCTCCTCCTTCCAGTGAGCTAAGATGACAGTAGGATAAAACACTGGTGTGAGCCCATTTAAACCTGGTTCCGGTTATCACAGCCATGGGACCTTAGTAGCATCAGCGGACTCCATTTTCTGCATTAAGAAAATGGGAAGAATGTTTTTCAAAGGAGCAGTTAAGAACCATGGCAATGGTGGTGTCCGAGTCTGAGTAGGTTCAGGAGACCATTGCCCCCAGGGGTGAGACGTGCTCCATGCCAATTGACTAACTCCATGTTTTCCTCCAATTTTGAAAGTCATTTAAGGTTCTTAAATTATTTTTTCCCCTTTTTTCTTAAATTTTTCATCAATTACACTTTATTCTTTCTGCATCCCCCCATAAGCCCCTCCCTCCTCTCCTCCCAATCCCACCCTCCCTCCTCCCTCTGCTTGCATGCCACTCCCCAAGTCCACTAATAGGGGAGGTTCTCCTCTCCTTTCTGATCTTAGTCTGTCAGTTCACATCAAAAGTGGCTGCATTGTCCTCTACTGTGGCCTGGTAAGGCTGCTTCCCCCCCAGAGGGAGGTGATCAAAGAGCAGGCCAATCAGATTATGTCAGAGGCAGTCCCTCTTCACATTACTATGTAACCCAATTGGACTCTGAACTGCCCTGGGCTACATCTGTGCAGGGGTTCTAGGTTATCTCCATGAATAGTCCTTGGTTGGAGTATGAGTCTCTGGGAAGTTCCCTATGTTCAAATTTTCTTGTTCTGTTGCTCAAAGTCCCAATTTATTTCTAATATCAGAGATCAGACCTCTACTCTTGCCTGATGCGTCTAAAACAAAAAGGGGGAACTGTAGAGAGCTGCGGAATGCTATGCCTTAAAGATGGAGCTGGTTTCCGCCTTCCACCTTCCCGATGGTGAGTGCTCTCTGTCACGAACAACTCCACATTTGGCTAAGGCCGAGGATCTGGCTTGCTTCCATGTATGTGGACCTATCTGCATTGCCCACGTGGCATGCCTGGGTTGGCTACCCAGAGGCTATTTAAGCTGTGGGCTGGCTTTCCCCAGGGTCTGAGGATTGTTCAATGTTCCTGAATAAACTGCATTGAAAAATAAAAATTAAAAAAAAAAAAAAAAGAACCATGGCAAGTTCAATGCAACAGGTAAACCACTCGGTTCCATTGGTCAAAGTGGCACATGCCTTTAATCCCAGTACTAGGGAGGCAGAGGCAGGCAGGGCTCTACAAGTTTAAGGCCAGCCAAGGTTACCTAATGAGACTGTCTAAAACATAAACACAAACAAACACACACAGTTCCATGGGTGAAGACCAGGAAGAAGCCAGAAGGAGAGTTGGGATGAACAAAAAGCTTTACATACCTGCCAGCCTCGCTGACTTGATGAGAGTCCCTTGGACCCCAGATTTACAGGCCCCATTCACCATGTCATGCTGAAAAAGAACTATGTATGAATTGAAGTGCCACAAAAGGAACCACGTTCAAATTGTTCCAGGGAGCTTCACGCCTTTAAGAAGACTATGACAAATCCTTCCACAGATTCCCCCCCGGGGGTCCAGCAAATCCTATGTGTGTAACTGCAGCCTTCTTGGTGGGGCCAAAGGAAGATGAAAAGCCAGACAGAAGGCAGGAAGCAGCCTTCGGCTTGAGCTGAGCCTCGTGACAGACCCTCAGGCACCGCCTGTGAGAAGCCGGTCATGCAATGAGCAAGAATACTGGCCCTTAAGTCAGGACACAAATCTGTGCCTCATCCTTTCTTTGGCCTTGGGACTTAGGGCAAGAGGATCAACTGCTCTGAGTCCAACTCACCTTATCCAACTTACAGCACTGATATGTAGGAAAATAATACAGTAGTGACGGACTCCCAGCCCAGAGCAGTACACATGCATGGCGGGGACCCTTCCCACGGCCCAGCTTTCTCATGATATGAAGTATGCGGTCTGTACAGGCTCATTGCCCAGTGTGTCATGTCAGCTCTCTAGCTGAGCTCGTTTGGGGGCCCACGGGAGCTAGAACACCACCATGGAGAAAGATGGAGGACAGAATCACAGCCCCTCCCCAGCTATAATGAGCCCAGGAGCCTGACAGGAGCCAGAGGCACCAGGCTGGGCTCTGACAGCAACCATTCCTCACCAGCACCACCTGGGGAGTCCCTGTGGCTGGAGGGGGGTACAGAGCTAGCATCCAGGCACTTTTAAGGGCCTCACAGTGCTTGTGAAAGAGAAGCTAGAGGCTTATTTATATCACTTGGGCTGAGCAAGCAGGGAGGGGGCCGACAAGGGAAGCCTTTAATGAGGGCCTTTCCTGTCAGAAATGCTGACAGGAGTCGGACAAGAAGTGTGTCTCAGCCAAGACATCACCATCCCCAGGACCCCAGTGGAAACATAAAACTGGCTGCAAATATTGGCTTCGGTGAAGATCCGGGTGCAGGGCAGCCAGAGGGCTAGATTGCTGAGGTGCAGGGATATGAGGACCAGGCTGGGCCCTGCAGGATCTAGCTGCCCACTCAGAGCCAGGCTCCTGATCTGGGCCACGCTCCGGAACACAGGGGAAAAAAGAAAATCTCATCAGAATGAAAAGCTACCCTCCCTATGGAAGCCATTTTCTCAGCCTGGATGAGGCCCGCGCACTCACAACGCTGCCCCTGAGGTGTGGACACCAACGCTATCCACTCTGTCCTCTCAGCAATCTTGGTGACAGAGACTAGCAACAACCTCCCACTCTCCCCACAAGCTTCCTTCTCTGCCTGACGCTACTATCCTTGCCCCCTCCCTTCAGGGACTATGTTATCTGCTGTCACCTCTTCTCTGCTCAGCCCTCTCACCAGGTCGCTGAGGCCTAGATGCCTCTGCGTGTCGCATGGGAGAGAAGAGCGTGCCAGGTCACATGGGGAAAAACTCCCTTTGGATTCATATTCCACACCAAGGAAGTGGGAAAGGGTGGAGAACGCCTGTCTCCCACCTTATGGTGGGGTCAGGGTATGGGTCATATGCCCTGGGGTTAAGGAAGTGTTGAGGGGCTCCTGGTACTTGGGAAGGACCCTGAAAAGCCAGGGATATCATGGTAAGCATGAAAGTATAGTTCATGGAGACAGGCTTGTAGCATGCAGCCTGGCTTTATACAGACAGTAGCATGTGTCTGTAAGTTTCTTCCTTGGAGCAGGTTTGGGACAGAGAGAACCCACATCCAGGAAAGCAGAGCCACACTGTGGCAGGGCAACTGTGTCTGTTGAGAAACTGACAAGATCCCTGCCTCTGCCCCCAAACTGCCTTCCCTACCTCAGTTTACCCAGCTTCAAAGACAAGGCTGTCTGTTTCTATGGCAAAGGATGACACAGGCGTCTGACCCTTCTCACTGAATAATATGACCCTTTGTATAGGCATGGCTCTCTGTCTTCCCAAGCATCCGTTCACTTGATGCTCTGTGCTGTTGAGGAGGTGGACTCACCCTGCCCAGTGTTTCAGACAAGGGTTGAAGCTCCAAGGTCCTTGCTCAGTGTCACCCCATAGCTAAGACAGCCTGGGAATGAACAGCAGCAAAGCTGTAATTTGAGACCAAAGAAGAAGCCACCAGAAAGCGCTTGGACATCACCCCCACAGGTGTCCATTCTCCCTCTCTGATCTCCAAACAAAGCTTGGGGACCCCACCGCTTCCAGAAAGATCTGCATCTTGCCTCCAAGCCATTTCCAGAAAGGGGTGATAAGTCCACTTCCGAAAGGGGAAGCGCTGGTCAGGACTCTGCTGCCCACTACAGCTGGTTCCATATACCAAATTCTTCTGACAAAAGACACAGGCGCCATAGCAAAAGAGGTCTGTACCTAGTGGCCAACTTGGTAACCAAAGATATGTGGCAACACCATTTCATTTCCTCAGCCCCAGCCTTCAAAGCAACCCAAAGACCCAGAGCTAGCATTCCTGAACACAGCAACAGAGTGGAATAATGAGGCTCATGGGAATTTTAAAGGACACTGGATTATTCATTGTAAAAAATAAATAAATAAATGTCCCCCCACAAATGCCCATCACCTCATCAACTGATGGGGAAAACTAGATACTCATACAATGGAATAGTATTTGCCAGAGAAAATGGGTGAAGTGACAATACCTTAGGTAAGCCAAAAAAATAAAAATATACCCAACAAAAGAAGCCAACTGGTAGGTCGCAAAAGAGAGAAGTCTACTTAGGAGAAAAATCCAGGTGGGGAAAACTTATGAGAGCAGACGTATATGGGTGGGGTAGTGGGCCCAGGGAGTGAGTGCTAAGGGAAGAGGGAAGCAGACTTTCTTCCAAAAGGGTCAAGATGGTCTATAATATTGTGATGGTTGCATGAGCCTGTGCATATACTATTATATTGACCCGGACATTTTATACCGATGGATCTTAGGTGGATATCTCAATAAAGCCACTTGGGGAAAATGAAGACCATGAAATACTTCTTTTCCTTATCTTCCTCCCTGGCCAGTGACAGGAGAAGGTCAGTATCTGAGAAATAACATTAAACCCTCTTGTTGCTTCTTACAAGGCCACACACACGGAAGGTGACAGGAGCTGTGTTTATTAGAGTGTATCTGTCCTCAGCCCTGTTAGACAACACAAATCTTCCCTCTAATCTTCATATTTGTCATTTGCTGCATCCTGCTTATGGGCCGAACACTTTGCTTGTATTTCCTCATTTATTCTTCACAAGAGCCTTTTGAAGCAAACCCATTTATAATATCCCTTTTACAAAGGAGAACATAGGGGTACTCAGTGCACCTGGCCAGGGGACAGGCAGATGAGAAGCACTGTGCTGGGGTCTGGATACAAGCAGCCTGTCTCCAAAGCCCCCTCTCAACCCTTGACTCTGCGAGAACTCATCTGAGGCTGTCTAGAGACATGAGCCCCCAGCACATTGGAAACCCATGTCCCCCAGAGCCCGATACCCAGCCAGAAAAGCTAATCTGCAACTGGAAGATGGCTTCCTCTTCTGAAGGAGCCCTGGCCGGGGACGAGATAGATTTTCTTTTAAATGACTGTCCACTGCTGTAGGTGATTGCTCTTGGGTTTTATCTAATCCTGCTCAGTCCATGTTACTGCTGTCATTTGTCTCCCCTATCCCAGCGGGGTGATAGACTCTCTGGCTCCATAAGAAGCTGGCACAGTGACAGGGAGGAGGGAAATGCACCAGGCTGGCCCAAACCCAGGTAAGGAAAAGAGCTTAATCTACCTGCCGTGATATCACAGCCCTTCAGTGCCCCTCTGCATCACACAAAGCACTCATGACTGGGGAGATGAGCTGGAAGGCTCCACCCAAGCCAAGTCCCAAGGAATGACAACGTGCCGTGGCAGGGTATATACACTTGAATCCCAGGATTCAAGATGACCCTGGCTTCACCCTGGCTGTTCCGCCATCACTCAGTCCTCAGTACTCGCCACAAAGTGAATGAGGGCCCAGCACCCATCAGGCTTTCTGGAAAGACCCCAAGGGATTGGTTTGAATGTTATGGAGGGGGCCACTTGGGGTCACTTAGGTTCTAGCCCTTCTTCCTCTGTGATGTACCTAGAAATGTGGAAACTACGAGGCTCTGCCTAGACTGGGTTGTCCTCAGACACAGAGATGCTAGTGACCCTGGGAAAGCCCTTGTCACGAAGACAATCTCCCTCCACCTGTCTATTTTACCTCAAACTCCAGCAAGCTTGCAGTTAGGCTCCACAAACCCTGTGACTCATCCATTTTCTACCAGCCTGAAAAATGCTCCGCAGCAATTTATCAGTGTGCTGGGGAAGAGGCAGCTGACAGCCACGAGCCAGTGCAGCCGAAACAAACAAGGGCAGAGCTGCGAGCCACACTCCCAATTTTAATTTGAAATCCTACATCCTGAGGTCTGAGGTTGTTGTTGTCTTTTTTCCAGGTTCATGAAAGTATTGGTGTGTAAGCAAATGCCCAAATCACTGAGTCAGTGGATCATCCAAGAACCTTTGCCTAATTGCAAAACTGTAAATTCACAAGTTTGAGAAGTTGGATGCTGAAGGGATGCAAAGGCTGGCCTGATCAGGCAGGGGCACTGTGCTTGTAGGAGCAGTTGAGGCCATGCATCTTTTTATTAGCACAGCTCTAGCACGGCCTCCTTGACCTTGGTAAAATGAAAGTAGAAGGAGGGTCATCCATGGATACACCCACCATCAGTCTGAGTTCTCCTGGGCCCTGGCCTTTTCCACCTAGTTCGTGAACAAAGGCCAGAGGACAGCAGAATATCCATAAGGATAGAGGAGGACTGTGGCTTTTAGGAGGTAGAATTGGGATGTTAACTCAAGGGAGAGCACAGGAGTTTCCATGAGAAGCTGGAGTAAGGTCACATAAGCTGGCTTCTCCTTCACGGAAACCTGCCCTGGGTGTATGGGGTTGGGGGAGGGGGCACAGCTAGACCCTGTGTGCTCTCAGGCCCTAGCCTGGGTGTGCTAAAACCAGTTAGGCTCCATTGCTCTCACAGATCTGGCCCTGGAGTTTCTAACTTGCTCACCATTCGGTCCTGCTTACCAGAACCTCCCCTTTCCTCACACCCCACCCTCTTCTCAATTCTGACAGCTCTCTGTTCCCTCAGATCCTACGGTGAGTTTCTGGGTTGTACGGCAAGATTGATGACAGAATTTATAGGGCAAAATGCAAAATGAAAATGCAGGCTGTCTCAGAATTGCTAAGCATCTCAGAACAGGAGAGCAGAGTGTGAGGCCAAGAGCAGGGCCCTGGGCAGCCACATAACTAGGACACTGCCCTGCCTGCCATTGGAGCTACTCACTTGATACCAAAGGTGTGTGTGAGGGGGGTTTGGTCAGGGGGCATTGAGGCTGTAGTGGAGAAAGGATAAGAGGGAGGGGGAGACAGAAGAAAGGTGAGATAAAGATAAGTAGACAAACACAGAAAAGCATAGAGAGCCAGGGCAGAGAGGAGCATATCAGGGTGGGAACAGAAAGGCACCACTGTGATCCCTGTAGTGGACCCAGAGTGGGCACTTCACTCCTGTGATTACTTGTATAGCCCTACCACCCACCAATAACATACACACATCCATCATGCATATTACACGCATACATACATGAACACACATCATACCTACATATACATGTATGCCAAATAGATTTTCTCCCCTAGTCATTTCCTTTTTCCTTTTCTTTTACCTTCTTGGTTGCTTCCATTTCTCTCTGTTCTCACCTCCCTCTGGTCCAGCCCATGCCTCTCCATTCACCTTCTGCTCTCCTTCATTCACAAGCCTTATTCCGATCTACTTAGAAATGTTATCCTTCCTTAGTCCCTCTCCTGCTAGTCTCACAGACTTACAGACTAGGACACTCAGAGAGAAGGAGGCTTATAGAACATTTGGTCTCAAGACAATGATGCTAACAGTTCTTCAATAAGATCCCTGAGCAAGGCGAATTTCTTCTTCACCTGCACCCCTTTAGATAGAGGACAGCGAGGGAAGCAGTGTAGAGGGACACCATGTACAAATGTGCCTAACAGGTGTCACAAGCCAGCAGACTCCAAGCCCAGAGCTCCTCCTGGTGTGAGCATACCTGGTCTGTCTGTTCTGTGTTGGGTTTGTTAACTGCCTGTCTGTGCTTCGTTCTCCATACGTAGTACTTTGGCTTTTGCTCTTAAACAGCTGATCCCTGAACACAGAAGACCACAGAAGACAACACAGGCAAGGAAACATCAAAGCTCTGCAAAATACCAGGGTCTAGAAGGGGGAAAGCAAAGAAAACCCTCCTCCTGCTTGCTGGAGTGATGGTAGTGAGTGGTCACGCAGGAAGAGGGTTTGAAGGCTTCTGAGCAGGAATGAAACAGCTACAAAATTAACCAGCTAGGTGACACTAGCTAAGAGATGCATCTTTTCTATGCAAGATGGAAATATCAACAGGGCTCCTGCCATGGGATTTTCATGATGTCCAGATGACACGAGCAACTTCACATCGTTCCTGGAAATTTTCATGGGCCCAAAATGTTTTATTTGTAAGGATGTGCTTTAATTAAAGACACCTATCTGTTGTATGCCAACTACATCCAGCAATTGTTCTAGGCAGGGGTCATATACCATGGTGTATTAAGTCATCAATGACTTCGCCTTCATGGAGCATGCGTTCTAGCACAGAGGTGGATAAAGTGCCTCTATTACAAAGAAAAATCAGCTTGGGGACTAGAGAGACAAGGGACAACAATGCTTAGGTTAACACATGGGGAAGAACTTTTAGATAAAATGAAGTTAGGGCCCACATTTACAGCTCCCTGGGGAGAGGAGACTTGCTGTGGATTCAAATCTTGTGCGGCTGGAGTAGAGAGACTAAAAGAAAACCCAGGAAGGGATGAGGTCAGAGAGGGGAGAAGGGAGGAGGGACGGAGGAAAAGAGGGATCAGTTCACGCTTGGCCCTAGAAGTCTGGAGAAGACTGTGTCACAGTAAGATTGAGAGTGAGTTTGATCTGATTTGCATTTTAAAGGCTCACGGGTATCTGTGGGCAAAAGGAGGGAGAGAGAGAGAGAGAGACAGACATCAATTTAACTAGGGGAGAGATGACAGTGGATTTGATAAGGCTCTCTATTGCCATGCAAGACCCTGTGCTTTGTTCCTGGAAGGTTCTTCTGTTCAATTAGCATTCTATTTAGGTATAAGTTCTCTGGACTAGTGGGGTTTTACATTGGCACCAGCTGCCTTTGTCAGGGTTCTGAGAGAAGGCAATGTGGGTGAGGAATGACCCTGATATGAAGGAGAAATAGAAAGAGGGTGAAAGTTCACTGGAGAAGATAGAGGACTACGGTACTTATTTTGTTGAACTGCATCTGTGTGTGGAGGGGAGACAGGGGAGAAGGTAGCAATTTCCAAGGCACTCTTGTGGAGGTCAGAATACAACCTTGGCTCTCAGGCTTTGCCTTCCACCATGTTTGACACAGGCTCTCTTTGTTGGCTGCCACCTCCTACAACCAGGCTAGCTGGTCCTTGATCTTCCATGACATCTCCACTTCCCATCTCGTCAGAGAAATATTGGCTGTCAGACATGTGCTATGGGTTGGGTTTCATGGAGCCAAACTCGGGTCCTCACATCTGCATGCAGGCCATGAAAGAGATTTTTAAGTGATACTGCTGAGCAGGGTCAGCCCTGGACCCAACTCTCAGCTGTGTGACCTTGAAAAAGTCATTGTTCTACATACCTTAGCTTCCTCACCTCTGAATAGAGCATACAGGGGGAAGATACAGGGAACACTGACCACAGCACATGTAAAACTCTGCACACATCAGGGACCCTCCTCCCTTGGCCATCCCCTATGCATCTTCCACATACAAATGCACCTCGAACAGCTTTGAGACTCCAGCTACCTGGAAGCCTCCTAAAAGGTTTGTTGAGTGAGCTGGAAACAATCAGAAATGATCTCTGGGTCCCGGAGACTCGAGGTCTGAAAAGCATCTCTTGACTGATGCAGAATGCATGTCACAGCTGGATATCAGGCACTTCCCAGAAGCAGTGAGGAGTCAGGAGAGCATCTGCTGGCCAGGGCCCAGCCCTGGGAGTGACAGCATGTTTACAAGAGCTATTAGGAGCTGCTGCTCCTCTGCTTTCAGGATGATTTACTCCGTCAGGACTGGCAGGGAGCTTCTTTTCCTTTTGTTATTGAATTGATTATTGAATCACAAATATTCCATTTGAATAACATGACTTCACTTCCAGGCTGGCAGAAGTCCAGAGCCCACAGTAAGAAGACCCGCTTTAGGGTCTTAGCTGGTGTAGCTAAGTGATACTGTGCTTGCCTGGAGTTCACTGGGCACCTGATTCATTCCACCCCCAGCACTGGAAGGTGGGGTGGAGACCCTTCTTCCCTTCTGCTTTCTGACAGGCTCTAAATGCATAAGCATGAGCTAGGGAGAAAATATCCACAAAGGATCATTTCAACAACCCTGACAGCCTAGAGACACAGCAACTGAGCTCCTTGCAATCAGTGCCCAAACTTTGGACACCATAACATGATAAAATCAACGAGACAGGTCATCAGCATTGAGAATTTAACTACCGAATGTCAAAATAAAGATGCCCCTCCCTAAAATATCTCATGAAAGGTTAAGCAAGTTTCTGATTTGGCTTTGGGCCACATTCATAGCTATCCTTTGCCACAGGCAGCCCAGGGCCTGCAGGTTGGATGATCTTTAAAAATTGTGCAGCACAGCGTTCCCTAAGGAAAGCCTGATGCCTGACACTTACCTCAATAAGCACTTCTTGGCTACAAGGTCCCACCAATACACTGACTATCCAGAGTAGTCTCAACTATAGCAGGTCACCTACAGCCCTGGAACTCACTGTGTACAAAGGACAGCTGGAAGAGCCATAAGAACAATTGGTAGCAGAGGGCAGAGAGGTGATACTGCACTCACCTTCTTAGAGAGCTCCCCTGATCAGTGACTCTCCTCTTATTGACCACTCCTTACAGTCACGTGTCTCCCAAAAGCATGGGAGAACCTTTTGAGGGCCTAATCACTACGTAGATAAAACAAGCTGACAGCAGACATGTTCACCCAAGAAGAAGCATACAAACGCATCCTCTGCCCTGTTACCATAGTGGAAGGAAAAGGTGAAGGCCCCCAAAGCCAGGGAGATCTAGAGGTTCTTCCCTACACAGGGGAAAGGGAAAGTTTCAATCAAGCAATGTAAGTCCTCTCCTTTTAAAAATTACATTTATTGATTTGCTCATTTGTATGTGTGTCACACAGGACTGCGTGAGAAGAGTCAGAGGACAACCTACAGGTGGCAGTTGGTTCTTTCATTCTACCGTGCAGACCTCAGGGATCCAATTGGGTTGCCAGCCTCAGCAGCAAGTGCCTTTACTCTTGCAGTTATTTCTCCAGCCCAGAAACAGTTTAGAGGGGGATTAGTGATTTGAACAGGTAAGATTCTGTGACAACATCCTACCTTGGTACAGAGTAAGCTCTAGTCCCTTCTCCCCGTGTCACTGCTGACCTTCCCATATGGAAGACATCCTGCAGAACACTGGCTTGACAGTTGGTCTTGCTGCAGAGGAACCATGTTCAGGCAGTACGGGGAATCAGGGCAAGCCTCTGTCTACACCTGCTGTTTCTCACACGCCCTCAGCTTGCTGTAATTGGCAAACACTGACAACCTGACTTAAAATGGTCTCTCCTGGACTCCTGCAATGCTATCCTTCCAGCCAGCCCTTGAGCTCCATCTTATTAGCCACGTTTTCTGTATCAGAAAAATAGAACTGAGAAGGTCTGTGATTGACCCAGAAACCAAGAGATTAAGTAACATGCAATGATACCTAGCCACACCCCAGCCAGAGCACCACACCTCAGAAGTGCATCTCTTCCATAGATACTGTCCCCCACTCCTCTCTTCCCTCAGCCCGCCATTGCAGAAGACCCATTTCCTATCAGAGAGAAGCAGCTCAGCAAACAGTAGCCGGGACACACCCTATCAAGATGACTTCTACAGGAAGAGGCCACCAACATCCTATGATGAGTACTGTTGACTCAGAACTCATTGCCAGTGGAAAGGGACTAAGAGGAGATGTATATCACATGTCCGTGTACACATAGGCACATAGGCAATTTAAAAAAACAGCCTAGAAAGGATAGAAAATGGAATAATATTATTTTACCAGTGAAGAAACTGCATGACTTATCATGCAGACAGGAACACTTCTAAGAGAAGCCGTGCTCTGGGGTAACTGGTATAAACTAAGATTGGCCAAGATGAACCAGGAGGTGAGGTCCCTGCAGCTGCAGCATCACGATCACCAACCAGCATTAGACACTCTAAGCTTTCACGCATCCTCAGTGCATGCTGAATTTTGCACAACGCTACCTTGTTCCCTTGTGATGTAGCTGGAACTGAAGCAGTTGTGAGGGAAGAGGAATGGTTAGCATTGCTATTCATTCACACCTCTTTGGAAAATGAAAACCCCATAATTACAGCTTCTGTTCATGAGATATTGCAGAAAATGTGCTATTATTACAATATTATCCCATGTGATTCTCACAATGTAAGTGAGTAATGTAAGTAATTCCACCCATTTCACAGATGAGTAAAACAAAGGGTTTGTCCAGGTAAGATTCAAGGTCATGAAACTATGTAGACCCACAGTGATCTGACTTTAAAAGGCCTTATCTTAATTACTAGATAGCCATCTCCCACTTGCTTCTTTCAACCCGTGTTCTCTCATTTTGACCTACCCCAAGTTAGTTTCTGCAATCTTTGGCAGTTTCTCTCTGTTTATCACAAGTTTCCCTCAGTAGTCTCTGCCCTCCTTTTCTTTTCTGTTATCACAGCAAATTATTTTCTCCTTTGTCCGAGACATTGCTTTCCCCATCTCCATTGCTGTTACTAATCTCCAAAGCAGAAAGGTTCCTTTATCAAACGAAAGCCCAAGTTGGAAATTCAAATTTAAAATAATAAACAGTTAAATCATCCGATAACGACATTGAAAATGCCCAGAAGCCCCCTTTTCAACATCTCCAGATATCTTGACTTGTCTCCTTATTCATCTCTAATTAAACAGCCTTTTCCCTGAGCACCAGCAAAATACACACATTTCTCACTCAATCGCATTACCTTTGGGTTTCACTCCATAATTAGCAGGGTAGCTGCATCCCTTTGCTGTTCTCCAATGTGCACGTGTAGCTTCTCAGTTAGAGGCAAGGTTAATGGACAATTGTGCACTGCAGAGGCACCCCATCAAGATTCATCACACAGTGTGTGGGGGAAACCAGGTCCCCGGTTACAAATGGAGCTGTTAAAAACAACTCAGGAGGGATGAGGTTCAACAAGAGGGTGGAGCCACAGAAGAAAACAGCTGGAGGCAAGAGGGAGGGGATCTAATACATGAGGGGAGTAAAGGGGCAGGGTAATCTTGCAAAAGGTCTGTCTTCAGGAGAGACAAGTTCTGGGTCTAAAAGTAGGAGGCTGGAAAAAAGCCTGGGACCAATTACATTCATTAGTCAAGAGGGACAACAGCTGAAGAGTATCAGGCTTAAGCTGTGGCAGGGAAAGTTCAGGCTCATTAGAAAGAAAAAACTCAAATGGTAATGATCTTTGTGGATGACTCTCAGAGTTTCAGAAAGGTTTGGGAAATGGTAATTAGGTTTGATAATGATACACAATGCTAAACTCACCTAGTCATGCCCGCCCCCATCTTAATCAGCCTCCCCCTTATTAAAGAAACACAGATTGATAAGAAAACCCCATTGTTTTACAGGTTACCAGTAAATTACAGGTTACCAGTAAATCAGAGTTAAAGCAATATCAGTAGCCTTACAATAAAGGATTGAAGTCTGAGTTGCTCATGAAAGCAGTCCTTGGCGTACATAGTCCCTAAAGATTTTTCTGCCCACCCACTGGACCTGATCCATCAGGCTCTCTTGCCCTGGGCATTGAGCCAGCTGATAGCAACTTCCTCAGGGACAGCCCCATGGGAGTACTACAACTGGGAACTCTCAGGCCCTGGAGGCTGATCTGCTCACTCGGGGTACAGCAGGAAAACCTTTCAGGGCCAGACAGCCTGGTGAGAGCCCAGGTTGGAGAGCAACAGCAGTGGTGGCAGAGGTTTCTGTGATGGAGGAAGGGACAGGATACAGGCCAGAGGCAGCCAGGCACTGGATGACAGGACAGCAAACTCAGAGCCACTAAAGAATATGCTGTGTGGGCTTCATTGCAAGGCACTGCTGCTCCAAGGCCTGGGGAGGAGCAGATAAGCTTGGGGTGCAAGGATGGGATTTAGAATGAGAGGCACAATCCAGACACCAGCCTAAAGTTATTCCTAATTCTAGGGGAAAAAAAAACAAAACATGGAAATGCATGCTATCTTATTTGGCTTAGCTGGCTATTCCTTTGGGGTAGTAACTTGTGTGAGCCAAGAGCTTTGAGCAGCTCTGATTTTGTGCCATGCACTGTCTTCATTAACATGCATGCTTACATCTCTTTGTGTGGTCGTCCTGACACTTGCACGGCTCATGCCTACCTAAGTGAACAGGGACAAGACAGACAGGGGAAGATTCTCATTCAGTTGGAAATCCACGCATTGAGAGGAAGTGACTTTTGGGTGAGGCCCCCACATCCAGCAAAGTGTGTCCCTCCAGGCTCCATAAGCCACAAAAGCTCCTCAGTATCACACAGCCCATGTTGCTCTTCATGCCCTATTCACTGTTACCACATCCTGTAGACCTCCAGATATCAGATCCCCCTTCTATACCCGGAGGAGATCAGAGCAGGGTACTGCTCCTTCTTTCAGAGACCCTGTGCTTTGCTACACCCCTGAGACCAGTTACCTGTTCACGTTGGCTTAAGCAGGCATGAGCCATGAAAGCATCCTGACAGCCACACAAAGAGATGTCTGATGTTAAGCAGTTCAATTGAAGACAAAACTAGACCGTTCCTGTGTTCTCCCCCAACCACGTTAGGGTCCTATTTGCTTAGAGCAGTAGTTCCCAACTTTCCTAATGCTGTGACCCTTTAATATGGCTCTTCATGTTGTGGTGACCCCCAACCATAAGATCACTCCATAGCTACTTCATAACAGCAATTTTGCTACGGTTAGGAATCATAATGTAAATATCTGTTATGCAGGGTATCTGACTCCAAGGGTCACAACCCACACACTGAGAACTGATGGCTCAGAGGCATATGAAGATGTGGGAACAAAGGCAGGTTCACTTTTCTCAGCTTGTAAGATACAAGCTCTTACTAACCAAGAAGAGACTAGACACAGGTATGTCCTGAATGAGGAAGCCATGGGGTGGAACACAACCCCAGGCTCAGGAAAAGACACCAGCACATCCCTAAGCTCACACACTCACCAGGTCTGTTAGGACATAAGGAGCCCCTCCCAACATCCCGGGGCTGAGGGAGGGATGTCCGTCAGTAGCATTAAGGCTATATCTGGTTCCAAATGTTTGGGACTGATGTAAAATAAAACAAACAAACAAACAAACAAACAAAAAACACCTTCTGAAAATAAAATTCAACCAATCCAGTGAGGAAAACTGTTCAGATGTGACAAGGCTCAGCTGATGACAGGAATGTGACTGAGACTGGCAGCAGTCAAACACAGGGATCCACAATAATGATTCAGAGGGATGTCAGGTCTGTAACTGCAGCCACTACTTCTTGCATGGAAGAAGCAAAAGAAGACTGTAATTTGGTCTACACTTAGAATAGTTTGGAAATACACATAGAAAAGCACCCCCCTTTCCTTCCTAACTTGTAAATAAGCATGGTAAGATGGTAAAGACTCCCAAAATACATGGGTACAAGTGGTTGGGGTTGTATCTGTCTGAAACAGTCTAATTCATCTCAGCAAAAACACATTTTTACATTTACAGCAAAAAGTAGTTAAACATTCAAAAGTGCACATGCTTATTTTGTTGGGGAAATTATACACATTTGTTTGATTAGCTTTGGTAAATAAAATAACCAAGTCATCACTCAAAATTCAGACGTGGCTGCAAAAATGATTCAAGAAAATGTCAAAATAAATCACAGCTTAAAAATGCATGCTATGTAACTTCTAAAAATGAGAGCCACATCTATCTCTGTCATAGTGGGGAGGCCTGTGCATTAAAATTGTATCAAAAATGAATGCATTTTTGAAGGGAAAGTATTGATTTAATCGACTCTTCCTGACTAGTGATTCACATCATGATTTGAATCAATTTGATTTTAATCGAGCCCACCCTACCCAAAAGTCACTTATACATGCCTTTGAAGTGCAAGATGTTATTCTCAGTGGTTTATCTGTCTTCCCAGCTATTGGGTGCTCAAACTGATATTTACAAAGGTTGTATAAACCCTACTTCATGTTAATATTGCAAGGGGCAAAGACTTCTATAACCTTAGACCAATGGCAGGCCATCCTGGTGAAACTAAACATCAGACATAATTAGCCAGCAGTCTCAAAGATGCCAGGACCCAGGACTAGACAAGGTCCTGTGCAGGCAGAAGACTGCAGACAGCCCCAGCAGTGAGAAAAAGGAATGGTTGCTGTCCAATAGAGAATGAACCACAAGAGGGGCACTAGACAGCAGATAGCATACAGTGGGGTCACTGAAGTCTCATGGGATTCAGAGAGATGGTTTCAAGGCTTGTAGGAGCTTAAGCACAACATTCCAAGCTCTTAAAGAAGTTTGGCTTGAGAGAGATAAAGAAAAAGGCTGCTTTAAAGCATCAAGGGTTCTGACAATTCAAGAGTCACAGTCACAGATGGTGCTAAAGGCCAGGGACCATGACAAAGTGGAGGCTTGAAGGAAACCAGCTTCCAGATTCAGAAGATTAGGAAAGTGTTGGCAGAGAATTATACTTAAGTTTTTGAAATATAATAATAGTAGGGCTGATAGTGTGAATGAACTATGACCTTGACCTTCTACCTCAGCTTCCTAGAGGGCACCATCTTCCTCATGGAGGCTTAGTGTGTGACAAACATCTATGCATATGGAAAAAATGAAGGGAGAGAAGAAGAGGAGAGATGATAGTAGTGATGATGATGGTAGTGGTTGAGATGGTAATGATGATTGATGGTGATGGTGATAATGGTGGTGGTGGTGATGGTGATGATGATGATGGCAGTGATGAATGGTGACAGTGATGGTGATGATAACTAACTGCTCAGTTTGCCCGGCATTTTCTAGGATCCAGGATATTCAGTGATAAACCTAGGAAAAGCCACATATACTAAGATGATTGCCTATTTTATCCTATCTATTTGTAGGCTGACTATGGCATGGGGCAGGATGGAATCTGTAGGCAGGCTTCCATGCTTTCAACCAAGGGATGAGTGGCCAGAAGATGCAGACAGCCAGGCACCACATCTCCCAAGAGGTAAAACTGAGTACTCTTCTATGGACACCATGGCCTGGCTTTTCCCTTCGAGGCACTGGATGATAGAAATGTAGTCAATCGATGATCCTTAACAAGCTGCCCAGTCTAATCATTTCCTGCTGTCAGATCCTGTTAAAGAAAACAGACGGTAGTAGGGAGATGGTAAAACAGGTTGGTCTGCTGAGCCTAGGGTCATTGGGGCTCCCGGATCTCATCTTTCCCCTACTCTTCACCTCTTCCCAGTAATTCCCACAAGCCTGGCACAAGGTGGGCATTCCGGCTACACATACGGAATCTGAATTAACTAGGCTTAGCTCTGCCACTTCCTCGGAAAAGTGAGATCCCTAGTTGGGAGTCACTATTCCAAAACATGGCTCATGGTCTGGAAGTGGTCCCCAGGCCAGGCTATGCCCACCCCTCATGTGACATATGAAAATAGGGTAGTCAGTCATATAACCTTAGTGCCTACACCACATGCTGCCGGAGAAGCCCAAATTAGTAAAGTTAAAGAGGTCGCACCAAATTCTTGGTGCAAGCTTGAGGAGTCAAGGAGTGGCAACTTTGCAGAGAGGAGATTTAGGACATGTGGTTTCTAGAGGTCATTCACAAATGTCCGAATAGAAGAGAAAGAACCCCTGATTCAGAGACCATTTCTCCCAGCTCAGCCACTCCCTCCAGAATGTCAGCCTTGGGTAATTCATACTGGATGAGCACTGGGCCCAGCTCCATGAGAGGCACTTTCTTACACTTGGTGTTCATTTGACACACAACAGAAAGCCAGAAAATATGCATTGCTCCCCTCCACCTTACAGAGGAGAAACTGAGGCTCAGAGAGCTCATCAGGCCTTTGAGATAAGACTGATGAGATCAGTATGTTGGGTATGAACCCCAAACAGGAAAGCATGGAACCACGGAATTGGGAATCGGAACATGGAGCGGGAGTGTGCCCTGAGTGAAAGCAGATATCGGAAACAAGAAGATTCAGGGTTTGAAAAGAGCCCTCCGTGGGCTAGCCACCCAGAGGATGTGGATACACAATTCAAATCAACAACTGCTCACTTGCCAGAACCACAGGCATACAGAGGAAACCTGCATGCATGCACGAACATACACATACACAACCACCTTACATGATTATAACCGTGTCAGACTAGTCTGTCTAACCAGGAGTATGACTGGACCTCCTAGGCACCTCCAAAGGCAATCCATGACTTCTTCAACATTTTGGTTAGAAAGGACATCAGACACCTGAGGGCTAGCAAGAGCACGAAGCAGGCTCCAAAAGTAGGGAGTGTGGTGTTCAAACTCTCCCAGGAACAGTGAGAGGGGCGTTCAACTCCAACTGAAGAGGTAAATGAACCTCAGCTGTAGCAAGACACTGGAGCATGGCAGAAGCCACACTGGTTAAAGCAGAAATGTCATCTCATGCTGCACCCCAGCCTGGACACCCATCTATTCAACACCTCAGGATCCGGTAACACTAGTTCCAGCCCCAGTTCAGCTGCCTCTGCCACACTGTCCCTTCCTGCCTAGCCCAACCAGGGGGAGCTCATTAGAGCACTCCATTTCCATTCTCTTTGTGGCTGTGGCTGTGACTCCCTCACGGACTCCTCTGTGCATCCTTGTTCCTCTGACTGAAACACTCATTTCCAGCCCATGTGTGGCACTTGTTCTCTGTCAAGTACACACAGCCATGAGGTCTTTACTGCAGGACCTTTATACAGGGACCACACCCTTCCTCTAGCCACAGCTTTTTTTTTCTTTCTTTCTTTCTTTCTTTCTTTCTTTCTTTCTTTCTTTCTTTCTTTCTTTCTTTTCAGACTCAGATGTGAAGTCTTCAGCCTGCTGCTACCTTCTAAGAGCCTTTAAATTATGCAAGTCAGCCCAGCCAGAGACCACCAGTGTCCCTGCAGTGTCTTCACAGCCAAGCTGTATATCATCACGCCATGTAGCTCCCTAGCACCCTGACCTTTTCCTTCCTGTCTCCCTGGAGCCTTTCCACAGATGAAGAATGTAACCTTGAAGGAGTCTCCATCCCTCTGAATTCAGCCTTTGCAGCCATGATAGGAGTTTTTGTGAACAATCTTAGCACCTTTCAACCTTCAAGAGTGAAAGGAACCGGCCCCCCTGCGTGTACTTGTCATACATTGACCAAGAAGCCACACGAAGAGGAAGAGGCCCCCTGAATTTAGTAGTGTCTTCAGCTGAATACGTTTTATTTAACAATACCATGTGATGGGTGTTTTAATACGGTAGTTCTCACCTTCCTTGTGAAATGTATCCTCTGGGCTCATTGGTTTGAATGTTCCCCTACAGCCAGCCAGCAGGGCTATTTTGGAAGCTTGTAGACCCTCTTGGAATCGGAGCTTCACTGGAGGAAGTAGAGTCCCTAGGGGAAGGCTTTTAGATTTTTGGAGCCCACTTTCTGTCCTGGACTGAGGAGACAATGTGACAGATGGCTCAGGCTCCTGACTTCATGCCATTCCCTGCCATGGTTGACTGTGTTTTTCTTAAACTCTAAACCAAAAGAAACTCTTCCTCCCTCAGTATGCTTCTTCTCAGGTATGTGATCCCAGCAATTCCAAGGTCTTACATCACTAAATGGAAGATTTCAGAGATAAATTATTTGTATGTGTTGGACTGTGTGTTTGTTCTGCTGCACACACACACACACACACACACACACACACACACAGAGAGAGAGAATGTGATTCATTTGTTTGTGTAGAGCATCCATGTCATATATGCTGTGGCTCTATTAGTCACTCAGGACCCATCCTACTATGCAACTGCTGTCCTAGTACTGCCATGATTACATTCAAGTAATTATTTTCCAGCTAACAATGGACTTGAAATACCAAAGCATCAGTGCTGGCAACTCAAAAACACCACAGAGAAGCCTGGCATGGAGGCAGGGGAATGGTTTCCTTTAAGTGCAAATGTAAAAGTGGTTGACATAAAAAAAAATGTATATCGAGGTTGCTAAGATTCAGTGGCAAGTTATTAATCCCTTACCTTATATAATGCTTAAACTTGAGATGAGTATATATGTATAGGAAAAAAGCTGAATATAGAAGGTTTTGGTACTAACCAAGATTTCAGGCATCTAAGTGAGGTTTTAGGACACATCCTGTGGGGACCAAGGATGCAGCTCAGTGGTAGACAGCTTGCCTTGCCTATACAGGCCCTAGGTTGAGTCCCCACTGTCACAAGAAGAGGATGGATTTAGTGAGCATATGAGTGAGGCTTACTGTTTAGCTCTTTCCAAGCAACTTTTAGACAGAAGCTGGTAATTCCATGGGTCCACAGCCTGCAGACAAGACAACCTCCAAAGGCTTTCGGTGTGTTTAATTCAACCATGATTTACAGAGAATGTGCTAGGAAGGGAATCTGGGAGACAAGTGAAATACAAGAGAATAAAATAATAATGACTCCTAGTAACTGGTGGAAACCTAAGACCAGCATAAAAAAATAATGAGGCAGTATGTGGCCTCCGTTAGGAAGAATTGTCAAGGGACGCTTGTCTGGCCTGGTGACATCTGATCACATGATCTGGAACATGACAAGGCACCAGTCATGAGAAAAGAGTTGGGGTTGGGAGCAAGGGGGGGGGCTTTCTGGGCAGAAACAACCTTCCCAAAGGCTCTGAGGCAGGGCCAGCATGGTGTGCTTAAAGACCTTTACAGCTGAGGATGTAAGGAGGGTAAACTGTAGGCAGACAGAGCAACATTTCCATTGGGTTATCACAAGTCTGAGAACTGTACACAGCCTCCAAATGGATAAAGGATGAAATTCAGAGATAACTATGCAAGAGATACGCACTTAAGTGACATCGGCATAGAGATGTTCCAAACCCGGGAGAGGGAAAATTAAAAGAAAAAGAAAGAAAGAGGAGGACCCCTAGAGCAAGTCCTTAGATACATCACCACTGAGCTTCGGCCCAGGAAAAAAGAGGCAAGGGATTAGGAGCTGCAGACAAGCAGGGCCTAGTGGCATCATACAACCCAGAGGAGAAAGGACTTGGCCAAGCAGGGAGGGGCTGCTCCTGAGAGTGGAGAAGGTAAGGTGAGAGAGGACATGCAGCCACGGATCTGACAACAGTCACCATAGATTTCATTTCTGTCCCCCAAATCATCTGTTTGTTTTGCAGTAGTGAATCACTCTGTAGTCCAGCATGGCCTGATACTCTCTCTATAGTCCAGGCTAGCCTTGTCCTTCTGAGAACCCCTCCTACTAAGTGCCAACAGGTGTCTCCTCTTGTCCTCACACCCTGCTGCCAAAGCTTATACTGAAACTAACTCTCAATGTAATGGCATCAGGAGGTGGGGACTTGAGAAGGTTATTAGGAGCCCTCTCGAAGGGGATTACTATCTTTATAAAAGGAAGCCCAGAGAGTTTTTTCGGCCTTCTACCACCTGATGTTATAGGGAGATAGCAGAAACCTACAAGTGGGCCCGTACCAAACACTGAACATACTAGTATCTTGATCTTAAACTTCCCAAGTGTCAGCCTCACAAGAAACGCGCTTCTGTTATGTATTACGTCTAAACACTTAATCTGTGGCATTCTATTATAGCAGTCAAAAGAGATAAAGAGGGATGAAAAGAAAAGCTGAGGTGTAGCTGTTGGTGTGGAGGCCACTGGGATGAAATGAGGGACCAAAAGGTGAATTGGGAAGAGCATGTGAAGACAATCGTTTCTAGAATTTGTCTGCCAAGAGAAAGGGAGAAGAGTGAAATGAGCTGGAAGGCAAGTTGATCATTATCATCAAGGACTCGCTCCTCAAGTTTCACAGGTGGCCTCTGTTTCCCACCTCTGAATGCTGGGCTTGACTCAGTGACTCAACAGGGCTTGAAGGGAGTACAAATACGCCCAGAGCAGGGGTTTAAAATCGGCTGGCTGAGCTTGTGGTCTTCCTTGCTGTGCCTTTCCCTATGAGAACAGACTATGGGCAGCCTCTGGATGAAGGATGATAAGCAACACTCACAATTTATAACTGGGGTTCGGCTTAGATTTGTGGAACCCTAGAGGACACACAAGCCGACAATAAACACAAAAACAGCACACAAATGTTTGCTGTATACCACTGTGGTTACTTTTGTGAAGCACTGTTGTGCCTATAGCTGCCCGAGACAAGGATAAGTATGCTACTAGGTAGAATTGGTTTAGCATAAGTGATACTATATATATATATGTAAATATATATTATATGTAATATATATATATAGAGAGAATACACACACACACACATACATATATATTTTCAAGATAGGTTTTCTCTGTGTAGCCTTGACTGTCCTAGACACACTTTGTGGACTGGGCTGGCCTCAAACTCACAGAGATCCGCCTGCCTCTGTCTCTCTGAGTGCTGGGATTACAAGTACCTGGCAGAGTATATTCTTAAACTAATAAGAATGACACATTGAAAAAAGAAAGGATTCTGATACCTATGGTAGAGAAAATAGATTTGGGAGGGCAATGCCCATGGACAAAAGAAGATGAAATTCTGGGGAGAAGTGAGAGAGTTTTGGTAAGAGAAGCAGTACTTCCTCCATCATAACCGGAAGGGAACAAAGGTGGACGTGGATGTGAGCAACGTAAAGGTATGGTGGAAGAAAGATGAGTAGCTTAGCTCAGATAGGCTCAAATTTCTCAATGAACAAGAACAACAAAGTTCCTCAATGGAGACTGTCGTAGTGGTGAGGGGGTGTCTCATTGCCTGCTGTTTGCCTTTCCTTAAATGTCTTTCTAATTTTCTCCACTCATCTAAATTCTAAGCTCTCCTCCCAGAAAGCCTCCCATGACTACACTATTCTGCAAGGGTGCCTCCCTTTTCCTAGAGCAGCTGTTACCTCCTCCTGGTCCAGCGTTTAATTGGCTGTCTTGTCTGACCCTTCTGCTGGACTTGAATTTGAGAGGCAAGGTAGTCATTTGCTTGTCATTCACTTCTTTAGAACCTCCCCTTCCCCCACCCACTACAGCGATGTGGTGGTGATGGTTTCACAGAGGACACTTAATAGTCACTTATTAACTGGCTCTAGAGGAAAAGGCGTTTGTCTGTCACTGTTTTCCTCTTACAGAATAGCCAGCCTGGACCAAAATAATTCAAGCAAGACCAGCTGTTAAAAGTTAGCCACCAGAACTACTGCTTCTGGGGACAGACATATTTGGGGGATGGGGGGCTTATTTTCTCTCCTCAAGTCTTATGCCAACTTCCCTGAAGCCTAGTCCATTTTCTTTTCTTGACTGCTTCAAAAATTCTTTCATCAATTCTGCCTTGGACATCCTGACATCTTCCCTGGGAAAAAAAGGAAGGTTGCTCTCTGGTTTTTCTTCAACGCCACTGCTCAAAGGGCTTTCTGTTTTATTTTTAATGAAACAAAAACCACCCTGTCTGACAGTGATGTTACACAGCCTATATTTCATGCAAGGGGTCCCAGAAATAACAAGCAACTGGGTCTTCACTCCATCCCAACACTGCAGATCTTATATACGGCTGAGAGAACAAACTTGTTCTCGAGGGCCCTGCTAGTCCGAGACAGGGTAGCAGAGTGGAATTTGCAGGCCCAGTTGACAGTTTCAAAAGGTTCTATGTCACCATCTTTAACACTCATCAAAGTTCTGAATAGAGGAAACAGGACTGGTCCAGAGAATAATACTATTGCTTGGCAACAGGGCCACAGTAGGCAGACAAATCTGATGAGGTTAATCTCTTCCTCATCTGCTTGAGGGCTATAGTACAGGGTCCCAGTTTCCTATTATTTCCAGACACTATAATTATGAAACCTGTCTTCTCCTCTTCCTCCCTTCCTTGTCCTCCTCCTCCTCTGAGTGTCCCATGAGAGGCCTGCTGGTCCAGGGAAAGGCTGAATGATGGCCCTCTTATGAAGTCCTGGAAGCACCATACTTTTGCATTTTAGTAATAAAAAAAAAAAAATAACATGACTTTGGGTATTTCCCCCACTGAGATATAAGTCCCCTGAGTCTAAAGCTACATCCTTTCCCTGCATTTCTTCTCCATCAGAATCCTAGCTACATGTAGATGCCCAGTAAATGGTCCTAGGTTCAACCAGTGTAGGCAGGCAGAATATTTGATCTGTCTGTGAAGAGTCCAGCTCTTGCCAAACAATGGAGCCTCAGGCTGTCATCGCTCAGGAATGCTCTCCTCCCCAATGAAGATAACATCAAAATAATGACCTCCAAGTGCTATAAGGATGGAATTGAAGCATGCATGCTTTACAAACTGGCAAAATATCCTTAAAGTGTTTAAAAGTCTGTGCTGATTCAGAACTAACTCTCAAAGGCCATGGTATAACTCCCAAAAATTTGATTCATATTTCAAACAGACTCTCTATATTTTCCCTTCCCTCTTTTGTAAAGGAAATAATGTCTTCCACCTTCATCGGTAGAGATGCTTCAGTCCTGGCAGAAGGGATTCATATCTGTGGACTATGGCAGGTTCTCAGGGCCCTCAATTACAGAAAACAGACAAGGGCTTGGCAAACCATGAGCTCAAAGTCTAAGTCCTCTCTACCACCTGTTTATGCAACAGATGAGCAGAGGGGGTCGTTTTTAACATTTTAATTGGTTAGAAAAAAATAAAAAGATGAATAGTTTGACACATAAAATCATATGAAATTCAAATTAGGGTGTCCATAAATAAAGCTTTATTGGAACACAGCCATGCTCACTCTTTCACACACTAACTGGTGGCTGCTTTGGTGCCATATGAGTAGAGCTAAGCAGCTGCAACAGCGGCCATATGGCCTAGGAAGCCAAAAACATTTACTAATTGGTTCTTTAATAAAGACAGAAATTGCCAACCTCTAAAACAAATCATCTCTTCACTTGCCCCAAAACCACTTCTGTGTGTCTCCCACTCTCTTTAAGAGAGTTCCTTAGTCTCTGTGGGCTGCTCTGCTGAGATAGTCCAAGTAGGTAGTTGATAAACAGTTGACACGTACTTGTCATAGTTCTGGACTCCACGGGCTTCCTGGTTAACAGACAGCTCTCTTCTAGGTATAACCTCACCAAAAGGAAGGGTGAGGGAGCTCTTTGGGGCTGTTTTTAAAATTAATTCAATTTACATCTTGGTCATAGGCCCCTCTCTCCTCTCCTCCCAGTCCCCCCCTCACTCTCACAGTCTCTCTCCCCTATTCCTCAGAATAGGGGAAGCCCTTACTCAGACACCCCAGCTCATCTATTCACATGAGGACTGACTTCGTCTTCTTCCCCGTGGCCTGGTAGGGAAGTCCCATCAGAGAGAAGTAATCAAAAAGCAGGAAACATAATCTATGTCAGAGATATCTCCCACCCCACCTTCCAAACTAGTGAGCTGACATGAAGCCTAAGATGCCCATTGGACTTATCTTCTTGGGGTCTGTACATTGTAGTATGCCTATCCTTACTATATAACTAAAATCTGCTTAAAAATGAGTACATACGATGTGTGTCTTTCTGGGTCTGTTATCTCATTCAGGATGATTTGTTATACTTTCATCCATTTGTCTGCAAATTTTTTGATTTCCTTGTTTTTAATGGCTGAGTAGTAGTACTGTTGTGTAAGTGTACCACAGTTTCTTTATCTGTTCTTCAGTTTAGGGATATCTAGGTTGTTTCCAGATTCTGGCTATTATGAATAAAGCTGCTATGAACATGGCTGAGCAAATGTCCTTGTATGGTGGAGCATCTTTTGGGTATATGCTCAGGAGTGGTATAGCTGTCTTTTGAGGTAGAACTATTGCCAGTTTTCTGAGAAAGCACCAGACTGATTTCCAGAGAGGTTGTACAAGTTTGCACTCCCACCAGCAATGGAGGAATGTTCCCCTTTCTCTACATCCTAGCCAGCATGTGCTGTCACTTGAGTCTTTGATCTTGGCCATTCTGACAGGTGTAAGATGGAATTTCAAGAGTTGTTTTTATTTGCATTTCCCAGATAACTAAGGACGTTGAACATTTCTTTAAGTGCTTCTCCACCATTCATGACTCCTCTGTTGAAAATTCTCTACCTCTGTATCCCATTTTTAACTAGATTACTTAGTTTTCTGGCATTTAATTTCTTGAGTTCTTTATATATTCTGGATATTAACCCTTTGTCAGACATAGAATTGGTGAAGATCTTTTCCCAATCTGTAGGATGTCATTTTGTTCTGCTGACAGTGTCCTTTCCTTTACAATTAGCTTTTCAGTTTCGTGAGGTCCCATTTATTAATTGTAGATCTTAGAGCCTGAGCTGTTGGTATTCTGTTCAGGAAGTTGTCCCCTGCACCAATGAGTTCAAGGCTGGCCCTGAAACCCCCAGAGAAGGCCCTGAAATCGGTGGGGCGGTTCCAGCCCTTGCTCATCTGGCCACTCCTGTCTGCGTACTAGGCTCCTGATGTGGGCCTCCAGCTCCAGGAGGAGCAAGTAGAGGGGCTTAGCCCTCCCCGCCCCAGTGCCTTTCCTCTCAGAAGCCATTCTAACTGGTAACAAGCCCTGATTCTGTAGTTAAGGACAAGGTTTTGTGTGAGGCAGGAAGAGACATGAAGAATCCAAGGGAGGAGCCAGGTGTGAATTTGGAGGAAAGCCTCTGGGAGCATCTAGGTTAGCCATCAGAACACCACATATGTACAGGCAGGGAGCTTTTTTGTGCACAGAGGAAAGAAAAGCAGGCTGCCCGGCTGGCCTGGCTTGAGTCTGTTCTGATGAACAGGCCACTAGAGTGTCCTCTGGCAGATTTAGTGTATCTGGTGTTATATAGAGGTCTTTGATCCACTTGGACTTGAGTTTTGTGCAGGGTGATAAATATGGCTCTATTTGCATTTTTCTACATGTAGACATCCAGTTGAACCAGCACCATTTGTTGAAGATGCTGTCTTTGAAAAAAAAAAAAAAAACATTGTATAGTTTTGGCTCCTTCGTTAAAAATCAGATGTGCACAGTTGCGTGGTTGGGGATGATCAGATCCAGAGTCCCCATGGCCATCTCTCAGGTCTAGAAGTCATGAACTGTGAACCCCCCTGCCATTTCCACAAACTCTTATCTGTGGACTATGGTAGGTTCTCAGGGCCCTCATAGAATGCTGACCCCCAAGTCCAGGGACCCTCTACTCCAGCAGCCAGCCATCAGATCCCTCCCACTACCCCGAGGGCAGTGTCTGGATTCCTGGGACAGTATCCCAACCACCAAACCACTGTTGTGCTGGTCCTTCTCTGGGGCTTTATAAGGAAGGGTACTAACCTATTCCTAAGGGATCCACCCTCATGATCTAATCACCTAAAAAAGCCTCATATTCTAGTTCTATCATACTAGAAGTTAGGATTCTAAAGCATGAACTTGGCAGTTGTGAATACCAGCATTCAATATATAGTGGAGAAACATAGGCAGAATGAATCACATGTAAGAGGCAATGGTAAATGTGCCAGGATTCAGCCATCACAGGGAGAATGCTCGGGTAGATAACCAGAAGGTACATGTGATCAAATCCAGAGCTATGATAATGAGGGGCTGTAAGGATGCTTCTCACAGCTACAAGAAATGTACCTAGTACTAAACATTCATCTGAACCCATGGCTATCTGAGCTGTCACAGGACATGAGTCACCTGTCATTATGTATATTCAAAGGACTGCTATAAACATGAATGCACAGTGAGCGTAGGAGCAGGGATCCAGTGACCATTCAGAAGTCACTCATCTTGCAAAGACATTTGTAAGTATCTGTCTACAGTTGTAGGCTCCTGGATGCCATGTTTGTACAACCTGACCCAACAACAGTTCATTGGACCAAGAATATTCTCTGCCTCAGGCTATGTCGAATGGGGTTCTTTATCTAAGACCCTGAGAAGTCAGGAAAAAAACAATGAGGGGTGGGAAAAGTGATCTGCTTGTGGCTGTCTGTATTGTATTTCTGCCCAGCAGAGGTGTGAGGAGCTTGGCAGTGGGCTGAGGAGCAAAGAAGATTCTACGCTAGGAAAGAGAAATAAAGCGGACATATAGTGAAAAGGAGAGGGGCAAGATGGGAAAAGTTCTTTCTGGATAGCCACCAGCATTCTGGTCCCTGTCTTCAAACTTTTCATGAGGTTTGGCTTTCCTGACAACACAAAATACTACAAAATAGTGTCACATTGGTGCTATTGTGATACTATTTTTAGTGTCTCTGCTATTATTAGTATGGTACTAATAATATCTGGCTGGCTTGCGATAGATTCTCTTGCTTATAACTCAGAACCTTTTAGATGATGTTATTTTGGAGGAAGGGGCTCAAATCTCGAGAGCCTGGCATTGGTCTTTGTGTCTTTCAACCCTGGGAGTCTAGGATTCTACCAGCCTACCTCTTAGAAATGGCATCTGAGGATTGTGAGACCGTGCCTCCCAAGCAGAGACCATATATACAGCACGGCACGTGCACATACCCTGTTCACATCTCTCTCTCCTTTTTAGAAAATGGATAACAGGAATCTATCATGCCACGTCGTGCTGGGGAGTAATGAATAGCACTGTTAACAAATGACAAGTGCTAGGTTTCTTATTATTATCTATCATGTATACATCACTTTATTTCTGAAGCTTCAAGCAGGTGTGGAATGCAAATGGACTGAGAAACACTTTCACAGATTTGCTGCCTCCTGTAAGGAAAATGAACCTTAAGTTTGGAACACCATCACTGCTAGGCTCTTCTGAGTCCTGCTCACTAACTTGAGTAGGATTTGACAGGGCTCACTCAAGCCTGGGAATTCATCAGAAAGCGACTGAATCTAGGTCATTTGTGTGTTATGGTACAGTCAAGCTCTGCTCCAGCTGCATATTTAACCCAGCCCCACCGGGAGACCACAGCTGTTTTTGAGATCAGAACCATAGAAATTGAACATGAGCAATGTGTGGCCATATGTTCTCCATCACTCACTTTGCTGCAACAAGGAGATGGTCTTGGGCCACCCCTGATTCCATTTATTCCATATGTCAGACTTCCCAGTCACCAGGTGCCTCTCAGTTTCCTCCCTCTTTAATTATTTGTAAAGGAAGAATGAAAGCATATTGTTCTATAGAGGCTGAAGCTGATATTGTGACTGGAAGACATCAGCTGTCTCCACTTCAGCTTTAATGCCTCTACAGAGCCTGACTAGATGGGGCCCTCAAGTTGGGGCAAGAGATAGTATAGGAGGGATTGAGATCTACGTATATTATTACTTCAATAATATAGGCAGTCATCCAGATCCTCTTTTCTGGCAGTGGCTCTTCTACCCAATAAGCACACAGGTCAAGATATCAGATCAGGGACATAGTAAATGAAAATCAAAAAGAGGTTAAGTCTATACCAAAAAAAACCATCAGGCAAAGGTCCCATGTGCAATAAAATTAGTGAAATCACCATACTCTGTCTATATCACAGGGTACAAATGGCACATCAAGTCAAAGGGTTACTAGTCATAAAAGTGCAGTAGGACTGGGCAAAATAATAAAGGTGGTAGAGAGTCACTGTAGGGTCACAGGGCCCCAGGCAGCTGTTAGAGTCTATTCATGTCAGCCTTGTTCTAGTCACGCACATACATGTGTCTCAGCTCTAAAGAGCTGCAAGCTGAGTATGAGTCCCCAACATTGGTTCTGTGCTACTCCTGACCACCCTGGTGCTCAGAGAAAGGAAATCATCCCAGAGAAGGATTGGCCTCTTACTTTTTCCTTCTCCTAAGGATGTTTCTGGACCCTAAAATGTCACTTGCTATTCATCAGGACAAGGAATGATGACCCAAGGTCAATGAAAGATTTAAAGTTCTTGTCCTCCATGGAGAGAGAGCAGACTACCTAAGAGAAAGAAAGAAAGAAAGAAAGAAAGAAAGAAAGAAAGAAAGAAAGAAAGAAAGGAAGGAAGGAAGGAAGGAAGGAAGGAAGGAAGGAAGGAAGGAAGGAAGGAAAGAAAATTATATTTCTAAGATCAGTTATTTAATACATTAATCTTTCTCAGGCTATGTCTCAAGAGCAGTTATTGAGATATCTCATTACACAAACTCCTTCCATTAGAAAAAGGTTCCTAGAGCGGTTGCAAGACTTGTGGCTGAGGAAGAGGCCCTTTACCTGCTCAGAAAAGACCCCTGTGCCCAGATTTTTTGGTTCTGTTGCTCTCCTTGTGGAGCTCCTGTCCGCTCCAGGTCTTTTTATCTCCCCCTTCTTTCATAAGATTCCCTGCGCTCTGCCCAAAGTTTGGCTATGAGTCTCAGCAAATGTCTGTTGTGATCGCAAGAGTCCTAAATCAGAAGGAAGAGGCAGCCTGGAGGCTTCCCTTTCTTTGACTTACGGCTTCTTACCCATCCCCATCTCCAAAGCCAACAACAATGAGCCCAGTCTTTTCTCCCTTCAAACCTCCGCCTCTGCTGACTCTTCCTTCTGATTTAGGACTCTCATGATCACAACAGACTCACCTAGACCACTCGGAATGGTCTCCTTATTTTAAGATCAGCTGCTTAGCAACTTAATTCCATCTGGAAGCTTGACTTCTTCCTGGCAAATGACCTCATTCACAGTTTCTGGGAAGGTGACCATAAGATGGTGGATGGCACCCTTTCTACCTAACACACAGTATCTCTCTCAGAATAGCTAAGAGACAGTTTCCCTGGCTTCCTGAGCATATGACCTTGGCCAAGGCCATTGTCACTTTGGTTTCCTCCTCTACAATTGAGAGCTTTTGTCTACAAAGATCTTTAATCCCTATAATTTTATGGAATTAAGGTTAATAATCATTAAGAGATTAACTTTGGTTTCATTACAGTTTTCAAAACCCTTGCCATGCTTTGTCGTTATTTGATCCCCTTATCAGTCCTGAAATACACACAGGGAATGTATTCCTATTTATCTCCAGTTTATAGAAGTGTAACTTGATGGTCAAATAAATGATTTATACAAGATCCTACCATTAAAATGTAGCAGTCCTATTCTCCCCTGAAGTCTTAAACCCAGAAGAAATAGCCAGGGTCTCCAGCTGGGAAAGGACATGGAACAGTCTCATGGCCTCTGGATGGTGCCAGCTGATTTCCAGCCCTACTGCTCAGCTAAGATTGGGCAACTAATCACAGCTATGGAAGGGTCTTCCTGCCTCCTGTGTCAAATTCGATGAAAGAGGAAAGATGAAGGTAGTGAGATTTTCCACAAAAACAAAAAACAAAATAGATCACCTAAGCCAGCTGTGGTACCACACGCCTGTAATTCCAGCACAGGGGATGCTGAAGGAGGAGGATAACAAGTTCAAGGTCAGCTACAAAGGGAGACCTCATGTCAAAAACAGGAAGGAAGGAAGCAGGAGGGGGAGAGGACCAGTGAGCAGGCAGGCTATTTATCTGAAAGCTTAGGAGTACATGAGGACATTTGCTGACTCTCAGTTACTGGCATCCATTCCCACACCTTTGGTCTTCTTAGCAGGAACTTGTCTCACCACTCATAAGCCATGTACTTGCTCTGCCCCCTACCCATTGACTCCCTCCATGAGTATTTACTAAGCTTAGTAGTGTACATAATATTTGCATGGGAAATACCTAGGCAATCCAGATGAGGTCCTGCTGTCATGGAGCTATCAAATAAATGGAGAAAATATGGAATAAGATACTTTCTGAGAACATGATAGACTTTGAAAGAATACAAGTTAGTGTCTATTGCAAATGGAGCAAAGCTGTTATCTAGACCTTTTAGTTGGATTACCTAATTCTTTTATTTTAGGATTTTTGGGCCAGTTTTCCTGTGTTCATAGCCTCACCCAGGTAGGTAGGAGTATTACACTCCTAATACTGAGCATTCCTGGTGTCATGAACAATGGTTGTCCACAAAGCAATGATTGGGCCAAGAATTTTCATATAGGGAAAATGGCAGATAGCAAAGAACCCAGAACTGGTGCTTGGAGTTTCAGTTTATATGAATTCAGCATGGACTAGCCAAGTGTCTGCATGGTCTGCAGGGGTTCCTCGCTGGTGGTGAACTGAGGCGACCTCACCACTGTTCTTGATGATCTCCTCCATCTCTAACACTGTGTGTCCTGACCTCCATAACAATGCCAGAGCCTCTCGGAACAATGCTGCTGGGGATGAGTAATCTCAAGCTGGTATCAATCACATTGTATGTCGCTATTTAAAAACCTGCAAAACAAGCATCTAATGCTTGATCTGGATCCATCCTGTATCCTCGAGGGATATGCAAGCTGCACACTCAGCGAATGCACGGCCATTCTGCAGACAAACACTCCACTGCCTAATAAAAGTTAGTGATTTGAGAGGATGCTGATTTTACCTGGAAAAGCTTGCCATGCGCTCCAAGGAGCTCTGCCTCTGTCCTCCATGGCATATTGAGGGCAAGGAAGGCTTTGGGAAAATGACACGAGTGGAACAGAAGCATTTTTGTACCTTCTTATATGTAGGGGGAAGGTGGTGTGCACCATGAAACATACATATATTAGAAAATATATTAGAATTCTATTGATAATACTATCACATGGCTTTTCAAACTGACACATGATAAAGGTCCTCTTCTCTCCTTGTTCATCCTCAGTTCAAAACATCTCTCCCATAGGTGAGCTATTGTAATATTGTGGTATATCTTCCTAAATTGCATATGTGTGTGGATATAAATGTAAATATTCATTCTACTTCCACAACCCCACACACCCCTAACCTCCGTTCATATAAGTTGGCACAGCGTTGCTCTGTATGGTCTAGAGAAGGTGCTATGATAGCCATGGTCTTGTTTTTGGTTTATTAAGCATAGAGCAAGCCCAAGAGTAAATAGCAAGTAGCAGATAGTGAGAAGTAGCAGAGAGCAAAACACCATCAAACTAGGAGCTTGTAGAAATCAATCTGGGAAGCCCCATTGGGGCAGTGAGTGGGAGGTCCCAATTGAGAGTCATCTCCTCTTAGCTGTTCTCTGTTTCCACTATTTCCCTTTTCAGAGCCAAGAACACAGCCTGACTCAGGATAGAGCACCTTTGAGAGACAAGCTTCAGTCTGAAATGGGAAGGCGCCCAGCTTCCAGAGCTTCTAGGCCACTGTCAGAGTCAGCTTTTCCATGAATTCAAACAATACATGACAATGTTCCAATCTTATATATCTATAACAAACTTATCTGTTGTATACATAGCATTGTGTTGTTATCTTGTTTAAGAAACAATGTACTAGATAAAATTATCTATAAATAATATTTCTGCATAGTTTTAATTTCATAAGCAGATTTAACATATCTTTTGGCACATGTATGGTCATACATGCTTTATTTCAGGGAGTTTCCTGTTGTCTTTTATCTATTTTTTCTTTTTCTTATTACAGTTTTTTTTATTATTATTTCATTGCTATCACACAGAATTTTTTTCTTTTTGCTTATTTTTACCTATTGTCTTAATTAGGGTTACTATTGCTCTGATGAAACACCATGATCAAAAACACCTTGGGGAAGGAGGATTTATTTGACTAACACTTCTGCATCACTGTTTATCATAGAGGGAGGTGAGGACAGGAACTCATGCAAGGCAGGAACCTGGAGGCAAGAACCAATGCAGATGCCATGGAGGGTGCTACTTATCAGTTCACTCCTCGTGGCTTGCTCAGCCTGCTTTCTTATAGAACCCATGACCACCAGCCCAGAGGTGGTCCCACCCATAATGGGCTGGGCCCTCCCACATCAGCTACTAATTATGAAAACGCCCTACAAGCTTGCCTACCGCCCAGTCTTATGGAGACATTTTCTTAATTGAGTTTTCCTTCTCACAGATGACTAGCTTATGTTAAGCTGACATAAAACTAGCCAACATGCCTATTAAGGTCATCAGTCCTTGGCCAATTATCATTTTAGTTTATTTATAAAAATTCCTTTGGTTGCTCAGGTGATTTTCCCCCAATTTTTCATCTATATTTTTCTCCCTTTGAGGCTTAGGATTTCAGTTTTGGTGAGAAGAGTCTTCTCAGTTTTCTTCTAGAACTTCTCTGGCTTGGTTTTTACATCAAAAGTTTTATTTTTATTTTGAACAGGGCCAACCCATCTATGCTGGTTTTCTTTTCCATTTCCATTATCTCCTAGATGTTCTTAATTTCTTTCATTTGAATTTTAAAGTAAGTACATACAATTATTTTTATAGTCCTAGGAACCTTTAGTTTTCATTAAATTTATAAGTTAGCTTAAATATGAAGTATTTCATTATCTTGTAAACATGAGATGTTTTCTCTAGATCCCTTTTATATTCTTCCATGATATTTGGGGTTCATTTTCAGATGGGGTCACACAGAATAGTTCTGACTGGCCTAGAACTCATTATTTAGACCAGAGTAACATTGATGTCTTTTAAATCCTCCTGCCTCTGCTTCCCAGTCCCAGGATCAAAGGTGTGCACCATCATGCCTAACCGTGGTTTTCTGTTTTGTTTTGTTCTGTTTTGTTTTGTTTTGTTTTTAATTCTGACATACATCCCCTGTGCTTTCGCCAGGCTGGTTATTAGCAGTTGTTTTTGGTTACTGTAACCTGGAATAAGTTTTCATGCAGTATATTTTGTTTGATGTCTCTAATATAAAAGATAGTAAATTCTTAGAATTTTCACATATTGCTATATCCAGGGACTCACTTGACACATTTTTAGATTAGCTGATTAATTTTTTTGTTTGTTTCCTAACCAGGAAGGCACAATACCTGCATGTAACGACCATCCCACTCCACACCTACCCTGATTCTCTTTTCTAATTGTTTTTCTCTTGTCTGACTGAATTGGTAATTAACACTGGCTAGAAATGAATAATAGTATTAATAATGCAGGTCCTTGTACTTTACTGAAAATTTCTTCAGTGTGTTCCTGTTTAGTGTGACACAGGCTTTTACTGCGGACAGATGCATTTTTAGCACATCAAACCAAAAAGTATCTCAACTACAAAACTCTAGCTATTCTTGTTTTCTTGATTGCATTTTCTCAATTTAAAAAAAATTTAATAATTATCAAACCCAATGTAGTTATGCATGCCTGTCAGCTCAGTACTTGGGAAGTGGAGACAAAGGCAGGAGATTGGATGTAGCTTGGGCTACATCAATGGGGGGAACTTGTCTGGGGTATAGCTAAGGAACAGGCCACTTGTCTGTCATGCACTAAGCCCTGGGTTTAGTCATGAGTACTTTAAGATCATTGGCTTTCCTCATAGGCTTCTTCAGCATCCCCAAAGACATCACAACATGGCTATTTTCTAATGTTCACCAAGGTAGACCTATATCTGTCTTCCAAAAGCAACACCCCCCTCCACCATATGCTCTAGATTCACTGCTTAGACTGCTTTTTCTGTTATTGTTGTTGTTGTTTTAGGGGCTTTTGTTGTTGTTTTCCTTTTGTTCAAGACAGATTTCTCTGTGTAGCCTTGGCTGTCCTGGACTAGATTTATAGACCAGGCTGGCCTCTAACTCACAGAGATTTACCTGTTTCTGTCTCCCTGAGTGCTGAGATTAAAGGTATGCACTGCTTTTTTTTTTTTTTAAGTGACTTTTGTATTTATATTTGTGTGGGGGCTCACTCTTTGGTTTGGTTTTCTTTTTTCTTTTTCTTTTTTCTCTCTCTGTCTCCATCTGCCTTCCCCTCCCTTGTCTTCTGAGACAGGGTTTTTCTATGTAGACCTGGCTGCCCTAGAACTCACTATGTAGAATAGGCTGGCCTCAAACTGAGAGATATGCCTGCCTTTAGAGAGCTGGGATTAAAGGTGCATGCATCAACCAACTAACACTTGGTTTTCTATTCTATGCTTACCTTGGCAGGTGTTACTGTTCATGCTTTCATTCTTCTAACCTTTGCATACTGGAAGCAGGGCAGGGCATTGCACACCTGTAATTTCAATGCTCAGGAAACGGAGAAGAACAGGAGTTCCATGCCAACCTTGGCGACAGGAAACTCTGTTTCAAAAAACAAAACCAAGCAAATCCTCCCCCACCAGGAAAAAGAAAGGGGAGAAAAAGGAATTGTCTATTCCTTTGAAGTGTGAGATAGAATTTTCCATATAAAGTGATGTGCATTGTTCCTTTTAATTTCCTTTGGAGAGATGTGTACACATTTGAAATTTTTATTTTAAGTTTCTGTTCTCTGGAGTCTCTCCTGGTGTCATTCATGTACATCTAGTTTTCTTAGAAAATAATTCAGTTCACCAAGGTGTTCAAATGCAAAACAATGTCATGACTCTGGAAGTTTCCTGTTTATGTCCTTGTTCCCACACATCATTTCTATTTATACATCTGCACACACGCCCACGTTTATTGATTATGTTAACTAGTAGCTTATCTATTGTCTTTCGTCTCAGACAGCTTTGAAATGTATTGCAAGTGCTGTTTTCTGCCTCATTAATTTCCACTTTTCTCTGTTTCTTTCTGCTTTTCCTCTGCTGAGCTTTGTTCTATTCCATTAGAACGCCTTGGCTTAGATGGCTGATCCATGTCATATCATTCCTTCGTGTAAATACTTAGAAAGGCCAGTTTTCCTCTGAGACATGCTTTAGTTACATCACGCCGATGCAGATATTTATTGCTTTTTATAATAATCATCATTTTGCAGAAAATCTATTTCCATTTTTATTTTCCTCTTTGCTCCATGCATTGAATATTTATTTGGTATCACTTGGATTCTGCTTTCAGTCCAGTAGCCTTTTCTGATTTAGCCTTAATTTCTAATTTAATTGCAGTGTAATCTGAGACTATTGCCTATATTTCTCCTCCCTTTGGGGATTTATTGAGGTTATCTCTGTTGCCTAATAGATGGTCAATATTTGCGGATGCTTCGTGGGACTTGAAAAGATATATTTTCTTCATTTAGTCTACCAGATTTGATATTTGCTGGAAAGATCTCCTTTATTACTTATGTTAATTAGGTCTTCCATATTGATTTTTATCTTTTGTCCAGTTATCTGGAGACTGAGACATGGGAGTCAAAGTGATTTACTTCCGGTATGTTTCGATCTGTTTCTTTTCACATCTCCTCGGGTTTCTGTTATTTTCAATCATGCTATTTTTGTCTTCGCTATGGCATGTGCCCATTAGTGGTCCTGCTATGACATGTGTACCCCTTATGCTATAGAGGCCCTTTACCTCCTTGAATGCATTTTCAGTTGAATTCCACTTTGTCTCATGCCAGCTCATGACTACTTCTTATGTCTACATTTATTTTTTATTAACCTTATAAGCATTTACCAGGTGTTTTGTTCTTTCACTCATCCTCCAGCCCTCATGTGTGACTTTCCTTTAGGAATATGTCAATACACGGCATAAAATTGGGTTTTGATTTGTGACCCAATCTGAAAAACTTTTAAAGAAGAGAGTTAAATTCATTTATGTTCAGCAATAAGGCAAGCAGGCCTAGTTCTGGCTCTCATTTTATATTATGTCTTCAGGGATTTTAAGGCATTTTAAATTTTTTTCTTTCTGCCATTGTTTCTCCTGTGTGATTTTTTTTTTCAAGGAATCTTTTAGACTTCAGATACACAGCTGCAAGAAACCTAACCTAGGTCTTTAGACACGGCTTACTAATTCCATAGTTCAGGCAAAATGAACTGATGTGTTTTGCCGTCTTCTTCCTTTCCTTTTTTCCACAAAGGATAGAACAAGGAAGAGTCAGCCAGTTATCAAGGTGCACACGGATGCTTCTCGAGGGGCATTTCTGTGCAAGGAATGAGACAGTGAGCCTTGGCACAGCCTCCAGGCACTGCAGACTTCAGCTTCGCTGCTGTGTCTTTTCTACCACCCGAGGTTAGGCAACAAGACCACCTTTCTAAATGTTCACCGTTTATCACTAAACACCATTGTGTTTATATTTCTTCACCTGCCAGCTCTCAGTCATATCCTCTGACCCCCTGCTATTACAGATTGGGACATTCAGGAACCTCCACTCCCTTCCTCTCCTCGCCCCACCAATATTCGCTGGTGGTGTCATTTATCCACCTTCAGAATATTGACCTTCTCCTTTCTCTGTTGTCCCCACCCTCTTTTCTGTTTCACTCTTGCTTTGCATTGAAAACACTCAGTACTGGCTCTCTGGGTTCAGTCACTGGCTGACGTTTTCCTCTTACTACTGTACTCAGGAAGGCTTGGGAGGACAGTAGCCCCTGAGTTACTGCATGCCCCAAATTGTCTTTATAGAAATAAATTGTTGGTTCACGTGCTCTTTCTCTGCTTATCTTGTAGACGTTGTTCAATGTCATCTAGACATTGACTGTTGCTGCAGAGGAAGCTGGGGCCAATATGATATGTTCTCCTTGTGCGAGACCTCATCTCTTTGCCCTGGCTCCCAGTGGACTCTTTCTTCGTATATACTTTTGTTTCCCAGCATTCTTTTATTAATTCTGAAGTAAGCTCATTGCAAGAGAAGTTCAAACTCTTATAATCCTTCCACACAAATTCCCCAGGTGGTGATACTTAAGAATATTTTTCCATTTTTACAGAGAGGGAGAGAGAAATATACACAAATTGACACAGGGGTACAGATAAGAGATTTTGTTTTTTACATGATTCCCCTTATCACTAAATTGTCTAGCGCATGCCTCCAAAAAACAAGAACTCTCCTCTCATATAACCCCTGAAGAAGACATGACCCACAGACCCCCGTCTGTTTTCTCCCAAATGCCCCAGTGATGTCTCTTTGCCCCATTGGTTCAAAATCCCATGTATCATGTTTTTACATTTGAGTGCATTTTTCATGTGTGAAGCTGTTCTAATTCTGTGTTAATGTTCAATGTTTTCCTTATGACATCTCCACCCACAGGACTCAGCATCCATCAGTAACTCCTGCCGAAGTCAATGTTCACTGTGACGGGCTGGTGTTGAGTACCCAGCTCCATTATTTTATTCTAAGGTGATTGGCTATAATTTTACTTCAAGTTGTTATTCTCTTCTCTCATGTATTTACTGTTTTTTTTTTTTCACCTGGGTGTTCATTCACTTATTCACTCATAGCAGCATGGGCTCTCTCGGCTGTCTATTCTAGACAGCAGGACATAATCTTACATCCTTATTTACCTTAGTGCCCATATCAATTGAGTTTACCCCATGGGGACTCCTTCAAGCTCTTGGACACAATTCTAACTTTTCTCAAGCACTTCCTGACATTTCAGCATAACACGGCTATCTCTTCTATGTGCCCTAAATCAGCCAATTCTCTGCAGCCCTCGGTGACTCGTAGCATAGAATAGTGTTTAGAAAAGAACATTCACCACACTCACTGCTCCTAGAATTCCACTCCCTTAGGCCTTCTCAGCACAAAGAACTAGGAACATTTGCATGTAGATGCATGTATGCCAAGTTTTCATATTCTAATATTGCCTCCCAGATTTTTTCTAGTCTTCTCCTTTCATGTGTGTATAAGTCTCTTCACAGACATGAAAAACATGGCCTCTGGTGTCTTTGTTCAATATCTTGCCTGCCACCTCTGTCTCCACAGCTCTACCCTGCTTCCATGAGAAGGAGAGAGGGTGTCACAAAAGGATTATTCTCTAAGGGTAATCTCTGAAAGTTCCCAACCATTCTGGGTAACCTTTTCTGGCACCCAAATGTCTGCCCTTTTGACATTTAGATTTAAGCCTCCTTGTTTCCATGAAAGCTTTCCTAATTTACATCTTAAGTACTTGTACTATTTTATTATTTTGTGTTTGCCTCCAGGGACCAACATCATGCTTCTTCTAGATCTCCACTGTCTGTCTTCTGCATCCATCATTTCACACTTCTCTAGTTTCTATTACATTTCTCCAGCTTTCTCGGTTTCGTCAGCCATATTCCACACTGTATTTCCCCCAGTGTCTATTTTCCCTCGAGAGCCTTACAACTGCATCTTGGCTGCTGAGACACATTTGCCTTTTTCCTCTCCTCTCATTCTTGCGTTCTGCCAGCCCACATCTCACAGCCTCTTGTCATCCCTTCTGGAATGTGTGCTTCTATTCTACACAAAATGATTTCTTCACCAAGTTCTTTAAATTCATTGTGAGATACTCGATTACATGTTTTACCTGTTCCCTGAGGACATTGTCTTAGGATCCCTTCTTGATTTGGGGGTAACTTTCATGGTGCTTACTGACATTTCCTCTTTAATACTGTTGTGTCTATCCTACCAATGGTTCAGTTTCTTCTTCTTTTATTACTTGTGGTTGTGTGAGGAAGGTTTTCTTGGGCCACTTCTTTGAAGAAAGTTTCTATAATGGGAGGAGAGAGGAAGACCTTCATTTTTTTTAACTAAAGTCTTCTTTATAGGGAAAGCTAACTCTGGCAGGCTAATATATACTGACGCTTCTGGGGAGGTAGAATGTTCTTTATCATGACCCGGTGGTAGTTATACACATATGTAAAAGTTCACCAAACTAAGAAATATTTATGTGTTTCACTGTTTAGGAGAATGTTTAGGAAGAAGGACATGAGGGGCAGAGCTGCCTTTCTGCTGTCACAGATATTGCTACCTGCAAACTGGTGTCTTCTAGATGATTCCTTCTAGCCTTGAGGATCCTCTGCTTCTCTGAAACAATGGCTCAGAAGATGGTTTTGCTCAGTCATGCCCATGTTAGTTCCTGCTTATGGTTTGCATCAGAGGAACATAACTGCAGATCTTTAGGACAGAACTGTTGCCCACACCTCCAGAACATACATTCTGCAGGATGTAGCTCTTAATTTCTACCCCTGTGCCTGATGGCCACTCTCCTATTTAAATCTCCTCGCTTTCTCGCTGCCTGTCTCAAACCCAACCTTTGCCTTTATTTCAGATTCCAGAATTTTTATTTGATCCTCTAATCCCACTGAAAATGACACTTCCAGGCTTCGCTATTGTTTTCCTATTGCTTTTGAAACAGAATCCAAGAGAAAGCAAAACGGTTACTTTGCCCCATCATCCCTGAGGTCCTGGTGGCCTATTCCACTGACCACATCTTAAAATGGCCCCCTCTGAGACTCGGTTGTCCTACTGCAGAATGGGATGGGGAAAAATTGCTGAGTTTCTTGCCAGCTCCTTTTAAAGCCATTAAAGCAAAGTGTGGAAGGACAACGAGACCAAGTAACTGCTGTTGGGAAGTGTTTCCTCAGATCATGTTAAACACACACACACACACACACCATGCACCATTCAGTGATCCCTTCACTCCCCTTCCCACAAGGCTGGAGACCTGCTTTCCTGTAGATCACCAGTCAGGGACAGCTGCTTCCTCAGGTCTAGAATCTTGTGTGAGAGTCCTAGCAACACACACTCAACGCACAAAGACAGAGCAGATTCTCCAGTTTCAATTTGCTAGCCACCCTGTCTCATTTCTCTCTCTGGCTGCTAAAGAAGCAATAGGAACATGCACTGCTTGGCACCATCTGCCTGGCTGTGAGCAAACATGGACTCCCTTAGCCAGGCAGTGTGGTTCAGGAAACACCAAGGAAGCCTCCTGGCTCTGACCCGCTGTGAACTCTGAAGTTTTGAGCTGCAAATGGGCAACACTCAGTTGCCAGGGTCCCAGGACTGCACCCTCACCTACACCAATCACACACATTGACTTTACTAATAGAAGTAACAGATGGGAAAGAAACCCTTCAAAAGCAATCCACTTGCCAAGGACCAAAAGAACATAATGAATGAAGTATGAACCCTAAGGGACTTAAGGTTAGGGGACTGGACACATCACAGGGACAAAACTACACAAATAGGTGTCCCAAGACCCTACCCAGGCTTCCGTCCAGCTAAAAAATATCTCTGCCTGACTTAAAAGCAAACACAAAGGTCTGTTCTTTCTTCCCTATGCTACCTCACCAGGGAAGACCCAAGATGTTAAAGCAGAACGTCAGAAAGGCAATGCTAGCAGAAATCTCGAGTGCCACCCCCCTCCCAAAGGAAAAAAAGAAAAGAGGGGAAAAAGCACCCTTTGATAAAAACAATTCTTTGAAACTGAATGTCCTCTCTCAGAAGGCCCTGTGGAAGGGAGTCAGTGTCCTTGGAGAATGAAGCCTATACAAGCATATAACATTGGAATGCTTTGTCGTGGTTGCCATGGCTGGAGGGTCCAACAAACTCCCAGCCTCTCTCTACTGGCAGCTCCCTGCTCCCTCCTGAGCTCTGCATTTCACAGAAAGCAGCAAATGCAGCACAGTTTACATTCGCACAGTGCTTGGACTAGGGACCAAGGCACAATATTCTGCCATTAGCCAGCCACGTACTCTTGAGAAAGTAACTCCCCTTTGCCTAGCCATGGTAACAACCACTTATACAGCGAGTAGATACAATACAGTCAAAAGCCCCCATGTTCAAGAAGGAAGGGTACCGTTTTTTCCCCTCTGAGCCGAGCTGTTATCTCATCCCTGTTTCCACTCCACTAACATGCTAAGAAAAGGCCTACTGCTTTATCAGTCAGCCACTGCAACACTCAGGTCTGTGATGCAGCTGTTGCTATGGCCAAATACACTCAAGACCTACAGGAATTGGGAGTGGCAGAGGAAACTGGATACGGCAAGCTCTTCCTATAAAACCAAACCAGAGAATGAAAGAGAGTAGAAAGTGACTGACTATATAGCAGCTCTCTAAATGGCCCACATTTTGCCTCTCCACAAGAAACAGATAACAAAAAGCCACCACCCATAGAGTCGGAAAATGCATCATTCCTTGTTCTCAGATGAATTCAGGCTGCTAACAGCATCTCCTTTTTTTAAAAAAAATCAAAAGATGCAGAGTCTCAAGCTTGAGAGGAGCCTGTGGGGATGTGAAGCCATGCCCCTTCTCCTTCCTTGAAGGTGCAAACTGGTTGGGCTTGAGCTCTGTATAATTAAGATGCAAGGGAAATGAACTACACAGAAACACACACGGGCATGGCAACACACACACAGGAACCGGCCCCTCGATCCTGTGGCAGAGAGGACAGACTGTAATGGACGCGATGTGGTACAATCATTAAACATCTCTCCAGCTTATTTGCGTGCGGTGTCTCAATAATGTGTTATGAGGTGTGTTTGTAATTGCTACTGCTGATAGTGGTCCTTGAAAGGGAAATGGAGTGTGTCTAAATGCAGACAAAGCTACTTAGCGCACCAGGACAAGATGAGATGCTCCTCGCAAGGTCCAAATGGGATACTCAGGGCTTCTTCCACCCATGGCTTGGGAGAGAGAGGAGAAAAAGAATAATCTATCTCAATTTTCTCAGCTCCAGAAACAATATTTATAAAATAGAAGGTGATTTCAGAGCTCATTTATTTTCCTGGTTCACAGTCCCCACTCTCTACTGACATCATTTTCTAACCAATTTTACTTCCAACAATCGCAAGAACAGCCTCAATTCTATTTGAAATCGTTAAAAGCAAAGCCATTCTTTTCCTTGTCTTAGGTCCCATCTTTCAAAAAAAAAAAAAAAAAAACAGTTTAATTTCTGCACTGCCCTTTTCCAGAAGCAACATTCTAAGCAGCCACACAGTTTCTTCCATTTCCTTCCTTTACTCCTAATTCCCTATATTTCTATAAATGCGGATACATACAGATTCCTCCCAGCTTCTATCCAATCCAGGGGTCAACAAGCCCAAATGTGTCCTACCTATAGACAGCAATTAATTGTGGGAAAATGTCCTTCAAACAATTGGCATCCTAGAAATGAAACAGCCCATGGATTTTTAAAGTCACAGAAAGACAAACAAACCCATCTTTACTCTCTAGCAGGTGAAAACCAAAATACCACAGGAAATAGCAAACACAAAAACCCTAGAACACACCCTGGCACCATAGGCAAGGAAGCTGTGCATTATGGGGGATGCAGGCACTGGGCCCCCTCCTCCTTGCTGTGTCCTTCCCCTGACCTCCCAGCAGAATGGCCACAGAGGAGAGCCTAGGCTCACACCACATGTTAGTTCTCATGGGAGTCTTGCTAACACTGGGGTTATTACATTTTCTTTTTAGTTCTCAAAAAACTACCTGTTCCAAAAAACGGGAGAGTCGGTGTCAAACTGACTGGCTCCACCCCCAACCCTGCACACCCTTCCGCTCACCCCTCCCAGCAGAAGAGACTGACTTTGCAAAAGACTTTTTTAAATCAACTCTCCTGTATTAGCGTCATGTAAAAAGAATCCCAAAAGGTCAGGTTTACAAAGGTGTGACTCATCCAGACTCCAGTAGTGTGGAGGTAAGACGTGGGAACTAATGACTTAGTCTTCTCTCACTCTCATGTATGTCACTTCTAAGACAGAGTCAGACAAATTGTTCCCACCCCATGACATTCCAGCAGAAGTAGTGGTTTAAAGGATGGAGAATTTGGAGTCTCAAGCAAACACAGGCTCAGACTGTCTGCTTCCTCTCTGAAGTACCAGGGACCCTCTAGGATGGGAATGGACGATGCTTTCCTGTTGTACCCAGAATGCAGAACACAAGCCTATGAAAATCACGGACAAAGCTCTACAGGTTCCCCCAAAACACCAGGTCATGGGGCTTCCCAGGATGACTACTCTTTGTGCCAGGGCAAGAGACATTTACAGCTTACATTTTTTTTTTTTAACCCAGTAATGCCTTGTGCAGTGATGGACATCTGGTAGCTACTACTTGCTGAACATTTGTGAAATCCAATTTAATCATTACTAACAGCAAGGAAGGCAAAAAAGAAGCAAGGGCAGCAAGGATTCACTGCTTGTTCTCCAGGCTGCCTTGAAAGGGGACACCTTTCCTAGAAGCCCCTATGTGGGTTTACTCCTGACTTCAAACTGCAGCCAATCAAACCAAAAATAAACTATAACAAACTACTTCAAACTGCACAGGAGCTCGGCCTTGAACCAATCTCTATGGGATTTCTGGCTTCATCACTGTGACAGTGTAAAGAGCACTGTAAGGGTCTTTGAAAAGGAAGGTACATACAAGTAAAAAGGTACTTTCCTGAAACTCTTTTTTTTCTCCCCAGACAAATGTCCTTATCTGGCGTTTGCCATTTTCCCCTGTGCATGATGGATCCAAGTTTGATTTTCTCCAGTTATTGTATCTGTTTTGTTTCTTGATTGTACTTTATACACTTTCAGTCTTTGTGTGTTTGTGTGTGTGTGCACGCATGCATGTGTGCGCACATGCGATACTCCACCTGCCCTACATAGGTTCTGGGGATCCAAACTTCAGTACTCGTATGACATACGCTTTATCCACTGAGCCAAATGTCTGGTCTCTGGTCTTTAAATTTACCATTTAAATTTTAATTTTTTAAGTAGGCCATGAGATACATTACAACCGACAGTAGTCTCTTAGAGAAAAATGACTTGTGTAATGAGTGTCTTCTCCCCTGCACATTTGCTTCCCCCCCTTCATATTCCTCTCTTTCCCACAGAGGGTCCTCTGTTGTTTTGGTTCTCGTATCCCATTTCAACCACCTTTGCAAAACATATAGTCTTCCCCTACTTTCTGACTCTTGCCTAGGTATCAAAAGCCCTCCCCAATCTTCCTCCCAGAAAGCAATGAACCAGCTCCAATATACAAGAAGGAAAACACTGCCGCTTCTTTTTTAACCTCACCACTGTGTGAGCAGAACCCGTGGTGTCCAACAACACTGTCACGAAAGACCGTGGCCCTCCTCATCAACTCCTAAGATGCTCCTTGGGCCATTTACTCACATGTGACCTGGAATGAGTTCTTTAGCATCTCATAAAATCCCAGCCATACTGCCTAACAAGGTTGGGAGAAGATCTCACACGATGTATAGGGCAGCCATGGCCACAGTGTTTGTACAGAATGGGTGCTACTATGGAAAGGATGAGGCTCTAGAATTAGCTAATTATCATTATAGACCAGAGAATTCAGTGGAGAAGATGGACACTCATTCCTAGTGTTCCATTCTAACCCTCCTGTGAAAGGATACCCCTGGACTAAGTGCCCATGGAATAGGAGTGAAACTGGCACTGCGTTGCTTGCCAGCCTTCACTTTCCTTTATGAAAAGACCTGATCATTTTCACCAATCTGACAGTCTTTGACTTCACTGCAGACCTTCTCCTTATTGCCATCCCCCAGTTCTTGCCTGTGATCCTCAGATGTTCCCCATCATAGCAGTCCATCATTGCATGCTTCTGCAATGGTTGCCGCTGTACATGAAACCTAGAGTCACCTAAGTGACCACAGGGAAAAAATGTAATAAAAAATGTATCTCAATATCCAGTGGTATTGAAATATACAGACTGAATTTTTTTTAAAAATCTATACGAACACTACCCAGTGAACAGAAATCTTTTCCAAACTAAACTCAACAAATGCCTCTCTTAGAATATAGCAGTATCCAAAAGAACTGCAAAGTTTCTACCTCCTCATTTTCTTATTGTATTTTAATCACTTTATCAAGAAATCTAAATATTAAAAAGAATATTTGAGCTGAGGTGTGGTGGCACAGGCCTTTAATTCCAGCTCTTAGGAGGCAGAGGGAAGCAGATATCTGAGTTCCAGAACAGCCACAGCTATGTAGAGAAATCTTGTCTGGAAGGGAAAAAAAGTAAAACAAAAGAATAAGGAAGGAAGGAAAAGAGGATAGAAGGGAAAAAAAGAAAGAAAAGATAGATAAAGAGAGAGAGATTTGCCTGGCAATTTCTGAAAATTCTCTCTTGAAATTTCAGAAATCAATGAGGCAAATCTGGCTTCAAGGAAGGAAGGACAATCCAAATTGTGTCTGTTAGTTTCATGTTCCTTCGAGCTGCTCTCTGGAGCTTAGCAGCTGCTGAGAAGGTATGTAAGAATAGTGAGGCTGCAAGAAACCCAGGTTCTGCAGGGCTGGCTGGAGAAGAATGCTGAGGGAATGGGGGTGGAGGAGCTAGAGAAAAGTAGCAGATAACGGACCATGGTAATGGATGTTCTGAACCCAGGGGATAGTTTCCCCCAGGATGGATGGCTCCCAGGAGAAAGACAGCTTGAGTTGACATGAACACAAGAGAGAATACCCTATATATATATATGTATTAGTGCTGGGAAGCAGGGTTGGAAAGCTAATGGGCAGGCTAACTCTTTTTTTACCCAGGAGTTAGGGTAACTAAGTTCTAGCCTAGGGGAGCTGGCAACCTGCCCCCAAGGTCGAAGAGATAGGCCCACAATGCCATCTCTATTGTCTGTGGATCTCACCTCAAAGCAACCAACAGCTGTGAGCTACATGAAGTGAGCTACCAACAGAAGTGAGCTACGTGAGCTGGTCTTAAGCCCCAGCATATGGACAAAGAAAAAAATCTCAGATAGGACACCAGAAGCCAGAGAGAAGAATGCTTCAAATACAAGGGGAAGCCACTGATGAAACAGAGCTGCTGGAGGAGACAGAGGGTAACTCAAACAAAAAATAATAACATCACTTAATGATATTCAATTACAGCAAAAGAAAGTCTTTCTGGGACTAAAAATCATAATTTTCAAACTCAAAAGCTCAGCAGATGAGTTGCTGAAAAGGATGGTTGCTGTAGAGACCTAAATTAGTGGCTTCAAAGATCAAGCAGAAAAAAAAAAAATATCACAAGAGCAAAAATACAAAGAGACAAAAAATCGAGGGCAAAAAGAAATTTGGAGAACTGACCTTACAGACCTGACTTCTGGATAACAGTCACCTAAGGAAAAGGAAGGGGGATGGAGAAAAGAATCGATGGAAATTAAACAAATAAAAGCAGACATTTTCTCTAGGGTAGAGAAAGGTGTGAGCCTGTAAATGGCACTGGTCTCTGCACAGGAGTTACAGGAAGAGGTGTACATTGAGGTATACATACAGCATCTAAAGATGACAGGGAATTTTCACACATAGCCTACAAAGCAAACAAAAACTAAGCACCATAATTACACGTGGAGCTTCCCTGCCATCTGCAAGGCCTGGATCCGGGAGACAAAGAAAGAAAACACCCACCAACTGCCAGACACCCAAGCCAGGTGTCATCCACCTGCCCAATTTGTACAATAGTTAAAGAAACAAACACAAGAAGGGTTCAGAGAATATAAGACCTACTTAACTCCAGCTTAGGCAACTACTGAAAACCCTGTCCCCCTGCAAAGAAAATAATTTCAGCAGACATCTCAGGGTGGATGAGATGAAAACACCCAACGACAGGGTGCTGTGCCTTCCGATTTGAACAGCTGAGACTAGACAGGTAATAAGTGGAAGTAGGAAATATGTATGATTAATGGGAACACTTGGGGGACAAAGGACGCATTCTGGAAAGAAAGGCTTGACATTTAGCTCTAGAAATGTGAAATGGTCTCAACAATGGAATGAGTCAAAGACTTCAAAGGAAAGAGCAGAGCCTAGGCTTTGGCAAGCACCTTTAGGATGATAAGCTCCTTACAAGAAACTTCTCAAGGGGTAAAGCAACTATGGTTAGAATTATGAACAGTACTGTTAAACAAAGATTTACTAGAGAATAGTGTGTGCAAGGCAAACAACATTTAAATACCTGAGGAACACTGTATATTTACCAGCAAAATGAATATCAAGTTGACACTTAGAAGGAATGAAAGACAAGGTACAACTGTGCATAGTAACAAGCATATCCCAGTATTTTAGACCAAAGGAGTTCTTGTTTACACAGTAGCTTTGAGCAGCGTGGAGGCTTTTCTTCTTTCCTTTTTTTATGGACCAATGATCCTTCAGTCATATTGCCCTGCTAATACTAGAATATTACTAGTTGCATTAATCTGGCAGAAAGACAAGAATATGCTCTTTATGTGAGAGGTTGTATCAGGATATGGCCTTGAACTCATCTTTCTCATCCCATTCTACTGGGCAGAGAAGTGAGCTACGTGCAATAAAGAATGGGATGTGCATCTTGTGTGCCCAAGGAGAAGCTAGAGTTTGTTGAGCAATAAACATCTGAGGACATACTCAACCTTTCTGGCAGATACTTGAATAGAAAATTGCAGCTGGGTCCCCTTGATGCCCTTTAGACAGGCAAAATGAAAAATTTAATATTTATACCAAAGAAATGCTAAGGAAAGAGTTCTATCTTAATTCTCTAAGGGGCATATAGATTGTTCAGTGTTTTATAAATCAATCCTTAACGTCCATTAATATAAAAAGCACAGACTTTCTTTAACTCAGCATTTCCACTTCACAAAATGCATCCCAAAGAAGTAAAGTCCCCAGGATGTAAAAAGCAAATGTGTACTGTAGTTCTGCCTGTGCTGACAAGAAATGAGAGCCAACGTGGATGTCCATGACATGGAAATGGTTGGATAACATAAGTCATATACATACCACAGACTACTACACTAAAAATAAGGGACTGGCTGAAAGAGGATGCCTATCTTACACAGTAAAGCAAAGAGAAAAATGTGAAGAAGCATATATAATAAGATGGTCTCACACTCTTCCTTATAATGATGACCAAAGCAAATCTGTAAATATACGTGTGTGTGTGTGTTGATTACACAGAGATAGAGTTGGTGTGTCTGGATTGTTATGTTGCTTGCCCAAAAGGAAAGGTGAGAGAAAGATCAATGGATGAAATCAAGGAGCAGGTAGTTAAATAAGCTGCAATGGGAAAAACAGAATGGACAGTACCCCATGTATGGAACTCAATCATACTCTTGTTCTAAGAATGTCAATATATATCTTGTTTAAAAAATAGGGCCCTTCTGCAGATTAAATTTTGAATCCTACTTTTGATCTTGGTGCCTCATGCGTGCCCTTCTATCTTTCCTCCATCAAGCCCTTTCCTGGTCCAACCTTAAGACAGATTTTGAGAGAGGTACAGAGGTTCAGTCACATATCCCCTTAAGAGCCTTTGACATAGCTGGTATATGTAAGAAATTTTCTAGTGCCCAAAGACACCAAACAGAAAGTTTATACATAAACTCAGGTCCCCTGAACCCTAATGTTCAGTATACCCCTCCCAAAATAAGGCAGCCCAGGGTGACTTCCAGACATGACCTCTGCCAAAGTTTCCCCAGGAAAGATCCGAGCAGTCCACATGACTTCCCCAGTATGTATCTGTCTAAGAGCAGCTGAGTGAACAAAAGATGAAAATGAATAGTTCAGAAAAGCCAGAATCAACTTTGCTGACAATATGGGAACATTTGCAGTGGCTCTTCTTTAGGCCAAAGGTTAAGAGCAAGGCCTTGCCAAATTCAACTTTCACAAAGGTATCCCTTTAGTCTCAGTTGGCATACCCTGAGTTGTTCAAGTCCATAAGCCCAAACATCTTACTAAACAAAGTCCTCAGCGAGGCACATATAATGTTTCCAACTAGGGAAATCTGTTTACTTTTCAACACACTCTCCTTTCAGAACAAAAATAAGCAGTGGCTTGATTCTCATGCCCCTCCAAGGTTTTACCCACTCTTGGTTTCCAATTGAGCTCTGGATATGTATGCTGAATCTTAAAACCTCTAGAGGACCTGCCTTGCACCTCCTTCTTTCAATCCCTGAAGAACTGACTTCCTGTCCTGTAGCAAGATGCCACAGATGAGGGTTTGTGCTAATAGTCCTTTCAGATGGATCAAGAATTGTGTGGGAGAGTGTGAGATGGTGGGGACCGCTCATCTGTGTTTCTTCTCACAGTACTGCATCCACCAATCCTGCTCAGCTACCTCACCTCAGCAGAGGACAACAGAAGCCTCCTAGCTTGCTAGGAAGTGATGTTTCTGAGCCTAGAGTGAAGAAGCCAAATATTAGGCCATCTTCCAGTTTATGCCACAGCCTATATTCACACAAAAAAGAATGAAGAACCCAGAAGGTGAGTAAAGTTGCGGTGGGTTTGAGAACTAAAGAATGACAGCCAGCACGGGGCTTCTCAAGCTTTCTCTGTAGACACATCACCTAGAGATCTTATTACAAGGCAAATTTTGAATCCGTAGGTCCAGGGTGGCCAGTGATTCTGAATTCCCAACAAACTCACAGGTGACCCACATCCCTGGACCCATGAACTGGATGTTGAGATGCAAAGGTTTAACTTAGGGGTTAGCAAACATCTAAAGAGCCAGATAGAAAAATAAATAGCTTTATGGGATCTATATTCTCTGTTACAACTATTTGCCTCTGCCAAAAGCAACCATGAACAAATTTGTAAAGGAAACATGACTGCATCCCAATAAAACTTTATTGACAATAAAATGTGGATTTTGTATCATTTTCATCATGAAATGTTTTCTCTGTGGTATCTTTTCCAACTCTGACTATCTTGATGCACAGAACAGACAAAAATAGTGGGGGAACTAGGAGAAGATTGGTTTGAAGGCTGATCTTAGGAGTGCACAGAGCCCAGGGTAGGCCTCCATGCTGATGAGATGGAATCTAACACATAGGCTCCTCACTTGGCCTATTTTCTCTGCTGAACTTGGCATTTCCTTTCCCATATCCTTCCACTAGTGCTATGCTTCTGAAAGAGCAGACACTTTGGGGACAAGTGGATCGCAGAAAATGCTTCTTCAAAAAAATCACTAAAATGATTTTAAAAGCCTACTCTAAACCCTCCCTCTCTTAATAAGAGGGCCTGTAGAATAACAGCCTCCCACTTTAGTGAAACAGCTTGAAGGATGAGATTAAACTTCAACCAGAGTTTTCTGAGCTAACAGAAAAGTGGAGTGATCAGGGGAGAAAGTCAACCTTGCAGAACAACTCTGAGCAAATTCAAAAGCAACTGTCACCAACTCTTATCCCCGTGAAGCCCTGAGAAGACTTGCCACATTTCCCTCGCCTCACATTCCACTTTTACTTAAGAGAGAGAAAATATTTCTAGCCTCCTCACAGTCCTTCATCAGGATGCTGCCATCTCCCCCGGGGCACAAGTCTGTCTTCCCAGAGTATTAAGGCAATTGTAAACCATATCCAAGAGGGAGACAGGGTTCTAGGCACAAACGTGGCCAAGAGCCAGCAGAGAGCTACTGTTCCACACTACTGGTCCCTTAGAATTCTTCCTGAGCAAGGAGGGCCAAACCCTAGCTCGGGCACCTGTTGTCCCTACTTCATGCACAATGAAGGCTTTCGCACAGAGCAGTGACCCGGAGCAACCTCGGGCACATGAATTGACCCTCTCTCTCCCCGTGATGGGTAGAGACCCAACCGGGGAGCTCTTTTAAAAAAAAAAAAAAAAACCTCACCCATTTTTCTCACTTACCACTTGCCTCCTGGAACCATGTCCTGGACTTTGGCTTTGTATGTTCTGTCCTAGTGTGGCCATTAATGAGTTCTGCTACCCTGGAAGGGTTATTGGGCTTTTAGTAACCTCAAGCTCTGTATGCATAAAATAAGGATAGAGAACACATTACCTGGCTTAGATGCTGTTTTGTCTGGAAAATAACTGCCAAACAATTATTATGAATGAATGCTCTGGGGTCCACAGCTGACTCTCAGGCTGCCCACCTCATGGTGTGGCTGTAAAGAATGAATGACTTAACAGAGATAATGCCCATAACAGTTCTAAAAAGCAGTCATGTACCCTCTCTCTTGGAATTCTTATCTTTCTACATGAACTCCTGGTGGACAATAGGGGGTCCCCAATGAGGCTCCCTTTATATACTTCATGAAGGATCCCTGAAAGTCACTTATACCATTTAAAAGGGGCACAGTTGGAGCCTTCATAAATCCAATTTCTCTCTCCAAATATCCAAAGTGTACCCCAGGGCTCCTCCAGATGACCCTGCCCACAATGTAAAAGACCATGTAGGGCAGCAAGAACTGGCATCTCTTGCTGTGTGTCTGGGAGCACACAGTCTACCTGCTTATAGGATATGTCCTATTTGGTGAGGATGGGTAGGGAAGTATAGAAAAACCTAAATGCTCACCTCAGCCTCCTTGAATCCAAAATAACAAGTTCCACCAAAAAAAGGGGGGCAGCCAGATAATTTCATTGGCAATTAACCCACGCATGATTTCACTCACACACACAAACACACAGACTCCTATAATTCCTCTCTCTTCACAAATAGTCTGTACCCATGATTTGCACCTGACCCTAAAGTAACATTGACTTCTTCCCTAAGATGACTGCTGCAAGCCATCAAGGGTCCTGACATGACAATATGTGAACCTGAAAGGCAACACACACACTGATTTAATGGAGGCTCAACAAACAAAATGTGCTTCATGTGATGGGGAACTAGGGAGTCGGGGCACAGAAAGGAGAAAGGAAATAACACACTATAAAAAGAAATAAGTATAAAAAGGAGAAGAAAATCTCATAAACACAGTTCATTTATAGTTAATAGCAGGTATTTGTTTTGAGTGCTAATAATCTAATTAGCAGTCAAACCACTGCGTCTTCTATTGTCAGCTGATCTATAATTACTGCTCCATGCTGAGTATTTTCCCCGCACACGATAGCTTTCAACTTCTCAGCACAAACAACCAAATAATTGGTGTTATTATGCTAGATATAGGACGATTCCTCTCTGAGGGGTGATGCTGGGGAGTTTTTTAAGCCATTGACTGCAGCCTTTGTATCTTGAGCATCTGTTGACTAATTCCTCGCCGTTCCCTCTGTAATCAATCCTGAGATGTTTTCAAGCACCTTAGCATGCTCAAGAATGTGAGAGTTTGGAGAATCGCTGTTTGAAAGGTTAAGCCTGGAAGCAGAAACACTCTTTATACTCTGCAGTTGGGCGGTATGAAAGCCCAACATATTTCTCTCTGAAAACATTGTAAAGTTTTTGCCTCGAATATTGCCTCGAATAACTCATTCTAGAAGAGATAGCTTCCTATACAAAACTATCTTGCTCAGAAGTTTATGATGTAATCAAGATGTGTAGAATTTTGGGAACTAGGGGAAGAGCAGGCTTGAGGCTGGCTGCAGCTTCTGAGCTCTTATGTTCAAGAGAGAAGTGGTATGACTAGGCGAGAGAGGGCAGTCTGGGGTGAGCGTGGTGAAGCAGAAAGAGGAGGGGAGCTCTGAAGACAGGGGAACCTGGTTTGGTGTTTCTGTTCTCTGTTTGCGTGTAGAAGCCTGACCTTGAGTAGGTCTTTAATGGATACCCGCAGTACTCACTGTTAGCCTTGAACTCACAGCAGCCTGCCAAGTGCTAAGGTTACAGACTTCCATTCCCATGGATGACCCTGGGTGTTCTGGAAAACAAAAGTAAGGATGCCTCCTATTTTGGGCAAGAGATGAGTAACCTGGAGAGCATTCAGCGGTGACCAGGGCATCAGTACTGCCTCCTTCCTTTTGTCACAGAAGCAAAAGAGAGAGCCCGGTTTCTTTATGTAGGGCATGTTGTTCTGTGTAACTGCATTTCCTGCAATTAAGCCCTTACCTATGAAAAACAGGTGCATTTCAGAGTAGTTGTACTATAAGACAGTACACTGAAATCCTACTCATGGCTCTCGGTGGCCCACACAACCTCTGCCACCCCTGCTTTCCCCCAGGAACCCTTGATTCCTCTGATCCAGCAGCAAATAGGTGAACACTCAGCCCACACTTCAACTAACTGGAAAGCTCTACCACACCAGTTGTTAAATGTCTCTCTGTCTGCAAAAGGGAGCAGGGATTAGGAAACTGCAAAGTCAAACCAACACCTTTCTCCAAAGACTGCCTTACATAGAGATCAGAAAACAGTGGCTATAAAAAGAATAGAGACTACTGCTAGGCTCTGCCCACTAAATGAGATGTTAAGGCCTGAAGTCACACTCCAGCCACACTCTGTTCAGATTTTTTTTTTCCTTTTGAACCTTCCACTGAGGCAGAGCAAACAATGGGAAGGAATATGTAGTCAGTGATAATGCAGATGTGCCCGTGAAATTACCACTCAGATCAGAAACCTGAATGTCCCCAGATCCTCCCCCTAAAATGCTCCTAGCCACTTCTAGCCGCTAATCTCAACCAAAGTCAACCCTGACAGTGACCTCCAACATAAGAGACTAGCTTCGGTATTCTTATATAAGTGTAAGTAGAATCCCAGTTTGCACACCAAATGTGGCCTGCCATCTGCCTTGGCACATCTTACACATAGGATAGATTTTTTTCACATTCATAAATATCTGAAAATATTATTAATGGAAGAAACCATCTCCCCAAATATGAAAAATATATGAAATTCAAATTGTGGTTTCCACATATGATACATTTATTCAAATATAACCACACCTATTCATTTACATACAGCTATTCATTACATACTCTAATGAAAGAGTTGAACAACTGCATTTAAGCCCCCCCCCAAAAAAAAGTTTGCTGACTACAATTTGAATAAATGACAGGCTGAACATCAAGCAATATGCATTTGTATTGGGCTTATTATAGCAGGTTTGAGACTGCAGGATCACAGGGACACACACGTGTTCAACTCTAGTAGACCATGACAAGCAGTTTTCCAAAACATATGTTCAATTTGAAGAGGAAACATAAGAGAAACAATAATCTCAGTCTGAAGCAAGGCAGAGAGACTTGCAGAGTTGATGTGACCAGGAATTGAGCAAACATCCAAACAAACTAACAGCCATCTGGCCTCTGAGTAGAGCGAGAAAGTTCAAGGCTCATCTGCTCACACTCCTTGTACATCTTTCTTAAAAACACATCACCCTTAGATGTTGCCATGCAGAGGAGAAATGTGTGAGAATGAGAACGTCATGTTTCAGTCTGGGATCTTGGAGTAGAGCACCCAAGGCTTGTCCTAACTGTAGTCCTAAGCAGAAGCACCACCCTGAGACTGTCTGTAGTTTACCTGAAGTGTGGCCAGATGACTAGGAAGATGCTAAGTGCCTTGCCTTTGTGCTTTGCTGACTTAAGGGATATTCATTATTCATATCTCCAAGCCAATCTAGAATGAGGAGGGAATCAGCAGTCCATCTGCCAGGCAGAACAAAGCCATCACCAGCCCACCTTCCAGAATAACCTTTCTGGTCTATTTTGTATAAATAGACACAAGCTGGGGCCTTCTGCAACGGAGAAGAGAGGAGCTAAGGGGATGCTAGATGGCCTCTCAACCCGCTTCCCTGAGGTCATCTATCTGCACCTGCCTTTCCTTGCAAGCAGGTTGTGTTCAGCTCTTTCAAATTACATTTTTTCCTCTCAGGAGGGAATTACTTCTGATTGTTTAAGGACCATGTTCATCAGGAAAAGGGGTCAAATCAAGGGTGGACAATCTGTCCTAAGTCTATAATCCTGCTGGCTTCCGAGTCAAGGAAACCTTATGGATAGCAGGGGAAGCTCATCTCCTCTGGCCAGACAGTGCAGGCTGGGAGGGGAGGCGGCTGAGGGTGCACAGGGTCCCCCAAATGAGGCCAACAGAGCTATCTCAAGATGGGACTAGAGGGTACTGTGAAGAGCAGCCTTCCTCCACTTCTTACACCAAATCCGCAACTTCAGCTCCAGCATTCTCCCATGTCACAGGGGTAGGGTGGCCTCTAGGTCCTCCAGACAAACTTAGCGGTTCCTTAATCGCCAGGTCTCTCTGTAGCTAGAAAAGCAACGCTGTGTATATACATGTATATTTTGCCCCACACATGCAGACAGTATACATTTCATTTTTCCCTGGGCAAGGAATCTAACCAGAAGTTGGGCATGTCTATAACAGAAGTAGCATATGCTTTGTAGTCCAAAAAAACCAAGTCCTGGATAGACAGGCTTGCGCAAGTCCCCTCCCTGTATAACCTCAGATTTCTCATAACTTAGAAAACAAGAATATGAGTAACTTCCATCCCACAGGGGCGCAGTAAGGATCAAATGAAGCATCCGTGCAGATAAATGCTTTGTAAACTGTAAAATATCACAGGAAGGGTGGGGGCAAGGAAGCTACCTCTTTATCAGCCTTTGCCTGATTCAGTATTTAATTAGTCAGGTCTTTCAGCCTGTTTCTCTTCTGAAGTCAACCACCTGCCCACCATAAGGACATTAGTCAATTCAGCATCCAGCTGGCAGTCATCAATTGGCCATCTATTAATAGCCAATTATCTGAGAGGCTTAATTAATCCTTGCCTCACATGGTCTGCTCTTCCTGAGATCCTGGGAAACAATGGGCCTCCAATACAGGCACCGTGAATATTTCAATGGCCATCAAGGAATTTGGCAGCCATTATTGCCTGCACGTCGCAGCTGCAAGTGATGGGCACATAAATATTGATTGGACCAGTCTCTCTATGGCTGGGGAGCAGAGAGAGATCGGGAATGGATAGAACAGTTATTGGAGGAATAAGAGATGCTCCGCAAATCTTCAGCCTTGACAACCAAGGGGGAAATTTTCTTTATTTCCACGTCTCCGTTGAGAACAGAAACTATGTGTGGACCGAGGTGGTCAAGATGGGATGGTCCCATCTGCTCTATAGACGTTTCTCACTCTCCTATGACACTGACTAAAACTCAAAATGGTTGTGAGCAGCGGGATCCTCAGCAAAGCAGGCTGTGGAGATCGCTGCTCTCTTCAACAGGCCTTCAAGCCCGCCGGCAGGAACACGCATGCTTGCTCTGTTTGCCTGTGTTTCCTTGAAAGATCTCTAAGTGCTTACAGTTAGGAAGACAGAAGGCAGGAGGAGAATATAATTATTTTTTTTAAGTGGCAAATCATGTCTCCAGGAAATGGTATGCAGAAAAGGCTTTGAACTTGAAATCAGCATTGTCCAGGAGGCTGGGGAATCCGACTTCTCTTATTTCCAGAGATAAGGGCTCCTGCTGACAGAAAGCTGAATGGCTCAGAGTGGCCCGGAGCAGAACTCCCTTCCTTCAAAAAGAACTGCCTCTGTGTCCACAGCAGTCCTGTGGCTCCAAGAACCAGAGTGGCAGGCTGTCCCTGACCTTGGAGCCTGTGGGGAAGCAGTGGGCTTTTGCAGAGTGCAGGGCCCAGGGCCAGATTACCACTGTCTTTCCAGACTCCTCAGTGGGGCTTCTCTCCTCCTTTGGGGCCCTCCACCTTAGGAAGGGCTAGCATTTCAGGGGGTGCGCAGAAGAAAAGCAAAAGAATATGATGAAGCATGGAGGAAAGAGGGCGCCCCAGGTGGCGCTGCGAGGCAGCGACATTTTCGCACACCGCAGCAACCATCTCCTCTCTGCCCCCAGCAGCTTCCCAGCAACTCATTAGGTCCTGTGATAGCAGTGGCTGCTGCCAGATGCAAAGCCTGCTGCCCCAGAAGGTCATTTCAGGCCACTTATTCTGCAACACCGAAGTACTAGAGCCAGCAAATTTCGGAAGCTTCTATAGAACTCTCCAGAACCCCGGTGCTTGCATATCTGTGTGTGTGTGAGCAAGTGTGTCTGTGTGTGTGTTGGGGGGGGGGATGCATGTTCTTTATCCCAAAGGGCTCTTTCTTAATCAGTTCAACATCGAAGGATTCAGAGACTGATTTATTTTTTGGTTAGTCTAGCATTTCTGTTAAAATAATTAAAAGATAAGTAGTAGGAGCTAGGGAATAAATTACTGAGGACACAAATATGAAGGCCTGAGTTTGGATCTCTAGCATCCTTATAAAGATGCCCTTGTAGTCTCAACACTGGGGAGGTAGAAATAGGAAGCTCCCTAGGGCTTTCTGGCTAGCTAGTCTTAGCTGGACCTGGTTTCCAAAAGAAAGCTGGAGGGCAATTAAAGAAGAAACACTGATGTGTCCACCTTTGGCCTTCACACACACACACACACACACACACACACACACGCACACACACACACACCTGCACACCCTCTCACACATAAAAATACAATTATTTATAGCCATAGGGTCTTCTTTCAGAGTTACAACTAACCTGAATCAGCTCTCACTGAAGACAGCGTAATAGGGAACCATCCCTGTAGAGTGTACTGTTCTCAGTTCACAGCTGACAGAGCCAGGAGAAGAAAAAAGCTGAGTTAGTCCTGGCACTGCCAAAGGCAGAAAAAAGACACCCTGGCTGCTGTGTGCGTAAGTGAAGCCATACCGATTCTAACACAGTGGGGGCTCTAAGAAGGGTAGGGATTTACCATGCGGCTCTCATGGGTATCTAGAGGCCACAGAATGGGCAAACCCACCACCTAGCTCAGGATAGCTCAGGCCATGGAAAGAGCCACTGCCAGCTGCAGAGGGCACAGGGCACATCACACTCACCTCCCCGCACAGATGGCCAGGCTATCATTCTGGGTCTCTGGAGTAGGTGTGCCGAAGCCATGGCAGGGCTCATGTTCTCCCGCTAAGAGTCAAACTGAGAGACTGTCCCTGCTTTCTCAGTCGGATTATTTTCCAAAAACACATCGGGGACTTTGTGACACTTTGGGTGAGTGGCAAAACTGCAAACATTAGAAATCAAACCAAGGCACGTAAAGCAGGTCTCTACAAGACTGGTTCCTGGGAGCCTGATGAAGGATAAGATGCGTTTCAGGCATCAGCAGACAGTGGGCTTAGTCTGTCCCTGCTTGGTTTTCAAATGATCTCTGAGGAACAGAAGTGAGCAGCTGACTATTTTTGAGGGACAGGCAGCCCTGAAGAAGGACACCGTATGGACAAACAGAGAGACACTCATTTGCCTTCAGGCTCTATTTGGCCCAGTGAGTTCCCTGTGCATCTAGGGAAGGGAGGGTGAAATTGGACTGTTGATCTTTGTTTTGAAAACTGCCAGACCCTATAGGGAAACAAAGGGTATGTGAGCACCATGCTCCCCAGGCTAAGTCAGAGATACCCCATGCGCACAGACCCTCAAGTCCCTGGGATGGAGCTTCCTGCCAGGGAAGCAAAGGGAGTCAGAGCATAGACAGACCACTGGTTCTGAGGACCAGACAACTGGGTTTTCCAAAAGTCTCTGGATAGTGGATCAATTCAGAGTGGGCCAAAAATGAGCCAGGACAAATTTTCCACAGAGGTGATGAAATGATAGCTCAGGGGTTAAGCATTTTAAATACATAAAAGTACATATTCAAAAATCTAAAAGCTTATTCTAGGAAGTAAAGACAAGCTATTTCCTATGATTCCATCCTCTTTGCATTTTTTTGCAAGCTGTGGGAGCAGGCAGTTCTCCAAGCTACCTGTTTATAGCACCCTAATACCCTGCTCCAGGGAGAGCCTCCGAGGGAAAGTTGGTCCACACCTTGCATGGGTACCTGCAGAGCAAATGAGCAGACAGACCTGCACGTGGTGACAGACTGCCTCTGGTGATGTCAGGGCCAAATCCCCTGGACAGGATCCCATGAGCACACACCAAGTGTCACTAGATTAATAGTGCCCTTCTGTAAAATTCAGAACTTTTTTAATTGGAGAAGTTAACCACTGAATGGAAAAAAGAACAACAGTGTTATATAGTTTAAAGTGCTGTGGTATGCAAATACAACAAAAAGGCAAGCTATGTTCTAATAGCATTTGCTGTGTTTCAAGCACACTCAAAGACATTTGCATAGGCTGGAGGCACTTCACTCAGAGCCTTTACATTCCTAACACTTCCCTCAAAAATTACCCTGTGGCCTGAAGCTCTTGCTTTTACTAAGCCTGTAGACTAAATTTAGTTTCTTGGAAATAAGAGACTAAATAAATTTGTTCCTTTTAAAAAAAAAAATTCTGTCAGTTATTATATAATTTTCCAAATGGCAAACAAATGACAAGAGAGAGGAGATCTAACCATGCCCTTTCCAGGTCTTTTTAAGTGATATGCCTCTAAAAGACAGCTTGACTAAAACACCAAACTCGCCACGTGGTTTTCAATTAGAAATTAGAGAGTTGATGAATAATTTGGGGGTGGTGAGCCAGTATTAAAATCAAATCAACATGAAAAAGTCAGGTTTAAAGAAACCTTTCCAGGTGGGCGCTGTGCCGCACGACCTAATCCCAGCACTCAGGGAGGACACGGAGGCAGACAGATCAATGTGAGTTCGAGGCCAGCCTGGTCTACCAAGTGAGTCCAGGATAGCCGAGGCCACACAGAAAAGCCCTGTTATGAAAACAAACAAACATACAAACAAACAGAAATCATTACTTGAGGAAAAAAAGAAAGCTTTACTTGTGAATAGAGCCAGCCTTTCTTATGTGTGCATGAGGGTAGAGCCCTAGATCCGCCTCAGGATCCACTCCTCAGAAGCTGTAGACACCTTCTCTTGTATTTTGTTTTTGGTTTTTGTTTTTAAGAGGTGTGTGTGTGTGTGTGTGTGTGTGTGTGTGTGTGTATGCGATGTACTCGTTTATGTGAGTGTGTGCACGTGTTTTTAAGAGGTGTGTGTGTGTGTGTGTGTGTGTGCATGTGATGTACTCGTTTATGTGAGTGTGTGTGCGTGAACATATGTATGTGTGTGCATGTGGAGGTCAAAAGAGGTGTTTCCCTCAACCGCTCCCCACCTCAGTTCTTGAAGTGGGCTCCATTACTGAAGCCTGAGCTCAGCAACTTGGCTAGACTGCCCCGCCAGCGAGCTCCAACTCTCCGCCTGTCTCTGCCTTCTCAGACCTAGGATTACAGATGCACACTGCCACAACTGCTTCCCCGCTCTTAGGTAAATGCCGATGAGCCAAAGTCAGGTCTTATGCAGCAAGCACTTCCCCGAGAGAGCCAACTCTCCAACCCCAACCTTGTTCCTGCAGACAAGGTCTTTCACTGGCCTAGAAGTCCCTGTTTCAGTTGGAAATCCTGCCCCTCCCTCAGCAGAACTGGGATTGCAAGAGTGCACTACCATGCCTGACTTTGATGGGGGTGCTGGGCACAGAACTCAGGTCCTCATGCTTGAGCAGCAAGCAGGCAAGCGCTTTACTGAGTTATCAACTCAGTTCCTAGAACCATCCCTTCAGGAAACTGAGAAAAAGATCCAATTACTCTATTTAACCAGAGCCGCAGCACATCTTGTCCTTGTCCACATCACTCAGTCAGTGACGCAATGAGCACTGGGTTATATCAGGCCTGCTGTGAAGACATCATCTCTAGGAGAATGGGGACATTTCATAGCGCAGTGAGGGAAGGAGGGCAAGGACCTGACAGCCTATGACCAGAAACTAACGGTTGTACAGCCTCCAGCCTAGGAGCCCCCTCCCAGAGCTACACCATTCTCAATTCCTCTGAAGATGGGTAGGAAGGCCACTGTTCTCAACTTAGAAATAAGCTGATCCCCATCACCATGCTGGTACTGGAGCATTTAAAGAATACCCCAAAGAGAAGGTCTCAGACGCAAAGTCTCTTCATAAGCATTTCCTCCTGTCTCCTGGTCCTCATTCTCTGCCAAGGGCAAGGCAAAGAATCTGGGATCTCTCCTCCCTAGGGCAAGCCACATGATACCAGGACTCCTTTACCCAAAGCAAGCCATAAAGCTTCCAAAGATTAATCTAACACATTCTCTGACCTCCCTTGTCTGATAGCAGATCTAAGTCCTTCAGTCCATAAAGGGACTCATCCACACCCAGGAAGAAAAGAATGCAGCTCAGATAAGTTCAAGGGATCTAAATCAGCATTCTGTGGGTCATGACCCCCCTATGGGGAAGTGACTGACTCTTTTCACAGCATATATAGCCTACACAGCAGATATTTACATTGTGATTCATAACAGTAGCATAATAGCTATGAAGTAGCAACAGACATAATTTTATGGTTGGGGGTCACCATAACGTAAGGAACTGTATTAAAGGATCACAGCATTAGGAAGGTTGGGGTCCGCTGCTCTAGACAGACAGGTCTTGCTGCTTCCCTACTCCCTTTACCGGCATTGGATTGTACCCTTTCCCCCGTGGTATGTTCTCTTCAGCTATCCCTTCTTCAGCAGGACACACCAGGCCTTTGGGTCTTCAGTCTGAAGGCTTCCATGGCATGTAAAACTACAATCAGTTGACTTTGTTTTACTTTTCTCTCATTAACTTGTCTTTGCTATAGGGATATGGACCACAACTTTATGATAAGTAGGAAAGATACCATTCCACCCCTACCCTGGAAAGAAGCCTCAACAAGAAGAAAGTTTCCCCCAAGGTTTCTGCATATCCAGGAAGAGGCTTCCACCATGGTTGCAAGACAGTTTCCTACAAATGGCTAGTGGACTGAACTCATTCAGAACCTGAGCTTTCCCTCATGGTAGACCAATGTGCCAACTTGGTGTGTTCTTACTGTCAAGAAAACAACCTCAGAGTAAGGATATGGCTCAGTGAATAAAGCACTTGCCTTGAAAGCACAAGGACTTTAGTTCAAATTCCTAAAACCCACATAAATGCAGGACACAACAGACAGCCCATGTCTGAAATCCCAGGGTTCCTACATCAAGATGAAAAGCAGAGACAGAAGAAGGTCCTGAGATCCTGCCACAGTTAGAGCAGGAAAACAGCAAAGGAGACCCAGTCTTAAACATGGCGGAAGGTAAGGACCACATCTACCACTGTTTGCTGGCTTCCACATGCACACCGTGGCACACGTGTGCCTGCACTCACACACATGCTTGCACACACACGCACACTTGGAACTCTCCACAAGTGAAGAAACTCTACATTAGTGGTTCTCAACCTCCCCAATACTGTGACCCTTCAGTACAGTTCCTCATGTTGTAGTGACGCCCAACCATAAAAATGTTTCCTTGCTGCTTCATAACTGTCATTTTGCTACTGTTATGAATCATAATGTTAATATCTGATATGCTACTCCGGGGGGGGGGGGGTGAAGAACCACAGGTTGAGAACAGCTGTTCTAAAAAGTAGTTGATGAGCTCACACTATACACACCTCCACCCTTTCTGAGTCACACACATGTGGAGACTTAAGCGGTAGTTCTAATGCAACAGCAAGGAAGAAAGATGAGGAGAGTGCTCCCCAGAATACTCTCCCCTCCTATTCTTGTCCTGATACTGCCCTTGAACAACCTTTATCATGGCCCAAATATGATCACTCAATCTCATCTGAAAAAAAAATATTATCTCTCTTGCTGCCTGCTGGGAAAATTAAATTAGCTAAGATGTGAAACCGTGTCTGTGGGTTGGTAAAGCGCTGCATGAGGGATTACTACTTCAGGTGTGTAAAGGTCCACACCAGCTTAGGAATGATCACACTCACAGCGAAGGTGACTCATTTGGCCATGTTCACACAAGGCAACAAAACAACAGACGTGCCATTCTCCATCTGTCTCTCAAAGGCATTCTTCCTCTATTTTCCATCTATTCAAAGGCTGTTGTATAGTCACATGACACATTGGCGGACACACTAATTCTAGGACCTTCTCCCAAATCCACAGAATTATGATCTCCATAATAAACCCAAGAATCTCTATGCCAACCAAGCTCTCCAGGTGATTCTAACATGCAGTCCAGCTGGAGGGAATACTGTGTACCTTTAGGCAGGTCATGCAAAGTTTCTGTTCATACCAATCATGGGAAATAAAAGTGTTGTGGGTTCATCTTTCCTGAGACACACACTGTGAAGGAGAGTTTTATGTCAACTTGACACAAACGAAAATCATTGGAGAGGAGGGAACTTCAACTGAGAAAATGCTTCCATAAAACTGGGCTTCAGGCAAGCCTGTGGGACATTTTCTTAATTAGTGATTGGTGGATGAGGGTCCAGCCCATTGTGGGTGGTCCATCCCTGGGCTGGTGGTCCTGGGTTCTATAGTTCTATAAGAAAGCAGGCTGAGCAAACCATGAGGAGCAAGACAGTAAGCAGCACCCCTCCATGGCCTTTGCATCTGCTTCTGTCTCCTGATTGAGTTCCTGTCCTGACTTCCTTCAGTGATGAACAGTGATCTGGAAGTAGAAGCTAAACAAACCCTTTCCTCCCAAACTTTATTTTGGTCATGATGTTTCATCATAGCTATAGTAACCCTAATGAAGGCTCACACACACACTAAGATCTAGAGGGGTGTTCATCCATAAACATATACAGAAGTGTACACAAGGCATATATGCAGACAAATACAAGTGAAAATGGGATGTAGAAAAACACTAACCAAAAAGAGGGGAACGGTACACCTAGTAATAAAATGTGTCCAGATTTCAAGACCTATAGAATAATTGACTCTTTAGAAGGATATGCACAATAAGGAGCGGGTAAAATGTTCAGAAGAAGAGCAGGCTTTTGGACAGACTCCCCACATAAGAGTGCCCATCTGCTTCTGATTCTGCATCAGCAGGGAACTCCCCAGAGCTTAGCCCACTCGCACACAAAATGGACAGGACAGACCCCTCAGAGCAGTACCCAAACCCAGCACTGTGCCAGGTACCTAGCTGCCTGCTGTCACAATGTGTTGAGTACAGACCAGGATAAGAGGTGGGAAAGGAGTAAAGACAATGTGTGCCCCAAAGGAAAAAGAGCTCTTGTCCCAGATCCCTGGGGCAAAACTAAGAATAAGTCAGCTTAAGGTAATGAGATTCAGTACAAAACAGAGAAAGTTCATGTCCCTGCAGGCATCATTAACCGCATCACACAGAGCAGAACCACCTAGGGAAAAAGAAGAAAAAACCGTACAGATCCACGGCCAGGGTCTGCATCAGTGAGAAAATAGATTCTGTGCTACAGAGGCAGCCTGATGGACATGCCAATCGACTTCATCATTTCCCTGCCTAACCACCTCCAATGTCCACGGTCCTTCCGGACTAGACCTGTTCACGCTGCCCCCATCTCACTCCCCTGACCTCCACAGGCTTCATACGGTTTTGTCCCTTCAAACCTGACTTATTCTCCACTTGGGATGCCCTCTGCCTGCTGGCCACCGGTCCATCCTTCTTAGCTTAGCTGCTGGGTCTCCCTCCAGGAAGCTCCAGGCTCAGATGACACCCAGTGCAGTGAGCCTGCTTGGCTGTCAGTCCTGTACGTCCTGGACTACAGATGAGGAAATCCACCCTCCATCTAGGGGCAAATCCTGGATCTCTGCATCCCATGGCATCTAGCGCATAGCCTGGCTCCATGGGTGCTAACTAAATGCTTATGTTGGTCAACTAACACTGCCAAGATTCCAAAACACAAGCGCCAGTGTACATGGTTAAATGAAGAGTCTATAGGGATCCAAGTGGGAAAATTCTGTGGAGGTTTGAGTTCAAATCCAGAACGGTCTAAGGCGAGCTACTTATAGACCCTCGACCTGTCTCCCCTTATAACTATGAAATAAAAACAATATCCAACAACTGCTTATGAAGTAAGCACCCACTATGCACATGCACTCGGCACACAGTAGGCCCTCCCTACTGTACTTAGCGATGAGATCTGCTCTCACTCAACACAGCGGTGTTCCTCTTTCCCACCACGGGCTCCGGCAAGGCTTTCTCCCACTCCTAGAGACTGCCCTGGACTCTTAAAGGTTGTTTAGCTGCCAGCAAATCCCCCAGAGGCCTCGCTCTGTTTCTCCTGTTCCAGACTGTGGAAAAGAAGGATAAGGGCTCTGAATCTCAAGAGAGAGCCAGCAGGGGGAACCTTCCTCTCCTCTGGGCTGCACTGACTGGACAAGAGTTGGAAAAGCCACTTGGATTCCCATTTCCCCAACTCCCTGCCAGTAGGATGGTTTCTGTTCTTATGGGCTCTCCCCTGTAGTGTTCTGAGCGCATTCAACTTTCAACGCAGCGAACGGGCTGGGGAACAGTTGACAGAGCTGGATGGCACCAGGCCAGGTCAGGTGGGCAGGGAAGGCACCCTCTGGGAGCTCGCTAATGTGCGCAGCACACCCGGGTCATCAGCCTCCTCCTCTGGGGCCTGGCAGCAGAGGGAAGGAGCTCCGCGCACATCCACCCGACTTCTCACGGGTGCCAGCATCGCCCAGCCAGCCAACCTCCAGCGACCCTCCCGCGGCACCCACCGACCGCCAGTTCCAGGCTGGCTAGTCCGCAGCACCCCCTCAGCCACCGGACAGCTAGTTAAGTTGGGAGCCGGGCTCTGCCTGCGAGCGCGCGCCCACCACCCACGCCCACTGCCACTTACACACGCCAAGGATCTGGAGACCCCCCAAGCTTCTTAAATTCCTCAAGCACCTCCCCATGGCCGCATCCCGAGCCTGTTACCTGCTCCCGGCATCCAGACCCCTGCTTTGAAACCCTCAAACCCAGCGTGTGGACCGCGCGCCCTCCCACCGGCCAGTGCCCCGCGCCCCGCGCGCCACCAAACCGCATACCTTGGGGGTCTGCACTTCGGGTCCCAGCGGCACCTCCAACTTCCTCTTGGTGACCCAGAAGAAGAGCAGCACGGTGATCCAGAGCACCCCGAAGATGGGTAGCGCCAGGCGGCGAGTCAGGCGCCGCATGGTCCCCTCTGCGTGCACCTCTCGGTGGCGAGGCGTCCCTGGGGCACCCCCCGGCGGTCAGGGGCGGCGGGGCACGAGTCGCCGAGCGCCTCGCTCTAGGGGAAACGCTGCTCCCGGGATCCCGATGTTAGGTGGCGGGATCCTGCCCCGCCCGCTTCAGAGAGAAGCCACAGCCGAGGACGGAGTGGCAAGGAGCCCCGAAGACTACAGAGCCGGCTAGGCAGGGGCGACGGGCAGCTTAGCCTGGCGCCCGATCCAGCCGGAGAGCCGCGGTGGCCGCCGAGATGCTGCTGCGCGCCGCGGCTGCCGTTGCCCTCGGCCGCCGCGAGGGAAACTGACTCGAGCAGCGGGGTAGGTGGAATCTGAGGCTGTGCCGGGCACCCCCGGAGAAGCACGAGGAGGAGGGAGCGCGGAGGGAGGGCGGGCCCGACAGACAGACTGACTCCGAGGGAGAGCGGGGCGGGAGCGAACCCGGCTCGGAGCGGGGGCGCTACTGCCTCCCGCCGACCGACGAAGGAGCACCGTGCTGTTGGGGGACCTTGGAAGCAGCCCCGGAACCATCCTGGGCTGGGGTTGTGCGGGGCGGGGTGGGGCGGGGACGGGTTACGGAGACACTGGCTACACCTAGGCAAGCTGATACTTAAGGACCAACCCGCGCCAGGTGAGGCACTTGCTGGGAGGAGTTCCTGTTTGCTCGGGGCGCTGAGCGTGGTGCTCACACCAGGGGCCCCTAGCCTGGACCCATCACTGGGATAGTGAGGTTGACCAAGATGCTGCCTCAAGTCCAGCTTCACTTGCTTGGCCATTTCAGGGCCAAGGTCGAGTTCAGCCATCTCCCCAGGGTATTTCTTTGCTTTTGAGCAGGTGCCTGACAACTTCCTCTTCTTAATGGAAAACCGAGCCTGTCTAAATTCCACTTGAAAGATGTCCTTTTAAAAATTAAGGCACAATTATCTCCCTGAGGAGTTTTCTCTCCTTGTAAAGTATCAGGGCTTGCTGGAGAGGGGCCTCTAAAGTTAGCACAACTCCAGGAAGCCATGGGAAAGATGGCCTGGAAGTGGGAGCAACTGGTACAAGTGAGTGTCTTTCAAAATCCCTTTCCCAACTGCTTTTAAGAAATACGTCTTCCAGTTATAGACTAAAGTCACTTGGCTGGAGAGACAGGAAAAATTCTGAATCCAGTTTCCACATAGGCCTCAGGCAGGCTGGAATCCTAACCATCTCTCTAGAACACGGAGGAGCAGTTCCTAACCTCGCCTGCCCCACCATCAGGGCAAATCACGGCTGCATCCTGTCCCTTCCCTAAGTTTTAGGCCATTCCTCATCTTAAAATGGATGTGAGCACGGAAATGCCTGAGCGTTCAGAGAGAAAAAGTGAAAGTTTTTTTTGTTTTTTGGTTTTGTTTTGTTTTGTTTTTCTCGAATTCTGGGGAGCAGTGGCCACAGGAGTGACGTTGTTTTAGTTAGAGGGATGCTGGTTCCAAGTTTCAAGTTTCTCCAGATGAGTATGACACAGCAAGTAATACAACTGCCTGCTCCCTGCCATCCTCATTGACAGGCTTGGAATGGGGGCAGCGCCCACACCTGACTGCAGGTTTAAGTTAAGGTGTCAGTCAGCTCTCCAGAATGCCTGCTCCAGTGCCACAGAGCCCTCAAGATGTGCTCAGAAACAGAGGAGCCCACACAAAGCCTTCAGTATTTGGTACCTTGTCTTTCCGGCCATACCGCAGCCCTGCCCAAAGGCCCTGGAGTCCTGGAGCAGGGATATAGGTTAAAAAAAGGGGGGGGGGTTGAAACAGCCGTGGAAATCGAACAGCCAGAAAAGGCTCACCAGCCCATTTCAAGATACAGCGGAGCTGGTGGAGCATGGCACAGACCCCTGCTGCCTTCCCACCCTTGTCTCTGTTGAATCCCTGGCCTCTGAGGGGTTGGGCCCGCTCTCTCCGGTTGTTGCTTTAGACAGGCAAAGGCCTGGATAAATAACTGTCCTGGGAGGGACGGAAGTGGCAAGAGCACTCACTCCTGCAGCTTTCTGAGCTCTGGATTTCTTCCAGGAGCCTCACCCAAGACCCCCCTAGTCCTGGAGCTGCAGAGTGTTCTGTGTCAGCTCTACAGGGAACCCCCCAGCAAGCTGTGGAGGTGCCAGGAGCTCCAGGCAGGAGCTGCAGCACCGGAGTCCATTGCTCAGCGCTCTGCAATGCTGCCTCTGAGTAACAGATGGCAGACAGTTACACAACACCACCGCCAAGCTCCTGAGACGGCACAGCCCCACACCGCCTGCTGCCGAGGCGCTTCATTCGGACTGTTTGGCCTACGGGAAAACCAAGGCCCCGGGATGAGACAACTTCCCAGGGGGCTGTGTAACACTGGGGAGACTAGAGATTTTCTTTTAAAGAGCTTGCTCTCAAACCTTTATCTTTATCTCCCCCTCACATGGGGAAGAGTCCCTGGAGCCTTGAAAGATTTCTAAAGAATCCAACTTTGCTAAGTGCCGTTAACTGACCCAACCACAAGGCACTTTGGTCTAGGTTGCCAGGCCAGTAAGCGCCATGACAATTGGAGTCTTCAAACTTACGGAGGACGAATCTCCATGCTGGTCCCAGCACTGCAGCTCTCCTGATAGCCAACGTATCTAGAGGCCCCCAAGCTTGGACAGATATTTAAAACTGTTTAATAACCAGGTTAGTGGGAGCGGTCGTGGCTCAGTCTGTACAAGGACAAGCTTCTGAGCCCCATTCCCGGAACTCATTTTTAAAAAGAAACTGTACTCCTGTAAACCCAGAGCTGAAGAAGCAGAGACAGGTAGATCCCTAGGGGTGCACTGGCCGGCTAACCTTGTCTGCTTGGGGAGTTCCGGGCCAGTGAGAGACCCTGCCTCAAAAACACAAGATGGATGATACCTGAGAAATAACATCCAAGGTTGTCCTCTGGCCTTTACATGGATGTGTGTGTCCGCTCACACAAGAATGCTCATGCGTACACATCCGCCTAAATAACACAGAGCTCTGTTGATCCCACAGGGGGGATTAACTATATCATTGGTGACTAACACAAACTACTTTTTTTTCTCATCACAAGCAACATAGGGAGGGAAAGCTTTTGGCAAGAAAAATAAAAATAAAAAGTCTGCTCTGAATTAGGACTCTCATTCAGCCTAAATAAATGTACCTCCTTGTTGTGATTCTTCAGCCAGTTCATTTCTCCAGGTTTCTATTTGCCCCTGTGTAGTGTGACATTCTTGCAAAGAAGTCCTCAGTTGATGCATTTAAGGGTCTAACCTTCCCTTTGTCCCTGGATTTAGACTCTCTGTGCCACCCCTTCTGTAGAAGATGTTCTTTCCTCACAGGCGAAGACATTAGAGAGCAAATTGGGTACTGGAGCAGATGTGAGTCATTCGTGTTAGTATAAAAACTATGGAATAAAACCCATTATGGCCCCAGAAAGCTGTGTAAAACGGCATATGGAGCAAGTGTAAGCTGGAAACGGGAGGAAGCTGTGAAGTCCAATGCATATGCTCTCTGGCAGCGTTTGCTGTGGGTTTTCACACTTTGCTTTCGCTTCCCTTAGCTGTCCGCCTGTCACTCTCCTCCAGCTCACTGCACAGCCAGCAGCCTTTGTTCCTTTTGGATCAGATGCTTCAAGTCCCTTCTCCCTGTCCACCGTGAGTTCCTGGGTGGGGGGAGGTGCGTGAAGGTTCTTCTTGGACGTGTGGCTGTGTGCCTATCCTGCCATCTGTACACTTACCAGACCTGTCAGCACCTGGGAGACGCCCCTGAGGCCAGGCCTCACAAAACTTGACCTATTGGGGCTTGGCACTTTTCTGTGGAGGCCTTTACCTCTTCTAGACCAGGTGGAAAGGTGAACAGGGGTCGGGCAGATGGTAACACAATAAGCATGCATGCTGCTCGAGCCCTGGCAGGGTTCCCCAGCAGGAGAGAGAGAGAGAGAGAGAGAGAGAGAGAGAGGATTCAAAGATGTCTGTCTTTATTCCACAGCCCTAGAGGCACAAGCCTTTGAGCCAACCCCTGCCGTGGACCCTGTTCAAGTTTTAGCCGTAAATAATTCATCAGCCCCCTCTGCCTCTATGTACTCGTTTCTTCTCGCCACCATAGATCCTGTGAAAACCACATGTCCTGGGTCTCCTACCAGGACTTTCTTCTGCAGTAGAAATGGAATCATCTGGGCTGAGAGGTGAAGGAGAATGTGCTATTAGCAACCCCCATGCCCACCTTTTCTGCCAAGTTGGTACATCTTTGTCGAAGGAATAAAGCCAGGTGCCTTTCCCTCTCATCTCTGAGGAGTGCATGGGTGGCGCTACCTATGGGGGAAGGCACCTAACAGTCACCTCTTTGGATCTTTATCTATTAACCATTTTACTTTATGCTCCCGCTACCTCAGCCCTTCCCTCCATCTTTTTATTTTCTTAGGCACTACTGTATAATTTGCTTCCTTGAAAGGGATTTAGATTTTTGCATTTCAAAAGCCTGCTTTTTCATTATTTTGAAATGCCCCCAAACATTCTTTGTTCCTTATCCAAAATGCCAAGCGTAAAACTTACTACTGCTACAATGATAGGTCTTAGCTAGTTGTAGAAACTGGTTTGATCGTCAATGATGGCAGCCCCTCCCCCACGTTTTGCATAAAAAATGCAATGTTCTAGCTAGTGTGAAGGAGTGACTCAGCTTAATGGAAAAAAAAAATGAAAGAAAAATCTTTAACCCAAATTAGCTAGTGGGGACTCTGAAAGAATAGTCTGAAGAACAGGAAAACCCAATGACAGCAGTCACACTCTGGATCCCACAGATCAAAGGGAGAGAGTCAAAAATGGGCATCTTTCTTGGTTGGCCTCAGCTTGGAGACATGAGCCTAAGGTCAAAGTGAATGAGAAAGCTAAGTCTTAGAAGTAACTAAATTGTACAGGCCTCTACAATCCACCAGAAACTTCCACAAAGAGGTGCCAAGCATGCCCTAAGAGTGGGTAGCCACAAATTTAGGATAACCACCAGAGGCCAAGGTACATTTTATATGGAGCCACTAGCAGGTGTTGCAGGCTGAGAAAAATGACCCCATGCCTCAGTTTGCTTGGGTTTCTTCTGCTCATTTTTCTGGCATAATTGTCAACAATTTCCTTTCTCAGGGTCTGTTATACATAATACATTTGATGACCAATGGGAGAAATTCTAGTGAAGCTTCTAGAAGAAAGATTGCTTAAAATGTGGGTCTTTGCTCTTCAAGTTTTTATATTATTGCGTTTGAGATACTCTAAACAGTCACAGGAGACTATTGTTGACAATATGAATGAATCAAGCTAGCTTTGTGTGGCATGTAGCATGACGTCATCGCTTTTTCTGATCCCATCCACTGTCAACTGAAGATGTTTCACCTATATAGTAGCTCACAGAGCCCTGGAAGCATCAGGGTTCCTTTAGAGGACAAGGAACCCCTGACCCCAGACGCTAATCATGCAGCTACCTCTCCCTCTGGCCCACAGGCTGATGTAAGCCATAAAGATAACATGAATGGATGAAACAGTGGCAAGGAATAGTGGTGTAAGCACAAGGATAACAGCAGTAGGGAATGGGGGGGCGGGGTCACGGAAGTCCAGCAATGTTCTCCCACACCTGGTCACCACCAACACAAACCAGCTGTAGCCATGGTTGTCCGGATTATCAAGAGAGAGGGATGTACAGATGGTGATGCACCATCATGAAGACTGCTGGGTAGCTAAGTCAAAACCCCTCCCCTCAATGAAAGGAAAACGGATTGAGTAAACGAAACAGGTACATAATCTGGATCTAGCCTGCTGCTTGCCAGCTTGCACACTGTACGTGGCCACAAGCCCACAAGCAGTTGTTCCCGAACACTGCCTCCTTCCTTGGAGACAAAGGGGAAAATGGATCGGAGGAGCCAATCATAGGATCCAATGAGGGACCCTGGAGATCATTTAGTTCAGCACTCTTCAGTTTGTGCTTGAAGAAATTGTAGCCCAGAAAATCTGCATGATCTACTAAGAGCAAGACAATGTGTTCCTGGCCAGCTCAAGCTATACCATATTTTACCCTGCCATAGTCCCCACCCCGCCTCAATATATATTGTGCTCCCAAGGGACATTCTTCCCCAGGTTTGATAAGCCAAGAAGAACTGAGACACTTCTGGGAGTGGAGATGAGGAAGCCACTAAACCCAGAAGTTTCCTGATAATCATTAAACAACAAAGATATTACAAGCCCAGATTCTAAGCACTTTGCTCTGAGGAATATATATATAAATAGACTCCCCACCCCCTCCACTGCCGCTCTCTCAGAAAATGTAAGCTGCCAATTTGAACAAAGGTTTGAGCATTAAAGACCTGGTCCCTCCTCATGTGTCTCAGTTGGATGACAGTATGTCTCCTAGCTAGACATACCTTGATCCAACTGAAAATTAGCTACATCCCAACAGAAAAATCATTTTCAGAGCCATGCTCTGTACCTGTCTTCCATTTCACTCACTAAGTGCAGTACAAATATTAATTAAACATAGATTATTTGAAAAGTGCTTTTAGCATTTGAACTTAAAACTGAGTTTCATCGGAAAATGATATTAATATCATCTCCCTGTTGTAGTTTTCTCTAGGCAGACAATTTATTTCACCCATCTCCTGGCTACCTCACCTTTTGTGTCACCATTTTCATGAGACAAGTGAAAATAATATTTCTCTTGTGCACAAAAGAGCCAAATCCCTTTCTCTGGCCTGATCCGAGATAGACCAGTTTCAACGGTAATGGAAAAGAACCCTGATGTACAGACTAAACAGAAATCCTAGGGGAAAAATAATGCATCTCTTTGGGAAAAAGGAATCCTTTGTACTTATGAGGTAGGAGATTTTCCATTTATAAAGGTTTTCTCTTTCTTTTGATTGCCAGGATAACTGCATTCCAGAAAGGTTGGCATTCTCCTGTATTAAGACAGAGCTGCCTCTCGGATGTGGGTTGCAGATTCAAAAACGATGAGTGACAAGCATCTCTCTCCATGTGCTGGACCACCAAGCTGGGAGATTTTGAAGCAGTGCAGATCACAGGGTTAAAATCCATTACCCAGAGAGATGGGAAGGTTCCTCTCACTGATTCCTTCACCCAGCTCAGCTCCCAGGCCTGAATTCCAAATTGATTTCCTTAATAACTATTAAAGATCTTTTTAATTAAACCAGGCATCCTCTTCCTTGGCAAACTTTTCTTGATGACATCTCTGGTTAATTAAAGGTTTAAGCTGCAAAGATGTATTACATAAGAACAGGGGAAGCTGCTTTATGGCATGCCTGTGAAGGTTCCTGCTGGTTCCTGTGGCAGAGACCTAGCTTTTTCTGCATAAGAGCTGCTCCTGTCTTCTTTTCCCAGACAGGAGAGACCCCAGAGTGTGTTAATAAGAAAGGTGGTTGGGGGAAGGGGCACAGAAAGGGGAAGTTACGTTTTCTGTTTCTTGTGTTTCTGCTTCTCCTTTTCAACTTGCCTGGTAAGTGTTCATCAAGAGTTTCTCATTAAAACCATCACTCATTTCGATGCTGACAAAACATTTTTACCTTTTCATCCAAAATTCCTGAGGTAGTTGATATGTTTGTAATAAGAGAAGAATAAAAGGCCTTCTCCCCCACCAATAAAAGGCAGCCACCAGAGAAAATGCCAGTTACTTATTAAAAAATAAATACAATGTAGGGGGTGGTGTGCGCACGCACATGCGTGTGCGCGCACACATTAGTATATTGCCCTAATTCATCACCTTCTCTCTTTTGGGTCTCTATTTTGAAATGGGTACAAAGTATAAAGTATAGAGAATGTCACTAAAAAGCAAGGCTTTTTCTTCACACAAACTTAAGTGGCTCTTAAGGTGGGGATTTCACCTCTGATCTTGTCTTTCTGCCACTGAGATTTGAAACAACATATCACAAACCTAGATGTCCATTGGAATTAAAGTTAACTCTGCTGTTAAAAAGTCATCCATTTCTACCTCATCCACCTTTATCTCACCTGCCTCCACCTCACCTGCCTGCTGAAAGCTTACAGATAGATTCTCCAGGCATACAAATTTGGTAACCACTGGTTTACTAGATGCCTTCAAATCAGCTCAGTGCCACCTGTAGGCCTGCCTAGAATGGTGACAATGTTCTGTACTTTGGTCTCATCTGAGATAGACAAGACAAGCAAAGAGAACAAAAGCCTCACTGTTAAGGAAAGGGGGCACAAATTCTATCAGACACCAAGAAAGAAAAGAAAAAGACCACAGCTCTACATCATCATTCTTCAGCCATTAGAGAGACTCAGAATCATCAGGCATGGAAGCTCATGCCTTTAATCACAGTAACTGGGAGGCAGGCAGATCTCTGGGTCTGAGGCCATTCTGGTCTACAGAGCAAGTTCCAGGACAGCCAGGGCTACACAGAGAAACCCTGTCTCAAAAAGACCAAAAGACCAAAGGGAAAAGGAAGAAATAGATATTGATTGATTCAGAATCAAGTGGAGAACTTATATTACTGGCCATTTGGTTATAAAATTAAAATTTAGCTTGTGTCAAGTTGGCACAAAACCAGCGAGTACAACCAATAACTCAGATTCAAAAACCAAAACTGTTGCGCTTACCAGCCACGCTTGTGCACCTTGAACATGTCTATGCCATTGCTGAACCATTAAAGGTAAATGACAGGCACCATCATGCACAGTGCCTATACTAGTGTGCCATTACTACTACTGCTGTTACTGCTACCTGCAGTGACTGACTTATAAAGTCCGCAGCTCACAGTTTGGGAAGCTTCAGCCCACAACTGACGACACTTCTTCAGATCTGTGATGAGGAAGCATGTCACGGCACCATGGCAAGAACATGTGGCAAAGCAAAGCCACATGCCTCATGTGGGGGAAAGAAAGGAAAGGAAGAGAGGGGGAGAGAAAGGGGCTGAGGTCCAAATATCTCCTTGAAAGTTATGTGCCCAGCCACCTAACCACCTTCACTGCCTCTGAAGGTTACCTCCCACGGGTGCTGCCCTGAGGACCACACCATGGACTCATGGGCCTCTGGGGAATATTTAATTAAACAGTGTGGTGGTTTGAATAGGAGTCCCCCCCACACAGACTTATGTATTTAAATGCTTTGCCCATAGGGAGTGGTACCATTAGGAGGTGTAGCCTTGTTGAAGGAGGTGGACATTGAGCTCTCCTATGCTCAAGGCATGGCCAGTATGGCACATAGTCTCCTGCTACCCATAGATATCAAGATGTAGAACTCACCCCATGGGTTAATGGGAAGGGGGGGCTCCCCTTTTCTGAGGAATAGGGGAGGGGGAGACTGCGAGGCAAGCTGGGATGGGCCTACAACCAGGACATAATGTAAAATAAAAAATTAATTAATTAATTAAAAATATGTAGAACTCTCAGCTCCTTCTCCAGCACCATGTCTGCCTGCACACGGCCATGCTGCCCACCATGATGATAATGGACTAAACCTCTGAGACTGTAAGCCAGCCCCAATTAAATGTTTTCCTTTGTAAAAGTTGCTGTGGTCACGGTGTCTCCTCATAGCAATAAAACCTAAACTAAGACACAGGTGGGCCTAAACCAGAGGTATCCAACCTTCTGACTTGCAGCATGATGTGGTCATCTCTGAATAGATCAGGCTGCATTTATAGATATCCTGGGATCCACACAGCCCTCAGGCTGCAATTTGGACACACCCAACCCGATAACAACCCTAAGGGACTCAGAACTATGTTAGCATGAATTCCCTAAGATTAATGACATCCCCCAACATAACCCGAATCACACTCCACAGTACCCCTAACAACTAAAAATAATGTCCACATCATATATCTCTTCTGAAGCCATAATCAAATTTTTAGAGAACTTAAAAAGACAATACAAAACAAAATGAAACAAAAGCAAATCTTCCCTGGGCTAAATTCCTAAGAATTTTGATTCAGTTAGGTGATAATCGTGTTTTGAGAAACACAACTGCAGATAAGTAAAAAATGTTTGTTTTCCCAATAACTAAAAGTTCACTCTTTTGTGTTAAAAAATGGTTTGACCTTCATCTACTCTAAGGTAGATGAGGGGATATGGACCAAGATTTGCTTTCCCCTTCCCAGGTCCTCTAAGTAACTCTCAGTGGTATCTAGAATCCCAATGCAAAAGGCTGGGTGTTTTCACTGTTTCTACCTTTGCCTCTGTGATTTGTTTCAGGAGACCCAACTTTTCTTGTCATCTGCAAGGTGAAGGGCTGAATCGCTGGTCTCTAAGCCTCCATCCTTATCTTCCTTCCAGGAACACATTCTTCCAATGTATTCCTAACTTCTTTTCTAAAACTCTCTACCCATCTCCATTTGGCTCCAGAATGAATTTATAATGGCGTTTATTGAGTCATAAGGGGAAAAAACCCACTATTGGGATGTTGTTGAGAAAAAGATGAAATTGACAAAAATCCTCCCACTTGTTATGGCTAAATATGGCAGGATTGCTTAAAGGCAGCAAGGATTAGAACAGTTTTCAACCTTCCTAATGCTGTGACCCTTTAATACAGTTCCTCATGTTGTGGTGACGCCAACCATAAAATTATTTTCATTCCTGCTCTATAACCAAAAGTTTGCTGCTGTTATGAATTGTAATGTAAATATCCGATGCTCTTTGTTTGGGGTGGTGACCCACTGGTTGAGAAGCACTGGGTTAGAGAGGATGGGTTAGGGGAGTGGGGCTCATGCTCCTCTTCCTCATTCCTTTATGAGGAACAGCAAATTCTAAGAGCCCATTCCTCACTGCTAGGTTCTTAAAGCCCATTTCACTTCCCCATCCTCCCCTGAATGCAAGTATGACCTTCTATCACCCCTGCCGGGTTCTCTACCGAGACCCGGAACTGGCCCACAGCAGCGCTGGGGACTGCCAGGTTAAGATCAGAGCTATTTAAGATTCTTCACCTGGGGAGATCTTCATTTTATATGTATTGTGTGAATTTTTTACTACTGGAGCATATTCAAGCATCGCTTGTGTAATTAAAAATAAATAATTAAAATCCTTGCCGGCTGATGGGTTTTTCTTTTCGGTCTCGCAAAGACAAAGCAATCTCTAGGGTGCAGAAAATGACTCTGAAGTTTGCACTGGTGTGTTGAGGGCGCTGGTGGTGGCATGGAATTCCATTTGCAGGAGCCGAGTGGAAATGCCCCTTGGATGCTAATACAACAATAATGTTTAACCCCTTGTGTAGTGTCTTAGGTAGGGTTGCTAGTGCTGTTACCAAACTTGGAGAGGAAAGGGTTTATTTGGCTTACACTTCCACATCATAGTTCATCATAGAAAGAAGTCAGGGCAGGAACCTGAAGGCAGGAGTTGATGCAAAGGCCACAGAGGGGTGCTGCTTGGTGGCTTGCCCCTCATGGCTTGCTCAGCCTGCTTTCTTATATAGAACCCAGGGGTGGCACCACCTACAATGTGCTGGGCTCTCTCCCACCAATCACTAAGGAAATGTTCTACAGGCTTGTCTATAGCTTGATCTTACAGAGGCATTTTCTCAATTGAGGCTCCCACATCTCAGATCATTCTACCATATGTTAAGTTGATATAAAACTAACCAGTACATGTAAAGATGAAGCATATGTGAAGGGGTAGTTCAAAAACTACTAAGCTAATGGTGGAGCCTGAGTAAGTGGTGAAAGGTGGGAAAATAAAAACACAGCTCTACTCATTTTCTCTCTCCCCTCTCCTCCTTCCTTCTCTTCATCTCCTTCTCCCCTCCCTTCCTCCCTCCTTCCCTCTTTTATTCCCTGGCTCCTCTCTCTCTCTCTCCCTCTGTTTCTCCCTTCCTGTCCCTCTTTGTCCTTCTCTTCTTCACCCTCCCCTTTTTCTCTTTCTTCTACCCACACTACTAGTTGAAAGGCATCCTTCTCAATGTCTCTGTCATGCTCCCAGCCACAGTGATTATGTTCACGGAGTGGCTTCCTTCTTTAATAGTGCTTTGCTGTCATTAAGAAGGGGGAAAAAAACCTCCCTAGTAGAAAGTGTGATCAGCTTGAGATAGCACAGCAGTGCCATAAATGAAAGTCCAGAGCTTTCTCTCCAAGGAGCTGGGCAGATATCATACATTCCAGGAAGCAGCTTCATCGTGAGACATCAGACCCATAAGGCCACTGGCCAAGGCCTTGTCTCTTTGGCTTGCCCTTTGGAGGGCACCTCTGCATGCTGTAAGCCCTGCAACACCTCCCTCCCAGGATCAGCTAAGATGGCCATTGTCTGAACACAAAGACTGGGCCGAAACAGACAAGTTTCACAAACTCAGAACAAACAAAAAGCATTCAGAACAGTAAAAGCAAGAAGGGCCAGCGAGTAACTGCACACAACAGCAAAGGGGGCACACAGGTTAGGGAGTCACTCGAGCCCAGCATGAAGCTCAAGGTGCCGCAGTGAGAAAACTGTGTCCCTGTCCCAGCCTCACAACCGGCTGTGAGATTTCTTCGAGCTACTGAGTTATTCTTTCCTACGTTTGGAGCTGGCCTAGGATTTGTCTCCTGTTGGCTGTGACTCAGGGGTATCCTTCTGCACCTGTTCAGTCTTTTTGGAAGAAGAGACCTGGGGAGCCTGATCTTACAAGGTTGCCATCAGGACTCAGAATGCCTACGCAGCACCTGACAGAGTTCACCACAGACTGCAATATTGCTTCTCTTGTGGCTGTGTCAAAGCCAGAGAAGAACAATTCAAAGGAAGAACGGTTTGTTTTGGCTCCCAGTTTAAGGACCCAGCTTATTATGGTGGGAGGAGTGTGAAGCAGGTGATCATAGTGTGCCTGCAGTCAGGCAACAAAGAGATGAATGCTAGGTTCAGCTCACTCCCCCCAACCCCCTGGCCCCTCCCCGACCCCCCCAACCCCCCACCCCAGTCTGGGACCTCAGCTCATGAAGCAGCACACTCCACATTCAGGATGGATGTTCTCACTTCAGTTAAGCTAATCCAGAAACCCCCTCACACGAAGATATGCCTAGAGGTTTATCTTCTAGGTGATTCAAGTTAACAATTATATGAATCATCACACTTACCTGCTGCCATTATTCAGACTCTGCGAGGATGCCCAAACTGTCACCTGGAAGGAAAGGGGTTAGCGATATGGTGGACATACTAAAAAATACTGGACACCATCTTTGTTCAGTGAATGTTTTAAAGCACTCGTCTCCTTGCACCTTAGTGGTCTCATGAAAGGGGAGAATAGAAAGAGGTGGTTTCAGGGAAAACATTACTGGCTTTGTCTATCACGAGAAACACCCTTGTCAGCAACTCTGGCGAACTTGTGACTCTTGTTTGGCTGCCTAAACTTGAGTCATTTTCTGTCCCTCAGAAAACTCTCCCTGTAATGAGAGGCTGAAACTACCTCACCCAGCAGAGTCAAGGACACTAACACTGCCAGCCTCTCTTGCAGCTAGAGCTCCCGTTTGCGTTCTGCCAATCATAGAAGTTTTGCAGTGTGAGAATCGCCCTGGAAGCTTAGCCTCTTTATAAAAATCCCTTCTAATGTTCTGCTCCTAAGTTATCTACCAAACTAATTTTCAATGCTTCTCAACCAAGAATTATTTTTGGTTCAGCAAAGTACTTAATCTCTCTTCAGTTCAGTTCCTCCATCTTTTAAATGGAGTTCATTCTTTTGATACAGAAGAAGGTAGTAATACATTCCAAGTGACTGATGCCAGGGTAGTCAATAAATATTCTTTCCCTCAAACAGAAATATAGCAGCAGCTATAACCTCACACTAAAGTATCTCTTATATCCCTTGTTGATGTTTAAGTACTTATATGCCTCAAGGATTGCTTCAGTGCTAACAAGGTTCTATTTTATTGGTTGCTTTTAACCAGAGTCAGGTCAGAAAGGCTGGAGTAAATAAATCTCCAGGTTTGCATGCAGAATTGCAATCTAGAACCTTCAGAGTACTCTGTAGGAAGTGAACCAGGACAAGACTAATGACGAACAATTCATTTCTCTAAATGTCCCTTGTGCCTGAAATGGAACGAGTTTGGCACACATAAACATTCTTCTGTGCCTTCAAGAAAGTAATTCCTTTTTGTTTCAAAATTTGGGGAAACTGGCATAAGAAACAGCTGCAGAGTTACTCTCTCTTGGCTCCCAGCCTGTCTCGTCCCTTCTTAGTGGCCCCTTAAGTTTAAGGACATTGCCATTAGGTGGTGGTAAAGAGCCACAAGCACTGACTGGGATTCTAAATAGCCCATAACTGCTTAAGACTCGCAGTGTGGATTGAGACGTGAAACTCATTAACGGCATGAAAAAAAAAAAAATCCTTAAACTGACTTAAGCAAAGAAAAGCAATTCATTACGTATACAGCAGAGGATCTCACAGTACCCAAGGGCAGCACACCCAGCAACGCAAATAAAACTTAGGCAGAATACGCATGTGTGCTTTCCTTCAAGAATCCCCAGCTGTGACTCTAAAACCCCTTCTAAGTGGATCTTCTCAGGAGTCCTAATTATACAGCCAAACTTTCCATGAACCTGAGCTCTAACTGGGCGACAGAGACTCACACACAATAGACCCCTGATCCTGTGCTTTCCTCCTCTCCAAAAGAAATATTCAGTTCTTGTGCTGCTGGTCCTCTGCTTGACTATGAGGTGAACTATTTTTGTCAAAAGTATCCCCACATTGCCTCCCCCCCCCTTCTCCCAGTAACTTTCAAACAGGATAAAGCCTCTTCAACTGTACTTCTTTTGACTCATCCCTGAAAAGAAAATCATTCCAACCTATTTCCTCTTCTGCTTAGCAGGGGTTGGGTGCAATTGCTGCGGTATTAATTAATGACGAGACTCTTGGTCCGGTTGCCCTGGCAATGCTCACCAAAGCGTCAGAACACTTCCAACAGAACAACACATCGAGCAGTCAATTAGCTGTTTTCTTCACAAGTGTGCGCCGAGTGCACAGAACACCTGCTATAGAAACGAGCACCCAGGGGATGCTTAGTAAACACTGGCTGCTAGCTGGCACCCGCAGCCAGAGAGGTGAACGCTGAATCTGTACCCTGCACAAGATGAAACAGAAGCACATGCAATTTTATAGGAGCCTGAGTTCTTGTAGTTGCAACAATCTTTAAAAAGAAGTCTAGATTGTCACTCAGATAAGAAAAGAAGGAGGGAAGAGAAATGGTGATGGAGGGGGGGGTGAGAGAGGAAAGGGAGAGAGAGAGAGAGAGAGAGAGAGAGAGAGAGAGAGAGAGAGAAACTGGACCAGTTCTTTCCAGCTATTCGTTGTCACCACCTTCTCCCAAGTCCACAAAGTTTCACTTCAAATGTTAGTCTTGAGGCCAATGTCATAGATGGCCCCTCTGCCACAGGCCATTAGGACAGTTCATTCTAGGTCAGCTGTCCAAGTAGGACACTTAAATGTGGCGAATAGATAATGTCAAAATATACATAAACACATAAACACAAGACCTAGCATTCAGCTTAGCTGTACACAAATGGGACAGATCTGTTGACTTCTTCCAACCACGTGTTCTTAGCTCTAACTTCCGCAAAGCTGGCCTTCCAGGTTCATCCTACATTCAGGTTGAAACCACCTGTCCCATTGCCTGCTTGAACACTGTTTGCTTCTGCGGTTTCTTTTGACTCTAAGGAACAGAGCCATCCTTGTGCTAGCCAAAGTAAAGGAGAGTTTATTTTTGAAATAAACACTAATGCTTAGATAAGCCAACCAAGCTCTTGGAAGCAGAATCCAAGGGAAGCAAGAGGCTAGTGTCCAATGCAAACAGCCTTGGAACTCTGGCTCTCTGTGGCTTATGTCGTCTTCCTCTGTAAACCTGCTTTGGCTCTTCTGGTTTTTGTTTCTGTAATTTGACTTTGCCTTGCCTGGGAGCTAAGTCTGCTCCAGGCCCAAATTCTGACAAATAAGTCTACCATTCCTCAGAATTCCCTCTCAGGATTTCAACACAAGGACCTGGTTGACTCAGCTTTGCTCACGAACCTGCTCTAGATAAAATTGTGTGGAGAGCCACAGCTGCAGCAGATGCCAGTTCCAACTGACTTGGACAATCTCTTCAATCTAGAGTTTGGACATACACCTGAAAAGTGGGGCACTAGAACCCCAGCCCATGTCAACCATCCATGTCCATTGGAATCTGTGATGCCGCTTTCTCTCAGCAGTTTCCATGCATTGCTGCCCATAGGGTTTCTTCACTTTTCACATTTCAGCCACACCCTTGAGCCTTTCCTCAAGGTGTCTATTACCTTCCCGTCACCCACCCTGGCCATATTCATCATTGTTTTATATCGTTATGTCTCAGCATGTGGTAGAGAAATCCCACATCCCATAATTCCATAATTACCTAATCCCTTCTTGTTCCTTGAAAGCCACTTGTCTCCAAGGCTCATAGTGACCTAGGATCTTATAGCGGTCTGTTTGCTCAAGTCTGTAACTCAGCTGGTGAAATCTATTTTCTTACAGAAGGCAGAGAATGCCGATCAAACAGAAGATTCCTCACAACCAAGTTAAACCAGACCTAGTTTCATGAAATTTTCAATTCCGACTTACTGATGGGAGACCCCAACTGCCTATGTCTGATTTCCAGGGCTTGATGAATCCAGGTGCTTCCTGGATGAGCTCAAAAGTCTCAACTCCAAATCAGCTCCACACATTCCCCATCATTCCTCCGTCCTTCACCCACTTACCAGATGAATTCTGAGCACCTGGCAAGCAGTCTCAGCAGCCAAAGAGAAAAAGATTCAGGGTGATTAAAAAAAAAAAAAAGTCCTTGGTTTTGTGGAAATAAACATCAAGTACTTGACTCACTGACAGAGAATTATAAAGTAAGAGAAAGGCAGAGTGGGAACTGTTTACATGGCCATGAAATGAAGAAATGTGAACTAGACCCGGGGACCCAAGAAGGAACTTCCTTGAGATATTTTATTTTACTCAGGATAGAAGAAAAGGGTAGTCAGGCAATGACTGAGGATGGGGAAACACGTGCAGGCATAATCAAAGGCCCAGTGGCTACAAGTACATGTCACAATCACAGAACCATGAGAAGACCTTTAAAGGAGACACAGCAAGGGCTACAGATGTCCGTTCGATCTGATTCCAAACAGCTGTGAGTGAATGCATATCATCTCCCAGAAGCTACTACCATGTTTACATTTCGTCTCCACATCACAGGCAAGGAAACCTAGTCACAGAGGGCTAGCTTTATTCCCCCCATGAATAAGGCAAAGTTTCCAAAGGAGCGATCTTTTCTCTCACAAAAGAAAAAAAAAAAAAAAACTATTTCATGATTTCCTTGTTTTTAATTGCTGAGTAGTATTCCATTGTGTAAATATACCAAAATTTCTGTATCCATTCCTCAACTGAGGGCTATCTGGGTTGTTTCCAGATTTTAGCTATTACGAATAAAGCTGCTACGAACATGGTTGAGCAAATGTCCTTGTTGTATACATTCATGGAGATAATCTGACCCCCTGCACAGAGGTAGCCCATGGCAGCTCAGGCTCCAAATGGGCTCCCTAGTAAAGGGAACAGGGACTGTCTCTGACATGAACTCAGTGGCTGGCTCTTTGATCACCTCCTCCTGAGGGGGGAGCAGCCTTACCAGGCCACAGAGGAAGGCAATGCAGCCACTCCTGATGAAATCTGATAGGCTAGAGTCAGATGGAAGGGGAGGAGGACCTCCACTATCAGTGGACTGAGGAAGGGGCATGGGAGAAGATGAAGGAGAGAAGGAGGGTGAGATTGGGAGGGGATGGGGGGGCTACAGCTGGGATACAAAGTGAATAAATTGTAATAAATAAAAATTATATTAAATTTTAAAAAAGTAAAGTCCAGGCTTACAGTCAAAACTCACAAGACTGCTCAGTCCACACCTTGGTTCATTGGAGGAGAACTGCTCCATGAAGATGCTATCCTAGTCACATACACGCCAGCAGATGGTGCTCCCAGGGGTTCCTGGGCAGCAGGCGCTCAGGGCCTGAGAGCAGAAGGGAAATTCTGACCAGAACTGTTAGATGGAGGGAGCCACGTGGGTCTAAAAGTCACCAGGGGGCCACGTGGGCAGTCATGGCCATTCATGATTGGCAAAGTCGGGATTTGCTGCTAAAACTTCCTCACAAGCATTCAAACACTTCTGGACTCCAATAGACCAAAACCACAGAGCAGCCAAAACTGCTGTGTGTGAGAAAGAGAGAGAGAAAGAGAAACAGAGACAGAGACAGAGAGAAAGAGAGGAGAGACTGAGTGTGCGTGAGTGTGTGTAAGTTGCATTTGAATGTGTGTGTGTGAGAGAGCCTGTGTCTAAGTGTGTATGTCCATGTGAGTCTGTGTGTGTCTGTGAGGGAGCGTGACAGTGTGTGTGAATGTGTGTACAAGTGTGTATGTGAGTGAGCAGATGATTGCAGCAGAGGTGAACTATTTCATAAGATATTTTCAGAGGGAGGTGCATGCAGAGGAAACTGCTCCGAAGAGATGTGTTTTAAATTATTTTTGCAGTAACAAGCTAGGCAGAAGTGTGTGGGTAAACTGTGGCATACGCATGAGGAGATAATTAAGAACTGTAAGACCTGGAAGATTTTCAAGCTCCGTGAAAATTATAAACCATGAAAAAGTATCCTTCTTTGGGGCACGGAGCTATTATGCAAGCACTTCTCCCTGTTACGGGATTGGAAGCCTACACATTGCTGTGCAAAAATTAAATCAACAAGGGGAGAGCTATCACAAGCCAATAATGACTGCTGGCTGTGTGCTTTGCCAAGCAGATTCCTGAGCATTATCAGATTGGATCCCTGCATGTATTAGTTACCTAATGCTATCATGAAAAAGTCACTACACATTTAGAGGCTTAAGTCATTATACCTGTTTTCCCTTATAATTCTGGAAATCAAAGGTCCAAAAGGAACTCTGTAATATTGTGCCTTCTGGAGGCCCTAGACAAAGATGTTTCTTGACTCTTCCAACTTACAAAACTTCTTTCAAAGCCTTGCTTTCATGTTCGAGATCAACCGCACGCCATCTCCAAGTCTTTGCTTCCGCCACTACTCTCTCTGTCTTCTGATGTCCCTTTTCCCTCATACGACAGCACTTGTTCTTTGTATGGGATCTTCCAGATAACCCTGGAGACTCACCACGCGTCAAGACCTTTCACTTAATCACACTTACAGAATTCCCTTGGTCATACTGAGCCAGGGATTAGGATGTGAACTTCATTGGGAGACACTGGTCAGACTCCCACACTACTGAAACTCTATGAAATAGATGTATAAGTCCCATTTTTACAAGAAGACACTGAGATCCAGAGTGTTTATTAACCACCTTTGTTGGGGGGACTTTATTCACACATCCCACTAACATCTACTAAATGTTTTCTATGTGGCAGATACTACCAGGAACAGAGTAAAGCCTGCTTTAAGGGACTTATAAGCTAATAGAAAAATTAAAATTTATTTAAAGTTCATACACATAAATATGTTTGTGTGATAAAGAAAAGAAACAGGATATTTAGAAAAAGAAAAATGACAGGAGTCATCCCTACATCTGAAAGGAGGGACAGAGAAGCTTTTCTGAAAAAGTGGTGTTTATACAAAAAGATGCATGGAAGGACACAGCCAAAAGAGGTGTAATGGACTTGGATAGTGAAGAAACAGCAAGTGCGAACACCAACAAAAAGAGAAGAAGGGTGACTGCAAGACCAATGTGTAAAACCACCTACTCCTAAAAGCCTTCCTGACTGAAGAGTGTGAACCCCCCTGAACTTGCCCAATGCCTTACACTCATTCCCTCCAAGGAGAGACTAACTTTGATGCCAGGAGCATTCGATTCTTCCTGACTTGACTGGGAATCATGGGAACCATGAGTGCAGTGGTTTGAAAGAAAATGCATCCCAGGGGCTCAAAGAGAGTGGTGCTATAGGAAGATGTGGCCTTGCTGGAGGGTATTGTCACTGGGGTTGGGCTTTCAGGTCTCAAATACTCAAGCCAGGCCCAGTGTATCTCATTTTCTCTTCCTGCTGCCTGCCAATCCAGATGTTGAACTCTCAGTTCCTTCTCCAGCACCGCATCTGCCTGCACACCACCATGCTTCCCACTGATATGATAATGGGCTAAACTTGTGAATGTGTAAATCAGCCCCAATTAAATGGTTTCCTTTATAAGAGTTGCCAGGATCATGGTGTATCTTCCCAGCAATAGAACCCTAACTAAGACAATGACCAAGGCAACTCTTATTTAAAAGATAAATGGGTGATCTGTGCTCTGTAGCCTGGGTTCTGTCATCTAGACCACAGCTCTGCCTGCCTTCCTGAGGCGACCTGCTGGCCCCAGGAGCATCCAGATTAGACCTCTCCCCACCAATTCCCTGATGGCCACGTCCCTCTGAAGCACACCCACCAGAGGTAAGCCTCACCTACTCCTCTGTGCTCCATATTCCAGCCCACAACTCTGTGACCCACTGGAATATGCCTATAAACAAACATACAAGAAGCTTACAGAGGCCCAAATAGATTGGACCAGAAAAGAAGATCCTGCTGTCACATAATAATCAAAACACTAAGTGGACAGAGCAAAGAAAGAATATTAAAAGCTCCAAGGGAAAAGGCCAAGTAACATATAAAGGCAGACCTATCTGAATTACACCAATTTCTCAACAGAGACTCTGAAGTCCAGAGGGCTCTGGAAGATATCTTGCAGACTCTAAGAGACCACAGATGTTAGCCCAGACTACTATACTCAGCAAAACTTTTAATTAACATAGACAGAGAAAAGAGATATTTTATGACAAAACCAAATTTAAACAATATCTATCCACAAATCCAGCTACAGAAAAAATCCAACTAAAGGAGGCTAACTATACACCCAAGCAAACACAAGAAATGAATAACCCTGCACCAGCCAAACCCAAAGAAGGGACACATAAACACACACACACACACACACACACTACAACCACCAACATCAAAATAACAGGAATTAACAATCATTGGTCATTAATATCTCTCAACATCAATAAACTCAATTTTCTAACAAAAAAAAGTAATAGAATGGATGTAAAAACAAAACAAGATCCATCATTCTGCCACATCCAAGAAACACATCTCAGGGACAAAGATAGACATTACCTCAGAGTAAAAAGCTGAAAAAGGTGTTCTAAGCAAATGAACCCAAGAAGCAAGATGGAGTAGGCATTCTAATATATAATAAAATAGACTTTCAACCAAAATTAATCAAAAGAGATAGGGAAGGACACTTTATACTCATCAAAGAAAAAGTCCACCAACATGACATCTCAATTCTGAATGTCTACACCCAAATGCAAGAGTACCCACATTCATAAAAGAAATATTACTAAGGCTTAAATCATGCATTGAATGTCACAAATTAGGAGTGGGAGACTTCAACACCCCTCTCACTAATGAACAGGCCATCAAGACAGAAATTAAGCAGAGAAACAATGAAACTAACAGATGTTACGAATCAAATGGACCTAACGTATATAAACAAAACATTTTACCCAAACACAAAAGAATATACCTTCTTTTCAGTACCTCACAGAACCTTCTCCAAAACTGACCATATGCTAGTTCACAAGCCTCAACACATATAAGAAAATTGAAATAACCTCTATGTCTTATCAGACTACCATGGATTTAAACTGGACTTCAACAACAGAAAAAAAAACAAAATTTTACAAACTTCAAAAACTGAACAACTCTCTACTCATGACTGGTCAAAAAAAGAAATAGAGAAAGAAATTAAAAACTTCTAGAATTTAGTGAAAATGAATGTACAACATACCCAAACTTATGGGAAACAATGAAAGTAGTGTTAGGAAAAAAGTTCATAGCACTAAATGCCTTCATAAAGAAATTGGAGAGATCTCATACTAGCAACTTCAAAGCATACTTGAAAGCTCTAGAACAAAAAGAATCAAACACACCCAAGAGGAGTGTTTGACAGCAGTGTAGACAGCAGAAAAGAATCAAACTTGGGACTGAAATCAATAAGCAGAAGGCCAAATGGTTTTAGCGTGAAATTCTACCAGACATTCAAAGAAAAACTAATACTCCTCAAATTATCCCACAAAACAGAAAGAAAAGCAACACTTATTCTATTCAAACTTATTCTATGAGACCAAACTCACCCTGATACTTAAACCACACAAAGACTCAACCAAGAAAGAGAATTTCAGGCCAAATTCTCTTATAAACATTGATGCAAAAAATATTCAGTAAAATACCGGCAAGCTGAATCCAAGAACTCATCAAAAATATCATCTACCATGATCAAGTAGGCTTCATCTCAGGGATGCAGGGATGGTTCAACAACCGACAATTCCAACAATGTAATTCACCATATAAACAAACTGAAAGAAAAAAAAAACATGATAATTTCATTAGATGCTGAAAAAGGCCTTTGACAAAATCTATCACCCCTTCAAGTTAAAAGTCTTGAGAGAGATAAGGGATACAAGGTACATACCTAAACACAATAAAGACAATGTACAACAAGCCAATACCCAGCATCAAATTAAATGGAGAGAAAGTTAAAGCAATTCCACTAAATTCAGAGACAAGAAAAGGTTGCCCCCTCTCTTCATATCTATTCAATATATTACTTAAAGTTCTAGCTAGAGTCATAAGACAACTAAAGGAGATCAAGGGAATACAAATTGAAAAGGAAGAAGTCAAAAGTATCTGTATTCACAGACAACATGATCATATAAATAAGTGAACCAAATGTTTTACCAGAGAACTTCGACAGCTGATAAATAACTTCAGCAAAGTGGCTGGATACAAAATTAGCTCAAAATAAAGAAGTAGCCCTCCCATATAGAAATGATAAACAGGCCGAGGGAAACAACATCCTTCACAATAGCCACAAATAATAAAATATCTTGGTGTAAGCCAAACCAAGCAAGAGAAAGAACCGTATAACAAGAATTTCAATTTCAATTCTTTGAGGAAAGAAATTGAAGATTTCAGAAAAAGGAAAAATCTCCCATGTTTTTGGATCAGGAGGATCAACATAGTGAAAATGGCCATCCTACCAAAAGCAGCCTATAGATTCATTGCAATCACCATCAAAATTCCAACACAATTCTTTATAGACCTTGAAAGAAGAATATTAACCTTCATATATATATAAACAGGATAGTGAAAAACAGTTCTGTACATCTGGAGAAGTTCCCATCCTTCATTTTAAGCTGTACTACAGAGCAATAGTAATGAAAACTGCATGGCATTAGCATAAAAACAGGTTGCTCAATAGAATGAATCAAAGACCCAGAAATAAACCTACACACCTACACATACTTGATTTTTTAACAAAGAAGCCTAAAATCATACAATGAATAAAAGATAGCATATTCAACAAATGCCACTGGCCTAACTGGATGTCTGCATGTAGAGGAATGCAAATAGATCCATATTTATCACCCTGCACAAAACTCAAGTCCAAGTGGATCAAAGACCTCAACATAAAACTGAATACACTAAATCTAATAGAAGAAAAAGTAGAAAAGATCCTTGAATCCTTGGCACAGGAGACAACTTCTGAACAGAATACCTACAGCTCAGGCTCTAAAATCAACAATTAATAAATGAGACCTCATGAAACTGAAAAGCTTCTGCAAGGAAAAGGACACTGTCAATAGAACAAACTACCAGCCTACAGAATGGGGAAATATCTTCACCAACCCTACATCTAACAGATGGCTGAAATCCAAAATATATAAAGAACTCAAGAAATTAGACACCAACAAACCAAATAACCCAAATGGGATGTAGAGCTAAACAGAGAATCTTTTTTTTTTTTTAGTAAAAATGTGAATTAATATTAGCCATTTTTGTACAGAATATAGATTTTCTTTTTTATTATTCTTTTTGTGTTTTATTAATTACAATTTATTCACTGTGTATCCCAGCTGTAGCCCCCTCCAACGTCGCCTTCCAACCCTATCCTCCCTCCCTCTTCTCCTCCCTTTCCCCCCCCCAAGTTCACTGATAGGGGAGGTCCTCCTCCCCTTCCATCTCACCCTAGTTTATCAGGTCTCATCAGGACTGGCTTCATTGTCTTCCTCTGTGACCTGATAAGGTTGTTTTCCCCTCAAGGGGAGGTGATCAAAGAGCCAGCCACTGAGTTCATGTCAGAGATAGCCCTGTTCTCCTTACTAGGGAACCCACTTGGACACTGAGCTGTCATGGGTTACTTTTGTGCAGGGCTTCTAGGTTATCTCCATGAATGGTCCTTGGTTGGAGTATCAGTCTCAAAAAAGACCCTTGTACCCATATTTTTTTTGTTCTGTTGTTCTTTTTATGGAGCTCCTGTCCCCTCCAGGATTTTCATCTCCCCCTTCTTTCATAAGATTCCCTGCACTTTGCCCAAAGTTTGGCTATAAGTCTCAGTATCTGCTTCAATACCCTGCTGGGTAGAGTCTTTCAGAGGCCCTCTGTGGTAGGCTCCTGTCCTGTTCCCTGTTTTCTCCCTCTTCCAATGTCCATCCTGTTTGCCTTTCTGAGTGAGACTTGATCATCTTACCCAGGGTCCTCCTTCTTGCTTAGTTTTCTTAGTTACACAGATTTTAGTACGTTTATCCTATATTATATGTCTAATATCCACTTCTCAGTGAGTATATACCATGAGTGCCTTTCTGTTTTTGGGATAACTCACTTAGGATAATCTTTTCTAGTTCCCCCATTTGCCTTCAAATTTCATGATGTCTTGGTTTTTAATTGCTGAGTAGTATTCCCAGATGAATCTCTAATGGCCAAGAAGCACTTAAAGAAATGCTCAATGTCATTAGTCATCAGCTAAATGCAAATCAAAACAATTCTGAGATTCTATCTTACAACTTTTAGAATGGCTAAAATAAAAAACTTAAGTGACAGCACATGCTGGCAAGGATGTAGAGGAAGGAGAAACACTCTTCCATTGCTGGTGGAAGTGCAAATTTTATAACCACTTTGGAAATTAATTTGGATTTTTCTCAAAAAATTGGGAATACTTCTGTTTCAAGACCCAGCTATACCACTCCTGGGCATATACCCAAAAAATGCTCCACCACACAACAAAGGCACTTACTTGCTTAACTATGTTCATAGCAGGTTTATTCATAATAGCCAAAAACTGGAAACAACCCATATGTCCCTCAACCAAAGAATGGATTAAAAAAATGTGGTATACAATGGAATACTACTCAGCTATTAAAAACAAGAGCATCATGATATTTGCAGGCAAATGGATGGAAGTGGAACACATCATCCTGAGCAAGGTAACACAGACCCAGAAAGACACACATGGTTTGTACTTACTCATAAGTGGATGTTAGCCGGATAGTATAAGATAGACATATTACAATCCATAGACCCAAAGAAGATAAGTAACAAGGAGGGCTTAAGAAAGGATGCTTGAATCTCACTCATAAGGAGAAATAAAATAGATATAAGACATGGAGGGAGGGAACTAGGTAGGAGAGGGGTTGGGAAAAAATAGTGGGAATGAAGTGTAGTGAGGCCTGAGGAAGAGAGAACTGAATTTTGTTGGGGGTTGGCAGCTTTAAGACAAGTTAAAAACCTCGGACAAGGGAAACTGCCAGGAACCTATGAGGGTGACCTTAGCTTAGACTCCTAACAGCAGGGAATACGGAACCTGAAATGGCTACCTTCTGTAACAGGCCGGACTTCCAATGGAGGGTTGAAGACAACAACCCACCCACAAAACCTTCAACCCAAAATTTGTCCTGCCTACAAGATGCACAGGAATAAAGATGGAGCAGAAATTGAAGGAATGGCCAACCAATGTCTGGCCTAACCTGAGACCCATCCTGTGAGAGAGAGCTAACCCCTGACACTATTAATGATGTTCTGCTATGCTTGCAGACCAGAGCCTAGTGTAACTGTCCTCTGAGAGGTTTACCCCGCAGCTGAAGGAAACAGATGCAGAGACCAAACACTGGGTGAAGCTCAGGAAATCTTGTGAAAGAGGGGTACAAAGGATTGAAGGGGGAGAGAGATCAAGGACACCACAAGAAAATCTGCAGAATTAACTAACATGGGCCTGCAGGGGCTCACAGAGACTGAACCACCAATGCAAGAGCATACATGGCATGGACCTATTCCCCCCTACATATATGTAACAGATATGCAGCTTGGTCATCATGTGGGTCTCCTAACAACTGGAGCCGGGCTGTCTCTGACTCTGTTGCCTGCCTTTGAATCCCTTTCCCCTGACTGGACTGCTTTTCCTAGCTTCAATAGGAGAAGATGTGCTTAGTCCTACTGCAACTTGATATGCCAAGGAGGGTTAATATCCATGGGAGGCCTCCCCTTTTCTGAGGAGAAAGGGAGGGAGAAACTGGGGGTGGTGAGATAAGAGAGAGGTACTGGGAAGAGGGGAGGGAGGGAAGGTGTGGTCAGGATGTAAAGTAAATAAATTAATGAAGAAAGTGTTTAACTGGGGGTGGGGGTTGCTTACAGTTTCCGAGGCTTAGTCAACTATCATCATGAAGTGGAATATGACAGACACATGGCTCTGGAGCAGCAGCTGAGAGTTACAGCCTGATCCACAGGCCAAAAGAGAAAGGACACCGGGCCTGCCTTAGCCTTTTGAAACTTCAAAGCCCCCTCCCAGTAACATACTTCTTCCACAAGGACATGTGTCCTGATCCTTCTAACTCTATCAAAGATTTCCACTCCCTGATGACTAACTATTCAAATATATGAACCTATGGGATGGGGGCATGCTTATTCAGACCACCATACATGGAGAGTAAAGATTGTTTTTTGAGTCCCTAGATTTGCATAGTCTTGGCCTAGAGTAGGTGTTCAATAAATGTTCCCCAAGTAAGCATACAAGTGACTGATACATACTTTTCCGTCCCGTAACAGCACCTGTGCTCAGGTGTGATCAGGCTAAGTGGCTGCTATACTTCAACTTTATCACACAAAGCATTCCACTGATTTCCCTGTGTCTGGCCTGATCCTCCTCATAGGTGCCTTTCTCAGTCCTGCCCTCCATCTAGAGAAAGATTTGTTCATTACATTACAGTTATGGTTGAACTACTAGTCACCTCTTTACAGAACATAGCATTCTTGAGTTCCTTGGGTTCTCAGATGTCTGACCCTTTCTCACCAAGATGGCAGCCTGGTGAATCAACAGGACTTTAACTAGTGACTCCCCCTGACCTCACCCAATAAAACCTAACTTTTTCCACATCAGAACAGAAGCTGCCTGGATTAAAGGTTGTATGATACCAGGTAGTAAGAACAGTGCAGAGAGCATAGGGGGAAACAGTGAATCTCCCATCTGTAATTTGCCATCTTACTGACATTTTTTTTCTATTATCCACAACAAAGAGTGATAGACCACCTCCCCAGAAAGTCAGCCCCCTTGTGACTCAACGAAATGACTGATGGCACAGAATGCTGTATTTGTCACATTTTCCTTATCTATAAAATATGAAAAATGAGCTCTGTCCTGAGCTGTTTGGTAATGTTATAAAGTTCAATTTGTAAAACCAAAGTGGAAAACATGATGGGGAGAAAGAAAGATGCAAAGCCCAGAAGAAACATGCCTCCCTCCCCCACTCCGCACATCTTGTCTGGCCTATATCTCCAGCACGGTTAATTTCCCACAGCCCATCACCCTGCAGAGCCGTGTCTTCGTAACAGTAGCGCTTCAACATCCATGAGAACCGGATTCTGGATGCCCACAAATAGCAAAATCCCTAACATGAAATAGCAAGGCATTCGCATATAATCTAAATAGGTTGTATTTAAATAGGTTAAATATTGTATTGAAAATAATCTGTAGGTTGCTCATACTTTCCAATTTAATACGAAAGGTGGTTACATTATATTGTTTTTAGAATGATGGCAAGATAAAACCTAAATATATTTAGCACAGGTGATTGTTGTTTAACACTTCTGGCTTTCTGTCTGTGTGACCCACACCATTGGAACGTGTGGCTACAGAGGGCCTATACCACATTCTCCTGTACTTCTGTTGTCCTCTGATTCTGGCGCTATTTTCCACATGGAATCCCAGTCTTCCCTGGTTTTCTTTCCTTAGGCATTTCTCCCTTTCTCGGCTTCCCTAATTCCCTTGCTACAGCAATTTAATCACACCATGTACCTGACTTACACAGGTGAGAAGCAACAGTTCAGCACACAGTAGTTACTTCCAGATTACATTCTTGTTTCCTTAGGATCCAAACAGACCTCTTAATACTAATTCTTTCCTCTAGCTCTGCTCAGGCCCTTCCCAACTGAGGCCTCGGCAAGAATCCTTTCTGTTTTCATAAGCCCAGTGCAAGCTTTCTAGAAAGATGGCTAAGAATCCTCTTAGCCACATATACGTCCTCCTTGCTGAATACACACCAAAACAACTCCAAGCAGAATTGTACATCTGAGGCTTTAATTATCTTCCATTTGTTCCATGCGACTTGTTTTCTCAACTAGCTGTGAAACCCTTGAGGACTCTGTCCTAGACACCTCAGCATAGAGGAGCATCTGGGAGCCTGGTCTCCACGCGTTACCTAAAAGTACGGCAGATCCTCCTGCCCCGGGACTTGCCAGCCTGGATCACAGCTCATCCAGTCAGAATGCCCAGGTCCACCAGCCACTGGGGCTGCTGCAACAAGTGGAGGCCTCCCTGAATGGAGAAGGCAACTAACTAAGCAGATTTGCCCAAAGTAAATAACTGTGGTAATTATGGAAGATTATTCTCAACAGACCAGCAGACAGAAACCAATGTGCATAACAGACATGGCGATCCATGGGAATGTGTGTGATTTGTCTACCAGAGCAGATGAAGAACTTAAAATTAATATATGTATGCAAGTACCATAAACCAAACCCTCACCCTTTCACTCACTTCTCCCCACTGGCCACGTGTTGGCCCATTATCAGAGTGGGCATCTTCAGAGCCCTGGAGAGTGTCTGCAAGAAGAGAATAAGTGAAATCATGCAGAAGTGTGGAAGTTACTTGATGTTTCCCATTATTCCACGGGGTCAAGGTAGACAGCGTCCATCTGGTAAGTGTCTCACAGAAGTCTGGCATGTCCTGGAAAGCCTGATGGGGGGGGGGGGTCTGTCCCAGACAGGGGGGTTTGAAACAAGAGTCCATAAAGCAACACTGTGTGGTAAGTTCTGAGACACGGGCTGCAGCATCCATCACTCACTAAAGGAGCTTTAGGTGGACTGAGCGGTCATCCTGGATACCCAGGACACAAATCTCTCTTCAAATGCAACCAACACAAACTCATCTGCAAACCCCAGGAATGTGTCAGGCTGTGAAAGTGACGTGTTTAGGTGTAGAAGGTGACCTATAGGACCTTTTGTGTTCATAACCTTTGCAGTCGCTGCAAACTGAATATGAAACATTCCCCCACGAGCTCATGTTTTGAACACTTGGTTCCCAACATATAGGGGTATTTTGAGAAGTTCTGCAAATGAGGTGGAAGACGTGGATCTCTCTCTCTCTCTCTCTCTCTCTCTCTCTCTCTCTCTCTCTCTCTATTTGTTTTCTGTCCATCATGAGGCAAAGACTTTCCTTTTTATGTGCACCTGCTACTGTGATGGGAGCCGAGCAGCCACAGACTGGATGTCCTGAGACTGTGAGCCAAAACAAATTCTTCCTCCTTTTAAGTCGTCATCCTCTATATTTTGCTCACAGTGGAGGCAAAAGTGAAAGACGCTGCAGGTAATCCTGGTCCTGATCGTAGGACACCACTGGCAGGACACAGTAAACATCCAGGAATCCTGAAAATACCTACTCCCTACTGAGCCAATCCTTTTAAACTAATCGATGTAGTGAAAAGACTCCATTTTTAAAGCAAACAGGTTGCTTTGGAGGGCATGTGGCTTACGGGTGAGCTCTTCTGGCAAAGGCTTCTATGAGTAATCCAGGCACCAAGCTAGAGTAAACAGACAATTCCCAAAGGAAACTTCTTAAATATGGGAAATAAGGGGGTGTACACTGGAAGATAAAGACTTGGGTTTATCTTTAAATTTTTAATATTTCTAAAGATTAGTTTTAAACACCATTTAGTTGTTTGCTTACTTAAAAGTAAAACTTTTCGTAAGCAGTGGGAAAAGATTTCAATTTCAAAATCCCACACTCCGCTTCTGCTTAAGCCCCCTGCATGTTATCTGCTGGTTTCAGCTTAAAGAACACCTTTGAAACCCCCACAAGCTCCTCACAACAGTCAAGGCAGTAAGTGTTGGTTAAAGAAATGCATGTGTGGCATTTTCAGGAAGGGACAGCAGCGTGTGGGAAACTCTTTGATCAGGCCTCATGGGAAGCCTTATTCCAGATGGGGATTAACCGCCTCAGAGGAAATCTTCCCAGGAGTAAATCATACTGAGTTGTCTGGAAGAGAGGCCTTGGGAAACAGCCACTCAAAAATCCTGTCAAAATAAAATGTGCTGCAAACCCTGCCAGCGGGAACTGCCAGGAGGGCACCTCCGTGCTAAAATGAGCAAGGTGACGTCATGACAAGCACCAGCTGATGGATGGGAGTCTCTGACAGTTGACGGCTGCCGCAGACTCTTTGAAAGCTGTTCTTTGATGCTAGTGGAGGGCTGGCCAGGGGTATGGGGCAGTGCACATCTGGCAGCATGAAAATATAATCATGAGGAAGGCCCCCGGGTCTCAGGCCCCAGGCTGTGAGCCTGTTCAGCCATCTAATGATTTGTGTACTTGTCCAGGTACCCAGAGGCAGGTGGATGATATAAATATCGGGTCACTCTCAAGAGGAGTCCTCCACTACAGACTGATTAAATCCCTGGGGTACATTGTAAAGGCTTTGGTGAGGACCTTGTTCTAGACCAAACCAACTTGAGGAAGGAATCGATTAGTTTGGTTTGGCTTGCAGGTTATAGTGCATCTCTGAAGGGAGCCAGAGCAGGAGCTCCAGGCTGGTGCCTGGAGGCAGGAACTGAAGCAGAGACCATGGAGGAACTCTTGCTTGTTGTATTGCTTCTTCTGGCTCACTCAGCTTAGCTTGCAGGAATGGTACCACCCACAGTGGGCTGGTCCCAAATGCATTGGTTGCTAATCAAGAAAATGCCCCACAGACATGCCATAGGCCAATCTGACGGGGGCAATTACTCAGCTGAGAATCTTTCTTCCCAGACATGTCTAGATTTGTATCAAGTTGACAAAACTAACCAGCACAGATGTAGTTTACCAGAACCTGTGATTTCTGGGTATCCTCACTTGGATGTTCCTGATGAGCTGAGCCTGGAACTGTGAGGTTCCCATCTCCTTGCTGTGTTTCTTCCAAGGCCCAAGTGGACCTTGGCCTGCTTCTCTGCCCTACCTCATCCCTGTCTCTTAGTAAAGGTGGAGGTTTTTATGGATAACCGGTATGCTTTATCTATCCAAACACATTATTTTTAGTCATATAAAGTTGCAAAGCAAAGAGAAGAATGCCCAAGGAAATGAATGGAAACCTGCTATAATTCTCAACCTTCCTAATGCTGTGACTCTTTAATACACTTCCTCGTGTTGTGGTAACCCCGACTATAAAATTATTTTTGTTGCTTCATAACTGTAATTTTTCTACTGTTACGAATCATAATGTAATTATCTGATCTGAAGGGTATCTGAGCTGTGAAAGGGTCATTTCACCCCTAAGAGAGTCATGACCTACATGTTGAGATAAGCCCATTTTGATGAGTAGGTTGAGAATCCAGATGTGAAGTGGAGGAAAAACATCTCAGGTAAAGAATTTGAGAACATGGATATTCTGGAATCCTACTCTAAGGCTGAATTCTCTCCCTCCCTCTCCCTTCTCCCTCTCTTTCTCTCTCCGTCTCTCTGTGTCTGTCTGTCTGTCTGTCTGTCTCTCTCTCTCTCTCTCGCTCTCTCTCGCTCTCTCGCTCTCTCTCTCTCTGTGTGTGTGTGTGTGTGTGTGTGTGTGTGTGTGTGTGTGTGTTCTTGAGAGCAAGTCTCTTACAGATCCTGGAGCTTGTTAATTCAGCAAGCTTTTTCTGTCTCCAGAGATCCTTCTGTCTCTCCTCCACAGTGCTGCAACTGCAGGCATGTGGTGCAGTGCCTAGCTTTATTTCTCACAGATTCTGGAAGACGAAGTCATGTCTTCTGCTTGTATGGCAAGCACATTACCAACTGAGCCATCACTCTCCACCCTCAGCTGTATTTGTTGAGAGTGGAGACACTTATTTGACAGGATTAAGTGGCCATGTTCAGCTCTGCCCTTCCTCCTCCTGGGGTCAGCAGCAGCAATCCATACTGGTTCTGCTCTGTTTCTCTGGGGCACTACTCTTCCCGTGCCTCGCCCAGCCTCTCCTTGGGTCTGGTGCTTCGTGCCTGATCAGGCTTAGCCTTGTCAAGACCCCTTTGTTAGCAGGTCTAGTGTGACATGCCCTAATCTGTTCTCCATCACAAATAAAAATAACATTTGGACTCAGTGCTTTATTTCTCAATTTATTAAACATCTATACAAGGTCTGGGTAAGCTATTTTTTTTGGTGACTAAAACAGGTTTGGTGAGACTGTCCCAGGGTTTGAAGCTAGGAGCCCAGTGTCTGGATTTTTATTCTTTTATTTTCTAGTGTGTGAGACCCTGGACGGGCTGTGATATCAAAATTGTCTTGATAATATGTCTAAGGTGTTGTTTCCTTTCTCGTAGTGTTGAAATTTATGTTGACAATGCAATCAATGGTGGACAAAACTGTTTGTTCTTTAATACAAATCAAGGCAATTTTGCCAGACCCAGCTACAGGCCACTGTGTTCCTGGCTGCCCTACACGTGCAGTAGAAAAAGAAAAGTCTATTTCATTTAAGAATGTCTCTGATGAAGCAGTAAAAATGATTAATTTTATTAAAATTCAACCCTTGAATATAAGTCCTTTTAATATTTTTCTGTGAGCAACTTACGCTTTATAAAGTGAGCCATTTAATATGAGAGTGTCTGGGAGGAGGCTGTCCCATGAATAGCTTCCCCTTGGTGCCCTCAGAGAGGTTTCCTGAGAATTCCGCAGCATGGTGCATAGTGACTTCACTGCCACTTAGGAGCTATTGAAGTGACCTTACCACCAAGTCTGGACCACTCTGGGTGGAGGGGGAAGGAAGTCCTCCCAGGGCATTTCATCTTGGCCATGGGATAGTGATGGCCCTGACAAATGTTGTCATATTATGTTGCTCTTGCTACCTAAACTCTCACCACTCCGGTGTTCTGCTGTGGTTTAAAAACCATTACATTAAGCCTCCTATTCAACTTCCTATTTGGTGTCTCTCTCCCAGTTAATATCTACCATTAAATTAAAGTAAAGATGGTTTCCTCCAAAAAGAGCTTCCCACTATCTCTCCTATGTCTAACAGCCTCCTAATTGTTTAGTGAGATTACATTAGTGGTTCTCAGCCTTTCTAATGCTGTGACACCTTTTAGTACAGTTCCTTGTGTTTCGGTGACCCCCAACCATAAGATTATATCATTGCTATTTTATGGCTGTAATTTTGCCACTGTTAGGAATTGTAATGTAAATATTTGATGCACAAGATATCTTACATGCAGTCTCCGAAGGGGGTTGGGACCTACAGATTGAGAACCACTGGATTACACCCTAGCAAAAGAGGTTTTTTTTTTTTTAAGTGCTTACTCAGAGACCCGCTTTTAAACTGGGTAAATCACGGTGGAAGCACCTTATTTTGTGTCTTGAATGTTCCACTTATTTCATTGGCTGGGTCTGTTGTGCCAGTTTCTGCTTTCTTCTTCTCACATGATGGACAAAACAAGAATGCCCTTATAGCTGAGCCCAGAAAACCTAGAGCTGAGCAGATACTTAGAAATCAATTGGTCAGCTTCTTCTCCCTTCTCCTCTTTTCTCTCCCTCATGCCCCTCTTGGCTGTCAGTTGCCAGGATAGAAAAGCTGGGCTGATGGAGGCCACCTCCATGAATACCCTTGGACAGCTCCTTCCCTGTCACTTTTCACCACTTTTAAAGTATGACCTATTACACATAACTACAGCGTCTGGGTCTCTGGTGGTGCAGAATGGGATTGTGAGCAGAAGGTAGGGGAAAACTGCAGACCTGTTTAAAAAGACGGCCATCAAGGCACCCTGAAGGCCAGCATACTTGAAGAGACAGAGCAAGAGTGAATCACGAGAAACCGTCACTTCCTATATGAGGTCACTGCTTCCCCACAGCTTCTCATTTCTATGTCTGCCAACATTTCTTCAACATTATACAGTGTCTGGCAGAGCCACTTGTCATTACAGTCACTCTCATGCCCTTGGGTGTCCTCCTGTCTTAACTCACTTCCTCACACTCTTCCTTCTTCCCTAGAGCACCTCTCTTTCTCTGGACCTTCCTTTAGGTCACAAATAAAGTCATTTAAGACTCCACAAGCTGATCTAAGAACCCCAGATGGATCCCATCCTCCATTCTGGGACAGTTTTCTTACATCTCCCTTAACCAGGCTACCTATCTCCAAAAGAACTAGTCTTCTGTCCCTACATGCCAGAAACTAGACGTGTACCCATGTGCCTACTTAAAAATAAGGCAAGTGTATCAATATATAATATAATTACATATTATTATGTATAGTTACATACAGCATTTATGTTCACACACAGGAATGAATGTATGTATGTATGTATATATGTGCATGCATGCATGTATGTATGTATGTATATAGAGGGTGACAGGAATTAGAAATAAAAATGGACTACTGATATTACTTGTGTTTGGCATTATTCAATAGTGACTTCTGTTACTGAAGAAACCAAGGCACAAATTACTTACGTGACACTCTGATACCAGCCTCTCATGGATGACATTTGGAAGATCAAGAGAATAAGAAGCTATAAATGCTTTGGGGCTATGAGTCTGGCTAGCAAAGAAAGAATGTAAGTCTACTGAGTGCCTGTGAACTCACCTCCCTCTAACTTTAGGGCCAGAGTTGTGGGTGTATGGTTCCTAAGATGCCATCCATAGCATATGACCAAGGGCTCAATTTTCTGTCTGGGAAATAGTCTACCTTGAAGAAGGCCAGCGAGGGACACTGAGAATCGGCATGGCTGTCCCCTTAAGCACCCCCACAGACGTGGAACTACATTTCAGGAGCCAAGCTAAGCTGTTAAAGCTGAAGATTCCAGTGGTCCAGTTCTGGCTCCCCTGTCCTAGCCTAAATATCCTGGAGGAAATTTTCCTGCTGCCATGGCAGCTTCCAGATTCACTACCAGAGACTTGTCCCAGTCACCCAAGAGAAGGGCTCGTGGTGAGTGGCTCAGATAATGTGCTTATTCAAATCTACCCAAATCATATGAGAAATAGTAGTAAAGAGATATGGGAGACCCACTCACAGCATTATGAGAGAGTGGAAAAAGCATTCATGGACCTATGCTATGTGATACTCCCATGCCTGGTCCATCTGCCATATCAAGCCTGCCATCTGTGGGTGACGTAATGTGCACTGAGTTGAGATTTGCTCAGGGATTCTAATGACAGATGGTACCTGGAGACCAGTCATATGTGTACTGCATTAAACGGACAAGGGTCAAGCACAGCTGCCCATAGCTCAGCTTCCCAACTGGACTCCTGAAGGTCTTGGGTATTTATCCACATTTCTAGACCCTCAAACGGAAAGCATCATTGGGGCATCACCACTAAGAGGTCAACTGAATGAGTGCCTCATGCAGCTTGTACATGGTTGCTGCATCCTGAATATTTGGTCTTCTTGTGCCTCATGTATATTTAGTGTGAGTCATGAATATGCAATGCCTACTCTGTTCCTTTATCCCTTCCTATCTACGTTCATACATGTGTGCTTTACTCTCTTAATCTAGTTCTGACACATATCACAGCCATTTTCTTATGCCCTATGAATTAACTAGCCTCCCAATTCATTTATCTTCTTGGAGAGAATCTAATACTCTCTGTGAAGGTTTATTATGCTAAGTCCACCAGTAACCCAACTTCCACCCCACTTAGAAATTACAGAGGACTCCACAGTCCTTACTTTATTGCATCACTGTCATATTCCTGTGAAGCAGGAGACAGCATTCAGCTCAGAATCTAACTATCCTAAGACTCAACAATTTAGTAATTTCTCTAAGGTCACAGCCATAAACTCAGTGGTAGCACAAGAGAGGCAAGCATGAATCTTCTGGCTCCTAGCCAATGTATTTTCTGTTTCATCAGCCTAATCCAAAATCTTTTTTATTCCCCAAGGACTCCCAATTCTTACAAGAACTCTCAGGATTCAGAACTTCTAAGCCTCTAAACTGGGTTATATCTGAAAAAAATAATTAACTCTGGAAGTCTGAGCATCAACCTTGTATATACACATATGTACAAATACACACATGCTGTATACACACACACATGCATACATAAGTACACAGGTGCACAGAAAAAAAAAAAAAAAAGACTTCATGCTTCACAGAAAACACTTGCTTCCATGAACAGGCCCAAACAGCCTTTTCAAGATCATTTCCAAACCACCTTGCCAGATCAATCCATGATCAATAGTTCATTGTGGGAGACTGCAAGAGGTTTCTCTGAGCTCAGCCATCTAGCAGCTTGTCTGGTCCAGCCAGTGGCAGTGCAAGAGAGGCATCTGCACCTGGAGATCACACTGCAGTTCTCTCAGCATGAGCCCGAAGGCCAGGGCACTCCCAGCTCCTGGGCACTGCCCATCCTCCACTGTCAAGTATGCTAAGAGCCAGAAAAGAAATGTTACTCACAAGTCAACCCAGCAAGCTGCTCCCAGTAAACTGGCAACCACACAGAACAGGAGTGCTTGTTAGGTCACAGGACACTTGCTCCATGTCATGACCCAAGCCCACTTTTCCAATTGTATACAATGTTAAGAGAACCGGGGAAACAGGGCTGACTCCAGGTCTCTCAGACTGTGCCCATGCTGCTGCTGCTGGCTGTGCTGCCTCAGCCAGGTGACAGCTGCTGATAAACACACCAGTCGGTACAGCTGGATGATGGAACAACAGTCCAATATTTAAGCATCCCCAAAATCTAATCTTGGCCTGGGATGTCTTATCTTCTACAAATGTTCCTTTGTGGCTTGCAACCTAAAAGCAAGGAGTTCTGGAACTCCACCCAAGTAGTTAACCTTCTTTGGAGGAGCAATTTAGGATGCATTAAAAAAAAAATAATGGCCAAGTATCTTGAATGATGTCCAAGAGAGATAATCTATAAAGGTGTGTGTGTGTGTGTGTTTGTTTGTGTGTGTGTGTGTGTGTGTGTGTGTCCACTCAGCCAGGATCTAGTGCCTGCTTCAGAATGTTACTCAGTCCTGTTACAAGACCCAGACTGGGTAGGAGGAATTCTTAGAAGTTTCCTTAAGTAAATGTTACAAGCTGATATTTTCAGTAAGTAACCTGAAAAGAGACTGGGTTTTGAAATGATAGGATTGGAGGAAGTGGGACAGCTGTCAAGTAGATGCACTTGTCGCAGAACATGGCAACCTGACTGACTGACATCTCAAGGGCCCTCATGATGAGGCGAGAAGAGGACCAACTCTTAAAGGTTGTCCTCTGGTCTCTACACATGAGCATGAGGGCTCTCTGTGCGTGTGTGTGTGTCTGTCTCTCTCTGTGTTGTCTGTCTCTCTGTGTGTGTGTCTCTCTGTCTCTTTGTCTGTCTTTGTCTCTCTTACATACACCCAATGAGTGTAATTTGTTAAATAGCAGGATTCAGGAAGGGAGGAGGGTGATTTGACATATGTGACATGAAAGTGTAAAGTCGAATACTGGGGGAGGGGATAGAGAGGGTACAAGTGGGGAGAGGGGTCAAGGACAATGGGATGAAAAGGGGGTACAGAGGATCGACTCAAACAAGAAACACTTATGAAAACTGCTACAAAGAAATCTGTTACTGTAATTGTTAATTAAAACTTAAATAAGGACAAAATGATAGGATTCACCTGGGTGTCTTTAAACAACTTGACTGAAATCATAAATATGAAATGTGAGCTAAGCACTCAAGCCCACTCTGGGACTCAAGATGGATGTGTGTAGAATGAGGACTTAACTTCCTCTTTTCTCTTTCCCAGAAACAAATACAAGCTCTAAAGCACCACCAGAGTCAGGGCAAGGAGAATGAGTCCAGTTAGGCTGACAAGCCCTCCTAATGACGGAGGCTTTCCTCCCTCTCCTGAAGCTGCTGCCAGCCAGCCGACTTGCATCAAAGAGCTCTTGTGTGTGGACAGTCCGCCATCTAGTGTTGGCAGTGGACTAGGCTCATGCCACAGACGAAAAGAAGGTGCCCTCCTGCAGAGAAATGATGGCACTCACAGTTGTGAGGTGCCATTTGCTTGAACTGTTAACAGATGTTAAGTCACCCAGACTTCAGAGGAGCTCCGTGAGGTCAGCGTTCTTGTCACCATTTTCCTGACAAGACTGAGAGCTCCAGAATGGTTGAGTCGTTCAACCAAAGCATCTTGAATCACAAGCGAAGCAGAGATTTGCCTCAGTTTACCCTGCTGACATCCTGCCTTTGCTGCTGGTGAGGGGAGGCTCTCAGCCACACAGCTCATGTTCCAGTACACTGAGCCACTGGCTGATCTTCAATGTTCACCCTCCATTGCTTGCTTCTGTCTTTTTTTGCCACAGGTAGCACCCTCTTCCCACAACATCATTCTCCCTTTGTTTTCTTAGCCACGGTTTCTTTCCCTAAAGACTCGGTGTCATTGCCCAACAATGTCTTCCACAGGTCATCTTACTTGTCAGTCATCATTCATCCCACAAACAGGGAGTTCTGTGTCCTTAGGGCCTAACCTGGTTCCTACCCTACTGCCTTTGGAGACTCTTAGTAAATGTCTTCAAGTGGACAGCTGGCTAGCTGGACCAGAGATGAAATGAACAAAGACTGCCCAAAATGGTATCATCATTCCAGGGCCAAGAGACCACCACATGCTAATCAGCCAAGCTCAGAAGCAACCAATCAGCACAGAGAATCCTCATCGCAATAGAAGTCCCAGGGAACAGCTGAACTCCAGACCGCGCTCTTTGCCTGCCTTCCCACTATTAATACCAGGCCAGTTTCAAGTCACAACAAATTGCCCAGCAGGACTGTCAGAGCAACTGCTTGTCAGTTCTGGGTCTCCTGGTTTTACTGGGTCTATTATCCAGAAACCCCTGGTTGACAGCCTAAGGCTCAGATGAATAACACACTGTGTGTGAAGCAGAGGAAGCAGAGGTAAGCAGAAAGCCGAGTCTTTCTCTGTTTGACTCAAAAGATTTTTTTTAACATGGAAACAGGTGCTTTCTTAGAGGTCCCTGCAGCTGAGTGTCTTCAAAGAGACTGGGGCACCCCCCACCCCCACCTTGAGACCACACACAAGACAGGATTTGATATGTTTAGAGAGGGAATGTGGTGGAAGGAGAAATCACAATTCTAAACCTTAGGTGTTTCAAGAGAGTAATCACTCTCAAGGCAAAAATAAAAATAAAAAATATTAGTCATAAAATACTTGCACTGCCTAAGAGGGGAAATTGGAGCTTCATTTATTGAGTGTCTGCAGCATGCTGGCATTGTTTAATCCTTATAATGACTCAGTGACGTAGGCATTCTGGGATACATTTTACAGATTAATAAACCAAGATACAAGATCATAGCTAACATATCTCTTCCTAGACATTTCTTGCTTCCAGTCCTGCTAGCTTTTATATTCCTCTATACTTAGGACAATGGAGCAGAAATGTAACTTGCTGCCTGAGGCTAAAGACCCCAGCAGACTTTGACTGCAGAGTTCACTGACAGAGAGGTACCCAGCATGCTCCTCCCTGAAGCCAGGCAGAGCTGGCCCACCTTTACCTACCCAGGACCCACTGCACACTTTCTCCCCCTTTTTTTCTATTATAAATACATAGATTTCACTGTAGAAACTTCCCAGAGGCTAAGATCATTTCTCTAGCCCAGCATGGTGACAGAAGGAAAGCTGTGCTATTTACATTCAGCTGCTAACTGCCCTGCTCTGAGCCTCATCAGAAATCTAGAAGGTTCTTTTTGATGACTGAATTTTTCTACAAGACATAAAATAAGAAAAGGAGAGGGGGGGAGCTGTTTCTTTGTGAGAGTTCCCAGTTTCCCTTGAGAGTTTGACCGAAGAAGGCGCGGCTTGCTCTGATATGCTCTGTGTGAGCTGTACCTCAACAGAAACTGATCCCTGGGTTTCCTGACCCCCCCCCCATCCTGCCTTGCCACTGGAGGACCAGAATCTTTCCTCTGCTGTTTTCCATTGCTCGTGGTTTGGTTAACCTTTAGTGTTTGATTATGTAGAACTGTGAGTACCCATCTCCCAGACCTTAACCTCTTTCCATCATACCTTTCCCAGGTTTCTTGTGCCCTGGAATGACAGGAGCAAGAGAAGGAAGATTGAGAAAAGGAGAATAAATGTAACACATGAGTGATGTAGGAGGGCAGTGTGGGCCATGAGAAGCCAGCCCACAGCTCTCTCAGGCTAATTAACTTGGAAATAGAACCATCTGCATCAAATCCAGCCAGCACATTGCCATCCATTTGTCACAAACAGGAAAATGGTATTACCTTCCCACTACTCAAATATTCTAAAATTGTATTTATGGGCCAAGTCAATGGCTATTAAGACACATTTCAATAGTAGAATAAAATGATGGACAGAGGTATTAATAAATCAATGAACATAAAAATCTTCCAAAAATTAAGCCAGATGGTGGTAGTCCATACCTTTAATGCCAGCACTCGGGAGACAGAGGCAGGCAGATCTCTGAGTTCAAGGCCAGTCTGGACTACATAGTGAGTTCCACAACAGCCAGAGCTACACAGAGAAACCCTGTCTCAGAAAAACAAACAAACAAACAAACAAAAAACTCTCAAAAATTACAAATATGGAGGACAGAGATTCGGCTCCTTTGTTAAGGCTGTTCTTCCAGAGCAGTTAGTTCAATCAATTCCAAGCAGCCACAAGGGGTTCACAACTGTCTACAGCTCTACTCCTTGATCTAGTACCTTCTTCTGGCCTCTAGGCACACCAGGTACGCAGGCGATGCCCAGACAAAATATGTATGGACATCAAATAAAATTTAAATTTATAAATATGTGATCATCCTTTGGAATAATTAGCAATAACTCATGTGTTGCCACTTTAAGGTAAATAGATCATTTTATATTTTATCATTTAGCACACTTTAAGGAAGTGGTTCTCAATCTTCCTAATGCTTCGATCCTTTAATACAGAGCCTCAATACAGTGTTGCGACTTTGATAACCCCCAACCCCCAAATTATTTTGTGGCTGCCTTAAGGTCTTTTCCTGAGTACAATACATTTCTGTATCCTTGAACCACGCTATGAACGTGACCCACTCCTCTGGTGCAGTAGGTGTCTCATCTGCCAGGCTGTCATGTTTTCTTAGCTCTTCTGCCAGTGGGCACAGTCCTATCCCTTCGCTTGGCTTTCTCCAGTCAGCTGTGCATTGGAAGGCAGAGAGCTGCACGTATTAGGATCCCTTGTAAAGCAAGAGTTTTTTGTTTTTTGTTTTTTTATCAGTTATATTTTATTAACTCTGTATCCCAGCCGTGTCCCGCTCCCTCATTCCCTCCCAGTCCCTCCCTCCCTCCCTCATCTCCACCGTGCCCCTTTCCAAGTCCACTGATAGGAGGGACCTCCTCCCCATTCATCTGATCCTGTTTTATCAGGTATTTTCAGGACTGGCTGCAAAGCCCTCCTCTGTGGCCTAACAGGACTGCTCCTCCCTTCGGGGGTGGGGAGACCAAAGAGCCAGTCATTGAGTTCCTGTTAGAAATAGTCCCTGTTCCCCTCACTTTGGGAAACCAATTGGTTACTGAGCTACCACAGGCTACATCTGAGTGGAGGTTCTAGGTTATATCCATTCATGGTCCTTGGTTGAACGTCAGTCTCAGAAAAGACCCTGTGCCCAGATATATTTGGTCCTTGTGGAGCTCCTATCCTTTCCCCATCAGACTAACTCCCCTTCTTTCTTATGATTCCCTGTACTCTGCCAAAGGTTTGGTCATGAGTCTTTGGTAAAGCAAGAGTTAAGCAGTGTAGTTTGGCTCAGCAGTGCTGACCTCTGAGAAACATCTGGGCTTTCAACAACAGCCTGCGTCCTGCATCTGTAGGGATCTCAGAAACAGTCATGTTACTGAAGTTTAAAACATGAGTCTATCAACCACCTGCTGTCTAACTGTACAATTTAGCATAAACGTTTTTTTTTTTTTTTATTTTCAGAAGGTACAAAGGGTTCTGGGCAGATTTGAAATAGATCCAGTAGTCCATGGGTCAAGCAAAGAGACTGACACATGTTACAAAGAGCAAAGAATTGGAGAACTCAAATGTTTTTAATCTGTTAGTATTTCTAATCTAGTCACCTAGAACTATTACCAGCAGAAGACACATGGCCTCAGATGCCAGAGCCAACACCTGGCATTAGGATCCCACCTTTGTTCTTGTTTTCTGTGTTTATAAAATCCCACTGTATCCCTAGCCCCACTCCCAGCAACTGGTGCTTAGCCAATGCCTCTGCCAATGTACAGATGTTTGTGCAAATGTCTAGGGACATAGCAGTCCTTGAAGCAGAATCCTAGACGTGGTGACATTTTGTATATGTAAGTTCATTTAGGTTGGGTTAGGTTTTAAAGGAGAAAAAGTGAGGATAGAAGAAGAAAAGGAGGAGAAAGAGAAGGAGGAGGGGAAAGAAGAGAAAGTAGGAAAAGGAGAGAACAGAATCATCCTTTGGGCAAAATATTTATTAACAGCAACCATGCAGTGGTCTGAAGTCAAACTTCAGTCCCATCAAGACAAAGCAGGGTAGCAGGGAACAGGACATCCTTGGTTAGGCTGTGTAATAGGGATCACACTTTCTCTGAATCAAGGAGTAGGGCCTGCTTACTTTATGATCCACATAATGCCAGGTTCACGGGACCCTCAAAGACCACCAGGAGACGACTCAATGCAATTGCAAGAGAGCTTTATTACAAGAGTGATCAAACTCAGGACCCAAGTTTCTCTGATGCAGCAGTAGAGAAGTGGGACCCTGAGCTCTGAGTGAACAGGATTTTTAAAAGGAAAGTCTGTGAGCAGGGGGTTTCCATGGCAGCAAGCAGGGGGCACAAGCCTTGGCATTACAGAATTGGGTGAAGTTTAGCAGGGTGGGGTGACCTTTTCTGAGGCACACAATCACAATGGCTAAGGTATATAATCACAATAACTATTTTTCTAAACCACATCTGAAACATTGGAGAGAATCTTCCCACTTAATTCTCAACCAATTCCCATTGATTATTGCCAGGGAGTCTTTCTCTATTTTCTATGAAGTATTTATTCTGTTCTTTTTCCTGGAGGCTGTTGCTAGGAGAGTTAACTTTGTTTTCTGCCAGGTGTACATTCTGTGATATTTCCTGGTACCTGAATCCAAGATCTTTATTTAAAAATGGAGTTATATTCAGGCTAACTTAAACTCTTCACCCATATGGCAGTGGTTGGACTAACTGAAATCCAAGGCAGCAACAGGCTGGGTGTGGTTTTGTTCTACTTGCAGCCCTCTCTGCTAGGGTCTGGTTTCCTGGAGGGCCTAACAGGTTGGACAACTGTGAAACTGATGCAGGAAAATTAAGCGCATCACTCTAGAGCCAGCTTGCTCAGGTTTATATCTCTTTTCATAACAAGGTTATGGCTTGAAATGGATAGCTGGACTTAAATCCAAGGCAGTCCTTCCTGACAAGCAAAGGTGGAGAAATGCAGAAAAGAAACCTTCCTAGCTGAGAAGGTGGAGGCTGATACAGGAAGATGGTCTCAAGAAAGGGCTACACTTAGGCCGTATGCAGAGTCCTGAAGGAGGCCAGATAGGACTCCAGCCTTGTTGGCAGTTCAGGATACTCATCATTCACAGGAAAAGCAAAGGATAATAAGTTTATATGTCCAAGATGCCGGTGCCCATTGCATACTGTGTCTGATCAGCAGGGCAGCAGTGAATGCAAAGTGACCAACAGACCAATCCATGGGCCCCAAAACATCAGTGTGAGGGAAAAATTGAGTCCAACCTCAGGCCACCCAGCTAATCACCAGAAAAGTTCCTGGGTTCCTGCAGGCTCTCAGTCTCCAGCACATAGCCATACACCTGTCCACTGTACTCACTTTCCAGACTGAACTGTGTGCCCCAAAACACCAGAGACTGGGTCTCCCAGTTGTGAGGAAACCCCACAGTCAGGAAAACAATCAGTCTAACCTCAGACATCTAGGTAATCCCTGGAAATTTTCTGGGCTTCCTGCAGGATTGGGGTCCCCTAGCCACACACCTGTATGTTGTGCTCACTGGCCAGTGAATACATTTTGGGCACTGGGGCATGGAGCTCCAACTCAGACCTATGGATGGCTGGGGTCCATGGGAACAGCCACAAATGCTGCTTCCAATCCCAACCTGCCTCCCTAGAAAGACCAACCAAACCTCTGGGTTCACTGGCTCTTCAAGAGGGCTGTGCCCAGCAAACACAGCATTTGAGTACAGTATCTGAGCAACTGCAGCTCATTAACTTCAGAACAAGAAAGGAAGTGGCAGGGCAGCTGTCTCCGGGACTTCCCCTGGTAAGAGGAGAGCCCTAGGCTCCAAGGAGTCCAGTGAGTCCACATGACCATTCGCCTTAAGAGAGCTTCAGCAATTCCCTAAGAACCGCCTGCCAGTCAGAGACCGTACCCACCAATCTGAGAAGGGCTCCCTCAGGAACAACCTGCCCAGGAATGCCTGAGACAGCCAGATGGGTAAAGGCCAGCATAAAACCCAATCAACAAAAGCCAAATCAATATGGCATCTCCAGGACCCAGTTATCCAAGGGCAAGCAGTCTTGAATACTCTAACAGGACTGAAACTCAAGAAAATGACCTCAGATCTATACTTATGAAGATGATAATGGAGGACACAAATAAAATTCTTAAAGAAATACAGGAAGATACAGTCAAACAGATTATGGCCTTTAGAGAGGAAAAATTTAAATCACTGAACTAAACAGAGGAAAGTTCAAACAAACAGGTAAGGAATTGAATGAAAGACAGAAAAATATAAACAAACAGGTGATGAAAATCAACAAAACAATGGAAATGGCAACATTAAAGAAAACACAAACTGAGGAAATTCTGGAGAGGAGGAACTTAGGGAAGAAGCAGAAAATACAAAGGTAAGCACATCTCCAATAGACTATAAAGGATGGAAGAAAGAACCTCAGGTGTTGAAGATACAATGGAAGAAATTAATGCATCCATCAAAGAAAATGTTAAATCTAAAAAAATTCCTGACAAAAAACATCCAAGAAACCAAGGACACCATGAAAAGACAAAAACTAAGAATAATAGGAATAGAGGAAAAAGAAGATTCCCATCTCCAATGCCCAGAAAAATATTTTCAACAAAATCATAGGAGAAAATTTTTTCTAGTTTAAAGAAAGAGATGCCTATAATCATTCAAGAGGCCTACAAAACACCTAACATAGGAGACAAGAAAAGAAAATACTCCTGCCACATAATAATCAAAACAGTAAATATACAGAACAAATAAAAAAAATTCTAAAAGCTGCAAGGGAAAAAGGCCAAGTAACATATAATGGCAAACCCATCGGAATCACACCTGACTCCTCAACAGAGACTAAGAAAGCCAAAAGGGCCTGGACAAATGTCATGCAGACCCTAAGAGAACATAGATATCAGCCCAGACTACTATACCCAGCAAAACTCTCAATCATCAGAGTTGGAATAAATAAGATATTCAATGACAAAAACAAATTTAAACAGTACATACCCATAAATCCAGCACTGCAGAAGATACTATAAGGAAAAAAATACAACCTAAGAAGGCTAACTACACAAAGGAAAACAAGGGAAATAAAAAACTTCACTACAGCCAAACTAAAAGTAAACAAGAACACACACACACACACACACACACTACTACAACCAATATCAAAATAAAAGGAACTAACAGTAACTGCTCATTAATCGCTCTCAACATCAATGGACTAAACTCTCTAATAAAAAGACACAGAATTACAGAATAGATGCTTAAACAGGACCCAATATTCTGCTGCACACAAGAAACACATCTCAGCCACAAAGACAAATATTACCTGAGAGTAAAGGGCTGGAAGAAGGTTTTCCAAGCAAATAGACCCCAAAACAAAGCAGGAGTAGCCATTCTAATATCTGATAAAATAGACTTTCAACCAAAATTAATCAAAAGAGATGAAGAAGGACACCATCATACCATCAAAGGAAAATTCCACCAAAAATATCTCAATTCTGAACATATATGCCCCAAATAAAAGGATACCCACATTTGAAAAAATATTAGTAAAGCTTAAACCACACATAGATGCTCACACATTAATAGAGGAAGATTTCAACAGCCCACTCTCACCAAAGGACAGGTCAATATAACACAAACTAAACAGAAACAATGACACTAACAGAGGTCATGAATCAAATGGACCTCATGGACATCTATAGAACCTTTCACCCAAACACAAAAAAATTTACCTTCTTCTCAGCACCTCATGGAACCTTCTCCAAAATAGACCATATAGTTGGTCACAAAGCAAGCCTCAACAAATACAAGAAGATTGAAATAAGACTTTGAATCCTATCTGGCCACCATGGACTAAAGCTGGACCTCAACAACAACAGAAATAACAAAAAGCCTATACACACATGGAAACTGAACAACTCTCTACTCAACAACATCTGGGTCAGGAAAGAAATTAAAACCTTCCTAGAATTCAATGAAAATGAAGGCACAACATACCCAAACTTATCAGACAAAATGAAAACAGTGCTAAGAGGAAAGTTCATAGCTCCAAGTGCATTCATAAAGATATTCAAAACATCTCATACAAACAACTTAATGCTACACCTGAAATCCCTAAGGAAAAAAAAAAAAGAAGCAGACACACCCAAGAAGAACAGACTGCTAGAAATAATAAAACTCAGGGGTGAAATCAATAAACTAGAAACAAAGAAAACAATTCAAAGAATCAATGAAACCAAGAGCTGGTTCTTTGAGAAAATCAACAAGTTAGACAAACCCTTAGACAAGCCAACTAAAAGGCAGAGAGACACCATCCAGATCAACAAAAACAGAAATAAAAGGGCGGACATAACGACAGAAAATGAGGAAATTCAAAGAATCATTAGGTCTTACTTCAAAAATCTGTACACCACAAAATTTGAAAACCTAAATGAAATGGACAGTTTTCTTGACTGATTCCACTTACCAAGCCGAATCAAAAGCAGGTAAATAAATTAAATAGTCCCATATACCCTAAGGAAATAGAAGCAGTCATCAAAAGTCTCCCAGAATTCTACCAGACCTTCAAAAAAGAGCTAACACCAATACTCTTCAAACTATTAAAAAAAATAGAAACAAAAGAAGCATTACCAATACTCATTCTATGAGGCTACATTCACCTTGATACCTAAACCACAGAAAGACACAACAAAAAAGAGAACTTCAGACCTATCTCTCTTATGAACATTGATGCAAAAATACTCAATAAAATACTTGCAAACTAAATCAAGAACACATGAAAGATATTCATCCACTATAACCAAGTAGGCTTCACCCAAGGTATGTAGGGGTGGTACAATATATGAAAATCCATCAATGTAATCCACCATATAAACAAACTGAAAGAAAAAACTTTCATGATAATCTACTTAGATACAAAAAAATCATTTGATAAAATCTAACACCCGTTCATGTTTAAAGTTTTAGAGAGTTCAGCGATTCAAGGCACATACCTAAACATAGTAAAGATAATATACAGCAAGCCTATAGCCAACATCAAACTAAACAGAGAGAAACTTAAAATCAATTCCTGATTCCACTGAAATCAGGAGCAAGGAAAGGCTGCCCACACTCTCTGTATCTCTTCAACATAGTACTTGAAGTCCTATCTAGAGCAATAAGACAACTAAAGGATATCAAGCAGATACAAATCAGAAAAGAAGAGGTCAAAGTATCACTATTTGCAGATAATATGATAGTATACATGAGTGACCCAAAAAATTCTACCAGAGAACTACAGCTAATAAACACTTTCAGCAAAGTGGCTGTATACAAAATTACCCCCCTCCCCCCCAAAAAAACAAAAACAAACAAACAAACAAACAAAAAAACCAGTAGCCCTCCTGTCTACAAAAGACAAATGGGCTGAGAAAAAAATTAAGGAAACAACACCCTTCACAATAGCCACAAATAACATAAATTACCTTGGTGCAACTGTAACCAAGCAAGTGAAAGACTTGTATAAAAAAATTCAAGTCTCTGAAGAAAGAAATTGAAGAAGATATGAAAAGATGGAAAGTTTTCCCATGTGCATGGCTCAGTAGGATTAACATAGGGAAAATGGCCATCTTACCAAAAGCAACCTACAGATTCAATGCAATTCCCATCAAAATACCAACACAATTCTTTACAGACCTTGAAAAAACAATTCTCAACTTCATATGGAAAAACAAGAAGCCCAAAATAGGTAAATCAATCCTATAAAATAAAAGATTATCTGGGGGTATCTTCATCCCTGATTTCAAGCTGTACTAAAGAGCAACAGTAATAAAAACTGCATGCTACTGGCAAAGAAACAGAATGGTGGATCAATGGAATCAAATCAAAGACCCAGAAATAAACTCACATACCCAAGGACACCTGATTTTTGACAAAGAAACCAAAACCATACAACAAAGAAATGGCAGCATCTTCAACAAGTGGTGCTGGTCTAACTGAATGTCCACACATAGAAAAATACAAATAGACACATATCCATTACCCTGCACAAAATTAAAGTCCAAGTGGATCAAAGATCTCAACATAAAACCAGACACTCTAAATCCGTTAGAAGAAAAAGTAGGGAAGAGCCTTGAACTCTTGAAGTTGTACAGGAGACAACTTCATTGCTCAGGGGAGTACAAACTTATACAACCACTTTGGAAATCAATCTGGCATTTTCTCAGAAAATTGGGAATAGTGCTACCTCAAAATGCAGCTATACTACTCCTGGGTATATACTCAAAAGATGCTCCACCATTCAACAAAGACATTCGCTCAACTGTGGTCATAACAACTTTATTCGTAACAGCCAGAACCTGGAAACAACCTAGATATCCCTCAAGGAGGAATAGATACAGAAATTGTGGCACATTTACACAATGGAATACTACTCAACTATTAAACACAAGAATATCATGAAATTTGCAGGCAAATGGATAGATAGAACTAGGAAAGATCATCTTGAGTGAGGCAACCCAGAACCAGAAAGACACATGGTAGATACTCACTTTTAAGCAGATATTATCTATATAATATAGGATAACCATACTAAAATCTATAGACTTAAGAAGCTAAACAATAAGGAGGACCCTAAGGAGGATGCTTAATTCTCATTCAGAATGGCAAACAGAAGCTGTGGAAGAGAGAGAACAGGATGGGAGCCTAGCATAGATGTCCTCTGAAAGGCTCCACCCAACAGTGGATAGAAGCAGATGCAGTGACTCACAGCTAAACTTTGAGCAGAGTTCAGGGAGTCTTATGGAAGAAGGGGTGAGAGGATTGAAAGACCTGGAGGGAACAGGAGCTCCACAAGGAGACCATGAAAGCCAAAAACATCTGGGCACGGGGGAACCTGAAGAGACTGAGGTACCAACCAAGGACTATGAATAGAGAGGACCTAGACCCCCTGCACAGATGTAGCCCATAGGCAGCTCACTCTCCTTGTGGGTTCCTGAGTAAGGGGAGAAGGGGAGTAGGGGCTGTCTCCGACACGAACTGTTGCCTGTTCTTTGAAGACTTACGTTTGGCAGTTTGGCCTTACCAGGCCACAGAGGAAGAGTATCCAGGCAGTTCTGATGAGACTTGATAAGCTAGGGACAGATGGCAGGGAAAGAGGAACGCCTAGGGGCGGGGATGAGGGAGGCAGAGGGAGGAAGGGTGGGACTGGGAGGAAGTGAAAAAGGGGGGTACAGTTGGGATAAAATAAATATACTTTAAAAGATAAAAATAAAATAAAAAGTTTAGATGTGCCTGCGTTGAGCCTTCCCCCTCACTCCTGGGGAATCATGAAGGCAGGACATTAATGAGTGCTGTAGCCAGAGAGGCCACAGCACCTGGCAGTAGGTATAACTCAACCTGAAATGTAATCAACCCGACTTCCCACAGTGCCTATGAATGATGACAGCCACGCTATCACTAGGTTTTTCCCCATGGACTCCATTTGGTATGCTCACACAGGCTCTGTGCAGCTGTACAAACCAACTAGTAGCAGAAATCCATTAGAACATATTCCACATGTTTGTAAATATGGGTCCATTGATCTGAGAGCTTTGTGTAGGAGACCTGTAGAGAAATTAGGCCAGTACACTATTATGATAGTTCCAATGATAAAGATATTGATAAAACTACCAATGGCGTCAGAGAAGGCTTCCCGAGTGGAATTCCAACAGTGTGGCTGCCATTTATTTCTGATTTTGAGCACCCTGATGGTCTCCTTATTGAGCTAAAGATAGTCAGAGCTGTGGAGGATCTTAGACACCACCAAGACAAGCCCACTCATTTCACATATGAGGTAGCAGAGAGGCCATGCTTTAACATGACTTATCCAGATTTAAGCTGGACAGTGGTGGCACACACCTTTAATCCCAGCACTGGGGAGGCTGATCTCTGAGTTGGAGGCCATCCCAATCTACAGAGTGAGTTCCAGGGCAGTCAGGGCTACACAGAAAAACCATGTCTTAAGAAAAACAATAACAGTAATAATAATAAGACTTCAGCCTGAATCTTGGATCTCAGTTCAGTTCTCCTATGACAGCACATTGCTTTGCAAGAGGCCATTCAAGCTGAGAACTCTCCTGTCAGGTGCCATGTGAAATTATCCTCTTCTAGCTTAGAACTACCATTGTAGGTGCCTGAGATCAAAAGATGCTTGTGTGGTAGGGGACTGGGCATCTTGGGAAGGAGCCAGAAGATTCTAGCCATTGCCTTTCCAGCCAAATGTTACCCTCACAGTGAATACTGGGACAACTAAGAGAACAGATATGGTCTCTACATCTTAGAAAAATCATTCCTGAAAATGAACATTTGAGATCAGAGAAGCAATATAAGGATTCTTTCTAAGCAACTTGTTTCTATTACTGTGACAAAATACTATGATCCAAAAGCAAGTTAGGCAGGAAAGGGCTTACAATACCATATTGATATTCATCACCAAAGAAAACTCAGGACAGAACTCAAACAGAGCAGGAACCTGGAGGGAGGAGATGGTGGAGGAGTGCTACTTACTGGATTCTTTCTCTTAGCTTGCTCAGCCTGCTTTCTTATAGAACCCAGGACCACCAGCCCAGGGATGACATCACCCACAATGGGCTGGGCCCTCCTCCATCAATCACTAATTAAAAAAATACTCTACAGGCTTGGCCACAGCCCAATCTTATGAAGGCATTTTCTCAATTGAGGTTCCCTCCTCTCAGGTAACTACAGTTGTGTCAAGTTCATATAAGTCTAGCCAGCACACAACTTAAACATGAATGTTGCAGAAACAAAAGGATTTGACTCCAGAATCCAGAGCCCTTGCAGGAAACACCACCTCATACTCGTGCAGTGCATAGCAGGTGATCACTAGCTAGTATACTTTGAGCAATCAGGGAAAAGGGCCAGCATCACGCATGAGTTTGGCTTCTATGTATATTGTACCATATGTTCTTAAAATGTGTCATCCACCTACTTCATGCTAAGCTCTGCATGTGGTTCAGGAAAAGATCACAAAGACAAGGGAGGACATAGTGCTTGCACATGGAGAAGGTTAAGCCAGCCCTTCACTGAGGCTTATTTCTGACCTGTGGATCCGATCCTCTCTGACATTGATTCAGACTCATCTTTCTACCTTGCCTGTATGGCAATCCACTTCGCGACCTTGGCATTATTAGCATCATGCTCTAACCAACTGAGCTAACAGGCCAGCTACGGAGACTCATCTTGAGCCTGTTTTCTTTCATTCTTTGTACTCTATCCAGGACTCCACATGCTTTTCTACTTTGGGTCTTCCCTGATCCAAATTCTTCCTTGCTGGCTCATGCTTCTCTCTAAGGTTCCATCGTAAGGTCACCCAAAAAGACCTTTTGTGGAACACTCTGTGGACTTGTTCTTCTGTTGCTGCCTGTGCTATAGTTTTCACCTGAACACAGATCCTGACCCTGCTGTCTGAAAAGCAAGTTGAAAGAGGGTCATTCTCTTTCAATGCACTGGGATGGGCTTTGCCAAGTGACTTGCTTCAGGCAGCATAATGGGCTGCAAGGCATGATGTGCCAGAGCAGTGCCTTGGTCTCGGAGGCCTTACATGTTTAAGCTCTGCTTCTTGGGTTTCTGTCACTGACCTTAGGAAGGCAAGCTTGGTCAGAGTTTCCTCGATTGAAGTACCAAGCCAAACCACAGATACGTGAGCAAGCTCGCAGAGACACGCCAATTCCCAGTTGTGTGGGTCCAGAAGTATAAAGCTGTTTATCTTATGCTGTTGAAATTTACTGGCTTTATGACATGGCATTATTATGATCAGAAGTACTGAATACACTGAGTTAGTCTCCTGTTCTTTCATATGCGTTGGCTATAGAGTGATGCTCAGTAAATATTTCATAAATGAAGGATGAGTACCTCTAAATCCAAAGCCTGATAGAATGAAGGGCTGCCAGAATGCTTTTCCTTCCCAGAAGTCTGGACTTGCCAGGGTCATCTCTTCACAAGATGATGTGAGCCAACTCCTTGGGAGGAAAGTCTTATCTCTGTGTACCAGAGATATAGCCCTTGCCATCTTCAGTTAAGTTTTGGAAGACCTAAGTATAAATAAACCAGAAAGGAGTACAGATGATTTGTACATCTGTGTTGGAAGCATTAGGAACTGGGTCCTCCAATTTATCTCTTTGCCATAACTATATTTGTATTGAAATATACAAGGAAAACCAGTTTCCCCCTAGATATAACCACATGTAACTTCACTTAGTATAAGTGGGTCCTGAAACCTTTGCCTCTGTTGCAGTGGTTCTCGGCCTTCCTAATGCTGCAACTCTTTAATACAGTTTCTTGTGTTGTCGTGACCTGCAACCATAAAATTATTTGCGTTGCTACTTCACAGCTGTAATTTTGCTGTTATGAATCATAATGTAAATGTCTGATATGCAGGATATCTGAGATACGACCCCTTTGAAAGGATTGTTCAACCCCTAAAGAGCTCTCAACTCACAGGTTGAGAACTGCTGTTCCAGAGCAAGGCAGGAGATGAATTATTGTAGACAGATGCAGCCAAGTTATACAAACAAATGACCCTAGAGTTCTCCCAGCCGGCTGTTTCTAGACTTCTAGCCATCCTCTTGGAGTCTGACCTAGTCTGTTGGCTACCCTGAGGTGTGCAGTGGAAGTCTCTCCTGCCTAAAACTCACTCTTCATATTTCCACACATAATGTCAAGAGGACAGAACTGATAAAACAAACCCAGAAGCAGGGTCTGGTGCAGTGGAGGAGCATTGGCTGACAGATAAACCCCCAAGCACAGTTCCTGCATTGGTTGAAGGCTGTTACCCCACAAGCTATGATTTTTACATGTTCATCCCCTCATCTGTGAGGCCCCTTAAATTGTCCCTCCACTTCAGTAACCTAAATCTTGATAGTGGTAGGGATTTTTAATAGGGTTAATTTCAATTTTATTATTTAATTAATACATTTTTATCTCCATCGCCCACCTCTTCCCTGCTACGTCCGCAGAGTCAGCATCTTTTAATGGAGTAGAACACTGGCCTCCAACGCAGGAGTCAGCCTGTTTAGGAGCTAAAAGCATCCACCTAGAGTCTGGATTCAAACCCCAATCAAGTTCTTTAACTTCTCTAGGCTTCAATTTCTTCCTTCGTGAAGTGGATATTATAACAGGGTCCTGCTGAAGATTAAATGACAAATGTAACAACCTCTGATAAATGTTAGTGGAGTCCTAGTGATCATAGTAATTAGAGATTCATCCCTCATGGATCTGCACCTCTGGGCCTCTGCACTCAGTCAGTAATATTCCTCATTAGTCACATCAGAAGGTCACATACCTCCCTCCCTCCTGCTCGAGGAGTGTATAATCCATCACCATTCATGTCCAGAAGCTTCATGCTCTCCATATCTACCTGTCTCTGTCATGGTGTCCACAGGTACACCCAATTCATGTGTCTTGGCCATCCTGCACTGTATCCAAGTATCTACAAAGATAGTGTTGTTTCTACAACTCCCAGATGACTCATTCTTGGAACCTTTTTACAGTGTAGACAATAACACCTTAATTAAACTGCCCCCTTAAAAGGCACGTAATCGCTAGGAAAACCCCAGAGCTGAGCTCCAGAGCAGCTGAGTTTCTGGTATGCCTTCAGCTTCCCTGCACTCTGTTTTTCCGATCTGTAAATGGGGTAGCCACCACCTAGCCACCAAATGACAGGCGAGGGCCCCAAGGTTCTTAGGAAGCTGGAGAATGCACACTAACTCGCACTCTGAGGCCGCTTCATCCTTGTCCTCAGGAAACGTAAGTATTGCTATCAGTAGCCCATCTCCATCACTGTGAATTCGAACTCAGCACTCTGTGTTAGCCATCACCAATCTCTTCGTTATCCTTGTACATTCTTGCAGCATGCCCCCAGCTAATACTTTACCCTCTCCTCTTCCTGCCTCAGATGGGCAACTGAAGGTGCAGTGAAGCTGAGTGTTTTGCATAAGATAATATAACATAACTAACAAGGGTCTAGCTGGGGATTCAAACCCAGACAGACATTTCAGAGTGAGGCTCTAAATCAGCAACCTACACTGCCTCACAAGTCTATAAGGATAAATCATTGTGGCAAGGATCACTCCTACAGGCTGTGAGACAGAATGAGAGGCTATGTGCTTGCAGGAGAGAGAGAGAGAGAGAGAGAGAGAGAGAGAGAGAGAGAGCAGAAAGGATCACATGGGAGCTATCCCAAAGCTTTTTCTAAATAGGAAAGGTCATGCTGCCCAGGACAGGGCTGCCAGGGGTCCTGGTGGCACGGCTATATGTATGATAGGAAGAATGAGGCTAGCTCAGTGGAGGGCCTGGGCCCCGGTGGTGGCTTCCAGTGTGAAAGTGAGAACTGGGACATCCAGTACTCACTGAGCTTTGCTTGAAATGGGACAAATGAATGCATGCTATGTGACATATTTCTCAATCTAACAGTGATATGAGGCAGCTGGTTTCAGATCCATTCAAACAGGATTATTTTATTTTATTTTATTTTATTTTATTTTATTTTATTTTGCCTTGGGTTTCCTTGGATTTTCTCAGGTTAGGATGGGTGTTCGCTACTTTACTGGGATGGAAAGCTCCAGTTAGGAGAAATGTCTTTTCTTTAAAAAATATAAATTTTATTCTTTAGTTAACAATATTGCATTGTTTAATATAATTTTATTTTGAGGGTTGTATAAGTCTTAGTACCATATAAACCAAGCTGACAAAAGATAATGTCTAGACTTGGCTTCAAGCAGCCACACCTGAACTTGGAAAATGTCTGGAATGTTCAGATCTCAAGGAACTTCTACCCACAGCAGGACATATTTGTGGGTTGGGGACATTCCCATCTTGAGTCCCTCACAACCAACCACTTTCCAGGGGAGATTACATTAAGTTTAACAAGTTACCTAATGGTGCTAATTAATTAATTAATTAATTTCAAACAATCTTCCTGAAATATCCACCCACTGGGCTAGTTCAGCCTCCAAAAATATCTAAAAGGACGGTTGTCTCCTGCTGTATTTATCACCTTCCTTCTGAACTCCTAGCCATGCTTCTCCTCAGATGACCTGGTTTCTAAACCTTTGTCGCCCCTATCTAGACATTATATTGTGTTGCTTAGTTTATATGGCACCAAGACTCAAACACAACCCTCAAATGCAATGTGATTGAATGCTGCAATGGGTTCTCAGTCCACAGTTTATAAATCATATTCCAAGGGAAGACATTCTTTAGAGGAAAATTTTCATGATCAACAAATTTAGGATAATTTTTAGACTATTTTCTCCATCTACTAAGTGCCTTGACCACCGATGAAATTTTATATGGCATAGATTTCCAAAATACCATTAACCATAGAGCCTAAGTTTTTCCATTTCAGATTATAGTTACTAAGTCTCCTTAAATACAATTTCACAAACAAAGTATAAGTGCTTATACTAAATGTGGCCTGAATGTATATTAGCTTATTTGGCAGCAGTTTAAAACTATTTGCTCATGTTACACTGTAGGTCAACTAAATTAACTGGATATCTTTCAAGTCAAGTACCATAGAAATGGAATATATTCTGTTAAGAACAGTTGCTTTGCAACAAATTAAAATAAATAACACAATGACAGTAGTTTTGGTCAGCTTGACTACATTTTGTCTCCTTAGTTTGGGCTATAGATTTTGAAAACATTTTAGATTTTAACTCTAGAGTTTGTAGTATTAAATCTTCAGATCTTTGTGCTATCTGAACATCCAGTAAATCTATGTTTCATGTCATCTTCCAAGCCGTTGAAGAAAACTGAGGGAATGAGAAGAATCAAGGTCAAGATGTAGGAATTTTCATTTATACATCGAAAGCCTTCTAGCCCGGCTCTTTTACTGATTGTTGACTTGTGCTTTAGGAATCATCTGAAGGACTGGAGAGATGGCTCGGTAGGGAAAGTGCTTACAAGTGAGCAAGGTTAAGCATGTGAATTCAGGTATCCAATGCACATACACAATATGGGTGTGGCAGTACACCTCAATAATACCAGCACTTGGTGAAGGAGATAGGTAGATCCAGGGGATTGATGGAGAGACAGTCTCGCCAATAAGCATGCTTCAGGCTCAGGAAGAAATGTAGTCTCAAAAAACTAAGGTGGAGAGAACAGAGAAAGACACCTTGATATCATCCCTGGGACTGTGATGGACAGTGAGAATTCAGGTTCTTCCAAAGTGTTAGGGACAGAACAGAGCAAGGTGAGGGCGAGACCCTGGTTCCGTGCCATTCCAATCCCCACAGCACTAAAAGTTACATATTCTGAGGACGCCTTCACCAGATGTCTCTCTGGACAGAATAAGGCCCTTCACCCTCCTCTCCTTACTCTTCCTACCTTGCTGTCTTATGATCCAGGGTGTGCCCCTTTGCCCAGCAAAAAATCAGCCAAAACATCATGTACCATGAGCATTTGCTGACTGTATAGTGGATGTATTAACTTACAGAGACCGTGCCTAATATCTAAGGGCCCCCACCTTTTAAAAACACAAAACTTGAGTGGAAGGATGGCTTCAGCTGCTGGGAGAAATATGATGACTAGAGGAGGATGCCAGAGTCAAGGCCACTTTAGCCATTTCAGATCACACCCAATGGCACTTTCTTCCAAAGAAAATCCACTCACTCTGCTGTAGAAGAAGTGACTCAGACCCTAAGCTCTCTCTATCTCTTTTCTCTGTAAACTCTCAGTTTTGCTTTGGGTCCTTTACCAGGCTTTAGGGGAGAGAGTCTGGGACTTAGGATACAATTTCTATTTTCCAGTTTACCATTGGGGGGGGGGCTACTTCAGTGCATCAGTATCTAAAAACGACAAAACCCAACCCTAGTTGGATACAGTGGTTCTCACCATTAATCCCAGCAGAGGCAGAGGAGGCAGATCTCTACAAAATGAGTCCTGGACAGCCAATGCTACATGGAAAAACCCTGACTCAAAACAAACAAACAAACAAACAAAAACCTCTAAGCACTTATGATGGCTAATCTGGACTGGCATCTTGAAGACATGTCATTTGGGAAATGGGCATCTGAGGTACCTATGTGAAATTCTCTCGGTTAAGCTAATTGAGGTTGGAAGACTTTCCCACTGTAGGTGATACCCTTTCCTGGCCAGGGATCCAGGATGGTATAAAATGGAGGAAGTGAGCAGAGTGCCAGCATTCATCACTCCCTGTTTCCTGCCTGTAGATGCCATGTGAGCATCAACCTCAAACGCCCATCTCCATGACCTCCTGCCATGATGGACTATAACTCAACCTCTGATCCTAAATAGATTCTTCCTTCCTCAAGTTGCTTTTGCCAGAGGATTTTAACACAACAGCAAGGAAAATAACTAGAACACCACCTTTTGCCTTGATATCATGACTCCCACTTTATAGGTGAAGAAGCTGGTGTTCAAATATCTGTGGCCCTTGGTGTGAGCTGGAAAAGGCATCTCTCTGGAAGGATGTGGACTCGCGGCTAACAGCTTGAGAGAGAAGAACGTCAGAGTGAAATATGGGTATAGCACAAGGCCAGATCCCTTGCCTCTGCTAATGCCACAATTACAAGGCACATGCTATACTGCCTTGGGCAGAGGCCTCACCTTTCCCACATTCCATCCTGTGAGCCCCAGCCCATGGGTCCACCTCCTAGTGCCTTTATCCAACTGCCACCCACACTCTTCTTTTCCCATCACCTCTCTCACATGTTGTCCAACCTCTTTCTGCTCACCTATAGGTTCAACAGGCCTAGGGTCAGGTCACAGACAACCAGAAACACAAAATGTGTCATTATGCCCCACAATGACTTCCTGGAAGAGAAGAGAGAACAGCACTGAGGCAAGTAAGGTGATGAAGACCTAGTCATGAAGAGCAAGGGAAGGGAAAACCAGTGGTGGACTCCCTACCTTTTCCAGACCTTTTCTATCCAGGCTCTGACAGCCTTAGACTCCTGAGGATAGAGCTGGCCAGTCAATGTGAAGGTCCAACCTAGGAAGTGGACCTTTGGGAAACCTTATCATCAGGCTGAAAGCACCCTTGTCCAGTGACTGATAGAAGAAAGTGATCTTGTTTCTCTGGCAACAGTAATATCAGTTAAACTGAGCTTTCATAATGATGCAATTTATTGGTAATAATTACATGAAATTAGTTCTCAATCATCCATTGATTTGCATATTCTGGGGCCTGATTCATAAACTGGGGCTTGGTTACTTGTTAATGGAGTGGAAGTAACAGGATTTGTGGGCTCTGGGGTTCAATGAAGGACTCCAAAAGAATGACTGGCCATGACCTTGAGAGACTGTTGGAACCAAAGACTTAGGAAAAATAGCAGAACCCAATGGAGATTCAGATGCCACAGACTTATATCAGAAGCCAAGAGTCTTGGTTTTACCTGTAAAGAAAGCCCTATACCAGCTACCTGCCACATACAACTAAAACCAGAACAAAATATAAGGAACAGTTTTCAAACATTGAACAGTGATTAACATGGGATCATGACTTAGAGGATTAGGACAAATGAGGTGAATGTTGAGTCACCTCAGGTCCTCCATGAAGAAACGAATTTCCTAGTTAGTGATGGAAGATGTGGAATCCAGAAAGAGTCCATTAGTCTTGCTCAGTGGAGAAGACAGAATCTGGAAAGTAGGAAAATACTGATGCAATGAAGTAAGACATTGAAGAGATTTTTCAAATGAAAGCTTTAGAGTTAAAAAATATATTTGAGCCAGGGCAGTGGTGGTACACACCTTTAATCCCAGCACTCGGCAGACAGAGGCAGGCAGATCTCTGTGAGTTCAAAGCCAGCCTGGCCTACAGAGCAAGTTCCAAGACAGCCAGGATTGTTACACAGAGAAACTCTGTGACCTACAAAGACCACAACCAAGTGACACAACCAAGCTGTATGACCTTAAGCAATTCACTTAATCCAAGTATCCGTTCCACTGTTAGTAAAGTGGGGACACAATTATCTCATAATAGTGCTCTTGGGAGATTGCATGAGATAAATGTTCAAAAGATAGATCACAGGGCTGGTGAGCCCATAATAAACGTTAGCTTTAATTGTTCTAATAATTGTTTAATTGTTCTAAAAAAAAAAGCAGTCTACATAGCATGAAGCTTCTTGTAAATATAAGGGTTGGGCTTCAGTATGGGAGCTCTCTGATCAGTCTAAAAGGAGGCATGTGTTTAACTATGTATGAAGACTGCCCCTCCACTGTAGCCTTCATCTGCCTCCCCAATAGTCCAGAGATTCACCTGGAACATCCGTTTTCTTTCCATGCCCCTTTTGGGGGTGCCATACCATTACTACATATGTAGGCCCTGTATACAGAATAAGAATGGACTTAGATTGCTGGATTACAATAAGTTTGCCAGCCATCTAGGGGAGACTCAGAGCTGTTAGTGAGACCAGTGGGAAAATCAAAGACCAGGAGTTCTTAGGTAAAGGAACACAAGAAGTAACCTCTCTGAGGGTAATGTTGAAACCTATGGTAGTAAACACGTCTGCCCAGAGCCCATGACCTGTTTAGACAAGGGAATTTTGTAAATGTAATGAAGTCAGGATCTAGAGACGAGAGATCATCCCAAGATAATGGCAGGAGCTTTATATCCAAAGATGAGTGTTGTTAGCCAAGAAAAGAAGGGTAGACCACACCAAAGGCCATGTGAACCACAGGCAATCTGACATTGCGCAGCCCTGGCAGGTCAAGGGACTGGAGTCATGAGAAAGTGCAAGAGGGAGGCAGGCTCCTTCCCAGACCTTTGGAGGGGGTGTGCCCCTGCAGACACCCCTTGATTCTAGACTTTTGGCCTCCTGACAATATGAAAACAAAACTCTTGTTTTGGTTCACTCTGCTTATCATCATTTGCTATGTCAGCCTCAAAAGTGGACTCACTTACCTACTCAGGGCACTGCTGGGCAAGTAAGGGAACTATCCCCAGCAAGACAATTGCAGCATGGATAGCATGGTGAAGGCTGTGAAGTTAGTTGAATAAATATGAAAATGAGTTGCAAGTCCACAATGTCCAAGCAAACATGCTTGTTGGAGATTGAGGAGCAGCAAGTTCACTGCAAGTGGCCTGTAAGAGATTTGAAACAGAAAGAGAGGTAGTAGAAGGGGGTCCTCATAAGCAGGTCTCTCAGGAGACACCAAAGCCTCTTAAGACTCATTCTATTGAGCTCTTATCACCAGTCCCTCTCCCAAAATGCCCATCTCCTTTACATAGAGGCTGCACAGTAAAACACTATCTCAAAACAAACAAAAATTAAACACCCTCTTTTATGGGGAGTAGCTCAAATTATTTTTCTCAATATCTTGTTTGTTTGTTTGTTTGTTTTTATTTCCCCCACTTGTCCTCATCACTCCTAGTCTCTGATACAATGCCTCCTTGGCTTTCCATGCTGGGATGGGGGCTGGGTGGGATGGGAAACACAATGGTCTTGGCACCAGCAAACACTAAATAATTCCATCTTTCTATAGACATAGTCCCTCACGATTTAGGTGCGTGATAGTCTCTGTGTCAATAGATTCTAAGGTTATCAGAAAAAGTAGAATCATGACTGCCATGTAGTTTGGAAGACTCCCTTGTGGATTTTGCACAAAGTTGGGATTCACAACTCCACGCTGTGAACTCTACAGTTATTACACTGGCAATGATGATAATTACTGAGGAGGGACAGAAAACAAAATCTATAGCCCAGATTAACTTCACTCTGTTCCCTAGCGTGTCCCTAAAATTCCTGGATAATATTTGGGGAAGATGGGTTGCATTTAGAGTTAGAAGTTGTGTTTTATAGGAATTATTGTGTTTTATAGGAATAATTATTAATTATTGGAATTATAGGAATCATTTTACAGAGTGACATATGCATTTGTACAGTGAATAATAGATTCTTTTATAATATAATTTTTTATAATTTGTTCACTTTACATTCTGATTGTACCCCACTCCTTCATCTTTCCCTGGTCCCACCCCTTCTCCCTCTTCCCCCTAGCTCCCACCCCTAGGTCCCACCCCTTCTCCTTCTTCCCCCTAGCTCCCACCCCTAGTACACAGAAAGGGGGAGCCCTTCTCACCTACCATCTGACCCCAGCCTATCAAGTCTCATTTGAACTGCCTGCATCCTCTTCCTCTGTGCCCTGGGGGAAGTGATCAAAGAGCAGGCAACAGAGTTCATGTCAGAGACAGCCCCTGCTTCCTTACTAGAGGTCCCACATGGAGACTGAGCTACCTATGAGCTACATCTGAGAAGGGGGTCTAGGTCCTCTCCATGCATGGTCTTTGGTTGTTGCATCAGTCTCTGCAGATCTCCCTGGGCCCAGATTTGTTGGCTCTGTTGGTCTTCTTATTGAGCTCCTGTCCCTTCAGGGTCCTTCTATTCTCCCACTCTTTCCTACAACTCCCTGCACTCTGCCCAAAGTTTGTCTGTGAGTCTTAGCATCTGCTTCCATCCTTGCTGGATGGAGTCTTTCAGAGTACATCTATGGTAGGCTCCCATCCTGAATGGCTACAGTCAAAAACTCTAATGGCAGCACATGCTGGCAAGGATGTGGAAAAAGGAGAACACTCCTCCATTGCTGGTGGGAGTGCAAACTTGTACAACCACTTTGAAAATCAATCTGGTGCTTTCTCAAAAATTGGGAATAGTACTACCTCAAAATGCATCTTTATACTCATGGACATATACCTAAAAGATGTTCCACCATACCACAAGGACATTTGCTCACCTATGTTCATAGCAGCTTTATTCATAATAGCCAGAATCTGGAAACAATCTAGATGTCCCTTAACCAAAGAATGGATACAGAAATTGTGGCACATTTGCAGAATGGAATACTACTTAGCTATTAAAAACAAAGAAATCGTGAAATTTGCAAATGGATGGAGGAGAAAAGATCATCCTGAGTGAGGTAACCCAGAACCAGAAAGACATGCATGGTATATACTCACTTATAAGCAGATATTAGCCATACAATACAGGATAAACATTCTACAATCCACAGAGCTAGAGAAGTTAATAACGAGAAAGACCCTAGGGAGAATGCTCAATTCTCATTCAGAAAGGCAAATAGACACCAGAAGCAGTTGAAGAGAAGGATTAATAGATTCTTAATTATCAGGTCTCGTGAGCCTAGTTGATATGTGGCAGGGTGTTGGAGATACATTAAAAATTGTTCCCAGCAGATGGCATTGGCTGTGACTCAGGATTTCTTGCCATGTCTGATGAAGCCAAAGCAGGACCTCAGTATATTTTGGTTGCAGCAGCCATGTGTATATATTTCTGGGAGAGCCTCAGGAAGTTACTTCTTAGACATGAGGCCATCACCATCTGGAAAGTGGGAATGTGTTCCCACTGACCCAGTTTTCCTCTCATAAGGATTACTGACACTAAGACCAGTACAGTGTTGTGAAATTTGGTCTTCCTCTTGTTTCTTGATGCACAGCTCCAGAAGCCCCTAAAATCATCCACAGGTTGATGATGGTCTTTTAGTGCCGATGGGATGATTGGTGGTTAGGGTCCCTCTGGGTAGCTTCAGGACTAGGGTCAGTTACTGGAAAGATCAAGATAAAATTAGAGAAGGCAGAGAGTTTCTATCCCATCCCCATCCAATAAAGCAGGGATGAAGTTAGAATTTATCATCAAAGGCCAATGACAAATCAATTATGCCTTTGTAATAAGCCTCAGTAAAAACCCCAAGGTCAGTGTTTGTTGTGTTTTGTTGGAGCTAGGTAGACCAGAGGTTCTCAAGCTGTGAGTGGCAATGCCTTTGGGGGTTTAATGACCCTTTCCTGTGGTCCCTAAGACCATAGGAAATATCAGATACTTACATTACAACTCATAATGGCAGCAACATTACAGTTATGAAATAGCAACAAAATAACTTTATGGTTGGAGTCACAACATGAGGACTATATTAAAGGGTCCCAGCATTAAGAAGGTTGAGAATCACTGGTGTAGCGGTTCCTCGAGGGTGGTGAACCTGGAAAGAGTGTTGGGTTGTTTACTTTTTTATTATTGTGATCAAATACTTGATAAAGCAATTTAAGGGAACAAGGGTTTATTTTAGTTTAGAAGTTAATTATGGCAGGGAAGGGGTAGTGTCAGGAGCATGAGGTAGATTGTCACATGGTCACATGCAAACAGGGTCAGCTAGAAGACAGGAATTTTCTCTTTTATACCTGTCTGGGACCCCAGCTCATGGAATGGTGCCATCCATACTTAGGGTGCCTCTAGACACCCCTTCAGGCTATGTCCAGAGGTTGTTTTTTAGGTGACTCTAGATCTTGTCAACACTCAATATTAATCACCACAGCTTCCCAGATGTCTCCTCCTACCATTCCCATCGGTTGTAATATCCCCTTTTCATCTTTTATGATAGCCTTTATAATGAGCATGAGTCAAATGTTTCCCAGAGTTTTGTGAGTTGCTCTAGGTAATTAACAGAACAAGGAAGGGTCATGGAAAGCCCGATATACAGCCTGTGGGTCAGAAGCACACATTATGAATTAGGAGCTGGAATTAAAATGTTAAATAAAGGTTAATCTTTCAGGATTGAACTCCCAGCCTGTGGGATCTGAGACTATCTTTCAGGAGACATTCAGCAGGTATCCATGGGAGAACCACATGCTGTGTAGAGAGTACCTCCCGCATGCAAGGTGTCCAAAGTATTTGAGTGTAAAATCCAAGGGGGAAAAGCCTGGAACCCCAGGAAGTACTGTTCTCTGTTCTCTCTCTCTCTCTCTCTCTCTCTCTCTCTCTCTCTCTCTCTTTCTGAGAGAGAGAGAGAGAGAGAGTGTGTGTGTGTGTGTGTGTGTGTGTGTGTGTGTGTTGGAGCACCCTAGCCAGTTCTTCATAGGGAGAAGTAGGGTGTTCCCAATCATAAGCATGGGTGTCTTTTGCACTCTAGGTGGCAAGGCAGTTTGTATGACAGAAGCCAACTGCCAACAGAATACAACATAGTTAAGAAGCTGCCATTTCTGAAGAGACAATGGTCTCTTTTACACCCTATTGGAGTACCCTGGCTCTCCAGGCCTAAGTAAAGAAGGCTGCAAGCAGATTGGGAAGAAAACCTAGACACTCCCCCCTCTTTACATTATGGGGTCCAATGAAGCTTGACAGTAGTCATGACTTGCAGGTGCAAAACATTAGTAAAGCTTCATTCCCCAACTTACCAAGAGAGTGACCTCTGTCAGGAAGCCAACTTACTTCTGTCCTGTAGTCTAGATCACATCTTAATTAAGCCTGCTTCCTTTGTATTCAGGGCCTCATCTTCCCTCAGAAATGTTGGACAGCAGACATCTTGCCAACCCCCAGCCTGGTGCCATGCACACCCAGATGACCCCTGCCCAGCACCATGCAGCACAGCAGAGCATAGCACTTCTGAGATGACCCAAGACACCCAGAGGTGCTCAGTGCCTCTAGGATGAACAAGTAAGTAGTGGAGAAATGGAAGAGAAAGAGAAGCAAAAGGATATGTGCACAATGAAGAGAGGTGGAGCTGGAGACTCAAGGGTAGTGGGGAGCAGCCTGCTGTGAGTAGCCATTGACCATCTAAGGCCATTTTGAGAGCCTGGCCCATGCTGCCACTGAAGGCCATGTCTGGGTCTCTGCCCCTGTAACAGTGGCGGTCTGTTACCACCAAAGGCCAGGAGGACATCCCTGGTCTAGGCTGCTGCCTGGAGTCATGTTGATGTCTGAGGGTTATGTAGAACTTGCCCACCCTTCTTCTGAACAGGGTGGGAGAGCTGGCACCAAGGGTATAAAATCAGGAGAGCTAGCACCACCCTTCACCAACTGCAGCATTTGGGAGAGCAGGCCCTGCACCTTGACTAGAAAGGTGTGGTGATAGTGCAGGTGAGCCAGTCCCAAAGTATTGAGCAAAGAAAAGAAGGTCCTGTACCTTGCCTGGGCAATGCAATAGAGCTGGCCATGGTGGCATGGGAACAGACGAGCCAGAGAGCAAGAGAGTTGTCCCTGCTCATCACCTGACATTTGGTGAGCTAGCCAGGGCTACAGATCTGGAGAGCTTGTCCTGGTGGTGTAGGTGCAGGACAGCTGATGCATTCACCAACTCAGATAACCCCTCAGGTCCAGATATAGGGCTTTGAGTGAGCCACCATCTGCCCTATCTATGAACTGCTAGAGCCCAAGAAGGGGTGGAAACTATAAATCTAAAGCTGCAGGATATCCACGACACAGAGAAGCAACAGCATGTTATCTGAGAGGAGTTTTGGTTAGCATCCAGTGTTGACATTGTAGCAGAAACCAGACATCTCTAACCAGACCAATAACTCATTGCAATGAATATTTGCAAGTGAAGATCTATGGACAATAGCATGTACTATGGAACCAACTGTGACACACTACAGCTTCCACCAGGAGATTTTTTTGTTTTCTTTTTACAGGAGAGGTTTCAAGGATGGAGGGTGGGTTTGAAGGGATGGGGAGATGAATGGAATTGGTGTGCATGATGTGAAAGTCACAAAATAAATCAATAAAAAGTTAAATAAATAAAAAGGGTAGAATATTGCTTTGTCTGGTGGAACTACTGCTATTTCGGACCCCCATCATATTGTACTGTCTGTCTTCTTGCCAGAGTGAATAAAGCTTTTGCCTGAAGGATGATCTAATAAAGTTCTTGTCTCACAGGGCTGGAGAGATGGCTCAGTGGTTAAGAGCACTGTCTGCTCTTCCAAAGGACCCATGCTCAATTCCCAGCACCCACATGGGAGCTCACAACTGTCTGTAACTCCAATTCCAAGGGATCTGACACTTTCATACTATTTCACATAAAATAAAATTAAATAAATTATTTTTGGAAAGTTCTTGTCTCACAAATCCTCCTGTCTCTTTTCCTTCCATAAAAATCTAACAAGCTCTGGTCTCATAGGGCCTCAGTGTCCTCTTGGAAGTCCTGTAGAGAGCCCCTCATCAAGTCTTTCTACCCTAACTTTCATCTGCATCAGAAAGATGATCGCAGAGCTATATGACAGATGGTGGCTTTGGTCCCCGGTGCATTTGAATGGTCAATGCTGCTCCTGAAGCAAAGAGTGGAGAGTTGGTTCTTTCCCTTTCTGAGGCAAATGGATAGGAAGTGAGAAGACAAATGTTTGAACCTGAAAAAGACTGGGTGAGCTGTCCCAAAGAATAAGGTTCTTGAACACCCACTAAAACCAAAAGCTTAAAAAAACAAAGCGGTCTCCACAGCCAGACATTATGTGGAGAGAGAGTCTAAATTGGAGGTCTCCATCAAGTCCCTCCCCGTTAGAGATCTGGGAACTCTGCAGAAGGAGAGGAAACGCTGTAGAAATCAGAGGAGATGGAGGACACCAGGAGAACATGGCCCACCAAATCAACTAAGCAGGGCTCAAATGGGACTCACAAAGGCTGAAGAGGCAAGCACAGGGTTTGCATGGGTCTCTACCAGGTACTCTTGCATATGTGTTATGGCTGTTAGCTTTGAGTTGTTGTTGTTGCGCAACTCCTAATAGTGGGAATGGGGGTGTGTCTGACTCTTTTGCCTGCTCTTGGGACTCTTTTCCTCCTCTTAGGTTTTCTTGTCCAGCCTCAATATGAGAACTTTTGCCTTGTGTTTTTGTATATTGTTTTGTACTGTTTAGCTGTCATGTCTTGGAGGTCTGCTCTTTTCTAAAAAGGAAATGAAAAGGGAGAGGATCTACAGGAGAGGGGAGGAGGGGAGCTGGTAGGGGTAGAGGGGGTGGGAAACTGGTCGGGATGTATTGTTTGAGATAATAATCTATTTTCAACAAAAAGTAAAAGAGAGAGGTGTCACTTTGCTTCATGGGTGGTCCTAGATCTTTGCATGACACAATGTTAAAGTATCAGTTCTGCTTATCAGGGAGTCAGAGAACAGAGCCAGAAACAGAAGCTCACTCAGCTGGGCTGAGAGTCAGTGTGCCTGTCAAGGGCACACAACGGTCATGAACCTTCTCACGGGGCTTACCAGCTCCGACAAGTACAACTGGTACCACTTGGCCTTTTCTTCCTTCCTCCAACAGTGGAGCAGCTGCCTTTAGACTGTTAGCACAAAAGCCACACGTTATAAGAAACCTACATCTTGATGGTTTTGTCGATCAAATGCAACAGCTATAGACCTCTGCTGTGTCTCATGATGGAAGGATGAACTACTTCCTAACTTGAATCCCTGTGGTAACCAGAGGTCTCTGTAGTGTTCTTTCTGTCTATCACTATGCGTATATTACACACAACCATAGCCCTCTCAACTGCGAGAGAATGACTCGTAGAATTTAACATGCACTCTTAGAGAACAACGGATACCTCTCATGAAAGCTAGTCAGGAACTTTCTTCAAGGTCTCTACAAGCCAAGCAGCAACTCTAATATTCTAGCAACCCCCTAATTTTGTACCTACTCTTGTGCAGCTGCAGTTGAATAAATCAACGTTTTCACAGCCTCTAATATTTTATCTTCTTCTGTATTTACAATAGAAAACAAAAAAACAAAGTTAGCAAGGAGACTTAGAAGTCATCTAATACAGTAATTTTCAGAATCAGAGTAGAACTTTTTTCATCAAATGAAAGCTTACAGAGACATAAGGATAGAGTCTTGAGTCTGTGGGTTGGATTATACCTTTTTGAAAGGTTTTTTGCTTTATTGTTTGAAAATCACCAGTTTTACCCAGCCTTCTTATTTTGAGGTGTTAAAAGTAAAACCCATTCATCCATTCTCTCACTGAAATTGTTATTTAAGATTTGCTGTCTGCTGGGCTTGAATAGGTATGCCACCAGAGGAGTCCCTGCCCTTTTGGCTCTTATGCTCTGCTGAGAGGTAAAAGGATGTTCCCTGATTCTACAAAGCCTTAGTGTGTTAGAGCCATACCCAAGAGTCCTAACAGTGCTCAGGCTTCCATGCCTGTACTGCTTGACCCAGTTCATATCTTGGTACAAGATGAATATGTATACTGTGAAACTGCAGAAAAACTCATCCAAGTGTGAATGCCTACTTATGGCTGTAGGAGCGACCTGAGGGTCATCTCCACTTGTCAAGTTGTCTGTCTTCCACAGTTTAACTTGAGCATCCATTGAGGAAGCCTTCCCTGAGTGCCTGGCAGTCAACGAATTCCCTTCATCTGACTTTTTTTGTGTGTGTGTCTTTTCTTTTTTTTTTAACTTTTAATGTTATTTTTATTAATTACAGTTTATTCACTTTGTATTCCAGCTGTAGCCCCCTCCTCATCCTCTCTAAATCTCACCTTCCCTACCTCCTCTTCTCCTATGCCCCTCCCCCAGTCAAATGATAAAGAAGGTCCTCCTCTCCTTCCATCTGACCCTAGTCTATCAGGTCTCAACAGGACTGGCTTCTTTGTCTTCCTCTGTGGAATGGTAACACTGCTCCCCACTCAGGTAGAGGTGATCAAAGAGCCAGCCTATGAGTTCATGTCAGAGACAGTCCCTGTTCCTATTATTGGGGAACCCTCTTGGACACTGAGCCATGGGCTACTTCTGGGCAGGGGTTCTAAGTTATCTCCATGTCAGGGATACAAGGCACTTACCTAAACATAGTAAAGGCAATGTACAGCAAGCCTATAGCCAACATCAAACTAAACAAAGAGAAACTTAAAGCAATCCTACTGAAATCAGGGACAAAACAAGGTTGCCCACTCTCTCCATACCTCTTTAACATAGTACGTGAAGTCCTTACTAGAGCAATAAGACAATTAAAGGAGATCAAGGGGATTCAGTTTGGAAAGGAAGAAGTCAAAGTATTACTATTTGCGGATGATATGATAATATACATGAGTGATCCCAAAAATTCTACCAGGGAACTCCTACATCTGATAAACACCTTCAGCCAAGTGGCTGGATACAAAATCAACTAAAAAAAAAAATCAGTAGCCCTTCTGTATACAAAAGACAAAATGGCTGAGAAAGAAATTAGGGAAACAACATCCTTCATCTAACTTTTGACCCTGAACTCACCCCAGAAGATTAGCCACAATTCTCTAATTGATGCTTGTCTAATTATCAGTACTAAAGGACCTGCATTCTTTTATTTGTAAGTTGTCACAGAAAATTAATTAAATGAATTAATGGAAATATAAAGTTTTAATAGATACACAAAGTCAAGCCTCATTTTGAAAAACATCTTCAGATTCTATAGAATTCTATAGAGAATTCTTTCATCAATTACTATGAAAGTGTTTCTAAACATTTATCCTCAGTTTTGCTTCATCTCATTATGTGCTGCCAGTGAACTGTCATGGACTGGCCCTGTCCTCAGACCTACTTTTGGCCCTCCCCTAAGTGACTCATGTGCAGAAAATGTCCCTGCTTAGTGCTGGTATTTTATCCTTTAGGATTAACACTAGAGGGATATTGCTTGCCTCACTCCATTCTCTCTCTGTGTAGTTAGTGCAGCCTGATTCTTGGCTATTATTAGTCAAGGGTGCCAGCATACTTCCTAGAGGGAGACTCGGTAACTCTTACCTGTTACAAGAACCTGTTATAGCTGTTAGTTCTTGTGTATTCCCATGATTTTTCTTCCTAGATGAATGAGTAGACATGGCTTCCCCAAGTCTAGCCCAATTTTCTTCCCAACAAATTTCTCTTACCACATGTACACTAGTAAATAAAACCACAGTAAAACAAGGTGTCTCACTTCATTGTCTCTTCAAGCTTAAACACTGATTCTTACTGCTTTTGATGTGATTCAGGCTCATGCCCTCCTTATCTAGTTCTGGGTCACGATCAAATTCCTCTCCAAGACTAAAAGCATGTCATCTTATGACTGTGAGTACAAAACACCCATCACGAGATCCTCTGACCACAAGGTTGTGGTAGCATATGCTTTTAATCCTGGCACTTGGGAGGCAGAGGTGATCAGATCTCCAGTTGTTTGAGACCAAGCCCAGTCTACATAGAGAGTTCTAGGTTAGCCAGGGCTAAATAGTGAGACTCTGTCTCTAAAACAAACCAAAACAACAAACAAACAAAACCAAGGTCCTCTTAACTCTCCAAAATTCAGAATGAGGGCACACTCATGTATAAATAGCTTACATTTTGAAAAGTGTTCCTAAATAGCTAAAGGGAAATCTAGGCACAAATACGCGTCTTCTGTACGTTATAAGCAGTGGAAGATGCTGGCTCATTCTCAGATTAGCGTTGCTCTTTGAAAAGAACCAGATGGATCTTGGTGGTATTTGGAAATTCGCTGTGACTGTTGTAACTGAGCAGTGCTGACACAGCTCTATAAAACAAAGCTATGGAAATGGGAAGAAAACAGCTGACTGGAATGTAAGACGCTGGAGCATACCGTCAGGAGGCATCCTCCCTGTGAGGCAGGGTAGGGGTAGGGCATCTTTCCCTGCAGCCTACTGTACACAATACTGTGGATTGTTCTTCAGACCAGAATTCTTTTGCGCTCAGGTCACTTAATCTTGGCTGGCTCTACTGTGGCTGTGTTCAGCTTGTCTACAGGATGGGTGATTACCACAATGGTAAAGGATATTCGTGGTGCTCAGCCCCAGTGTCTCAAGCACACAGCATCTTGAGTGTAAACTGGCTACTGGTCATCAAGGAGCCTCATAAGTAAGGTGGTCAGGCCTGCCTCCCAACTACATGCAGGGTTTCCTCACCTCTCCTGACAATTTAATACGTTAGAGATTATTACAAAGCTGAACAGGGGACTTTTTAAACATGGGAGAAGGACAGACTTTAGATATACCCACTGTGTATACACTGCTATTCCTAAGTCTGTGTTCACTGATGGGGCTTGTAATTTTCCATAGTGAGGATGACTACATCTCAAAACTGGCATATGGTACAAAGTGAGGCTACATTAATTTTTTTTTTTAATTTTTGAGAGCTAATTGCTAAACAGTTACCAGCATTCCACCAGTTGAGTGTGAGAAAGCAGGTTGACTGTTGCTGTGCCAGGTAGAAGAGTATTCACAGAGAGTCCACAGTCTCTGGAGAGAATCTTTTAAGCATTTTATCCTGATTATCAAGCTGATGAGACTGAGAAGTCCTGGAGTAAGTAAAGCACACCTCTGCATGTGTCTACAGGGGTATTTCCGGAGAGGACTAGATCCAGTTGGCTCTGGCCTAATGAATGGCTTAAGCAATTGATGGACTCAAACTATGAACAGATTACTTGGAGATCGTAGTATAGAAGGAGGGTCCTGGTTTTAAAAAACCACTAGGGGAAGTCATTTGCAGCTCTATCTTGCCCTGGTCTCCTGGAACTGGCATCTTGTCTGCTGTGATGGGGGCAGCTCTGCCCTGCCCTGCCCACCAGCACAAAGCTTTAAAACAGTGAGCTAAAGCATTTTCCTCCTTTACCTTGCTCCTGCCAGGTGTTCGGTCACAACAATGCTATAATTAGCATAACAATGTTTCATTGCACTTAGAATTAGGGGTTTATCACTGACAAAGTAAACAGAGATAAATATATCTCTACTAATAAAAGTTTAGTTACATGGCTTTATATGATCAACTTAATAACTTTGAAAACAGGAGAATGACTTTTCACAAAGCTATTAACTATTTCTAAAAATCAGATATTTAATATAGAATATTGAAGAAAAAGAGAAGATATTAAAAATTACTATCTTCACGGTCAATGTTCTGTTATTAGAGGGAAATTTTCCACATTTAATCTTATTTTTTATGAAAGTAATTTACAATATGTTGTGTTTTAGGCCAGTTTTCATATTAACCATTATTAATGAACATGTTCCTTTGTCAATAAATTGAATATGCAGAAGCACATTTAATTGTCATAAAACATGCTATACCATGAGTCAACCAAATTTACTATTTCAAGGCTATTCCTAGATTTTCATGACTTTTCAGATTTCCATTTCTCCAGCTATTTTTAGAATGACTACATTATAAATCCTAGGAATTGTTTACCTAAGTTAGTAATAGAATTAAAATTATTAGCCTAAAAAATGGCCTGTGCTAAAATATCGAGAGCAGGTATTGTTCTTTGTAAGAAATTAATTAACAACATTTTCTTGGAGCTTGAGAGATGGCTCAGTGTATACAATGTTCAGAGTAGATGTAAGGTTCATAAGGACCTGAGGTCAGATCTGGAGAACCCACATACAAGTGGACACCTATAACCTGAGTGCCGGGCACAGATAGATCCAGGGAGCTTGCATGCCAGTCAGTCTGACTTGCTGGAGAGGTGCACTCCAGGTTCAATGAGAAGCCATGCCTCAAATATTAGTGTGGATAAGACTAGAGGAAGACAACTGACATTGACCTCTGACCTCCATAAGCACACCCATACATACAGGTAACATAGGTACATACATGCCTCCCCTGCTCCCCCATACACATATGGGAGTGTGTAGATATTTTAAGGATAGCAGTTACGACCATTCATAGCTCCAGTTGTAAATCTTAGCCAGCTCAATGGGAGAGAATAAATAAATACACAATCAGAAAGCCAAGAGTCTACTCTTCACAGAAGAAATTACTTTATGTTTAGGAAAGGGGGGACAACCATAGAAAATAACACAATTCAAGGAAGCCAGTGAGTACGAGGCAACTACACTAGACTCAGCAGAATTTGATGGTGCCCTTCATAATAGCAACAGCTAAGTAGAACTGTAATTTAAAAAACTCTTCTTAATAATAATGCAGGTTACTGGTAGGCGTAATTTGCATCATTAATTAAGATAAAAGAATCAGAAATTCTATGAACAAAATAATTGTTTCAAACACAATCATTAAAGATACATTAAACAATCACTGGGGAAGCTGCCTCTGTTCCATACCCCTGTCATTAGCATTAGCCTGCTGTGGGAAGTGCTTATGGGAAGACACACACACACACACACACACACACACACGCATTTAAACCATTTTTCTTTATACTTTTTTATATTTTTTGAACTATGTAATTAGTATGTACCTTTTATCATGAAAAAAACATATTTTATAAAACACTATACTTGTAAAACAAGCCAGCATTTACAGGAGACTAGGGTGGACAACTGACTGGCAAGGTACAGAGAATTGATAGGGTTTGGTCTAGTGCTATGTATTTTAATGCAAATTATTCGCCTCCAAAATCTGCTCCCTACCTGGACAAGCACATTCTCACATACGCCTGTTCTTATATAAACCTTTGCCTAAGAAAATATTCCTGTTTGACCAATAAAAAGCTCACCTGGGCAGGGTAAGGGTAAGGTGGGCAGAGCTCAGGTTGGAGGGCTTGAGAGAGAGAGGGTCTTGGGAAGGAGACAAACAGGAAGAGAGGAGGAAGGAGAAAGCCACCATGGGTTAGGCAGAGAGAGAACCATGTGGGCAGGGAGGAAAAACTCTGAGAATGGCGTGGAAAGGAAGAAGAATAAGCAAGTATTTATAGAATCATGAATGGGAGGTAGTCCAATTAGAAATGAGTAAAACAGACAGAATGGGATAGAGGCTGGGAGATATGAGATAGCTTAGGTGAAATTATCTACCCAGCCCAAGGTGAAATAAGGCAAATATAAAATCAATCAGGAGTCTGTGTCTTTAAGATGGTGGGTTAGATAATAGTGCCATAATAATTATAGGGCAAATAATAAACATATTTAGCCTGACATTTTTATTTTTAGCAATAGGAAACTTTTAGAGTAATTGAAATGTTCTATCTTTTATAGTATGGTTGCAATGGTTCTAGTTTCATTCTGTTATCATGATTAAAAAAACAAAACACTAGACCAAGCCAAGCAAGGTGGTGCACACCCTTAATCATAGTATTGGGAGGCTGAGACAGGCAGATCTCTGTGAGTTTGAGGCCAGCCTCATCTACACAGGGGATCCAAGCCAGCCAAGAACCTGTCTCAAAGAAAACATGATGACAAAAAGGTAAAAAAAAGAATAAAAGAAAATCTAAAAACAACTTAGAGGAAAAAAGGGTTAGTTTCCACTTAAAATTCCAAGTCACAGTTCATCATTGAGGGAAGACAAGACAGGAACTCACAGCAGGAAGCAGGAGGCATGAACCACGTTGGAACACTACCTTTTGGTCTGCCTACTGGCTCACTCACAGGCTTAGTGGCTTTCTTATACAGCCCATGGCCTACCAAGGGATGGTGGTGGCCACAGTAGGCTGGACCCTGCTGTGTCAATTAGTAATCAAGACAAGCCCACAGGCCAATTCCTCAGCTGATACTTTCTTCTCATATCTAGCTAGTCAAGTTGACAACTAAAGCTAACTATGACATGTGGACATATGCGTGTGTCAAAATTCAGTAAACAATACACTAACAAACACACTTCTATTATACAAAACCACACTCAACAGAGTTGAATTAATGTCAGTTTAGGAAAAGCAAGGGACCATTCCAACTCCTGTCCTCAAGCATTACCCTTGTTTGGAAAAGCAATAGCTGCTAGGCAACTGGATTTCCTGTGTGGTAGCTGTTTCTTCAACTACCTCCTCTGAAACAGCTGAGAACTGTGGGCTCCACTTTAAAGCTGGGAAGATGGAGATGTTGCAAAGAAGAAATGAACTTCAGAATCTCAAGAGGATTATGAAACAGAACTAATTTCAGGAGCCTTAGTCCTTACCCCAGTGTTCAGCTCAATTACATCATCGTTGAATACCTACTACATGCCAGAAACTGTGTCTGGGTTGGACCCATACACTGCGGGCTTGGTTCACCTGCAAGGGTAAAGTTGGGTCTCTGGAAAGGAAGGAAGTCCCACCCCTCTTCCTTCCTTCCAAGTGCTGTAGTCACGCAGAAGCCTCCTTGAGATGATGGATTCCCAGAGGCATCTGGCATCTTGCCACCACATTGTCCAGGGTGAAATTGGAGTAGAAACTTAGATTCCTTCTACAATGGCACTGTCTGTTTGACATGAAGCTCTAGATTAAGAAAATGATCAATTCCCTGCTCTTGACAGTCAAAACAAAAGAGCATGACAGATTGTCAGTAATGCCTGATATATCCTGTTTCTCTTGTATAAGCAAGTACACTAGTCACAGAGTGTTGGAGTGGGAACGTGGAAAACCAGGGCTTTCTGAGTCGACCCCTCTCGCGCATAAGAGAGTGAGCAATCTCAGTCTGAGCGGGTTTTCTCCTCACAGCAATGGGAGCCAGTGTGTACCTTACTGTTTCAGTTCCTTTTCCTGTTGCTGTGCTAAAACACTGGCCAAAAGCAACTTGGGGAAGAAAGGGTTTGTTTCATCTGACACTTCCAAGTGGTCGTCTCTGTCTCCATCATCAGGAGGCTCCAAAGCAGGAGCCGGGACCCAGGGGGGAACACTGCTTATTGGCTCACTTTCCATCACTTACTCATGTCAGTTTTTAACACAACCTGTGACCACCTACCCAGGGATGGCACCACCCTCAGTGGGCCTAGGCCCTCCTACATCAATCAGGAATCAGGAAAACACGCTGGAGATTTGTCCTCAGGCAACCTGATGGCGGCATTTTCTCAGCTGAGGTCCCCTCTAAGGAGTCACCCTACTTGTTTCAAACTTAGAGGGGAAAAAATCTGACCAGGAAATCCACTCTCAGGAATGAGAAGAGATGGCTGCATGAAAGGGAAAACCTTCAAGTAAGACTTGACCAAATATAGACTGTGGGCCAAAGCCGGTCCACCTCCTGCTCCACTAACGAAGGTTTAACAAAGCACAGCTAGATGTGCCTGTTTACTCTTGTCCATAGCCGCCTTGGCAAGACAAATGAAGGAGCAAATAGATGCCATGGAGACCTTGCAGCTCACAAACTGAAACTATTTCTTATGCAGGCCTGCAGGAAGTTCACCGAGCCCCTGCAAGGCGGGGCTTCTTGTTTTTTGACTCGGGACCCCTTTCACCAGAGAAGTTCTATGTAAGTCTGGATGACATCAAATACTTACCAACTATCGTAAAGCAATTTACTTTAAAGCAGTTCTGTGGTGTGCATATTTTTTTATCATCCATTAGGGGGAAAGGCAGAGCTGCACCGGAACAAGCCAGACATACTTGTTAGTTGACTATTTGATGCTGTGGAATGTAGAACATCCTAAACATTTCTCAGAGTCCAACTATTTTTATAACCCTCAGAGCTGAAAATGATGTTTTTCCTCAGAAGACTTATTTAACTTCTGTGTGACTGTGAGTGTGTGTGAGTGTGTGTGACTGTGTGTGTGTGTGTGACTGTGTGTGAGTGTGTGTGAGTGTGTGTGACTGTGTGTGACTGTGTGTGACTGTGTGTGTGTGTGTGTGTGTCTAAACATGCTTGAAGAGGCCAGAAGTACCAGGCCCTTCAGTGCTGTGGTTACAAGTAGCTGTGAACCATCCAGATGGATGCTAGAAATTGAGCGTGGATGCTCTTCGAGAACAGTGCATGCCCTTAATGTCTGAGCCATCTCTCCACCCCCTGGAATGCTGCTTTTCATAAATACGTAGGGTAAAATGGCAGAAACCTCTGTAGAGCCTTTTCAGAAACTGGTGGAAATTCGGTTCTAATATTGAGCCAAAATTAATTTCATATTTTATGAGACTCAAGTAAGCAATTGTACAGTAGCTTTTAAAATCAAATATTGTAATACAACAAAGTCCAAAGATACATTAATTCGATTCTTACGGTTGAGGACTGATGGTGGGAAAATATTAAAAGTCCTTGCTGTCCACAGTGTTAAGCCATTTTGTTTTTGTAAGAGCAGAAAACCTTGTACGTGCAGTAAAACACCACAACTCTTAGTATGCAGAAGTGTGAAATTTGTGCCTAGATATTTCAGGCATTTTGTTGGTATAGCACTGTTTGATGGCATATATCGTGCAAAGTGCCCATGTGTGTTCAAAGCCACGGCTACGCAATGCAACATGGGAGTACAGTACAGTCAGAACACCTTGGACTCGTTACAGATTTATTTTGAGTTAATTTTTGGTCCTTAAACATCCAGAAACATTTTTGGCTGCCTAGTTCTTCATGACCCTAATAGTCACTTATGCGACCCTCGCATGTGGGTTGTGACAACATGCTGTGTCTGTGGGCAGACTCCAGGCAGGACCTCACAGAACAAGACATGGTTGACCAAATCTATCATTAAGAATTTATATTAACACGATAGATTTTTTTTTATCTCTAATGGATTCATTGATTTTTAACCTTTTCAATTACAGGCATGTCTCTAGGCAAATGTGGCCTTTGCAAAGTTTAATTGCTACTCAGTTAGCTGCAATGCTAGTTTACATTTCTGGGCCATTTCAGGCAGCTGCAGTTACTCGGTTCGACTAGGAAAACCCATCTTTTCATGTGCATGTTAGAACTATAAGCATGGGAATGGTTGTGTAAAATCAGTTGTTTAGAAAGCTTTAAAAATTTTGCTATCCATGGTGGTGCATGCCTTTACTCCCAGCACTTGGGAGGCAGAGGCAGTCTATGGGTTCAAGGCCAGCCTAGTCTACAAAGCAAGTCCAGAACAGCCAAGACTACACAGAGAAACCCTGTCTTGAAACAAACAAACAAAAACAAAGCAAACAAAAGAACCTTGCTATCTAAACATCCGCCTGCATTTAAAATGACATTCTCACAGAAGACTCTAAGGACACATCTTCATTATTAGATCAGACATTGGCCTTTCAGGAAACAGTGACAGTGAGGGATGTGACCCAACTTCAAGCTCTTAGAAGCAAGGACAGCATCCTTTCTTTGGGTGTGCAGAGCCACAGGGCATTGCAGCATGAACAGACAGATGCTTGATGAATGTCCACTGACTGACTGGATGGATGAATTCATGGATGTTTCTTCATTTATAAAACATGTGGCAATAAATAGATAAATAAATAAATAAATAAATAAATAAATAAATAAATAAATAAATAAATAAATCCTACCCCTCCGTGACCCGGTGAGGAGTAGAAATGAGATTAAGGATGTCAAAAGGATGTCTAGCTACTATTCAGGTGTACTGACCACATCTAAAAGAAATGATGGGTAAAGAAGCCCCCTTCACCCTTCCAGCTCCTCGTTCTACTTTCTTCTTAGCTTGCCTTAAGGTTCCTTCAAATGGGGGAGGGAATCCAGGGCAAAGCACCCCCAAGGAGGCCATCAAGGTTGGCCATAAGAGAGAAAGGAACTCTCTAAAGAATGCATGCATCCTGAGAGTGGTCCCAGTAAGAACAGGTATCCCTGAGAACTCCACAGTTCTCAGTCTTCCATTAATGCTGCAACCCTTTAATACAGTTCCTCGTGTTATGGTGAAACCCCAACCATAAAATAATTTTGTTTCTACTTTATAACTGTAATTTGGCTACTGTTATGATCTGTAATGTAAATATCTGATGTGCAGGATATCTGATTCGCAACTCCTGTGAAGGGTCTTTTGATACTTCCACAGGGTCACGACCCACAGGTAGAGAACCACTGCCTTAACTGGTGATGCTTAAGACAGAGGTGGGCTCCCATGGTTGATTGCCCATCTCTACGGACTGGAGCTCCTGATGTACTCCCAACTGCTTTGCCTGCTTTCTGACCCGGTGGCTGCTGCACGGACACTAATCTGAAGGGCAGGATTTGGGGTGTTCCTTGAGGTGTCAGTCATGAGGACAGCCCTCCGTGGGGAATATAGATTCTGATGTCACGTCTTGTGGGTTCCAAATATCAAGCAAGAAGAAATTGGTGTGCATCCTGCACAATGGCCCTGTGTACAGTAAAATGCCCAAGCGGTTCCAGCTCTTGTTGGACTGCTTAGTCTGCCGTGGGTATGTCCTGGGACATCCCTTCTGCATATCCTTTCCTCACAGCCTCTCACCAAGCAGGACTTCAGGAAGGGAGACTGTTCCCTCCAGCCTGCTCTGCCCTGACACTTTCCACCTGGGTTGATGGTAGCCTCGAGCTCAGAGTCCAGAGTCTGCCCCCACTCCAAACTTCCCCTTTACTTCCCATGCTTTAGAGGCAGTTCTTTAGTTTCTCATCACATTTGAGAACGCATTTGGGTAGGAAAGGGTCTTAAAATGAACATAACTTAGTTCCTCTAATGTTTCTGAAACATTTGCATCTTAAATGAGTCTCGGACTTTAAGCTTCATTAAATGCTCGTAGAGGTAGGGCTTTCCTCCTCGATTCACCTTCAGTATCACTGGCCACTTCACGCAGCCTTCCCCCTAGAAGCACATAGCCCATGCCTTCAAGTCCATATGTCTGGCTGTTAGGATAGAAATACCCGCCACATCATCTTTGCCCCAACACCATCCTTTTAAAAACACATTTGGACAGGAAAGAAAGTACCCTTCTCTGCTTTGTATCATGCTCACCTTTCAAAGCTCGGTATAGATTGCCCCTCCTCCCAGGAGAGTCTTCCAATCACTTATCTTCTCTTCCTGGAAGAGTCAGCCACCTCAGAAGAGGTACCATAGGACTTGTGAGCTTACATAAAAGATGAAAGCTTAAGTGCAAAAAATAAAAAATAAAAAACAGCACTTCTATAAAGAAAAAGCCCTAAATCTTTCATGACTGGTGCTTGTCCCCTCTTTGTCCCCTCTTCAAGGTTATAAACTGCAGAGAAAGCAGCTGGGTAAAGGTATGTCTCCCAGAAGCTCTCCCCTTGCTGAAGAAATCCCTAGTTCCTTAGCTACTTCAGAAGACCAAGCTATGTAGGTAGACCCCAGGTAAACTTGAGAAAAACCATGTTAATCAGAAATATCTTTTAGGAAAAATGTTTGATGATAAATACCAAAGTTAACCATCTGTGTGCTCATGCCAAAATGAATCCATTCCAGAGTATTATCTAATATGTGTCCTTAACTTCCTGCACAAAAGACATGTGGAAATAACATTCATAGCATAAGTATTCAAAACATAGCCAAAAACTACCCAAATGGATAAATAAAACAAAGGAACATTCTTGTGGTGGAACGGTATACATCACTGAGAATGGACAAACAAGCACTCTATGCTACAATACCAGTGGGGTTCACAAACTACTGAGTGAAAAGAAATCCAGACACGAAAACTATTACTCCATTTACAAGACTTTCAAAAATGGCAGAAAAACAATCTATGTGTTAGAAATCAGCTTAGTAGTTTACCCTGGAGGTGGAGTGATTTATCACCAAACCAATTACACCCCTAATAGTGAAATCAATTCTATTCTTTTCCTATTGATTGTTTTGATGGTCAGGAGAGAGATTTACAAAGGAGTTTGAAATGTAATAAATTCAATTCATTTTTAAACAAGACTTTATTGAGTACCTCCCTATAGACAGACATTGCCATAAATCAGAGGGCATGGAAAGAACTAGATAAAACTTCTACAATCCAGGATCTCACATTCCATTGACTGAAGTCACATTTAGACAGTCCCCCTTCTCTCCACCTTAAGGTGCTCTCTCTGTGTAATGGCTGGCACCTAACCAGTCCAAAAATATTAATAATTAATTAATTAATTAATCATAATTTCCTCACCTTGTTGGACCTGAAGTTGACTCCACATTGAAAACCTAGCTCAAGCTGACATTCAGTTTTAGCCACGGGCTCCAAAAGACTACAGTTGGCATCATTGGCACAAACTATTTAATCACATCCAAGCTGCGTTCCATACACAAAACATCATGTCCTCCCTTTCTCGAAGAGGGTTGAAAGCCAACTGGAGAGCCAGATGACATGCTCTGGTATTCTTCAGAGCATTGATCAGTGGCCTCCGGTGTCTAGAGACTAGTAAACTGTTTAGCTAATGGTGGTTTCTGAATTTCTAGTCTCTCTGGGACTCCTCTCGGCACCACACTGAAGACTGGCATGCTGAGAACGATTTCATTCTCACAGAATGTGGACGTCATCAGCGCTCTCACATCTCACTTCACAGAACTCAAAGCAGGCTTGTTGCCCAATATAATAAACTAGAGAAGCTTTCCCCATCCCCCTAAACCCTGCCTCCCTGCCTTGATCTTTGGGATCTCACAAGACCTTGGTCAGGAGCTAGCTGCTTCCTGATCTCTCCCATCTGGAAACATGCAGAAGCCCCTGGGATGGCCTGCATCCTGGGAAACAACAGCACCCTGCAGTATCAGCCACTCTATCAAGTAACTGTCGACAGAAACCAGACCTAGATGAGACTGCAGAGACTACCCAGACCTAAAGACACTCCTTATCTTCCCCCTCTTTGATGAAGATGGGGAAAAAAGCTAAAATCTATTTCTTAAGGTCATACTGTTACATAATGTCAAAACTGGGGTGGAGGGCAAAGTGATTTGGATCTCTAGAACCGCATGTGTGCTTGAACTTACAACATTCAAGCTAGATGAAGCAAACGCCTCCCTTGCTTCCCTTCTTCATTCTGAGCCCAGGCTCTGTGGAGAGCTGGAGCGACCCTGTGCCAAATCAGACCCACTTTTACAAGTAAAGAAATTTGGATCCGCAGGAGACCTGGATGTGGATGGAAGCCTACAGTGTGAGACTTCCTCTTATACGTGGGCCCTTCCTTATACGGGTGCTTGGTTGAGATGCCATCTCCCAGGCTTGTGACTCCTCCCCATCACAAGTTCTCCGGAAGGGAGAGAGGCACCCAGAGCTTTGTGAAAGTTTTATGCAAAGCCAGTGTTTTCTTAAAACACTCTACTGATAAAACTTACAGCAGTAGTACTGTCTTAGTTAGGCGTACCATTGCTGGGATGAAACCCCATGACCGAGAGAAAGTTGGGAAGAAAAGGATTTATTTACCTCATTCTTCCACATGCATAGTCTCTCACTGAAGGAAGTTGAGGCAGGAACCTGGAGGCAGGAACTGACGCACAGGTCATGAAAGAGTGCTGCTTACTGGCTCACTCCTCATGACTTGCTCAGCCTGCTTTCTTATAAATCCCAGGACCACCAGCTCAGGGGCAGCTCTGCCCACAATGGGCTGGGACCTCCCATATCAATCACTAATTAAGAACACTTTCTAAGGGCTTGCTTACAGCCCAATCTTATGGAGGCATTTTCTCAATTGGGATTCCCCCTCTCAGATGACTTTATCTCGTGTCAAATTGATATAGAATTAACCTATACAAATACCTTGGCAGAACTGGTTGTCCACATGCAGAAAAATGGAAATAGATCCATATTTATCACCCTGAACAAAACTAAAGTCCAGGTGGATCAAAGACCTCAACATAAAACCAGATACACTAAATCGGTTAGAAGAAAAAGTGGGAAGAGCCTGGAACTCATTGGCACAGGAGACAACTTCCTGAACAGAACACCAACAGCACAGGCTCTTAGAGAAACAACTGATAAATGGGACCTCATGAAACTGAAAACCTTCTGTAAAGCAAAAGGCATTGTCATTAGAACAAAATGATAGCCTACAGACTGGGAAAGGATCTTCACCAACCCTACATCTGATAGAGGGCTAATATCCAGAATATATAAAGAACTAAAGAAATTAAAAAGCAATAAATCAAGCAATCCAATTAAAAAAATGGGGTAATGAGCTAAACAGAGAATTCTCTGTAGAGGAATATTGAATGGCAGAGAAACATCTAAAGAGCTGCTCAACATCCTTAGCCATCAGAGAGATGCAAATCAAAATGACCCTGAGATTCTACTTTACACCAGTCAGAATGGCAAAGGTTAAAAACTCAAGTGACAACACATGCTGGAGAGGTTGTGGAGAATTGGGAACCCTCCTCCACTGCTGGTAGGAATGTAAACTTGTACAACCACTGTGGAAATCAATCTGGTGCTTTCTCAGACAATTAGGAATAGCACTTCCTCAAGATCCAGCTATACCACTCCTAGGCATATATCCAAAAGATGCTCAAGTACACAACAAGGACATTTGCTCAACCATGTTTGTAGCAGCTTTATTCATAATAGCCAGAACCTAGAAACAATCCAGATGTCCCTTAACGGAGGAATGGATACAGAAATTATAGTACACTTACACAATGGAATATTACTCAGCAATTAAAAACAAGGAAATCATGAAATTTGCAGGCAAATGGTGGGATCTAGAAAAGATCATCCTGAGCGAGGCATCCCATGAGCAGAAAGACACACAAGGTATATACTCACTTATATAGTCCTATAAGATAGGATAAATATACTAAAATATGAACAACTGAAGAAGATAAACAAGAAAGAGGACCTAGGGTAAAATGATCAATCCTCACTTAGAAAGACAAATGGGGTGGACATGGGAAGTAGGAGTAAACAAGAAACAGGACAGGACCCTACCACAGAGGGCCTCTGAAAGTCTCTGCCTAGCAGTGTATCAAAGCAGATGCTGAGACTCATAAACAAACCTTAGGTAGAGTGCAGGGAATCATATGATAAAAGGGGGAGTTAGTATGACCAGGAGAGGACAGGAGCTCCGCAAGGACAAAACATATCAGGGCACAGGGGTCCTCTATAAGACTGTTTCTCCAACCAAGGATCATGTATGGATATAACCTAGAACCCCTGCTCGGATGTAGCCCATGGTAGCTCAGTATCCAAGTGGGTTTCCCTAGTAAGAAGAACAGGAATTATTTCTGACATGAACTCAAGGACTGGCTCCTTTACCTCCCCCTGCCTCCGAGGGAGGAACAGCCTTGGTAGGCCACAGAGGACATTGCAGCCAGTACTGATACCTGATAAGCTAGGGTCAGATGGAAGGAGAGGAGGACCTCCCCTAGCAGTGGACTTGAAAAGGGACAGGGAGAAGATGAGGGAGGGAGGGTAGGATTGGGAGAGAATGAGGGAGGAGGCTACAGCTGGGATACAAAGTAAATAAACTGTGATTAATATTAAAAAAAATAAAAATAAATAAATACCTTGGCAGACAGTCATCTCACTTCCAAGCCTTGGTGGACTCCCTGTGGATACAATAGTATTCCACCCGAGTATATGATGCCGCCTGCTTTTGTCTTCATTCACATAGACTGAGATTCCTGGACAGCCCTGTATTCAAACCAGACATTGGCTGAAGGTAGAAAAGTAATAGCAAAGGTTGGCTAAAAGCTTTCTTTTTAAAATTTCTTTTATCTACTTACACTTTGTGTATGAGTATTAGCCTACATGTATGGCTATGCACCATGTGCATGCCTAGTGCCTGCAGAGGTCAAAAGAGGGCATCAGAACTAGAGTTACAGATGATTGTGAGCCACCAGGGTGGGAACCAAATCAGGGTCCATCACAAGAGGAGAAAGCGCTCTTAACCACCTCTCCGCAGCTCTAGGCCTTGTATTTACTTTTGTCACCTTCTGTCCCATGGAGACCTCATCTGCTCTCAAGATGAGTTATGTGGCTCTTGTAGGCTGCAGTTTTAGACTTTGTGGCCCTACTTTCCAGCCCTCCATTTTGTCCAACTGTATTGTCACTTTACTACTGCTATAATTTAGATCAAAAATGTCCCCCACAGGTTATACTGTAAAGGCTTGTACCCTGGCTGGTGGTAATTTCAGAGAGGCAGTGGAACCTTTATTAGATGGTGTCTAATTGGCAAAAGTAATGCACTGGGTAGGTGACTTCAAGGTCATAACCCAGCTTCCAGTTCTGGAACCCTTGCTATTTTCTAGTGCACTGTGATGTGTACAGCCCAACTTCATTTTCCCACCGCCACAGACCAACGCTCTGCTATGCCTTTCCTCCTGCAATGTTGCTAAAATTCCCTGCAACTATGAGGCCACAGAAATCCCTCCTCTGTTTTTGTCAGGTATTTTGGTCACAGGGGTGGGAAGTCAGTTACAGAGCCTGGTACTAAGAACACTTACCTTTCTCCGCCATGTCCTCACATTCAGTGGCTGGGTGAAGTTGTTTCAAGTCTTCCTTCAGATCATTTGGAACTCATGTGTCACTTCCATGTGAAGAGTTCTTGGCTCCCTGGGATCTTTCTCTTGGTGCCCATCACCATGTACACACATTTTCATAGTAGCGGCTCAGGTAGTTCTAGCTTGCCTGCCTCTGTGGTTACATACTTCAGACTCAGAACACAGAGCAATGATGGATACCTAGTAGGTACTGAAGCTGTGACAGTGTACTAAAGGGACTCCTACCTTTTGAACCCCTCCTCCACATCTGCTTCTCTATTTTTTCTTGACTCGAGTCTCTCATGCCTGATATTCTTATGTGACTGTCATTCCACCCATTTTATCAACACGAATAAAGAAAGCATCTCAGTTATATCAGTGAGAATAGCCAACATCTATTGAGCACTGATGGCATGCAAGGTAGAGCAATGAGCATCTTACATGCAGTGTGTCATCAAATAGTCTCAACTTTAGCTGGTGGTCCTATAATTACTCCTATTTTATAAAGTAGTAGCCAAGGCACAGAATAGTAGTTTGTCTAAGATAACCACAGCTAGCAAAGAGGAGACTAAGACACAGGTATATTGCATTTTACCAAGTTTTCATCATCTTGGACAAGAAAGTTTGTGTCCCTAGGTCAAATCCTGACTTTGTAATCTCTCTTGATCCTGTTCCCACCGTCCCTTACACCATTTGGTCTGAAGGTATTTTAAGCACAGCAGGAATAGCGGGGTTGTGAAATGAAGACTAGAGGTCAAACCATGCTTCAATTTCTCTTCAAAGAAACAGGAAAAATATCATCTCTAACTCATGAGCGTGGAAAAATGCTTTGTAAAAACCCTGCAGAGCTCAATTGACATATCAGTGCAGGGTGACCATTACACCAACCTGTGCCTCTCCGGCGTCTTGTTTTCAATTTCAGCTCCTCCTAGCCCTCAACTATACCTCTCCTATTCATCACCTCAGGGGCTTCAGGCTGGGCCACACCTCATCCCTGACACACCCACCCCACTCCCAGCCCAAATCTGGGGCCTACTCTATGTTGGAACTGTTTACACAATGCTCATAATTGGGCTTATCATGAGTTGTGTCAAAGATTACAGGATCCCAAGGGTCATTTCCTCCCATGGCAGCTCTTGAAATTATTGACAGGAAACAGATGACCGGAAAAGCTCATCAGCCTCTCACTCCAGCCCTGGGAACTTTGGGCATTTCCAAGGTCACATGTCCCCTTCCCAGGCTCTAACTTCTCGCCAGGTCAAAGAAAACCTGAGAAAAAGGCAATTGAGTCTGTGAGGAACCTTTGGCCTCAGTGTGGCATAGGGGGTCTGACCCAGCACTGGACTGCCAGTTGGCTGGCTTATAGCCAAGAATTCATTTCCTGCGGAAACAATTCCTCAGGAGAGCAAAGTTCCCAGGAGGACTGTGGCAATCAAGAAGAGCCTCTAGGCCACAGAGTCAGAGCATTTACTGAGTTTTTGCACCTTGGGGGTAAAGTAAAGGGAGGAAGCAAGTGATTCCTCTGAGAAAGATGAATTCAGTCACAGAACAGGAAATCAAGCTGGAAGTAGAGCTGTGCCCCTATAGTCCCAGTGCTGAGGAGGCTAAGACAGGATAGAGGCATAAGCTACATAGTAAGAATCTGTCCAAAGACAAGCAGACGTGGAGACACAGAAAGAGAGAAATGGGGAGGGAGGGACAAAGCTGAGGGAGAAAGAGAGAGGAAATATGAACTGAGGGTCCCAGGGAGGGAAAAGCCATGCCCACATGAAGCATTCTGCTTGACTGATGAGAACTTCCATTATTGTGCAGAATTAGAATGTTTCAGGTCCACAGCCATACGACTTTAGATTGTCTTAGCACCATAAATGGTCATTTATTGCCCTCCCTTGATGTGTGATTTAACATCTTTGTGGAACGTAGGAAGAGATGCCTAATCTCCACCAACACAAAATCTAAAAATGTCACCAGGAGGTATCTAAGACTCATAACAGAAGTTTCTAGACTTTGCTATAACCTACCCTAATGTTCCCACTAACACATTTAAGGAGTGTTTTGATTTAGGATTTTTCTTTATTGCTATTGTTAAAACCTCAAAGAACGGTTACCACATTAGAACACTGTGTTTGGGGTAATCTAAATTTGTGTTCCCATGTCATGGTCACTCATATTTGATTCCAGAATAAACTATTTCTTATTCCCTTTGAGGCAAGAGTTTTGTCTTTTTGTATGAATGAACAAGAAGAGGAAGATAGAGGAGGAGAATGATAGAGAGGAGAGAAAGGGAGGGAGAAAGGGGAAAAGAAAAGAGGGGAGGAGGAGAGATGTGGGATTCTGGTTCACTAACTACAGGAAACTAAGCAACTCACCTCTGAGTCAGTTACACACAACAGGAATGTCCTCACTAGCATCTCTCAATTTTCTGTTTTGGTATTCTGTGACTGTTTGAGACTGCAGTGAGCAAACATTGACAGGGGGCAAATCTGCCTATTGTACCTTTTAAGGCAGTGTTTCTCAACCCTCCTAATGCTGTAACCTTCTTTTTTTATTATTTTATTTTATTTTTCTTTATTAATTACACTTTACTCACTTTGTATCCTCCCCCGCCCCCCGTGGTTTCCTCCCTCCTCCCATCCCAATCCCTCCCTTCCTCCACCCTCTGCATGCATGCCCCTCCCCAAGTCCACTGATAGGGGAGGTCTTCTTTTCCTTCCTTCTGATCCTAGTCAATTAGGTCTCATCAGGAGTGGCTGCATTGTCCTCTTCTGTGGCCTGGTAATGCTGCTTCCCCCTCAGGGGGAGGTAATTAAATAGCAGGCCAATCAGTTCATATCAGAGACAGTCCCTGTTCCTATCACAATGGAACCCACTTGGATACTGAACTGCCATGGGCTACATCTGTAAAAGGGGTCTTAGGTTATCTCCATGCATAGTCCTTGGTTGGAATAGCAGTCTCAGGAAAGACCCCTGTGCTCAGATTTTTTGGTTCTGTTGCTCTCCTTATGGAGTTCCTGTCCTCTCCAGATCTTACTGTTTTCCACCTCTTTCCTAAGATTCCCTGCACTCTGCCTAAAGGTTGCCCATAAGTCTCAATATCTACATTGATAGACTGCAGGGCAGAGATATTCAGAGGTCCTCTTGTGTCAGGCTCCTGACTTGTTCCCTCTTTTCTCCTTCTGATGTCCATCCTCTTTGCCTTTCTGGATAGGTATTGAGCTGTAATCTTCTTATACAGTTCCTTATGTTCTGGTGACCCCCCCAACCATAAAATTATTTCATTGCTACTTCATAACTAGGTTTGCTACTGTTATGAATCATTATGTAAATATCTGATTGTAGGATATTTGATATGCGACCCCAAAGGGGTCGCAACCCACAGGTTGAGAACCCCTTGTCTAAGTGCTCATTTCTCACCTCCTAACCCTCTCTTCTAGGAGAGCCCAACTGTCTTGACCAAATTTCCTTTCCACCAACTGAAGTGCAAACTTGGAGAAGTTTCTCTTTTTCCTTGTTTCCTCCAGTCAATGCCTTTATTTCTTTGCAGCACTAGAAAACATTCTGATAGTGACCGTTTTCACTACTGTGGGAAGACTTCATGAGTTTCTCGCATCATGAATTTTCATTTTGAACATAGAAAAATTTTTTCATCTAGGTTATCTCTTCATTTTTTTGGGGGGGGGGATTTCAGGCAGCAAAATGAGAAGTAAAAAGTTCCCACTGAGGGATGAATTAAGGTGCCTGGTGTGATAGACAATAGCTACCTGAAGTATTCATCCACACTCACACAGATCATGTTTGCTACTTGATGAAGCTCACATTGAAAATCAATGGAAACACTTGGGCACGATACAGTTCTACAGAGGAAAACTAAAGATATACTTATAGCTGTGATGGAAACACTGATTCCCTTCTTGTGAGAGATAAGCACAACACCAGACAATTGTGGGCTACCATTGCTTTGCAGAGGTTGCTTTTGGTATGCTGTGGATAGGATCTAAGGTCCTGGTGGGTTCCACACCAAAGCCTGAGAAAATTCAACTTGCAGGGTGTGTTATGCTTTGACATTCTTCCCCACTGGATCCTTATTTGTTATTGTTGTCCCTTAGTTTTATGTTTCCAAAACCAGAATTTAACAAAAGCCAAGAAGGGTCTTGACTTATGAATGAAAAGAAGAACAGGACTAAGCTCAGAAGAATGAGAGCAGAAATCAGTGGCTCCCTGTATATACCTTAAAGAATTAGAAATTTATCCAAAAACACTAAGATAATAAAAAGAGGCTTTGTGAGCTAGCTCATAAATTAAAATCATCTCCTAGGTTCCAAGACCCACTTTATTAATTCCCTCACACTCACAGTAGCTTGAGAATGGCACAGGGAAAACATTCTTTAAGGAATTCTTTGTGAAGTTTGAAAATAAAAAAAAATTTAAAAAATAAAACAGATGAGCTATTTTCCACAACAGAGGCCTGTTTCAGTAAATCATCTGAATGTTAACTAGAATTCCAAGGGCATTTGCTTGAAACCCATAACCCCAGTGAACTCAGATTAAGCATGTGTGTTCCATACAGGAAGGGTGTGGGGACAGCTGTGAGGGATGCTGAGCAGGGATTGGGGCAGGCAGAGGGCATAATCAAGGGTATCTGAGGTTCATGGGGACAGGAAGATGCAGACATACACTAAGGTCCAACTTGGGGCAGGCAGGCTGCTCTCTGACACTCCTTAAATATTGTGGTCTCTTGGCCACAGGGCACAGATGTATTCTGAGAAAGGTGGCAGAAGGCGGCCTTGCACTCACTGGAAATCGGATTCCTTGCTCTCACAGGTAAGGGGACTCTAGACAGGCTGCTCTGAGAAGTGTTGCTATGTGAGACAACTGCTTGACTATAGAAACTCAAGTAAAGAGCAGAGTTAGAGAATCAAGTCCTCAAGGGCCCACAGAATACCTAAATTGGACTGTGGGTACTTGCCTGGTCTTGGGTCAGAGGAATCTTGGCCAGAGTGAGGTTAAACAGAAGTGAAAGCAGAGACCTACCTCTACCAGCTTTTGCTTTGAATGTGGTCTCTTCTGATCTAATATCAGCAGGGCAGCAGGTTTTCATAGCACTTGCAGGCAACATGGGACATACTCACATATGACAGGTATGTAGCATTTCAGTAGACAGGTCATGCAGATTTGCATTTCTCCAGCAAACTCATGCAACACACATGAGTCCAGCACACTCACCTCCTCCTCCTCCTTCTCTTCTTTCTTCTTTTTAAAACATGTTTCTCCCACAACCATTGGGAAAATTGTGATAACCTTATTCACCGAAAGGTGTGTATAACTGATGATAGACTGTCAAGGGCCAAGAAGTTCATTTAAAAAATATTGATGTGGAGGCACAGAATTCTACCCATTAACAATGAGGCACCAAAGAGCTTTCAGCTTAGAGAGTCTTCTTGGAATGCCCCAGAGATCTCAATATATTGAAGCAATGGCCTATTCCTCAGAACAAAGGCTGCTCAAAGAGAGAAACCAGAAAAAGCCTTTCAGTATGATCTACCTTTCCAATTCCTTTTTACTTCTTCATTCTGCGTGAAGATTAAAATGTCTAGACATTTTCCCCTTTCAGTACAAACTCTCATTTTCTGCTTCTGTTATTCCTGCACTTTGGCACTGTCAAACATGTCTGAATCCATATTCTCTTAAGGAACACCTCTAACTACTCCTTCTTCTGTGTCTGGTGTCATTTTCCCCAGTGGCTCTTGGTTTTGCCTCTGCTTGCTCATCTGCTTTGGCTCGTTGTTTTGTATTTTTCTTTGGACTTGTGACCTGGCCTATCTTCCTCGGCAGGAAATTCATCTGGCGTTATGAAGCCTGTGACAGGGAAGACTGATGGCCACAGAGAACAGGGTGGTTTCTGTGCTTCCTTCCATGGGGAGGTGGAGGGTTGTTGAAGGGGTTCTGCTTCGTGTCAGTGGAAATGCACCAGTAGAAAAGAAGACCTGATGGTCAACAATCCAGGACAAGGGTCAAGGGTAAGAGGGTGAGTGAGGCATCAGGCATGATGCCAAGAATAAGCAATGAAAGGAGGTGTGACAATTCCTCAGGTTCCCAACATCCTAACCAGAGTGACATACCCAATACAGGTGGCAACCCGACAACCCCACTCAGCAGTGTTCTCTCATATAGCAATCCAAAGAGGAGAGGTCTCTAGTATGGAAGCTTCTAGCTCTCTCAAAGAAATTTGAGGAATTTCTTTAATAGCTATGTCATTTAAAGCTTGCAATAAAATGAAACAAGAGTTTGTCTTATCAGGAAATATGCTTTTGTTGTTATTGTGTTTTGTTTTGTTTGAGATATGGTTTCTCTGTGTAGCTTTGGCTGTCCTGGAACTCACTCTGTAGATCAGGCAGGCCATGAACTCAGAGATCCTCCTGTCTCTGCCTCCTGAGCTCTGGGATTAAAGGTGTGCACCACCCCCAAAGAAACATAGCATGAATTTACAATGAGACCTTTTCTTCCCAAAGTTCTGAAGGAAAGTTGTTCTGTGCCTGTCAAAGCATGAAAGACCAACAGTGGCCTTCGTTCTCTAAATGATCACATATAGGCTCAATGTTACCATCTCCTAAATGAGAATAAATACTTTTGTATAATTTAGTAGAAAAATTCAAATAATCATTCTTAACACTTATCCTGGAAGTGTGAGTATTCCTTAATGGATGGGTTTGGTGCTTAGTGGTGGGTCTGTGAGGACTCCACCCCAGGCAGTGAGTGTGACTTGCCTGCCCTACATACAAGTGACTGTGAAGAACAGAGATCAGATCGGGGAAGGTGTCATGGACTGAGTCTCAGTAAATCACCTTTATTTATAAATGGAAACTGTAATATGCAGGGTGATAAAGATGCAGATGTGGGGCCTTTGAGAAGGTGTTCGGTCAGGAAGATGAAGACCTTATGAATGAGCTGGTGCCCTTTCAAGATGGACCCAGAGGATTCTCTGTCATCCTTCTGCTGTGTGGGAATGGAAGCCATCAGTCTACAATCAGAAAGAGGCTCTAACCAGACCTTGGCTGCTCTGGTGCCCTGATCCCAGACTTCATGTCGCCCGCCTGTGAGAAATAAAATCTGTTTATAAACCAGTAAATCTGGGCTGCTTGATCACAGCAGACCAGAGTGATGAAGACACAGGGGGAAGGCATGGGAGGTACAGAAATGTTCAAGAGTATCAGCATTCACAGAATGCTGTCACAGAAAACCAGGGAGCCCTAATGCCACACTAATGGGTAGATTGCTTTGGATTCATCCATTTCAAACAGCACTTCTTAAAATGTAACACATTCATGTATTCACAATAAAGTTTAGCAGCCTGCTCCCTTTCGGTCAAATGAGCTACTGCAGACCCCAACTGGAATGTACTAGGCAGTTAAGATAGTAGCATATTTGATCATGAGGGGATAGTCAAGAAAATTAGTGTCCATCCTGCTTTTCTGAGTTCTGGGACCTAAGATTGGCTTTTTTTCCCCTTAAATCTGGGAGAACAATGACCCTTGGAGATAACATTGTGAACAAGAACTAAGGTGCTTCATCTGAGAGCACCATGTACAGGCTCACTGTCAACACTGACAGACCTTATTTCCTATGTTTGTTGCAGGCAGTAAGAACTGCATTGCCATTTTGGCAGCTCCATCTTAGTGCTTTTATGTACATTGAATTTTCTATCAATTAAATCTCGCGTATCTTTAACACGTGAGTTCTGTCCCATCCTATAAAGAGAGAGCCCTCAGAGGAGATGACAGGACAGGTTCACCACCTTACAAAGACCCTTAATGACAATGTCTCCAGTCTCCTGCCCAACTGTGGCCTCAGATTCTCAGAATGTGTTATCATCTGCCCAGGGATTCCAAAAAGAACACCCAGGAGGCACTGCATATGTGCCAGGAAGGCAGGATTCTGTATACTTGCAAATATAGTTTGTTAAATTTGAGGCTGGGCTAGAGTAAAGATGCTCGCCTTTATAGATTTTATTTCTTACCAGCTCTTATAGTTTGAATCTGATATGCACCATTCCCCAGGCTCATATTATGAAAGGGTTATCCATAGCTGGTGGCATTATTTTAAGAGGTTGTGTAAACCCTGAGAGGTCAAATGTGAGGAAAGGAGAGACTAGGCACGACTTTGAAGATAATATAAGGCCCTCAGCCCTTTCTCTCCTCCCCTGTGCAGGTGGGAAAGAAGTACCTCAGCCACAGGCTCCTCACATTTTGATGCTCAAACTCATGGGGCCAATTGACCATGAATCAAACCCCATGAAATCATGAACCAAAATGAGCTCCTCCTCCCTTTTTATGTCAGACAGTTTGGTCACAGCTACTCACAAACAACTAATACACCAGATAAAAGGAATAATTGGACACATGTGCATAAAAACAAAGTGAAATAAAATTACCACAAATTTTCATAATTCACTTGGGAAAAATGAAAGATTAGACAGGAGTAAGAAAAAGAGGAGGATCAAGACAACAGGAAGAAAAAGAGGATGTGGAAGCCATGTTTAGAGAGGATGACAGCTGCCATGAAGTTGCAGAATTATAACACTTCCGTGAGGTAAGTGTCATGATACTTCCATGAGGTAAGTAGATAAATGGCTCACTGAAAACAAAAACAAACAACAAACAAACAAAAAACCCCAGACAATCTGGAAAAGGACTAACCCACATTGAACAACAAATCTTCAAGAAGTTTTGACAAATCAAAAGAGAATGGAAGATGACTCAACTGAAAGAAAGAACAAAAAAGCTTGAAATCCTTTCAAGCAGATTGCCATCCTACAAGGAAGACAAAGGCCGTAAAAGACATATAAAAAAAAAAGAAAGAAAAAGAAAAGACAACATTTTCTTGTTTTTTGTTGGTTTTTTTTTTTTTTTTTGACAGAAGAATGCTTTCTAAGTTGAGTGTAGTAAGAAACCACAAGGAATAAAATCGATAGACTTTGCAACAGAGCACTTTAAAATTTACCCAAGTTAGACCCACAAATTTCAGTATAAGAATGTAAATAATAAATGTGCAAGATTAAAGCAGAGAAGTAAGCAGTGGCAGGCCGGTGGAGACACAAACAGCTCCTCAAGAACAGGCTGTGAGCCCCCTCTTGTCGCCTTGTATTGCTGAATAAACCAAGCTCTTATCTCCTGCCTTTATCAGATTCTGTGTGCTTGTAGACATTTTTATGATAGCCATAGCCTTGCTATTTTATGATCATTGGCCAACTACAGGCAATTCACATTTCCAAGCTTCCTGTTTGTTTAACAAAAGCCCCATGGGCAATGAGTGATGTGTGCAGCCTGCACTGGCCCAGCACCAGGAGTTAGAGGCTAGTGCCCCTCCCCTGGAGCCTTCTCTGGTTCCCTTCAGAGGGAGACACAGAAACCTTATTGACCAACCCAAGAAAGAGGCTCAGAAACCTGCTCTCGTTTACTGTCCCTTGGCCCCAGATTTTCATGCTCTGGATGTTTCTCTGGCATATGTGGGCTTGGAATCTCAGGCCTGTTCCTGGTTTTGCTTTGATTGAGATGAATTCTGAGGCTTAGCATCATGGTGGATGCCTTTAATCCCAGCAGTTAGAAGGCAGGGGCAGAAGGATCTCTGTGGAATTGAGGCAAGCCTGTACAACATAGCAAGCTCCAAGTCAGCCAGGGCTACATAAAGAGAGAAGAAGAAGAAGAGGAAGAAGAAGAAGGAGGAGGAGGAGGAGGAAGAGGAGAAGGAAGAGGAGGAGGAGGAGGAGGAGGAGGAGGAGGAGGAGGAGGAGGAGGAGGAAAAGAAGAAGAAGAAGAAGAAGAAGAAGAAGAAGAAGAAGAAGAAGAAGAAGAAGAAGAAGAAGAAGAAGAAGAAGAAGAGGAGGAAGAGCAAGAACAAGAAGAACAAGACCAAGAAAAAGAAAAAGAAAACGAAGAGGAGGAGGAGCTGCAGCAGTCTCTGCTCACAACTAGCCAATTTTAGGTTGGACACATAAGCTCCTCTCCACTCACATTGCACCTGCCTATTCTCCCATAGCTGCTGCTTCAAACGTTAATTTACTTCTTAAAATGCTGGAGCTTTTGCTAAACTAAAGGGCAAGGGGAAAGCAGCCAGGATGAAAGATTGCTCAAGAGAGGGTATCCCTGGGGAGGCAAAGCTTTCTGCCTCCCTGAGCTCGAATTTCCCTCTTTTAGCATCTCTCTCTTCCCCTTTGAGATTGATGTGAGAATTTAAAGGCTCCCTTCTCTGTGTAAACTCATGTGTCACCAAGGCAGGGTGTGATGGTGGAGGTGAAGAAGAGGTTCTCTAGTTAGGACTCACATGTCTCATTGGTTACAAATGTTCCACCTTTGGAAGCTGAGCTTCTCAGAGAGAAAACTGAGCTCACTCAGCAAGCGTTTTCATAAAACTAGATATACCCCATAGCCTCCCAGGGTTAGACCTTCCTCCTTGAAATGGTGGGCTTCCCAGGTGACTGCTGCTCTGCTGTCCCTGGGGTAACAGGATGACATCATCTTGTACCCCCAACAGCTGCTAAGTAGGATGTCGAAGAGATGACTAATATGGGAAATATTCTTCCTGGGCAGTTGGGCAGCTGGGCTCAACCTGAGCTTTCTCGGTCTGCTTTCAGGTTTGTAAACTTCAGGCTTATAAGGTTGTCGTAGTTAGGGTTTCTATTGCTCTGATGAAATACAAATGACCAAAAGCAAGTTGAGGAGAGGGTTTATTTGTCTTACACTCCCATATTGTAGTCCATCATTGAAGGAAGTCAGGAAAGGAACTCAAACAGGGCAGGAACCTGGAGGCAAGAGCTGTTGTTAGAGGCCATGGAGAGTTGCTGCCTATTAGCTTTCTTCTCATGGCTTGGTCACCCTGCTTTCTTATACGGTAGTAGTTCTCAACTTTCCTCATGTTGTGGTGACCCCAACCATAAAATTATTTTTTTGTTACTTTATAACTATAATTTTGCTACTGTTGTGAATTATAATATAAACATCTGATATTCAGAATATCAAATATGCCACCCCCAAGGGGGTCACGACCCTCAGGTTGAGAACCGCTATTATAGAACCTAAGCCTACCAGCCCAGGGGTGACACCACCCACAATAGATTGGCCTCTCCCTTATCAATCACTAATTAAGGAAATGCCCTACAGCTGGATCTTGTGGAGGCATTTTCTCAATTGACGTTCCCTCCTTTCAAAGGGTTCTAACTTGTGTCAAGTTGACATAAAACTAGTCAACACAGTGGTAAAATTCTCCATTTCGCTATTTCTATCCCAGGCTTCCCTCCCTGTGTAACACTCAGTATTCACTCATTGGAAAGGAAGTAAATTACTGTTTGTTGAGGATTTGCCATGGATTTATGAAATTGTATTGATCTGGCAGATTTACTTTATTCTCCTGACAACATTGTGAATTATCAGTATTAGGCCTGGTTACACATGTGAGGACATTCTCATAACAGAGGTGACACAGGTGGATATGTTCCACATGCCTCCCAACCAAGTCTATTGAAAACTTAGTCCCCAACACAGAACTGTCAGGGGTTGGGCGTAGAGTAGTCACTGGGGATATAATGGCAGGTGTTTAGGTCCCCAGTGCTCCTCTTCTTGTAAATGAATTGCTGCTGATTACAAAAAGGCTGGAGGCTTCAAGTTGAATCTCTTACTCTCTCAACTTCTCTTTGACCTTCCTTCATGGTACAATGTAGCAAAAAGGACTTTGACAATTGACTGCCTCTGGCTTTTAGATTTTTTGGAATCTAGAACTATAAGCATATAAATTTATATTCGCTCTGAATCGCCTTGCCTGGGGTATTCTGTTATGGCATCACAACTCAGACTAACACAACTTATATGATTCTCAATAGGAGCAACTGGCTAGCCAGGGCATTTTTCTCCTGTAACAGATTTTTTTTAAGGTGGTAAAATATGGTACCAGATGGGAGGCATACACTGACTGCTTGGAGGATAAGCGGCTTCAAAATACATGTACAATGAAATGGGATGAATGACATCATGGGTATTGTGTGAAGTGGCTTGGAGACAGAGAGAAGGAAGAGAACAGTTTACTCCTGTAGGAAAGCTGTTGGCTCAGCTCTTCAGAACAGACACTGAAGAGTGGAGTGGAATCTGATATAGCCCATCAGAGACAGGGAATGGAGGAATGACGTACTGAGGGCAGGGCTTCTAAAGAACCATGCATGGTAGGAGCAGGAGTCTTAGTATAAAGACCCTTGTTTATTCGAATGTGAGGCTCCAGGAGGCTCACGGGGCTGCGGAGGTGGGGTGGTAACAAAGTGAGTGGCACCTAAACGTTGTTCTGATTTGGGGTGACCGTCCCTGGGTGGTACTTCTTGATTACTCCAGCAGGACTCAAGCTGCCATTCTAAATTGCTGCTGCCTTTTCTCATCTTCTCCCTTTATGTCTGTCCGGTGTTGGTGATCTTGGTGCCAAAGAGAAGAGAAAGGAGTAGAGAAAGGCCCATTTCATAGTAACATCCCCAAAGGATTGCACAAATGCCACAGCTCCCACTATTAGCAATTATATTCCTCAGAGCCAATGAGCCACCCTCAGTTAGAACACAAACGAACCAGAAGGAGCTGCTCATAGCTTATTAGGTGCTAGCTTATTAAGTAACGCATTAAATATTAAAGTTATCGAGCATTAACCTTATCAGTGGCTTATTAAGTAGCTTATTAGACACGATACAGGGCAGTAGCATGACGTGAATAAAAGTTGTAGTGATTACACTGAAGAGCTAATGATACAGAGAGACACTCTTAGATCAGGCACTGAGCTAAGCATGCTTTAAGCATTCTTTCCTTTAATCCAGACAAACAATGCCGCCACCATCTCTTCTTTGCAAACTAGAGAGCTGAGTTCTGAACACAAAGCTTCTTGCCTTCAGAGTTGTATATCAAAGACCAAGCAGGCAAGGGATCTGTCATAGGTGGTGTGGCTGAGCACCCTCCACGTGCACATATGCATGTATGCACACACATGCACTCTCTCTCACACACACATGGTCAGCATAGGGGTTGCTTACTGGGTTGGAGCAAGATTTAGAAATAAATGCTACTGCAAAATGTTGGGTGGGACACATGTTGAGTTCCAAGGGAAGTGCGGGGAGTAGGCTGCTCTCTATAAAGTCCTAAATGACAACTGAACTAAGATGCCCTTCAAGCGTGTGCATGTGCATTGTGTGTGTGAGAGAGAGAGAATTCACTTTAAAAGTAAGGTAATAATACATACTCAGTTCAAGATATGGATAGATCTAGGAATGGAGAAGAAGTGGCAAGGGACAGGAAAGGAGCAGACACGTTATTTTTATAGTTGCTGTTTTTTCTGATTTCTGGACTAGATGCACTCACCAGAGATTTGTTATAGTGTTAAAATATGTTTAAAAAACACACACAGAAGTCAGTTCTAGTTTGTTTGTACCCACAACTGTAAAAATTTTCCAATTTTGCGCATCCAAGGACCAAATGCTTTAAAATTAAAGGACGGACAAGGGACTAATAAATCAACGATCAATTAACCATAATCCAATTTCAGAACTAAAACATTACAGATACAGTGAAAGTCCTCTATATACTCATCCTTAATTCCATTCGCTGTCCCCAACAGACAACACTCTTCAGAATAGTCCACATTTTTTTCATTTTTCTCTTTAGAAAACAATGTCCGTATATATGACTCATACAAAAGACATGGTAAGGTTTCATTCACAACTAAAACCTTAAAGAATGGGGCTAGAGAGGTGGCTCAGAGGTGGCTCAGTTGCTGCTCTCCCAGAGGACCAGCGTTCACTTCCCAGTACCAACATCAGGAGGATGACGATCATCTGTAGCTCCAGCCACTGAGAGTCTGACTTCCTCTTCTGGGTGCAGCAGGTGCCTGCACGCATGCACACATGAACGCACGCACACACGCAAGCACGCAGGCATGAGTGCGCATGTGCGCATGCACATTGAGGTTTAACGAAATGGAATTACCCTCTGTATAGCAGCATACCTCTGGCTTCATTCTCTCCCCATTGCAAAGCACCAATAGCTGCATCCTCCTCACTTTCCCATCAGTACAATATTCGTTTTGCATGAGTGTGGCTCCTTATAGCCACGTGTTTTTCCAGGCACTTTTGCTTGCTGTAATTTTCGGTTGTTAAGAATAATGCGACCACGAACATTCTTACCCTTATATCTCATGTGTACATGGTAGATTTTTCTCTGCATAAAAATTTCAGCGAAGCTGCAGGACACTGGTAGGTAGGAGAACATGCCCGTGTTCAGCTTTACTAGATGATGCCAGATTGTTCCAAAGCAGTCGGTTCTACCTGCCATGCGCTGGTGCTGTGTGAGAGCTGCTTTTCCTGTCTGCTCCCCAGCACTCAGGACTGTACAGCTTTCTTGTGTCCTGCCATTTTGTAATTGTGTGTTGGCATTTCTTCAACTATGAATAAGATGCACCATATTTTCTAATATCTATAGGACACTCGTGTAGCTTCTTTTTTCAATGGAATATTTTTTTAATTTTCCTAGTGGAATGTCCTGTGTGTGTGTGTGTGTGTGTGTGTGTGTGTGTTACTGGATAGTGAACCTAGGGCCTTGTACATTGTAGGTAGGTGCTTTTCCACTGAGCTATACTTCCCTCCCTCTGTTGAAGTTTCTGAGGCAGGGTTGACCTGGAACTCGTTCTGTAGCACAAGCCCTGAATGTTCTTTCACATGTACATGTGTAGCTGCTATACACAAATGTGCATATGTGTGTTTGCTTGTTTCTGGGCACACATGTGGCACATTGAGTGTGAATGCATGTATGCATCCATGTGAGGACTGAAGTCAATACTGAGTGCTTCCTCCATCACTCCCCACCTTAGGCTCTGAGGCAGGGTCTCTTCTAAAGCCAGAGTCTGCAGTTTTGGCTAAGGTGGACTAGACACCTTCCTAAAGGAATGCCCTGTCTCTGCCTGAGTGCAGTTTGTACACACACACACACACACACACACACACACACACACTGCTTTTACGTGAGATCTGGGGATCCAAAGTCCCATCCCCCAGCTTCATGGTAAGGGCTTTACCTACTGATCTCTCTCTCCAGCCCTCGGCCTTGAACTTGTGATTCTTCTACTTCAGCCCTCTTAATTTTTACTAGTTTGAAACTTTCTATTCTTTTTGCTTGTATTTTGGGTGTCTTGCTTAAGGGTTTCTTCCTGACCTACCGTGCCATACACGCATTCCCTACGGCAGCTTCTTCATCTATCAGGTTTCTGTGTTTGCAGGCATTTTGACCATCATCATTGTATTGGTCTATCTCTAGGCTGAAAGCATATCATGTTACTGCAACTGTGAACACGCATCCACCATGGCCAGTTCCCATGACTTAGGTTGAGTTGTTGCTCTCACTGTTGTTCCCTCCTCCTCCTCTCCCTCCTCATTATCCTTCTTGTGAATGGACTAAGCTATTCATGCTTTATACACACTTTAGCTCCACCTTGTTAATTTTCATAGAGAACCCAGTTGGAATTTGCATCCCTGTGCCACCCAAGTCACTAAATGTCTGTAATATTGCCTCTTGGGTTCACACGTCGGCACTAACGTAAACTTTGAATCCAAGTGGTTTCCCAGATCTGGCCACAGTGCTCAGAAGAAGATAGTCCACTTTGGAGTTCAACAACAGTGTCAGGGGACCTGAGCTAAGGAAATTCTATTCAGCACCTTCTCAGATGGTCCCCACAGAAAGCTCATACTGTCAGCACACCCCTCCACCTGCCACTCCAACAGGATTGTTTCATGGGCAACCCACAGAGGCTCAAACACATCCTCATTCTGCGACCCTGCCAACTTCCTCAGTCACTGCAAGAGCTTTTCCAACCGTCTCTTTCCCAGCGGTAGAAAATCTGAAATCGCCCTAGGCTTTGGGGCATCATCCTTTCCTCCTTCATGGCTACGCCAGAGTCTCTTGACCGTAACCTCTTCTCTCCCACTGCTGCTGTTCCCTGGCATTCTGGACAGTTTCCCCCAGCCTCCAAACCTCCAGATGATGCTCCTTGACTCCCCAGCCCCACCCAGTCCATTGGCGATTTGTCTCGTCTGCTGAAGGGAGGGCAGTGGGAGCCCACTGCCTTAGCGGGGAGGAACGATTTGCCATCGCACTGGTTGGAGCAGTTTTAATACTGCCATGTTTGCTCATTGTTGTTGTCCCACCTTTTGCCACACCTGACTGATGTTCCACCATGGTCCTTGGCATTGCTGGAGATGATATGATATGATCTTCCCCACAGGGATGCTATGAAATCGAGAGCTAGCAGGTTTTTCTTATATCTCACCAGCCCCTGCATTGGTGAGCATTTTGTTAATATAGAAATTATTGGTAATGATTTTTTTTGGGAGGGGAGGGATTCCCATTTCTTGTTTGGCTCGTGTCTTGGTCTGCACACCCTTTCATGCATGCCCAGTTCTCAATCATCAATTCCACAATCCTCTCTTCCACATTCTTGAACTAACTGTTAACACTGCTCCGGATTCACCAAGGCCTCCTTTTTCTTCCTCTTTTTTTTTTTTTTTTTTAAACAAAGGCTTTTTACTTGGTCTCGAATGTCTTCCACCCTTCTCTCTCAGTTCATCCTCGAAGGTCCAGCTCACGATCCACGATGCCTTCAAACTGACCCCCAAAAAACAAAAGGTGATTCCCTTTCCCATGTCCCTCTCTCGTGTCTGCTTCATCTCCTAAAAGTCTCAGCTTTGTACTTGCAACGTAGTTGTGCAAATTAGGTCGCTGCCCTTAACACTCCCTGCCTGTATGAGGTTTGCTGGGTTTACCAGTTTTATAGGGAACGAGGAAGGAAAACAGGGAGGGAAGGAGGGAGGCAGACCAATTTGACTTCACCCCAGGCCAGGTGAAAAGTTTAGTTACTGGTATTTTTGGTTATTTTATGTCACTTGTCAGGGGCACCTTCTTTCCATGCCCCAGGGAAAACACGGTAGTTTCCTCCCTGCCCCCCCTCCCTGCCCCAAATAAATAGTCTCCAGAACTAATGTCCCCGAGGGAACTGACCTCAGTAACCAATGGACCTGGGTCTCAAAACAGGTGGAGTAGGTCAAGGCTGTCTTAGTCGCCATCCTTGAGAGGGCGCTGCTCCCAAGTCAAATCCCCAGGGCCGGGAAAGAAATGCCAGTGCTTTCCACCAGGACTCTGGCAGCATCATTTCGCAGTCCTGCGCGGCCGCAGAGCGCCTGCCCACAGACATGGCGGCGCCCTGCTCGGCTTCGCGTCGCCCGGACTGCGGGGCCAGAAAGAGCTTTGCCAGTTCTCCGGACTTCCTGCACGTCTAGCATTTAAACGCGAGCCGGGGGCGGCGGGATGCTGCTGCTGATGCGGAGTTGTGTGGGCTGCTCTCCACTGCCGTAGCGGAGCCCGAGCGTCCCCCAGACACGCATCTGGAGAGACCCAGGACCCTCACAACGGCTTCCCGGCAGATTCGCCTTTAATTTCCAAGGCTGCAGATCTCCTGGCTCAGCCCGCAGCATCCTCCTCCCCAGTCCATCTGCGGATGAAGCAGGGACTGGGCTGGGTCCAGCAGTTGGGGCAGCCCGGGCCATGGTGCATCTGAGCCCAGTGCTCCGGTAAGGTGGCAGGGGAGGCAGCGCTGTTCAAGCCAGGCGGGTGTCTCTCCGGGGAGCCTTCCCCAAGCTGCCACGATGTTCAGCTGGCTGGGTAGCGATGATCGCCGCAAGAAGGACCCTGAGGTCTTCCAGACGGTGAGTGAGGGGCTCAAGAAACTCTACAAGACCAAGCTGCTGCCCCTGGAAGAGTATTACCGTTTCCACGAGTTCCACTCGCCGGCCCTGGAGGATGCAGATTTCGACAACAAGCCCATGGTGCTGTTGGTGGGCCAGTACTCTACTGGCAAGACCACCTTCATCAGGTGAGCTGCAGCAGGGTGCTGTGCCTTCAGGGTGACCTGGAAAGTCTTCCTTTAAGGGTTCTGAAGAAATTCCTGTGGGAGGTCTCCAAAGTTGACCCTGCTGCCAAGTGCCCAGTGAGTCCTACGAGATATCTCTCCCGCTGTTCTTAGCCTGTGGTCAGTTTGAAGCATCCAAATTAAGAATCATCCCTGTTGTCTGTTCTGTACGTCGTGAAACGGAGGCGCAGAAGGAGCCAGACACCTCACGCAGGGAAGGTGCCATACACAGCCCTCCCTTTGGCTAGGACCTCACCTCCTGTCTTCCTAAGGGCTCGGCAATACGCAGGGGACACTTACCTTTGCAGCTGAGTCGTTCCCATGGCAATACACAGGCCTGGGAATGGGGGCGGACTGGGGACCCTGAGGCCACTTGGTTTCTTTTAAATCATTTTTCCTTCTCTGACAGAGCTTTTAGGCGTATCTTTTAGAGACTCAAAAGATGTGGAGCACAGAAGCCCAATAGTTTTAATAGGTTTCCTTCTGTGTTCTTAGTCGTTCAGTAATAATTAAGACTCCAAAGTAGAGGACATACTGACATGCTTCATCCAGCCCCTTGACTTTGCAGGCGAGATAGCAGAGGTGACGGGGAGGTTAAGGGACTGTTGAGAGCCTCACGATGTGGATGCGGACCTCGGATGCAGCCCTAGGTACATGTGAGGAAATGTCAGCTAAATGTCTGTAACTTTAATAGTGAGTCTTCCGTTCCTTTGACTGATAGAATTTGGGGGCTGGAGGCACCCTCAGGAAGTATGCAGGCACTCAGAAAGGGGTCTGTGTCTTTCCCATCAGAGTCAGGAACATCCCTAACTCTGAAGAACAGGCCTCTCTCCACCTTCAGTGTGCACAATCCGCAAGGCCGGGCTGCTGTTTTCAAATGTTGGGGAGTGTTTATGGCCCTCTAGGCCGAGAGTCGCACTCTTACAGGTCTGGTGTCCTCACAGAGCCCAGGGGTTTGAAAGCAGTGGTCCTCTTGTTCCTGGGTTGGCATCCGTGACGTACAAAGCATGTGCTTTGGTGAGGAGAGCAGCAGAGTTGACAACCTGGTGACTAATTTTCTAGGTACTAATTTTCTCCAGTGCTAAGCTTCTGGGAGCAGTGTACGTGTGTCATGCTAACCTGTTGTGTCTGAACAGAGTGCCAAGTCATTTGTCTTTGTAGAATGGACAGTCTTCAGCTGTAAACTTAACCTGCAGTTTTGCCAGGTCAAATATATCATGTGGACACCGATATATTTTAAACACGAGAGATGAATCCATTGCTTTTTCACTTTTTAAAAACTCTAAATCACTTTTCTTTTTTTAAAAAAAATCCAATAAAAGCTTTAGAGCTCTCTTTAGAAAACTACGTGTGTACCCTAAATTTACCTGTGGTGTTGAGTGGATTTAACTGGGAACACAGAGGGAGAATTTTGGGTTCAAGATCAGCCCTTAATTTTAGTAAACACCTATTGATACCAATTAGAGATTCCTGGGTTGTGCACACAGGTTCCTTTGTGAGCAGTGGCTTCTACCCTACAGGGTTTATGCCTCCTGGCAAGTGTGGGATATCTGCAAACTATTCTTGGCTTTCCACAGCCTGCCCTGACCCTCTGTTCATCCTTGGTCAAGACTCCGAGGACATTGAGCTGTTGGAACATCTCCTTGCCATAGCAAGGGCACTTGCAAGAAGGTAGCTTAGGTGTCTGAGCCTCTCCAGGGCCCCAGCTCCGGAGAGTTCCCAGCCACTGGGAAATGTGAAGGAAAGAAAGACAAGTGTTTGAAGAGCAGGGTCACAAAGCAGCAGAGAGGTTTCAGTGCCTTTGTGTGAGATGTCCTCCTGATTTCGCCTGAGTCATCACTGGCTGTTACTAGGTCTGAGAAAATGGCAGAATGAGGTGCCCCCCCCATTATCGCTTATCTGAGGGAGACAGAAGGCTAAGGAAGGCAAAGCCCTCCTCTTTCTTATCCTCCTAGTCCAAGGGGCCTCCCTTCCCACTCATAGCAGTAACTGAATTTAGCTCACGTACCCAAAGATGTTTCCCCTCTAGAAAGAGAGTTATCCGGCTGGGCAAGGGAGCTGTAACACACGGGTTTTCCCAAACCAAACCACACATTTTTCTTTCTTCTCATTAAATCCAACAGTTTCATTTATTATTAGAAAGGAAAGATGAGAATAAACGTGAAAAAGAAACTGCACATAACCAATAACTCAGGAAAGAAAAACACTTAAAATAATATATTTGCCTTTCCTGTACTTACAGCTCTTTTATACTCTGTTACAGTCATGCCATGAATGTAATTTTGTAGGCTAGAGTTTTTTTTTATTTAGAGTTATAGTGTGAATATGCCCCCACGTAATCATCATTTTATTGGCTACATAATATTTCACATAGATTCAGTTTATTTCTTAGGTAGTTGTTTCTTAGTTTGTTTCTTAGTTTTGAGCATCTCTGGTTGTTTCTAATTTATTTGCTGCTACAAAATTATCCTGCATAGTGTCTTCCCTACAGATTGGCCATTTTTGTTTGTTTGTTTGTTGGTTGGTTTGTTGGTTTTGTTTTGTTTCAGAGCTTCCCAAAAGCAGAATTACTAGGCCAGAGGTTATGGTGCATTTTTCATAAATCTTTAATAATAAAAAAACCTTTCTGTATTGAGTCACATTCTGCAATTGCCTTCCAAGATGATGGTACTATCATCCCGCCCCCAGGAAGTACACCCCTATCTAGTTCTTAGGAGCCTTCCCATCTCTGTCTGAACCTAGGTGAAAACTTTCCACTCCAGAAACAAGGATTTGTCCCCTTGGTTCCCCCTCATTATTGGCTTTTGGGCTCCTGACTGTCCATCCACTTTCAGTTCTGTGTGCTTGCCATGAAGTCTTGTCTTGGGAAGAATCACACAGAAAGGACATTCTTCTAATAACTAATTAAACGTGCTATGATCTCTGCCTGAAATAACTTCCCTGGCCTAAAGCCCAGCAACCCAGAGTAATAAAATAAACAATAAATTGGTCTGTGGGCTGCTCCTTCCAACACAGTCTGTCTTTTTTGGAGCACAGTAGCTCTGTGTTTCTGGCAGCCTCCTTCCGCCTCTGCTGTTTCTCTTGCTGGCCTGAAGCTTCAAGCCCCTCCTTCTTTGGACCTGCTGGACCCGTGGCCAACCTTTCCTGCTGTTTATTTTCTGTGCCTCCACTGTCTGCTGATGGTAGAGGTGGACAGGGGCTAGTCCAGGTAACAGTTGCTACTGTGGTCTCCTTGGACCTTGCCTGGGCTGAAGTGGAGAGGTCTGAGGTTCAGAGGCCCCAGTGGAATGTCTGGGTTGATCTTGAATCTCTTCTGTTGTAAGCCTTGAACTACGAGGGGTGCTAGGTGCTCTGAAGGGAGGACAAAGTAGCTGGCCCTTTGGACTGCTTACAAGAATTCTGCAGCCTCCACAAAGGTGACTGATGTAGTGTTTTCCTGTGTCTGCTCCATCGGTTACCATTCCCCAGGTGGGTGGGGATGGGGTCCCGGACCTTACATTGGACTTTAGTGATCACCTTGGGAAAGATGGTTTTTGAAAACCAGAGGTAGAGAGGCCACCATCCCAGGAAAACCCACTCATCTATGGACTCAGTTCTGCCTGCAACAGTACCTATACCCCTTCAGGGCTCTCCCATCCTCAGTCAAAGGATGCCCTTTTAGTGTCCAGGGTCCCAGTCTGTTGGGATCAAAGTGGGGCTGGGTAAATATTCAGTTGCTTAATCCAAGGCTCATTGGTTACTGAAGGGAGCAAAACACTCCAGACTATAGCAACTGTATCAGTCTGTCTCAGGTCCTGTTCTGGAATCACCTTGAAGCCAGGCATCTGGAAGACAGTAGAGACAACACTGGGAGAAAGGTTTGCATCCTGTTCCTTTTGGCTGCAGGACAAAGGTCCTAACCCAGGCTAGGTCAGCAGAACCTGGGCTCCCCCACTTCCTAGTCAAAAGACTGACAAGGAAGGATAAGGTAGATTCCTTCATTTCCGTCTGACCTGTTTCCTTATCCATACTATGTGAATCTTAGCAACCACCTCACGGGAGTAGGAGAGTTCAGAACCAATGGCGGGGGGCAGGGGGAGGGATATCAGTCTATCCCCTCTTTCTAGCTGAGGATGATCCTCAGGAGGTAGGGGGCAGCCTCCTTCCAGCACCACTACAGCTGGGTGAAGGTGAGGGCATCCTGCCTCTTTATATTACAGAAGGAACATGATGGGAGAGTAAGTGGTTTCCCAGATAGACAAGCTTGTCACAGGGTGGAGCCAGCAAGGAACCACCCAGTCTGAGCTCTGAACTGTCCTGCTGCTTCAAGCACTTCTTCCCATAGCTGAGGGTCTGTGCACAAGACACTGTGGCCAGTTTTCCTGGGGCATGGAGCCAACTTTTCTTAACCTAGGTGTAGTGTTTTATCTACTTTGTGTCTCTATGTGCATGTTAATATCTCCCTAAGACTCAGTCAGGCTGATGGGGCAAGAATTATCCTGACCTTATTTTAAAGTGGAAGGACCCATGGCTGAGGGACCCAAAGATACAGATAAGTAACACAACGACCCATTACACAGGACAGATGTGCTTTTCAAATGCACTTAAACCACCATCCTCAGAAGAAGAGCTGTGAGATTTGCTGCTGCGGAATGGAGGGAAGAGTCTGTGTGGTTTGTGAGTGAGGTGGGGATGAATCTGTTAAGGCTTCATGGAGGACACCTCTGAACTGGGTTTAGAGACCAGGTGGGAATGCGCCTAGTACCTGCAGGCAACACTGAAGGGTTCATTTTCTCTAATTATTGTTTGTGTCATTGTGGGAAAGGTCTGTGCTAGCCCTTGCTTTCCCAAAGCCTGTGTATTACCTCAGATGGTTTAACCTCTTAGCTGTCATCATTAGAAATCAGGTTTCTCTGTTTTATTAGCCAGGGAGGTGGAGGTCATTCTTTTAAATTTTTTCAGTTACTTACCTATTTATTAATGTTGTGTGTGCTGTGTGCCTGTCTGTATGATGTGTGTGTGTGTGTGTGTGTGTGTGTGTGTGTGTGTGTGTGTGTGTGTGTGCTGTATGTGGAAATCAGAGGACAACTTGCCAGAGTCCATTCTCTCCTTCTGCCATGTCAGAGATCAAACTCAGGCTATCAGGCTTGGTAGCAGGCTTCTTTACACACTGAGCCATCTTGTTGGTCCTGCTGTTCTTTTGAGCAGCTTGTCCAGAGTCGTGTCCACGCTAGATTTTATGTGGGTTCCTAAGCCACTTAAGAGAACAGCAAATCCTTCAGTAGACTTGGGGCACCTAACCCTGAGTCTCCAACAGCAGTTGGCAGCCCCCAGCCCCTGTAATTCCTCTCCCCACCCCACCCCCCTGGGGTTAGTTGCAGCAGCTACTTAAAGGCTGGGCCTCCTTGCTGGGTGTCTGAAAGCAAGCCTGGTTGAGATTCTTGGCTCTATGCCCTACCCAGCATACTTAGGTCATCAGTGAAGCAGACCACATACTTAGATTGCCAGCTAAGCAGGGCATTAAAAAAGGAGGAAAATGTTATGAAATAATTTCTAGTTAAGAAGCATACGAAGAAAAATCGCCCTCGTGGGGAAAAATCAGGTTTGTGTTGAATTTGCCCACACATATTTTATGGTTTATGGCAAGGGAGAAAAGACACCAAAATCCTTTCAGTGTTTGGGACCTCAAATTTGGCCCTGAACTTGGACATGCTATTTTTCAGTTGAATCTACTGCAAAGCTGAATCAATATTGTCATGTCGTGGCACGGGTAGGGCTGATTAGGTGGGATGGTATAGGAAAACAGCATTGGCCACATGGAGGAAGCTGAAGACACAGAATAAGCATAAACACAGTATAAGGAGTGTTCTGTCCCTCCTTATTTCATGTGTCCCCATCTCAGCTGGTCCCACCCAGGCTTGAATTAACTTTTCTTTTTTTTTTTTTTTTTTTTTTTTTTTTACACAGCTGTGGGAATGTTTTCACCCAGGAACAGAGGCGAACTGTCCCACACCCTGTAAAGAAGTAGTGCATGAGATTCCTCAATAGATTTTCCTTTCTGGACACAGTGGTGGCTTTGTTCAAGGGGCACTGGGTGCCACAAGCCATACCCAAATGTCTCTGAGAAATGTATCCCGTCCAGTTCCCTGCTTGGCCCGACTGTAGCCTCTAAGCATGCTTTTGGCCTCTTTAGTGTCTGGGTTTCCCCAGACCCATATGTGGTCAGCAAGTTTAAAGTCACGTGAGCATTAAGAAGCCAGCAGACCCAGCCCAGGGCCCTTTGCCCAGGCACCCCAGGTGGTGGCTCCTCAGCTCCCCTGGAAGCTGACCTGTTAGGCTGGCCAGTGTCACCCTTTGTTCATCTGCTGAGTACAGCATGTCTCCCAGAGCTGGAATCTGAGACGCCTTCTAAAGAACATAGCTCATTGCTGCTGTGCCCTCCCTCATTCTGGGCATTTTTGAGGCTGCCTCAGAATGGTTCTTTCCATCCCCTTCCTTTAGCTCTCCCCAGATTTCCCATCCACACTGGACACACCTCCTTCCTGGGTCTGCAAAAAACTTAGTAGCCAACACCGACTGTCCCAAATCGGCACACGGATTCTCACAGGGAATCCGGGACACTGTTTCTCAGTGTCCTTTTGAAAACCAGAGGGCCAGGACCTGCTCCTGTCTTCTGATGGCAACAGCATTTGTATGTCACCTGCAGTTACTGAGACTGAGTATGCAACCAGGGGCTGAGTTTCTGGAGATGCATGTGTTCATGGGTCCCAATTTCTCACCTTTCCATCAGGCCCTGGCTCTAGCCAGCTTCTTGCCAAATCATATGCTTTTGAAGCTTATCTCACTTTTTGTTCCTAGTTCCATTTGGGGGGGTGGGGAGCATCATTTTTGGCCTGTCCCCAAAAGTGGCTGCATTTCCTGGAGAAGGCTTAAGTCATGAAAGGAGACAATGGGTATGGCAATTAAAGGCATGGGTTCTTAAATCCAAATGCCAGGTTTGAATCCTAGGCTGTCTGAAACTGATCCATAGATGGAGCAAATTAACTTTTGGTTCTTCCCCTTTAAAATGAGGGGGGGGGGGAAATGTTTGATAACAGGTACCAGTGAACTACATAACACATGTAACTAATTTAACCCTCAGAACAGCCTGCGAGGAGGATTTACTTCCTAGGTTAGTGGTTCTCAACCTGTGGGTCGTGATCCTTTTGAGGGTTGAGTGACCCTTTCCCAGGAGTTACCTAAGACCATCAGAAAACACAGAGATTTCCGTTACGATTCACAACAGTAGCAAAATCACAGTTATGAAGTAGCAATGAAAATAATTTTGTGGTTGGGGCTCACCACAACCAACGTGAGCAACCATATTAAAGGGCTGCAGCATTAGGAAAGTTGAGAACCACTGCCCTAGGTACATTTGACAAGGAGGATGCTAACACGGCCCAGCAGATATGAATATAAAATGAGATGGACCATGGAACATTTAGAACAATGTCTGGCATATTACGGGCAAGAAGTAAGCCTGAACATGATGCCCTCTGTGGTAGAGGGAGGTGCTAAGGCCACGGTGCTTAAATTAAGTACCTTCTAAAGGACATACCCCACGTACTTGAGAGATCTGCTGGTCCTGTCTCACTCAGGAAGTCCCCAAGGGAAAAGTTCACCAAGAAGGCAGAAAGCACAGTCCTGTGTGTGGCTTTTGTGTTTATTCTCATCGCAGCTCTGGCACAAGTTCTCAAAATGACCCTCTGACTGGAAGATACCCTTCCTTTAAACTTGCGGTTTTCGAGCTGGGATAGTGGAGGTATGAGCGGCTTCCCAAGGCAACCAAGACTCACAAGGCTTCCCCTGCACTGCTGCTGTCGAGTTAGGCCCTGAGCAGATCAACAGCTTCCTCTGAGGTTGAGGCTGCTGCAGCTGCTCCACAGGCTCCTTGGGGACAGAGTCCATAGCAACTCAGCCCAGGAACTGCGGAATAAAGTACAGCTTCAGATGCCTCCTGGAGACACAAATAGCCTGCCGGGGAACCAGGGGAGACCCAGCAGGCCTGCCTGGATCCCGCCCATCCTGGAAAGGCAAAGGATGGCCAGGAGCTCATACTTGGGCCAGGAAACTGGGTCCCTAGCCCCAGAGCTGTCCTGTCTTTCCCTGGGCTGTGGTCAGCATTCTGGGAGGTGGTTTCTCAGAGGAGTCGAAGATGGTGAAAGAGAGGGCCAATGTCTCCCTCAAAGGCTTGGGTTCCAGACCCAAGGTAACCCTTTTCAGCTTCTTCAGTGTCTACCTCAAGTGCCAAAAAAGAGAGAGCATTATCAGACTCTCAGAATATAATGTGCCACTTATATTAGAATTGCTATTACATGCCAGCGGTTGTTATTAGGAAAATGACAGGGGTAATATGGAGCACACTGTAATACCTTGGCTATGTGTTTGAATTAGCTGGGAACCTTCTAAAGAGGGGCAATTGCTAAGGTCTTGTCCCGGACAAAGCAGGTTAGGGCCAGCAGAGTAGAGCCCTTGCTTCGTCAGCTGATGGCTCCTCAAAGGCCTTGAACATGTAGTCACTACTAAGAACTGGGAAGTGGGGCCTCAGGCAGTGTCCTCTAGTGCCCACAAAAGAGGCTCTGGAACTGTCCTCTGTCTGGCCAGTTTAACCCCAGGGCAGATCTATGTGTAGTTTATTCAGCTCAGCCTCCCACTGTCTGTGTCCTGACTTGTCCTGGGATCCTAAAGAGCTCTGATGTTCATTGTCCTTAGTGCCTTCCCCTGGCCAAGCATGCCCCTTTGCTCTTGACCTTTACAAGGGGCAGCAGCATTGGGCTCTTGTTGCCCAGGCCTAGGGAAGAGCAGAGAGGTGCCTGTCATGCCATATACCACAGCCAGATTTTCAGAAGCAACAATCCTCCTGTCCCCCCACCCCAGAGTGCCCATCACCAAGGGATGAAAATAAATGGCTGCAAATGATGCAGTTCAGAAGTCCATTCCCGGCACAGTGGCCCAGGAGACAGGAAAAACACTGGAGATCACATTGGCCAATCTCCTAGTGGAAGAGACTGTGAGACCCTGAGCAGAGAAAGGGCCTGCCTGGGGCCCTGCCTGAGCAGAGTCAGGCACAGGAAGTAGAAAGTGAACGTGTTAAAAAGCACCCCACAAAAATAGGCAACCACTCTCCCTCTCCTTCCCATTTCTCACTGAGGTAACCTGTCGGTTCCTGTACTGCCGTTTTTTTCTCCCTTCTAGACTATAGAAACCGCTACCTGGTATCAATAGGAATTTCACTAAAAATCACGTCTGTGATAATCCATTTAATGGAATTCTACAGAGTTATTAGCAAGGGTAAAGTAAATCCGGGTTGCTGTCTCCCAAATGTGTTAAGTGTGAAACGAAACCCTTGTCTATCTGTTATCGGCATAACCATTGCAGACTTATGTAAATTCCTGCCTCTAAGCTGCACCACATCCTCTGCGGTTACTAAGTCTGCACAAGCTGGGGGGCAGGGTGCACGTGTGTGCGCGCAGGTGTCAGGTGTAACAGAAAAGCATCCGCAGTTAAAGGATAAATGTTGATCCACTTCAGGTAGAGAAGATTAAAAACCAAACACTTAAAAAAAAAAAAAAAAAAGAACACAGTTAGAATCTCCACCCAACAACCTGTCTGCAGACTGAAATATTAGCAATAAAACTGCCCAAAGCCCAAGGACACAAGGGAGAGAATGTGTCTTGTGCAAGGACAACATGAGGTGTCTTGAGTGTCGTCTCACACTGGCCTACATCAATTGGGTAATGACAAGTAGGAAGGTGTAAACTGCTTAAAAACTTTAGTGCAGGCCAATGAGATGGCGCAGTGGGTCAAGACTCATGCCACCACGCCTCATAGTTTGAGTTCAATTCCCAGGACTCGGAGTGGAACTAGAGGGCCAGCTCATTAAAGTAACCTCTGGTTTTCACACAGGCATAGGGACACATGTCAACATGTACACACATATACACACAGACAAAATAAAACTACAATACAAAAATAAATAAATAAATAATACAAAAAACTTTCAGTCATCAATGTATAAGCATGCCTAAGCACGTGTATACATGGGATATTTCTAAAGGCTACAGAGTGCAAAGAATAAAGACTAGGGAGAGGAACCAAACTAATGTGGGCTGGAATTCATTTTTCATAGTTTACCCTTCATGCTGCTTTTTATTATATCACATAAAAACTTTCATATTACAAAACTAGTCACGTACGTAACTACTGATCTCCAAGAAGCCAGGAGAGCCTTGGGATTGTCTAATTCTATGCCTGTGTGTAAAAATTTCAGCTGGTTAAGTTAATTTGTGAAGTCTGCAGTATTCCAGTTAGGAATCAGCTTCAGTCCACTGGTTTCTTCAGAGCCCAAATCTAGCTTTCCTTCACCCGCTCCTGAGTCAGGGAGGGGGAAAGGGACCAAGAGATCAGCGTGTGAAGCTCAGCTGAAATCCCAGCTCTTCTGCTCAGCAGTTGCTCCGGGGATGCCCCTCTCCTGTCACCCGTGTATGGCCAGCTGTGTAGCAGACAAAGAGGGGCCCTCTGCGAGCACTGTGCCTACACGAGACTGCACTCCTTCCTACAGGTACCTGCTGGAACAGGATTTCCCAGGCATGAGGATTGGGCCGGAGCCAACCACTGATTCCTTCATAGCAGTGATGCAAGGAGATGTGGAGGGCATCATCCCTGGGAATGCCCTGGTGGTGGACCCCAAGAAACCCTTCCGAAAGCTCAACGCCTTTGGCAATGCCTTCTTGAACAGGTGAGTTGAGGTGAGGGTAGGGGAGCACAGTTGGATGGTCTCTTTGCACAGGGGTTGAAAGGGGAGGGGTGTGGTCCTGGGAGACTGTGCCTTTTCTGCGCCAGCTTCTTGCCTGGCTCCTGAGTGTAATTGAGTCACTCACTGTGGCTAGTGCGACACAACAGCTGTGATGAAGGAGCAGAGAAGGATCTGACCTGAATTACATGGCCCTACTCTGTGACCCCACTCCTACCCTAGTAAAAGCACTGAAGGAAGTTACAGGTTTCCCAGCATTTGCTTACATTATGCCAGGGATTTTTTTTTTTTTTTTTTTATTTTTTATGTCCAAGTAGAAGGGAACAAACAGAAGGTGGCTTCTGGCTCCTGAATGTTCTACTTTGGAAAGAATATTGGTCTTAAAGAGGAGGTTTTGGGTTTGAGTAGTAGCTCTCTTAAGCTCCTGTATGCCCTTGGGGAGGTTCACCACCCTTCTCCTAGGACAGGTTCAGGCCTAAAAATACCAAGGTCATCATGAGGATTTGAGTGGAGAAAGCCTTAGAGCAGTGGCTCTGAACCTTCTTAATGCTGAGATCTTTAATACAGTTCATGTTGCGGTAACCCCCTACTTAATAACTGTACTTTTGCTACTGTTATGAATCATAATGCAAATATCTGTATGTTGCCTGATGGTCTTAGGAAACCCCTGTGAAAGGGCCGTTCAATGCCCCAAGGGGGTCATGACCTATAGGTTGAGAAGCTGCTGCTCTAGAGCGTGCTAATCTGGGCTTTCATGTTACAACTGGGCTTAACTGGGATGTGGACAGGTCCCCTGGATGTACTCGTTAATACAGTTAATTCAACATATGCATATATATATATATGTATATATATATACACACACACACACACATATACATCACACTCAATTTCAAAGCTCCTTTTTCTAAGAGCTATTTCAAGAGAAGGTAGTTACTGTGGGCTTTGGGTTTAGGTGGGCCTGGAACCAGATCCCACCTTGAACTGTGGCTCTTAGACAAGTTGCCACACCTCCCTGTGTCTCACTTTTGCCCGTGTGTAACATAGGATAATAATAATATCCCCGTGGGAGGAGTAGAAGCAGAGGTGAGATGCTGAACAGAAAGCACTTATGTCTGGAACATAGTAAGTAACAGAAATGGTAGACTGCGGCAGGATGGCTAGTTACTGTGCGGGGTTTTTGCTTTTTTAATTTTATTCCTGGGCTGGAGAGTTGGCTCAGAAGTTAAGAGCAGGGACCTAAATTCTGTTTACAGCACCGAGCCCCAGCTGCTCCCTTAGACCGTCCAGCACTGCCTTCCAGCCTCCATGGGCTGCATTCACACGCACACACCCCAACAAAGACACACATGTGAACACAGAGTTAAAATTTAACAGATTAATCTTAAGCTGGTTTCCTAACTATCCAATGAGAGAAATGGGTACCTACTGGCACCATTTTTATCTCTAGAAACTAAGGCTTATTGTCCAGAGACGGTCTCAGTGTCGCTTGGCCTGTCAACTTTCCTACAGTGACATGCAACCCATAATACTCTGAGGCAAGAAGGCACAGGTGGCCTGGTAAACAATTTGGAATGGCGGCTGGCAGGGCATGTTTTCAAAGCACAGCCAGGGGACAAGAAAAATCACTGCTGGGAGTTGGTCTGGTGGGAGGGACCTCAGGAGGTGGGCGTGGCTTCCTAGAAAAGACAGTTGACCCGCATAAATGAATGGAGGTGGTGGCTATTGGGGTGTATTGGGGTGGGGTGTTAGAGACCAGGAGTTCCTGCTTCCTGGAGCTGAGTGAGGAAGGCCTAATCCAGGTAAAGGGGGAGAGAGGAACATGAGCTACTAACACAGAGGGGTTATGTGTTGAGGGAAGATGATGTAAAAGAATGAGTCAGCAGCAGTGACTGAGGCATGGGGGTGGGGGAGAGACATGATGCATTCCATTTTGGATGCTTCAGTTTGCAGTGAGTGAGTCAGCTAAGGAGCTTCATTCCGAGGCAAAGATGAGCTGGGGAGAAGAACCTGGGGCACACAGAGTCAGTCAAACAGAGATGGAGGGCAAGGTTAGTGGTTAGCTCCCCTCAGGATAACTGTTTATATGGTAATAGTATCTATATGTAATGGTATATGGTCAGTGATGATAACAGATTTATGTCATTACCGTAGCAGCCAGCACATTCCTGACAGAGGAGCGCCTTTATATCATTAACCAAAGCCAGCAGGTCCCACTGACTCTATAATTAGATTTCTGAAACCAAGCAAGTGTATGTGGTGAGTCTGGGTAACAACACATAAACACATTCAGTATTGCTGTCTACATCCATAAGAAGACAAAATACAGGCTGCAAAATCTCTGGGCACCGCTCTCTCCCTGCAAACACGTAAAGAAAACCTGAGGGGAAAAGCGTATAGAGAGCAGGCAGCTGTACTTGTGTGAATTTCACACTTGAAATATGAGGGGGAGAAGGATGAGGGAAGACACTATCTCCACTGTCTTGCTGAACGGCGTTCTTTTTTTTAAACCATAGAAAAGTATAATTTAAAATATCCCGAAAGTAATGTATAAAGAGCATATATGTAAGGGTGTTATGGGGGGGGCGTACCAGAAGGCGATGCCTCTAAAGGGCCTGCCTTCCCTCTTCTAATCTGTGTTTTTGGTGATTAAAATGTTTGGCCTGAAGGCGCAGACCCATGAGAGGTCTTGCTTCATGGTTCCTGGCCACAGGGACCTGCACAGTGCCGCTCTGGTGAAGCTAGACTGGAGGGAGGAAAGCAGGATGGCTGTCTTCAGGGCTGCCTCATCCCCCAGGCACAGTGGGGGAGGATGCAAAGAGGGAGTGCATGTGTTACTGTAGGAGACTCTAGGCCTGAAGGCATCAGCTTGGGTGAGCTCAGCAAGAGGCTCAGAGCAGGACTCTCGAACTAGAGGGTGGGCGGTACCGTGCACGAACCACTAAGACAGTGGCTGAGATGGCCAACTGGGGACTGTCCGTAGTGACCACTCTTCTGTCTGGTACTAGTTATAGATTCCTGTTCACCTTCCCTGTGCCAAAGAGCAGTCCTGTTTCACACCTTGTTAACAGCCATCCCTGTTCCTCCTGAATAAGGCCCACAGCCACCCTAGGGCAATGTCTGGATGAGCTAGCCTTGTAGATGCCCAAATAACACACTCCTGGGTGGTGCAACCCATCTCTCAAGGCCCATCCCCAAGGCCATCTTCTCCAGGAAGCCCTCTCTTAGAACTACCTTTCTGCCTGTGTTTTAACAAACCCTTTTCTGACTTTGGGGTGCTGGCCTCTCTGTACCCTGGCTTGTCGTTGCTGTGTGTCTTTGCCTCAACCAGGGACAGGAACTGAAAATTGGTATGTCATGGGGATCTTGACACCAAGAGTTCAGAGTATGGGCCTAGACTTCCTTAGGTTCACCTTGAAAATGTCTCAAAAAGCAGAACTCTAGCTATACCTCAGTCGCTTTCTTGTGTGGACTTGCGGTTTTCTGCTCTGTACCCATCTACTTACTGTCTGGTGCTAAATGAGGCTTGCCAATAACAACATGTGCAGTGATTGGCCATCAACGATCAAGTCAGAAGGGGGTTCCCATACCCTGACTGTGTACAGACCTCAAGATTTAAGAACACTGTGCAGCACAGGTAGAGTTCTGATTGGGCATCAGGTTAAGCTAAGTAAAAACTTCCAAGGCAGGAAGTGGCTGGCTAGCGGTCATTAACAACTTGGGGCCACGGTCATTAAGCCACGGCTTTGGACATACCTGGCAGATGGGATATCATTATGGAGTAGCCCAGTTGGCCAGCCAACATTTTACCAAGTGCCCTGCATACCCAACCACTCCAAAACAGGATATGGCAGGTGGCAAGAGAATCATAACTCACTCCTAGGCTCAGCTACCATACCTAGCAGGCCCACACCATGGGAAGTGGGGACTCTGCAGCCCATAGGAGGATCAGGCAATTGAACTCTGGAGGCTGAGCCAGTGCGGTGACTCAGTGGCTTACCACAGCTCTCCTCTCACCATCTGTGCAGGTTTGTGTGCGCCCAGCTGCCCAACGCCGTGCTAGAAAGTATCAGTGTCATTGACACGCCGGGCATCCTCTCTGGTGAGAAGCAGAGAATCAGCCGAGGTAAGCCACACTCCTGGTGGGGGTTAGATCTAGCCTCCCACTCCTGGCTTCTCCTGCCATGTTTGCTGTGTGCCTCTGAGTGGCCCATTACCCTTTCAGCTGTGGGTCGGGGACTCTGTCTCAAAAGATAGTCTCATAAGCCGAGGCTGGCCTTGAACTCTTCTATGGGTCTCTACCTCTGAGACTACAGGTCTGTGCCCCAGCATCCAGCTGCCCTATCCTTTCTGTGCTACATGTTGTATCTTTAGCAAGAGAATCAGATAAGATGCACTCTCCCAAAACCTTGTGCTGGCAGCCTGGAGTGGGGCCAAATTAGCACTCAGAAGTCAACCTTGGACTGGCTATCTTCTCTGAGAAGTGGCCAGGGCTCTCTCCTGAGTTGACCTCAGATAATGCATGCCTCCCTGTGGCATACACCTCAGCCCAATTTGCTCCATGACTCCTCAGAGACATAGGGCTGACCATCTATGTTACCATCACAGTGGGGGCCCAGGAAGCCCTTCCTGAAGGGCATGGCCTGTACAGGTCACTCCTTCCCAAGCTTCACAGAGGACAGTCATGGAGCAACAGGCATATGCTTATAGCTCTAGATCCTTGGGGCTTAGCAGTGCAGACCTGTGGCCAAGGGAAGGCTCTGGGCTTCTCTCCTGTTCCCCTTTGAGCTACCCTGCTTCCTCTGTGAAGATAGCAAGTCTTTTCTAGGAAACGTGGGTGTAGAAAGGCTCAGCTCCTTGGAGCCACGTGGTAGCTGTGTGTGAGTACAAGCAATGGGAGAGACTGCTGGAGAGGCCCTCTGGAAATAGCCTTGCCCAGTTGAACCCCAGGCAGGCCTTCCCATAGAGGCCCCATACTAAAGCAGTGTTGGAGATGGGCCTCATGAAGTATCTGAGCAACACCCCCTCTGTTCCAGGAGGTAAAACCTGTGGAGCAGAGAGGAAGGAAGCATTTGAATTGGGAGGGCATCTCCTAGGTTCACAGGTTCTTCCTTCCAGGTTCACAGGTCCTGTAATTGATGACCTGTGATGGAGTCCAGGAAGCCTGGTCCCTTGGCCCCCTAACTCTGGGCCCTGATGGAATGAGGAACCATCAGTCACCTATGGAATTCTGGGTCTGAGTCTAGGCCTAAAAGGATTGATAGGCTCACAGGGAAGTCTGCAAGCTTGCTGGGGAACACTGGAAGACGTAATACTTCAGGCTGCAGGGGTGAAGGGTGCATCTCATGCACCTGCTAAACCAGTGCAGCCTGGCTTGCAAGCAGGTCTGGAGAGGACAGCCTCTGGGGGTCCAACGGAACTAAACTAGTAGTTTAGCGCTGTGGACCTACAACGCTGGAGGGCACAGGAAATGCATCTTAGAGCCTTCTTACAAGGTCCACGGACCTTAGTCCCGGGATCACAATGGGCTCCCTTCTTCCCTCCCTAGCTGATATCTAGAGCTACATGTTACATGACTCCATGGTCAGCCGTGTGATCCACCACCTCTGCATCTGCGCCTGTGCAGATGAATAAAGCAGCCTGTCTCCAGGGACTCCCGTGTTCCTCAATTCCGGTCCTGCTCCACCCTTTCCCCACTTCTCTCCAGCCTTTCTCTGGGCACTGGTGTTCTTGACTGTAATCTCAGATCCTCCCTCCGAAATCTGATAAAGCAGCGGGCTCTTCTTATCTCCGAGCAAAACAACGACTGGGCTAGAACGTTCTCTGCCATCCTGAGTCCAGAATGATGCAGCTGCTGGCAAAAGCAGCCTGGGAGACAAAGAGGAGATGGGGTGGGGCAGTGCTGACTTCAGCACCCTGAGAAGACCAGGGTCAGGGAGGACATCAGATACCCCAGTGACCTGGCTGGTGGTGGGACCTGAATTGGGAACATTGCCTGGGTGCACAACCTCCCCCATCCTTCCACGTGGTTAGCCATAAAGCCATAGTTTCCGTTTAGCCACCTCCAGACCCCCTTACTCACACATTCTTCACACATATACCCACTTCCTACCCTCCCCCACAGGGAGGCCAGCACACCTCCTAACGCTTACACGTGAGTGTGTACACAGATTGCCCAGACTTCCTTCACCCCTGGGGTTGGCCACAGTAGATTTGGTACTTCCTTCCACCCTCCTCAAGCCCAGGTGGTCCAGGCCTCCTCAGATAGTCTTGCTGACCAAGCCTGGCATGAGGGCTTTGGCTGAAGGGTTATCAGAGCCTGAAACTAAGCCCCTGTCCCTTCACCACACCACTGCCTGGCCCAGGGCTTGTGTGTTAGCAGAGGAGCTAGAATCAAGCCAGCCGGAGACACCTTGCTCTAGACTGCCCAACCCCTAGCAGTCTTGAAAGGGGAGCTGCTCCTCAGAGCTCCCAGGAAGGACCTCAGGCATCGTAGGAATGAGCGTTCTGCTCCAGGCTAATGACAAGCAAAGTGTGGTCCTTGCTTCAGGCTGGGGGGATGGGAGGAGTGTCAGTGGTGTATGTCTCTGAAGAAGCCAAGTCCACGGAGTTTTAGGTAGCACTCAGCTCTGGAAAAAGTGGCAGGGGAGTGAGCAGGAAAGGCAGGCAGAAAGCTGTTCCTGGAAGGGGCAGGATGTGGCTGGCCCTCATTCATTACTGGGAAGGAGCACGGATGCTGTAGTAACGGGGGAATTCAGAGGGCGCCGGAAGGCTTCCTACCTTCTCACTCGGAAGGCATGGCACGTTTCCCGAATGTATCTCAGACTGAATCCACTCCCCCACCTCTCCCCAACAAGTTCCACACTGGGAAAGTCACTTCAAGGCTTCATGCTCTCTCAGACGGCACACAGATGGAAGGCCCTGGTCCAAGTGCTCAGCATGCTCAGAACTCAGAACAGGTGACACTATTGGAACAGGAGCCCTGGTCTCCCGAGTCCCAGGCCTCAGCTTTCAGCACATTACCATAACCTTATGGAAGATGGGGGTGGGGGGAGGAATGAGGACAGACTTCTCATCTCCAAGTTTTCTCTTGAGACTTAGGGGATCTGCACCAATCCTTACAGCCTACTCCTGAGCACTTAGGGGCTCCTGGGGTTCCTCTGACAACAAGCTGGTAAACCCACGCATGTGTGGGTGCTCCAGTGCCAATGCATAGCAGCTTGTAAACATCTCTCTGATCTAACAGATTTTCAGAGGGTATGCTATATGGCCACTGCAAGTAAGTGCTTGGCTTCAAGCTGCAGGCTCACTCTCCCAGGGCTAAGAACTAAGAAGACAGTGTAGATCTGGGCTCTGGGCCTGCATTTGCCGGCACCTGGCCTGGCTGTTTGCTGAGTAATGCCCATAACTTCTCTGTGTCTCCACTCCCTCTTGTGTAAAATGTGCACACCCCTGTTCACTCTTGGTGATGGGGAGCTGTAAGGATCCGTTGGGGTCAGTTTGGAACAGAAAATGCGAAGAATGTCAGACACTGAGGGAAGCGCCGATTGAGTTTGTCTCATTGATTTCCTCCTGACTGGCATTAATTAGAAATGCTTTCTTCTCAGCCCCTGGAGCCCGGGGGCGGGGCTGCAGATCCCCACAGGCTTCCCAGACTCTGGCCTGGAGCCTATCCCCTGGATCCCTCGGTGCCAGCAGACATTCCAGGAAGGACCACTTCTGTATTCTGTCTCTCTACCCGCTGATCTACAATTCAGAAACGAGGGGCTCTCGCATGTATTCAGGAGTAGCTACCGAGGGTCCCAAAGCCATTCCTGAGCTAAAGGGGCATAGCATGGGCATGCTGTGCGTATCTTGCACTAGGGCAGTCTCTAGACTGAGCTCTCTCCTCCTCCTAATGTCAAGTCTCCTTTTTATGGCAAAGTCATGGGCTCTGCATTCAGCCAGTTGTAACCATCCACATGTTTACAGCCAAGTTACAAAGTAAATGAGCTGTAATTAATATAAAAAAATAAAAATTTAATTAAAAAAAAGAGTTCAGACTTGCAGAAGGCTATTCAAAAGCAAGTGGGAAAGCTAGCCCTGTGCTCCTCCCTGACTATGCCCAGTCTTTGCCTTTCCCATGCCTTTATTTCTGGGCATACACATAAGTCCAGGCTATGGAAGCAATGATCGCACAGGCCCTGGAGAAGCCAGGAGCCCTGGGATAGCCAGGAGCTAGGAGGGTAAGCCTCAGAGGAGCTCACAGAGTCAGGGCTGGATTCAGTCTCACTGTCTTCCCAACCACACACCTCAGAGAGGATCCTTGCTGCTTGTCATCTGATACCAGCTTGCCAGAGCTTGCAGAATTTGCAAAAGTAAGAGGATTAATAGGAATTCTCTGTGCTTATGACATCATAGGAAAGGTTCCTGGAAGCCAGCTGCTTGTCAGCAGACCCGAGGAGGCTTCCTGTAGACATGCCTAGGGCACCAAAGGCAGCAGCCTCCAGCCTTCCTCTTTCCCTATGTACATAAGGCATCCTTCTGTCTCACCTCCATCTCACTGTACTCCCCACCCTCACACCTCTGGCCCCGGAAGCAGAGAATTGTAAACCAAGAAAAGAAATTCATAGACCATCCATCCTGGGAGCAGAGACCAAGGATAAGCAAGGGGAATCTATTGTCCAGCATATCAACTTAATAACTGAGCAGAAAACTACAGGGGAACCCACCAAGGCTAGTGATCTTAGAGAGACAGACATGTAGAGCAAGTTCCATCCTGTGCGAACATAACTGAGGAGTTCTTTCTAAAGGGGCTGGGCATTTGGCCAAGGTCCTAAGTAAGCAGTGCTACCTGCTCTTCATAGATTTGACCTTCGTAAGCCTATGGTCAAGGCATTGGTGGCTCCTAGTTTAGAGACTGGAAAACTAAAGGTTGAGAGGTGACTTGTTCAGTGTTTCCCGGATGTTAAAGGTAGAACAGGTTTCTAGGTCAACTGTGTACAGCCTATGCTGATGGAATAGCTGCCGTGTGTGCCCTGGGTGCAGGGGAGATGGAGAAGGAGGTAAAGTGACTCTGTTCATGGGGGCTGTGCAGAGAGTTCCTTAATTGTATGAGAGAACTAGGTACCCCTTATTGTTAGGGAGACAACAGCTTAGTTTGTAAAGTACTTGTCATACAAACGTGAGGATCTGAGTTTGAGTCCCACAACCCACCTAATAAAAAAAACTGGCCGTAGAAGCAAGTGTGTCCCCTTCTATTTGTAATCTCAGGACTGGGGAAGCTGAGACAGGAGGATTCCTGGGGCTTTCTAGGCAGCCAGCATAGCCCATTTGGTGAGTTCCAGGCCAGTGAGATAATCAGTATCAAAGCAAAAAAAAAAAAAAAAAAGCATGGCGGATAGCTCCTGAAAAACAACCACCCAAGATTAACCTCAGGCACTCCAGTCCTGAGAACAGATGTGCGTATGCCTACACACACATACACATTAAAATGACAGAAATGTCTACCCAAACCTCCTGGATCACATTTGAGTAATAGGTTTCAGCCTCCTGTTTTTTAAACTTTTCGGGAGACTCTGGCTAAGTCAGAGCTTGCAAAGTCTGACTCACGTCCCAAAGCAGCTGCTAAATGACCTTACCCGGGCTCTTGTCTCACTTTCTGAGGCATGGGAGAAACATGTGGCCTTTTCTTAATGGCTTTGTTCCTACTTAATGATGACAAAAGGCTTTGGGTCTCTGTATCATATCCCCATGTGACACTTGTGCTGCTGGGAACCAGGATCGCTGGTCAAGGGAACACTCCTGTCTTAATGCCAGAGCTGTGCCAAGGGAGAGGAGTACAAGAGTCTGAAAGCCCTGCTTTGAGGCAGAGTGGGAAACCCTGAAACCACCACTCCCATCAAGTGCTGGGGGCGCTCACACCAGTCACACGACCTCTTTCCCTCTCTTCCTCCTGCATTGTCCCATGTCTTGTGGAAGAGAATGAGAGGCCACGTCCTGCTGTGTCAGCGAATAGAGACCACTGGGACAGCCTCTCCCTCTATGGTTGACTTTTCATCACTGTAACAAGCATGTAAGACTAATGACTTGAAAGGAAAGGAGGTCAGGTCCATGGTCTCCTGGCTTCACTGTTTCTGGGCTTTGGTAAAAACAAAACATCAAGGTATGTGAGGATTAGCAGAATAGCATTGCTAACATTTTAGGGGGCAGAAAGCAGAAAACGAGAAAGAAGAGCTTGGAATGTAAGTCGGTTTTCCAAGGTTGCCCCTCCAACCACCCACCTCAGTGACCCATTCCTCCACATAGCCTTTGCCTCCCGGTTTCCAACTATCTCTGAATAAAATACCCTTGGTACTGTGAAACCACCAAGGAGTTAATCCATTGGTCATCTCAGAGCCTTCATGATCCATTCACTTCCCCAACGCCCACCAGCTAGCAATCAAGCCCCCACTATGAGTCTTTTGGAGTCCACTGCATACCGAAACCACGACACCTTCTCCCTCTCCCAGATCTGAAGTTGTTTGGCACTGAGGGCAACGGGAGCTCTAGAGTTCCTGGAACCAGCCAGGTTTGAAGTAACTCAGTGCTGGATAAGGAGGTGTGGCTGCCAGGGGCCTACTCACATCCTCAGGAAGGACTCCTGCACAGAACAGGAGTTGGGAATTTGGGGCTGCAGAAGCTGAGGAAGGAAGTGAGCGTTGGAGCTCTAGAACTCAGACTTCTTCCCAACCAGGCATGGGTGTGGCCTGAACCTGCACCAGTAACTCTCATCTTCTGTTTTGTTGCTTGTACCTTGTCAAGGATTCCTGAGTCTTTTTTCAAATTTAAAACAGGTATGCAAACTGGTCTTGATGATGCACACTAGGAACCTTAGCATCTTGGAGGCAGGAGGATCACAAGTTCAAGGCTAAACTGGCCTATAAAGGAAGTCCAAGGCAAGATAGCAAGACCCAATCTTAAAATACCAGCACGAAAATAGTGTCCAGAGTTCTTTTCCTAGCAGGAGCCCTGACCCCTAACTTTAGAAAGTAAGATAATGGATAGTGGCCACCCTTTGTGGGAGTAGCAATGCTTATAGTAGAATCCAGCATTTATTGAACATCTTCCTCACCCTACTGGCCATATACTTCCTGATGACCACCTTATAGATGGAAAATGCTAGGAAGCCCTAGCTCAATGGGAGAGCAATTGGATAGCAGGCATGAGGCCCTGGGTTTGATGTTTACTCCTGCAAACACACACACACACAGAGGAAGAGAGAGAGAGAAAGAGAGAGCAATTTGCTCATGATCGGTCAAATGAGAGGATCCAGGATTTGAACCCAGAGATAATTTCCAAGATTGTGTTATCTTACATCAGACCCTTCACTATACTTCCATGTCCCAAAGCACCTCCCATTAACTGTCACTCTGCCACAGGGTATGATTTTGCTGCTGTCCTCGAATGGTTTGCTGAGCGGGTGGACCGCATTATCCTGCTCTTTGATGCCCACAAGCTGGACATCTCTGATGAGTTCTCAGAAGTCATCAAGGCCCTCAAGAACCACGAGGACAAGATGCGAGTAGTGCTGAACAAGGCCGACCAGATTGAGACCCAGCAGCTGATGCGTGTGTATGGAGCCCTTATGTGGTCCCTGGGGAAGATTGTAAACACACCAGAGGTGATCCGGGTCTACATTGGCTCCTTCTGGTCTCACCCGCTCCTCATTCCTGACAACCGGAAGCTCTTTGAAGCAGAAGAGCAAGACTTATTCAAAGACATTCAGAGTCTACCCCGTAATGCTGCTCTTAGAAAGCTCAATGACCTCATCAAGAGAGCCCGGCTGGCCAAGGTAAGGCTGCCACAGTTAAATGCGAGTTCAAAGGTTGCAAGAAGCGAGGTCCTTTAGATAGGAGAGTATGAGAGGTTGTGGCGGCTAGCTCTGGGTTAGATGGCTGAGTTGGAACTCAGTTCCATCACCACCTCCATGATCCCTAGGAGGGCTATGCTTTTATAGTTTCTCCTGGCTGTCATCTTCATTTGTGAACCAAACAGGGTAATGGAGGATAAAGAGGAACGGATTGTACCATATACATTCAGCGGGTACCATTGACATCAGTGTCTGTAGCAGCAGCAATGGCAGCATTCCACCCCCACCACCGTGACCTTCCCTTCTGATATTCTCACCATACTAGCCCAGTGCTATGAGGGATGGTCTCAGAAGCAGGGGCAGGAAGTGGGACTAGAAGGGCCAGTTCTAGTTCCTGTTGAGGCTGCCATCTGCCTCTCTTTGTCAGGTCCATGCCTATATCATCAGCTCCCTGAAGAAGGAGATGCCCTCGGTGTTTGGGAAGGACACCAAAAAGAAAGAGCTGGTGAACAACCTGGCTGAGATTTATGGCCGGATTGAGCGAGAGCACCAGATCTCTCCCGGAGACTTCCCCAATCTGAAGAGGATGCAGGTAATGAGGGTCAGGGGCCCTACAGTTGGGAGACAGTGTCACATTAGCTGGCTGCCAGAGAATGAATAGCCTGACAGGGTTCCTGGGAGAAGTGGAAGTCAGAAGGCAAGGAGGTAGCATTAGACACAATCACTCACAGCAAGTGCCATAGCCAAGCCTAGAGAGAAACAGCCCAGTGTCTCCAAGAGCCTGGATATGTTTGATGACACTGAAGACCTTACCTAGCGAAGGCCACATGTTTAATGCCTCCAACATCTCTAAGATAACAGGACAGACTCTTAAGCACTTAGGTTTCCCTCTGAACTCCTTGAGAACAGTTTGTGGCACACAGCAACTTTGGGGTATGTCGCAAGCACTAGGCTGCCACTTGGGATTTTTGTTGGGGGAGGGGTCTTTTTCCAAAAGTAGTTCTCAGAGGGAGCATTTTCATCTGCCTTTTATACAAGAATCAGCTGAGGCCTTAGCATGTTCCCAGCAAAGCATCCTCATAAGCCTCAAGTAGAAAGGCCAGGAACTATCCTCAGTATCCAAGCAAGAACCCACCGTGCCATAGAGGCTAAATACATGCAGAACCTTCATGTCAGCTATAAACAGAGGCTGCAAAGTGCTGGAAACCCAGTGAAGTAGCTTATGTGCAAGGCCCTTAGCATAGAGTCCTTCTCTGCTCTCCCACAGCATTCTCCCTGGCCCAGCCTCAGAGAGGAGCTAAGAAGCAGCCTGCCAGCACTTGCCCTTGAGTTGTAGCTGTGAATAGCCTTTAAATTTTCAACAGCGCCCGTCCTTGTTTACAGCTTCTTCCCCACATAACGACATTGCTGTGGCCAAACCAGGGCAGCAGTGGGCATGTGTGTCCTTCTAGAACAGTAGTTCTCAACCTATAGGCTACAACCCTTTTGGGGGTCAAACAGCCCTTTCACAGGGGTCACATAAGACAATCAGGAAACACAGATATTTACCTTAAGATTCATAACAATAGCAAAATCACAGTTATGGAGTAGCAGTGAAAATAAGTTTATGGTTGGGATCACCACAACATGAGCTGCTGTATTAAGGGTTGCAACATTGGGAAGGTTGACAACCACTGCTCTAAAAGCAAGGAGAAATTGGATGTTCTAGGGTGAGGGCCTTTCAAGACTGCAAAGATTTTCAAAGTGGAGCATTTTTCTTTTATGCAGACAGGTTTCATAAAGTCTACATGCCCGCCTGTTCCTATGAGGTCAGAATTCTCGACAGAGGTCCATGAGACTTCTTGCCAGGCAATTTGTATGAGTGTCCTGATTGAGAACTGTAAGGCTGGGCATGACCTTCAGCCTTTTTTTGTGTGGTTATATTTTCTATAATTTTCCTACCACATCACTTTGACCCTCTCACTAAATATGAATAGTTTATGACTTCTCTACCTCTGAGGGCACCAAGAACAGTGAGCCCGGTAGGCAGGTATTGGAAGCACCTTGCTGTGTGTTTTTCAAGCAAATGCTTTCCTGGAGACTCACAAGACTCCATCTCAGAGGGCCACCACCTTTAAGATTCATCATTTGACAGCCACAACTAACTCTGGAAGAAATATATGGGTTACCTATTTAATAATGAGTTACCAGTGTAATAATTTTTAAAGAGATGTAAATAAGCAAACCAGGCCTTGTTCCCTTTGTTCCCCAGCCCCTGCTCTTCTGCTCCTTCATAAAAGACCCATCTTTAGCCCATCAGGTCCTTGCTCTCCTCCCCTCACAGACCATTGGCCTACCTGCTTTCACTAGAAAGATAATTGGGAAAGGATTCTGTTGTTAATGGGAACCACCTTCGCTGAGACGCAATATCTCCTTCCATTGTGTCCGACTTCCTCCTTTTTCTTTCTCTTCCCAGGACCAGCTGCAGGCCCAGGACTTCAGCAAATTCCAGCCCCTGAAGAGCAAGCTGCTAGAGGTGGTGGATGACATGCTCGCACACGACATTGCCCAGCTCATGGTGCTGGTGCGCCAGGAAGAGACCCAGCGGCCTGTCCAGATGGTGAAGGGTGGAGCATTTGAGGGAACCCTGCAAGGCCCCTTTGGGCATGGCTACGGAGAGGGGGCCGGGGAGGGCATTGATGACGCTGAGTGGGTGGTAGCCCGGGACAAGCCTATGTACGATGAGATCTTCTACACCCTGTCCCCGGTGGATGGCAAGATCACAGGTGCCAATGCCAAAAAGGAGATGGTACGCTCCAAGTTACCCAACAGCGTGCTGGGCAAGATCTGGAAGCTAGCTGACATTGACAAGGATGGCATGTTGGATGACGAGGAGTTTGCCCTGGCCAACCACCTTATTAAAGTCAAGCTAGAGGGGCATGAACTGCCCAATGAGCTGCCTGCCCACCTCCTTCCTCCATCTAAGAGGAAAGTAACTGAGTGACAGAGACAGGTAACTTCAGACAGGCAGTGTTAGAAGAGAAGATGGGCATGATGACCACACACACACACACACACACACACACACACCTTGACAGTCACACTATCAATGAGAAGGGTTCTTCCTCGTTTGAATACCTCTCCAAGTTCCCAGGGTTGGTAGAAGGGCAGCCTTACCTCCTATGTCCTAGGGTATAAGCCTGTGTTCCCACACTCCATCTCCCATCCCCCAGAGATGTGAGGCAATCGACTGGCCACAGATGGCCCGCCCACCCTATCCCCCAGTGCCTCCCGCCTAGGTTCTGAGCAGATGGAAAAGGCTTTCCATGGAATAGACAATTCGCTTCATTTTCTGTGCTTTTATTTTCCCTCTTTGCCTTCCTAATTAGAAGTTTACTCAGGGGCTGGGAGCTGTGAGGGAAAGGAGAATCTGGGAGAGATTAATCACATCAAGAAACCTCCTTAGGGTACTACATCCCAGACTTGAAGAGACATTGGCCTATGTTCTTTGTATTTTTCAAAACCTAGGACTCTGTCTTCCTCAGCAGACTCGGACCTTGAACTCTGCCTGCCAGTTTGTGTCAAAGAACCCGAACGGGGAGAGAAAAGGAAAAGCTTGTTCAGAAAACAGACAGAAGCTGCCCTGTGGTCTTCTTGAACAGGGCAGCCATAGTGCACAGGTTTATCAGGTCCTTTTTCCCCAGCCTCGGATGTCTGGATACTCGGTTTCTTTACACACACCAAGCCATTCCTGGGTGAGAGGAACAGTGTCAGGCACTTTATACGTGTTGGTCTCTGTGGGCTTCACTAATGCACTAGTTAAGAATGCATCACTCCCATTCCTGAACCAGAGACTCAGAGTAGTTTAGGGGATCTTTCCAAACTCCTGGAGGTCACAAGGAGAGAAGATTCAAATCCAGGGCTTAAGACCCCTCTATTTCTCCCTGTTGTGTGATGGATAAAAGGCCCCAGTGTTGCTACCTGGTGACAAAGCACAGAACAATTCAAACACACAGTCCCTCACGCAGCCTCAAAGAGCATCCAAGCAAGGGAGTGGGGCTCACCAGCATTTGGTGGGCTATCAATCTGGCCATCTGTCACCTTGAAGAAGCAAACTGTGCCTTCTGGCCCTGGGCCTCGTGTTCTCAACATCACAGAAGTCCACAACCAAGCCATCCGGAGAGTGGGCTGGCCTGCTAGATGGTGTTTGTGTTTGTTCCCACTCAGCTTCCCAGCCATCAACCTGAAGCATCCCAAATTCAGCCACGGGCTGTTACCAAGCAGTACTGTGTGCTAAGTCTGTAGAGTTCCAGGGACTGGTGTCCTCGGCAAAAATCTCTATGCTCAATACCCTTCATCCTCCTCTGTGGTCTTTCCCTGGGCTTGCTCCATGGCCACTGGCCCAGTGACTTTCTGCCACACTCCTACTGTGATGGAGAGCAAAGCAAGTATAACTTATTTTGTATCTATGTTCAGACTATATTAACTGTTCTGTGTATCTACAATGTGCTTATCGCTGCAATGTGTTTGTCATTAGGATTCATGTTAATACAACCTATTTACCCTTTGGTACCCTTTTGGCAACCGAGCATCATTGCATAGCATTGGATTCTCACATGGGGTGCCCAGTGGCAACTTTGGAAGAGAGTGGCTTACTCCACTCAAAGGTCATGAATGCATGTCACAGTGTTGTTCCTATCCAGTGGCCAGCTTACACGACCCTACAAGGGCCACTGCTTCCTGCTCTTCTGGAGTGGAGATGTTTACTTCAGCAAACATGTTTCTCTTGAGTCAATAGTAGAGGAAAGCCAAGACAGAGAGGTCTCCACTCAAAAGACAGCCCCAAAGTAACCCAGCAGTGGATCCGCTCTCTATGCCTGTCTGCAAAATGAGAAAATAGTAGAAGTCTGTTTAAGTTCATATGAAAGCGGATATGTGTGTGTCCCATGCCACAGGATACAATACTCATACCACATTCCTACTCTTCTCTACCCCCCTGTCTTCCTATCTTGACTTCAAGACCACCCAGGAGGAACCGAAAGATACAAGAATTCCACATTTCTTCTCTCTCTGTCATCTGGAGGGAGGAGGTCATGCTTGGGTGGAAGATGAGAGGTCAGCGTTATTCTTGCTTGGGTAGTGCTCCTCTGGCTCTGGTTGTTGTGGCTTGCCAACCCCTTACAGGACCTGAGGACTTGGAGTGACCCCATGTCTCAACCAAGGGAACATTTCATGTGAAACGCAAAGACCCAGAGTGGCCATTGCATTTATAAAATCCTCTACTATCCCTTTCTCCCACATGATCAGGCTAGACCACGAAGATTGTCAATGAAGCAGAAACATCCCACAATGCTGGCCCAATGAAGCTAGCCTCTGCAGCAAAGAGTTAAATCCTGACCAAAATAAAGTTACATGTGCATGCATCTAGGTGAATTTTCCATCACAGCAGGGTGTGGGCTGGCCTTTGCAGACTAGTGAGAGGTTTCTCAGAGTCATCCTCTCTCTCTCCCATTTGGCTCCCTCTGTTACAAGAACTAGTACGAGCGAGATTGTTTGTCAAGAACTGTCTGGGGAGAATAAGCTTGCTCACTCTCTCTATGAGATGCCAGCTGGCCTCTGTACATATTCAAACTATTCTGTAGTTTGACCATCCATCCATGTACCATCTTTAATTTGAGAGATCCTACTCTTAGAAAAAACATAGGTATTTATTGTTTGAACCATTCAGAAATACTTAATAAAGTCTACTATTTTTTTGATTAATCAAACTGACTTCCTAGAGCTTCAGAAAGCTCATGTCCTAGTGGAGAAGTAAGATGTTTGTAAAACACTGATAATTCAAAGAGGAGGTGTTGGAGGCAGATACAGGCAACATGAGCACTCAAGGAAGTCCGTAATGCCTTCAAGACAGAATGAAGATGGAAGCCACAGAAAGCCTGGGGTGAGGATGGACAGAGTTACACAGAGGCAGGTATAGCATTTGGAAAGAAAAACTACAATTCCCAGGTTTCCTTGCAGTCAGGTTCAGGAGATGATTTTAGGTCCTGTTCACCCAGTATTCTAATGGAATCCAGTAACTCCTTTGGAAATGCTTACCAAGAACGTAGAAAATTTTCTGGGGCAAGCCTCTTGGGGCCTCTCCTTCCCAAGGAAATCCAAGGATGATAGACAGAATTTTTATACAAACTTAGACAGTGTTTCCAACCCAGCAAATCATAGCAGACTTAGAAAGACTGCAAAGCATGATTAGAATTTTGCCTCTGGGACTGTGCTGGCTTTTTTTTTTTTTTTTTTCATGAGACATTGTAAGTGAAAATTTTATCAGTATCTTCAGTGCATGGAAAAAGAGAAAAATGTGGTCCTGAAGGAATGTCAGCCATCCCAGCTGAGCAACAAGCTTGCATCCTCCTAATTGAGTCTCATCCCTCCCCTTTAACAGTAGGTGGGCCGTGCAGCCGCTTTGGGTAGTTAAATAGGAGTGTGAACAAACTGTCCTGACTTTCAGAAGCAAGTGTGCATGTTGCCACGTTGTGCACTCGTAACTCATGAGTGCCCGTGGGAGCTTTTGTGATGATGAAGCCCTGGTCAGCTGCAGTGTGTGTCTCTCTAAAGTCCCTCCCTGGCCCCTGTGGGCAGGTGAGATGGACAAGAATAAACTCTAGTCATTTTGCTTTTTAATCACTGGTGTCAGAGACCTTTGCCACCATGACCAAGAGACCTGATGAGCCTTTTCCCCAGGACAAAGTTGTTGGGAGACTGAGTTCCTGCTCTCTTAAGAAGTGAAGGCACCTGATGTTAAAAGGAAAGATGATCTGGGTGAAGCTTTCCTATGCCTGATCCATGCTTAGCCATGTTCCAGAGCCTGACCCTTCAGTGGGGCAGCTGAGAAAATGGCTGTCAGTAAAGTGCCTACCACAAATGCATCAAGACCTGAGTTCAGATCCCCAGCACCCATGAAGAAGCTGGGTGTAGTTTTAAACATCCCTTACCTTAGTTGGGGGTGGGGAGTGGAATTAGCTAGCCATTCTAGCCAATGAATGAGCTCTGATTCTGAGACACTTTGTCTCAAAAGATAAGGCAATTGAAGACACTCAGTGTTGACCTTTGGCCTACACACACACAAATACACACTCAAAAATAGGCACACATATACACTGCCTACAGATTCGTGTACACACACATACACATATACACTATACACATACGCACAGGAAACTACATTTACAGCATGAAACTGGTAGGACTGGCCTGGGCAGGAGTGTAAGTGTTGAGAACTAGACACTTGTCTGCTAAGAGCTACACAGGATCAAACAGATAAGTTGGAAAAGAGAAAAACTGTAATTCCAAGGCTTCCTTGCAGCCAGATTCCAGGGAGGATCTTCGGTCCTGCCCACCAGGTATACTTATGGGAATCTGCTTATGTGGATAGCTGGAGGTGACTGTAGCAAAGGTAACATCAGCTTCCAGGCTTTGCAGCTTCGTAATCATGATGGAGTGGGCTGGAGGTTTTTGAAAGGTTAGATAGCCTAATGGCTAACATGCTGGTAGACGATGCTGTGAAAGCCCAACAGCCACCTTGTGTTTGCCTACCTAATGCTGGGGACCTTGCAGGCAGTGTGAGTCAGGTGGTGTGTGTGTGGGAGTGTCTGTGTGTGTGTGTGTGTGTGTGTGTGTGTATGTCTCTATGTCACTGCGTGTGTTTCTAGGTGTATCTTTCTGTCTCTGTGTGTGTATGTGTATATGTCTGTGTGTGTGTGTGTATATGGGTGTGGATGAGGGTGTGTTGGGATCAACTTGTGAGGGTACCCTGAAGTGGTGCTTACCGGATAGGTGAAGAAGATTAGGCAGGGCAAAGCTTTGCAGAGAGAATGGCATGGGAATTTGCAAAGCAGTGATCCTTCTCGGAGGACTGGGGAGATGGTTCCGTGGCTAGTGCTTGCAACACAAACATGAGGGCCTGAGTTTGGACCCCAGCACTGATGTAAACATGAGGGTGACATAGTGTGCACCCAGGACCCCAGTACTGGGGAGCTAAGGGACAGAGACAAGTAGCTCCCTGGGGCTCATTAGCCAGCCAAGCTAGCTAACTGATGAGCTCTTGGTTCAATGGAGAACTTGTCTCAAACAAGGCAGAGAGCAGCTAAGGAAGGCAACAGATACTGACCTCTGGCTTCCACACACATGTACCTAACATGAACACATGTTATAACAGTCCTTTCATAAGAATTGTTGAGACGAGATATCCTGAGGACACTCAATACTGTAAAATAAGCCCTGTTAGAAACTGGTTCTATTTACTTTCCTTAGGATTCATGAGGTGGATCCCTTTCCCTAAGATAGAAAGCATCAGTGAAGCCACAACTGGACAATGGGTCAGCACAAAAAACATAGCTGCATAGACAGAGGTTGGGAAAAGCAGGTACTGGAATATCAGGTTGCCTGAGACCAGCCATGTGGTTCTTCATGCCTCCATTCATTGTTCCCCTGAGTAGACGTACATAAAGTCTTTTTGAGCCATGAGGCTACGGAAAGTTCACTGCTAATGCCAACACTCTATATGGGTTAGTTTTATCGGCTACTAGAAGAAACAGGCATCAGAGAACAGAGGAGAATTCTATGCCAAGGAAAGAAACCAGCTAACCCCAGGGAAGGCATGGAAGGAGATGAGAGCTGGATTTCAGAGGGGATGGGCAGAGCAGTGCTCAAGAAATGATGGCTAAAAAGTGTTCAGGATCCTGTACACTACCTGGGTGGCACTTGTGACCTTAGGCTCTTGAGCCCACTGCTACTCAGAAAAGCACACAGACGCTATGATATGGTAGTGACTGGGCTGTGGACATTGGACACACTGATTGGATGGGTCTGTAGGAGTAGTGGCTTCGACACAGACCACCTGAGAACTTCAGAGGTCATGGCAGAGCCTCCAACGCTGAACGCAAGATTCCAATGGCAAGCATCTGCCTTCATAAAAGCACCTGGGTTTCTGCTTTTGTGTCTGTTTTCAAGGCATTTCTACAACCTTGTTTGAAACTATAATCAGTTAAGCTGGGCACAATAGCACACACCTCAAATGTCAGCACTGGGGCAGAGGCAAAATGATCGCTGAGTGTTCATGGTCAGCCCAGCCTATATAATAAGTTCCGGGCCACTCAGAGCTGCCTATTGAGACCCTGTAAAACTGTAACGGTGACAAATAGATCCTTCTAGAGAGGAGGTGATCTCCCTTGCTTCCTGATCCTATCGCATGATGAGAATAGGGTTTGGCTCACCATTGAACAAATAAACTCATTGTATTAGAATCATGAGGATGCTAATACAACCTGACTTTGCTCTAGGTGTCCTTGATCATAAGGACACTCCCTTTCCTTGCCCTCTTTTACTGCCTATGCTGTCCCAGGATGCCCTAATCCTCTACCATCTGGACCTTTTGTCCCTTACTAGGCCAATAGTCCATTCCCATCCTCCATGGCTACTCCATCCCTAAGCAAAAGGCACTGCTATAAGCCTGCTGGCTGATTTGAGGAACAAGGAGACTACAGGTGACACCCTGAGGACAGTCACTGAGGCCATGATTCTGGAACCTATGAGTCAGGGGTAAAAGGTCCCTGTCAATCTGGCAGAGAAATTGAGAGATGCTGTGTCAAGCAGGCATTTAGGAACACCCTTCCCAGAGCAGCGCTTACGTGCAGAATTCCCTTTGAATCTTCACCTAGTTGCTAAATGCCTCCTCAGCTTGAGGAAGCAATTCCTCTCATTCCAACCAAGTCTTCAGTAATGTGTAATGGAAATGGAACAAAAAGACACAACCCACTGCAGGGAAGCCAACAGGTACTCCATGCCCAGAGCACAGTGACCATTCCAACCCCAGAGCAGCTGCAGCTTGTCCTCCTGATACCCTAGGGTGTCCAGAGCCACAGGAACTGAGGCCGGAGATACCAGTGGCCATGACCTCCTCAGTGGTGTTTCCTGGAACTTTTAGAAATGAAGAGAAAACAAGCAAACTGAGTCTGAGCCTCAATGCTTGGCCGGATGCCATTCCTTAGCCACAGGGACTCCTTTCATTTCTAGCCTAATGTCCTAATCTAGAGATGTGTGCAAAAGAAGCCCCACTTTACCCAGTACAGATTTGAACTTTTATCTTTTAACTTACGAATGGCAACACTCCTCAAACTATGACGTTTTAGGACCCAATACAAATGTTGCCCAAATTTGATTTCTTTTCTCACTGCCACTATCGTTGGCAAATGCCTAAAGCATCAGGAGATCTCTTCACCTGCCAGGTACCCCTCCAAGTATCGTCCCTCCCATGTTTGTATAATTCCACTCATGTTCCTCACAAGTGCCTTGAGCACAGAACGTGCTGTGCTTAGAGCAGCAGACATCTTGCTGTGCCGCCAGGTTCCCCTTTGAGGCTCAAGAACTTCACTCTCAGTATGATGCCTGTGTTGCCAGCTGCTAGCCCTCAACTTCAAACTGTCTCCAGAAATTTCCTGCAGAGACAGAGAGCTGCCTCTGGGGCTCACTGTCAGGGGCATTTATAGTCACTGATAAGTCAATGCGGGTGTAGAGGGCCCAGTCCCATTGCCTCATCATGGACGGCTCTGCCAAGCCTCGTAACTCCCCACAGGGCCTCGCTCAGCCCTTGGGACAGCGTTGCATCCCAGCTGCCCCTCTGCCTCACCTTGTCATCTCCCCTTTTGTTTTCCAAGGGCAAGACCCAGACACACTTTCTAGGAAGGTTCCCAAGACTCCAGTTCAGAATCCACTTCCAGGCGGCCCAGCCTGTCTAAAGTGTCCGGCAAATGGGAGATGCTCAATAAACATGTGTTTGCATAATTGAGAAGCCAACTGCTTTGTAATGAAGCCACCCTAAGATGACCTCGTGGGAGTTAGTTAACTGACTATGCAAATGGGGACACGGGCCTTGCCAGAAGGTCGGTGCTACGTGGCACCAGCACTTGCCAGGTTGCCATGGATTAGCAGGAGAGTCCGGAATCATGGAACATGTAGGAGAGGAGAGTCTGACAAGAGTTTTACTTTGGGCAGCCCCAACTGACTTTGGGTTGCTATCAATGACTGATGCCGAGAGCCACAGGATTCATGTTCCCTGCAAAATGAGACTTTTTTCCCCCAGGTACCTCAGTGTCTAGTTTATTTTTTTTCCTAGAAAAGCAAGAACCCTCACTTCTGAAACATGAACAGGGAGAGGGAAAGGCCACTAAATGAAAGAGGAACTGCCTTCCTGAGGTATAACTCTAGTGTCAGCTTTACAAAACTCAAGGATTATTGCACAGGAAACTTCCCTGGGAATGAAATTAACACTACGACAATACTGTTATTAAACAGCTGCCCAAAAACACTTCATATGGACACCGATTTCTTGATGTTCAACAGAAAAGAACCGGTAATGAATGAGAGATTTCCCTTTTTTTTTTTTTTAATGTGGACTTACGAGCTATAAAGATCAGTAGATCTTCTTGCCTAAATAGGGTAAACAAAGACTAGGCAAGAACCGGGACACCTGCACCTGCTTTCAAAATCCAGATGACTGTGGATTGGTAACAAAGGCACAGAAGGATGCTCTGATGTGGACTGAGGTCCACTGGAGCGCCGCGGTCAGTCCTACCTTGCCTGGTTCAGAACCGTAGCATATCTGTTCCTAGAGTTTTATCATTTCCTCAGTGAAGAGGAATCATGTTTAATGCCAGAGCAGTGTGGAAGGTTCTGTGTATCTTACTGTATAAGCAGCTGCAGCACACGGCAGACATGTTAGTGGCCCATGCAGAGCTCATCCCGGATTGTCACCAGTCTTTGGCCAAACTCTTGAAAGAATTCTCTTCAGCTACTTTTAGACAAATAGCAATCTGGCTATGGGGGATCAGCTGCTCTTTGTAACAGGGACCCCAGTGGCAGAGTGAGTCGGAATCATCCTTTCTGGAATGTGCCTTGTAAGTCTGCTCATGACTGACACCTGTTGGATGATAGAACCCTGGGGTCTTGATGTTGGATGGCACCTTGGAAATCATCACTCTCAGCCTTCTCCTTAGACTGTTGCTGGCTACCTACAGTTCAGACCATTGACCCTCTAATCATTGAAACACTTTGCCTTTGAACATACACATCTGTATCTGAGAAGGGATTGGGGTCTTTGGACATCTGCCCAGGACGCACGAGCCCTGGTGCAAACTATGGAGTTCAGTGGTAATACTCTGTCCATATACACTCCCTGACTATACCAAATGACCCTCTTCAGGTAGGAGGCTGACACTGGGGGAGCTTGTACATACGCAAAAATGGGGGTTATATGGAAATTCTCTGTAAACTAAAACCACTTCAAAAAAATAAGTTCACTAACCAAAAAAGAAAGAAAGAAATTAGAGCCTTCTCTATGTAGGTAGAGGAAGTGGTGGTCTTTATGAATTTGGGAGTGTGTTAGGCCCTGTGGTGCCTCCTCCCCATCTCAGGAAAGAGAAAAGAATGAGTCACTGCTGAACACTGTGGGGGATTGTTTCTGCTGTGAGCTGAGGCTCCAAGGCCTGCACAGTTAATTAATTACCTGTAATGGATTTATCTGTATGACTGTAGCTGATCTAGACAGTGCTTGATTTCTATGTGCCCAGCCCTCTTCTCTATGTGCTCCTCAGCTCTGTTTAGAGCCTACCTTCTCTGGTCAGGCCCTGATATCATTGTGTCCATCCGTCTCCTTTTGTCATTGGTCTCATTAGATCCATGTGTGGAGGAAAAAAAAAAAACATAATCAGGATAACTTATTGTTGAAGTTAAAGGAGATAAGTCACAAGAAGGGAAAAGAGAATTTTTTTTTCCTTTGCGATTCAGGAAATGCAGCTCTCTAGATAAGTTTTTAAAAAGCAAACTCTTTAAGTTTCTTCCAATGCAAAAATAAAATCTTCCTTGCAATTCAATGCATCATTCATGTATCCCGTACCACAGGCCATTGTTTTTTTCCAGACAAAAAAAAAAAAAAAGAAAAGAAAAAAAAAAAGGTGGCTGCTTTGCAATGGGGGAAAAATGACCAGTTCTGTGATCATTAATTAAGCATGGGCTAATTAAAAAGTGAAATAAGCCTTCCAGTGTCCTCCCTCTGCCTTCTTGCTGCCTGCTGTGGCTTCATACAGAGTTAGTCTGTTATGACAATTTCTGGCCTTACTCCAACTTCTTGAAAAATAATACTGGGAACACTGCAGTATCTGCAGAACTTCTCTCTCTCTCTCTCTCTCTCTCTCTCTCTCTCTCCCTCCCTCCCTCCCTCCCTTCCTTCCTCTGTGTGTGTGTGTGTGTGTGTGTGTGTGTATTCACACACAAGAGAGGGGGAGAGGAATAGAGGGAGAGACTGTTTATCTATGTGTGTGTTCTACATATGTATATGCCTGTGTGTTTGCGTGGATATTTGTGTGTGTGCTTTGAACATACACATGGATGTGTGTGTGTGTGTGTGTGTGTGCTTGTTGATGTCTTTAGTGATGTGCCAGTATGGGACAGCACCTGTGAACAACTTTGAAAAGAATCTCACCACAAGCCTCCCACCCTGTTTCTGTTATATAACTCCAGCTCTGGAGGAGGACATTGAAAAATACAATAAATGATTTGAAGATCCAGAATACTGTATTGTTCATTGAACAACTCTCTCTCTCAAGGTCACAAAGTACACTGGTACATCTGTAGTAACATCTGCATTTTGTCACCTGAGCGCACTGTTGGGCCCTTCTTTGAGCCATGTCTGTAACATGCAGGTAATTAAAGCCACCATTACAAGGTTCTGATGAGAATGCAGTGAGGCGATGTCTGTAATGAATCCAGAGGTGAATAATACTTGTCCTCCTCTCCCTCTCCTCTTAGAGGTACAAAAGCATGCCTCTGTCTCCTGTCCTCCTAAGGTACCTGCCAATATCCTCCCATGGAAGGCAGGCAGGGAATAAACAAATTATGGCTATTGCCCCTTTATTCTTTCAGTCCTACTCAAAAGTCCACAGTAAACAACCCATTGTCTGAACTTGGTAGCACCTACAAATTTAATAGCCAATGGCATGTGACTGAGTCACTTGCTAAGGGTCCCAAGTGTCTTTGTCTGCCAATCAGATGTAAGCTAGGGAAGGCAGGCTAGTCTTTCTTGTTGCTGATGTCCACCCACCACCTAGACTAATGACCAGTGCCAGACAAGCACGCATGGGCCCAATGAATGACAGCTCCTGAGGAAGCAGTCGGAGATGCTTCCAGCCATACATGACCGAGTGCTGGTGAACCTAAGACTTGGCCTTGCAGCAGGAGCACTGTCTCTCAGCCTTCCCAGCCCTAAGCATCTGCCCTCCAACATTGAGGCAGGAAAGTAGTAGGCAAGAGTGTGTCTGGCGTGAGCAGATCTCCTACAACTTTTCCTAACGTGCTTTTACGCATTAATGTGCTTTGAACAATCTCCTAAGACAAGTACTGTCATTATGTCCCCATGGTGCAACTGAAACCTTGAAGAGACAGACTTAGATGAGATATAAGAAATAAATTACTTCCCTGAGGTTGTTATCCACTAAGCATAGATTTGGGTTAGCAATAGGAAGACATTCCCATTGTTCTTAGCTCTGTCTTGTCTTCCCAGCTCTAACAAAGACGTAGCAAAGACATGCACTGCTACTGCCTTTATACTTAGCCACATAAGCCTGAAAACACACACACACACACATGCAACACAAGGGGTAAAGAAGGAATGAAGAACTTTTTTAAAGAACCAAGGACACAGTCTTTAGTGAAATAATAAAAACTGAAGTATGGAGAATATGATATTATTCATTTATGCAAAAACCAGAAAAATAAACTACTCTTCATAGCTCCTTCTAAACTTGTGATAGTTAATACTAAAAATAGCTAAGTTGTTGACCTTGTTCATATCTGAAACTACCAGTTATCTAGCTGTTCATTAGCTGTTGCTCTTGGGCTCACTGATTGCTACACTCTGCCCTTTAATTACAACAGATAGATGAATGAATCCATGTTGAGTGATGCAACCTTCATTGCCTGTGAGGGTTTTCTTTTTTTTTTTTTTCCACATTAAAATGCTTCCAGGACTTGGCCACTTGATCCTTATATGCTTCCATCAAGGTCATGACTGCTCAAAGATGACCTGTGTGAACAGAAACTTGCTGATTATTAGCTAAAACTTGGGGAATGATGCAAAACAGGGGAAGGATAGAGCCTCCTTAACCCAACGTGAAACCAAGAACTCTTCTCCTATGTCATAGATGACACATTCCCCAAAGCTCTGAAAAGTGGTCTCCTACTTAAGATAGATCCAAATTTGCCACTATACCTTTGGGAGGAAATACATCACTCCCTATAAGGAGTGACCTGCTGCAAGTTTACTTAAGATTGTAATTCAGAAGTATGTTTAAACCTAGTGAGGCCAACTCCTTTGAAAGCCTATGAACATAAAAGCCTTTTAGATGAAGCACAGTCTCTGTCCAATAGACTGCATCTTCTACCCCAACTCTCAAAGGCTTTTGTGGACACCAGTGAAAACATGGGATGAAGATCTGAGTCTTTATTGGTGTCCCAAATGGGCAACATAAGCAATGGGACAGTTTACTCTCCAGACCTGGGAGGAAAGAATGGTATCTCAGAAAATGGTGGTTGGGCTGTTTTCAGGATAGGGAGAGGCATCTGGAAGGCAAGGGGACACAGTGACAGCATTGCTTACAACCAGAAATTTAGTGATCCATAAGTTCTTTTTTAAAAAGTGGATAAGAGCTCAGGGGAAACAGAATTGTTTAATAAAAAATTAGTAGACAAGGTCATGGTTAAGGGCTAAGAAAGGAAAAGACCTTTAGGGTGACCTACTGTCCTTGTTTGTTCACAACGTAGGAGTGTGTTGGGACATGGGACTTTCAGTGCTAAAACAAGTAAAGTCCCAAGCAAACAGGAATGAGTGGGGCATCCTACCAAACACAAAGAGAACAAGGCATGGATAGAACAAGATATACTACTGGAGGAGGCAGAAAGGTTAACCCAGGAAAGAAAGACAGATTTTTATACACCATTTTCATTATGCTGAGATGACAGATGGGTGATAAATTATAGAAACATTCTCATTTGCTCCACTAGCTTGGCTCAGGGACCAGTCTCTATTAGTGTGTATTTTGTGTTCAGGATCAGCTTATTCCAGTTGTCTGGAGCCTTTTGGTCACTGACCTTCAGTCCTCTGTCCTTCACACAAAAGTCAAGCTGTCACTGTGCTGTTCCACAAACTTAGAAAAACCAATGTTTCTAAAACCAGAGCTGTTGGCTGGCCCCCTGCTTCATATCAAAGCACGCTCCTAAATGTTGCAAGTCCCCAAAGCCTACATTCTAAGTTTTTCAGATTTCTGCCACTTCTTCGAAGGCTTCCAAAGCCTCCTCTTCCGAATGTATTTCTTGCTCTCCCAAACAGGTAACAGAACTTGTATACCTATGGCCTCCCACAGCCCTTTTCTGAACCTTGAGTCTTCTCCAGATACCCACAGGCCTCACGGAATGAAACCCTTGGATTTGAGGCTTCCTTATGTATCCGCTTCTAACCTCCCTTTACCTCCACCCTACCGGATACATCCCCTTGGAGCCACATTCTCAAACCTGATATTTCATCTTCTATCCTGTGCCCACTATCAGTGATGTTTCATGGGAATTGAGGCACACAGCTTTTTTTTTTTTTTTTTTTTTTTTTGGAGTTTAGGAATTCCACAAAGCTGTCAAAACATTCCACTTTCTATCAAGAGTCAGAAGTAAACAGAAGGCTGAAAGTAGAACCAGATGACCAGGGCATAGCTGCCAGCTATGCTTACTGGTCACCATGTGACCCTGGGCAGAGAAGTCCTCTAAGCTCTTCACACTGCAGTGGTCAGAGTGTTAGTGTCCTTCCAAAAGTCACATGTTGAAATCTAAGCTCCAATGATATTGTATTAGGAGATGTGGCTTTGGGGGAGATAAGTCATGCCTGTAGAGCCTACAGAAGTAGTCTGTGCCCCTGTAAAGGGGACTGCAGAGGCCTTCCTTCCCTTTTCCATAACATAAGGACTGTGAACCCGGAAGCAGGTCTTTTACCAGGAGCTGAATAGGCCAGTGTCCTGTTCTTAGACTTCTGGTCTCCAGAACTATAAGAAATAAATTTGCATTGTACGTAAGCTAGAAAGTCTTTGTTATTTTACTATAGCAATCCAAATATACTAAGATAACACTATAATGCCTAGGGCAAAGCATTAGTCCAAAAGTTGAATTAGAAAGAAAAAAAAAGTTGATGGATTCTCAAATGCACCTAAGAGCACTGTGAGTTGAAAAGACAAAACAGAATATGATCAATAACTATTGGCTGAATGAATGAAAATTGTAACAAACGAATGTACCTGGAATGGCTTAGGTTAGCCAGCCAGATGACAAACCTAAAATTTAACCAATACTAACTACTAGAGGTGTGAAAACCAGGCCCACCAGAGACTAGTTTGGGAGGCCCTGGATGTAAAAATGTAAAGAGTCTGTATACATGCAGACAGGCAGGGTACCAGGATCTTGGGTACAGAGCACCACTAGACGGGGGCCTCACAACAAAGGAAAGTACACTGTTGGCTAGAAACCTCTTGAGTAAGGGTGCTGGTCCAGGTGAGTGGACACTATAGAGTGTGTTAAAGTCACATACTCAGGCACTGGAAGAGCTGTCTTGTCTAAAGTTTCAAATTCAAATGTAAACGAATAAAGCAGAGAGGTTTAAGCCAGGCATAAGGGCTAGACTTGTGATCAAATACAGATCACGTGTTCTTTTAGATAAAAACATTTTAAAATTAGTTATAAGCAAAATCTTTTGCCAGCGAAACAAGATACATACGAGGACCTGGTTAAGCGGCTAGAAGCAACTGCCAGTTAATAACAGTCCTATCCCCCCCCCCACACACACACACTTCAAAGCATGTGATCAGGACATTGGGAAAGATATAAAGACGTATATACAGTGCAGATATAAATGCAGACCCACCCCACTTTGTATGAATGGCCTTGTGCTAACGCAGGATCAGAGACAAAGAATCATACAGGAATTTGAGATAATAGCCAGGGAGTCAATATAAGGATATATACCCAAAAGGTACTGAGAGAAGGATAGAGAAGTAGCCAGCCAGGGAGATCCTAAACATCTCTCAGTGCTTTCCTTAGACATGTCATATTTGGTTTCATACTAGAAATGATTGAAAGTCTTCATGAACCTAACCTAGGGATATTTCAAGGTGTAGCAGAATATCAGCCTGTGGAGATATAACTGTGAGATGAAGAAAATAACACCTGTAAGGAGAGAACTCAGTATAAAATGTAGGGTCACAACAGATGGAATTTGTATCTTGAAAAAAAAAATGTAGTCCTGTGTAACAGGATTTCACATACAAAAATAGATATTAAAAGAGCGAAACTTTTCAGTCTCGATTGGAACATCTTTGCTTCTGGATTTAGCACTTCCTACCCCAGAGCAAGACAAAAACAGGTTCATATGTTACTCCTGGAGCCAGTGACTATGTTATCAGCAAAAGTGTACATTCCAAGATAATGCAGACCCTGCTTCCCAGGGTCTGCTGTGTTCCTCCCTCTCCCGTGCCAGTGGGTTGAGGAAGGACTGGAGCCATCTTGGACCATAAATCATTTCTAAACAGTTCCTGGAGTGTGCAAACCCTCAGTGCAGTAGCTTCCACGAAGCTGAAGAATTTCCGGCCAGAACAGATAAGAATTTCCTGTTTTGCTTTTCATTATTATTTTAAATAATCATATTCTGAGTCATAAAGGAAAAATCATAAGCAGCAAGGGCTACGAGGGCACATCAGCATCTTCTCTAAATTAATCCAGAGTGATATCAGTAGCTTTAGAGATGATCAAGATGCACAAAATGTCCCAGCTGAGACATGTGCCCTTGTTGGAGGGATGCTTTGCCACTAGTGCTGCTGTCCTTTGTTTGGGTTCTGCTCTATGATTTCTGGAGATTCCCATTTTGCCCAATGGGAACAGATGTCTACCAATCATCCATGGAGGGGACTTGGTAGAAGAATTCGTTGACTCCTTTTGCCATTTCTCTTTGTCCCTCAGGAGCATTCAGCATCTCAGCATGGAGGGTAGAATGGCCACAAATAATTCTTAGAGAGATGGGTGACTGACACCTCTGTCTCCCATCTGTTTGGCAGTGGGTATTGCCTGTGCCTTTGACTGGCTAGAGCGTCCTCCATGTCTCTCATCCTGGGTTGCCCAGGGGATTCAGGAACGAGCTCCCATAGATAATGTGATGAGCAGAGTTATCCCCTTTTCATGTTATGCCCTTGGAAAGTGAAGGGTCCGGGCAGCTCTAGGCAACACTTTCTTGGGAAACAAAAGCCAGTGGATCTGAGGTCCATCTTTGGAAAATGTTGGCTGAATGATGTTTTCTCCTAGATTTCTTGGGGAATTGCTGACTTGAAATTCCACACCTAAACAATACTTCAGCCCCACTGAACATTCTAGCAACTGGCTCTCCTCTCCCCACATTCCCATGTGCAGTGAAGGCAGCTAAGACACTAGGACACTGGGACAGAGACTCCCTCTTACCTCCTCACTCTGGACCAGCCTCCTTTCTTTAACTCCATCTTGCTGTGGGTCACACACCTTTTGTTTGGCCATCATAACTCAACTGATCCTGCTTATCTTCAGATCTCCTTCTTCCTCACATGGTATCTATCTATCACCCAATTCAAGCCATGGCTATGATGCCAAAGCCATGCAAGGTGTCACAGGACACCTCTGCATCTGTCCAGTTTCTTCTGCTGTGTACTAGAATGAAGCCTCTATTTCTCAGAGCCTGGTTCTCCCTGCCAAAAAGAGAATGGGGACCTTCTGTGGAGCTTCTACTGCCCAAACAATGATTGACAAGCTCTCATACCTGCCTGGAAATTCCACGGCCAAGAAAACAAAAAGGAAGGAATTTCTCCTTTCTTCTTCAAAGTCTTCAAGACCATGGGATGACTCGTCTTTAGGCCATGCATGGTCTAACCTCCAGTTTCTCTCTTTCTAATCCTCCTGTTTTCCTGTGTCAATCTAAATAGGTGGTGCCCATTAAATCATCATGCCCCATCCTTTCCCATACCCTGTTCATGTTCCTTCTAGATTCAGAGCCTGCTAACATCTGCCTCTGAGTGCAGCCCAACACAGTCTTTCTGTGAAGTCTACTTAGGGCAGGGTCCTGCCCCACTGACCAACACAGTTTTCAGTGCTGTTTCTGTCACACCAGGCAATAGGATTATTATCGAATATCTTCATTTTCATCTCCTGGGCACACGATAGAAGGCTTGTGATTAGCTTTGGCCAATAAAATATAAGTGGAAATGACATATGTCATTTTTTGGCCAGCATCTCCAAAGTCAATGTCACTTTGCAATGACTAGCCCGAGTCTCTGTTAGATGCCCATGAACTCATTGTGTGAGTGAGAAGTAACCCCTCTGTGTCTTAGTAGGATATAAGGGTTGTTGTTAGCAGCACTAAATCCAGCTGACCCTCACTACAATAATATAGGAACTAAAAGTTCACCTAGTCCCACCGTGTGTTTTACAAATGGGAAAACGAAGGCATAGAGGAGGTAAAATGACTTTCCCAATCTCACCTGGTTAGCCCTTATAACAACTAACTTCTCTTAATTGCCAATATAATGCATCTTCCATGATCTCATCCTGTAGGGTGCTTGAATATAAGAGTCTAACAGGGCGCTAAGGTCTTCACCTCTTGCCCTCTACTCCGTGGCTGTGGGTAACTAACTCTCTTGTTTTCATCTCTCAGTTTTCCACCCCCAAAATGAGAATGTGGGGAGAATTCAGTCCTAGACACAATCTTGCTGTGTACCATTTCCATGCCTGGCCCTCCCCATGGCAACTGTCATGCTTTGCACACAGCAGGAACTTAGGCTGAGCCAAACATCCTCTGGCAGTCTCATGGACTTCTCATCTTTTTGTAACCAAACCTAATTTGCCCACGGGAGACAAAGTCCAGACTGCCTACTCTTGAACCAGCTTTTAACCCTCTAAATTTTGCCTCTTCTTGACCATGGGCACCTGAATTTTCATCTGACTCTAGTTCATCCAGACCTGAATTTAACTATCACCTGTTCAATTCCTATAGAGAGGATAGCTGGTTCTTAGCTTGGCTTTGACAATGACGCATACCCTCATAATGAAAGGTGTGAGCTGTTTTTGTTGTTGTTGTTGTTGTTGTTGTTTGTCTGTTTGTTTGTTTGTTTTGTGCTGTGCCCTAATTCTTGAGTATTTTAAGTGCTGCCAGACTTTTGACTTGTTTGTGAGTTTTTACATGGGACAGTTATGTCTAATTCTTTTCTTTTGATCTCCTTACCTTGGACTGCTTCTGTGTGAGTAAAATCTGTTCTTCAAAGCTAAGAAATTTATTTATCGAGGTTGTAAAATGTGGCAAGAGACCTCTCTGTCCTGGACAGGGTTAACATCCTGTCAACAGCTGGTCAAAGACCCAGAGTCTTCTAGGGGTGGTCAGCCCCACAGCAGGGATAATCTCAGAGCATGATGATTCCTTCCTTATATTGACAGCAGAGAACATGGGAGCATATGCTATTTAGACATGGGGCTGTTATGGACTGCTTGTTCATATCCCAGCAAACTTTGTGTGTGAAAATCCTAAGGCAAAGATAGGACATGCCAGGGGTTTCAATCATGATGGGGTGGTCTTCATGAAAAGGACTGGTGAACTAATAAACAGCACCCCAAAGGGCTTCTTAGCTCTCCATCTACCACGTGAGAACACAGCCTATTAATAATATGAATGAAGAAACCCAATATACACAGTAAATTTGATAAAGATCCCAGGTACAGAACCAAGGTCCAAACCCAGGTTTCCTGCAATTGCTTATTTTATTTAAAAAAAATTAAAATAACATCTTTTAGTCTGTGACATGCCCACACTATGGTTTGCATGTGGAAGTCAGAGGGAAGTTTGCAGGAGTCGATTCTCCCCTTCCACCTGGCCCAGAGACTGAACACAGGTCATCAGGCTTGGCAGCAAGTCCTTGACTTGTGAAAGGTAATAGGGAGCTGGTGGTTGTCTAAGGAATGCCCAAGTTCATTCCCTGGCACAGCTAAAGAATTCAGTGTCCAGGAAACAAAGGACCACGCCAGAGAGAAAGAAAAAGTAAAAGCTTTATCGCATTGGGATAGGAGAAGCCTTCAGTTTATAGTCTACAAATGGATGCTGGCTTGGGTATTTTATAGAGCTCCTGGGTTCTCTCCTTTGTCCCCTATTGTTCCTGTTTAGAAACTCACCCTCATGCTTTCCCCCTGTTTCTCCTTCCTTACAATGTGTTCAGAGACCAGGAAGCTGCTATCTCAGGGAGCCCAGTATTACCCTTCTATGTCTCTCTAACTCTCTTTCATTCACTCCTCTCAGAGACTGACACCAATTGTTTTGGGGGAGGAAAGCAATGACCATCCTAGCTGCTTAATGCCAAGAAGAGGACAATGTCTGGGGTGACAGTCCAAGAGAGAGGGGATTTTTAGGAAGCAGGCACCAGTTTGGTAAGCAGTGTCTGTAGTGCTCTGCCTGCATAACCATCTGTAGAAGTAGAGGGGCTGAATAAATGGAGAAGATAATGGCACAAGCCATCACAGTATTGCACACAGTAGGGTCACCATTCCTAGGAAAGACCCATACAGTAGCAATCAATGCAAGACTAATACTAAGAATAATGAGCCCAGGATCTTGCTTTGAGCTGCTTTGATAGCTGTCTCATTGGCTAGCAACACAATGTGAGATCACTCCCAGATGGTGTCTAGAGAGAGAAGAAATTTAATCATAATTTGATTTTTAGGTTAAAACAGTAGTGGATCTCTCTCTCTCTCTCTCTCTCTCTCTCTCTCTCTCAGCTGCATGTAAGTGCTACAGCAATGAATTGAGCCAAGGTCATGATATCATATATCTGGGCAGCATTTTACATGTCAGGAAGAATATCATTAATGAGAAACAGTTATCTTAGTAGTATTATCAAAGAGCCTTTGATAATTCTAATATGTAGGGAGTGCAATACCTTAAACTGTAAGCAAAACTCAACGATCATTTTAGTCATTAGTTATACTTTCATGTTGGGTGTTTAAGAGCATGCAGGTGGACAAAATTATCACTTTTTCCCCACTCTCAAGACTGTTTGAAGATCTGGTCCCAGAGGGTCACTTGGCTTGGAAGGAAACTCTGGTTTCTTTAGCCTTTTTTCTGCCTATGTGTTCCATCTGTATGAGGACCAGTCAAAAGCTTTCACTTGGAAGCATGGAGAAAATGTTTCCTCTGTATTGATAATTCCTTTTGTAGACTGCACACTGGTTAGAGGTCACTGGGTGGGATTTCTGCAGACTCCTCTAACGAGAAAACTGGTGACTCCCCACAGTTACCCAGGAACCCAGTTGACTTTGGAGGGCAAAGGAAGAAAATATTCTTCCTTCCAATCTCTCTGACCACATTAGTATAACCTCCAAACATAGTTATTGGACACCCAGAAGGTCAGGTACACAAGTCTGGAACTTATAACTACTGTGTATTATTTAGATAAAGTTTGGACAAAAACCAAATACATAAAATTTGATTAGATATAGTAACATTAACAAATCAAAAAGCTTAGCGGCTGTGATCTTTTGCAAGTTGTTTAACTTGGAAAATAATGCTACGTAACACCACCTTAATAAACGGAAGTTGAATCCAAACTGCATACAAAATAAATCAATATTACCTGTGTAGACACTGTTAAACTGTGGGGCCTGGTAAGTTTCCAGGTAAATCTTACAGAAAACAGGACAGACTTCAGACAGTATATAAAGTGATCTACCATAACCACGTTTTGGGTTTTGAGTGAGTGTAAGCAGCAGACAGAGGCAAAGCTTTACATTGTAAGATAAATGATAGTCATGGTGCCTTGGGTCTTTGGCTGTTTTCTTGTTCTTTTGGGGGGACCTGTGATGTGGCTCTGAGTCTAGTGTCACCAAACTAAAACAGGATACATGTAACTCACGGTTCCTTTTAGACTCAATCAGCAAGGTTCAGACAATATGCTGGGTCTACACTGAGGCCGCTGCTACTCTTCCCATTTGCAATGAGAACTGACTATTCACACCCGCCTTTACTAGTACACCTCATGATATAATATAAAATAAAATCTCCTGTTACGACCATCAAAGGTTCCAGGTTGCAATAAGTAGAATCCTGTTTTAGTTAAAGTTGCTATTGCTGTGATGAAATACTATGACCAAAGCAGCTTGAAGAAGAAACGGTTTATTTCAGCTGACACTTCCAGGTTACAGTTCATCACTGAGGAAACTCAGGGCAGGAACTTGGAGGCAAGAGCTGATGGAGAGGCCATGGAGGAGTGCTGCTTGCTAGCTTGCTCCCCATGGCTTGCCCATGCTGCTTTCTTTTAGAACTCAGGGTCACCAGCCCAGGGATGGCACCCCACACAATGGCTGGGCCCTCCTCCATCAATAACTAATTAAAAAAATGTCCTCCAGGCCTGCCTACAGCTTCATCTTATGGAGGCATTTTTCTTAACAGAGGTTTTCTCTTCTCTGATGACTCTAACTTGTGTTAAATTGACATAAAACCAGCCCAAACAAACCTATATCTTATAAATCAGTCACAGAGAGAGTGGATCCTCAATGGGAAGAGGTCTAAAGTCATTCCTAGTGAGGAAGGGACTGGCTAATTGAGAACAAAAAATGCTCACAGTCCCAAAGATCATCAGAATAGAAAGGTCCATGGCACAAGTAGTAGGCACCAGCAAGGATACTATTAGCCACTAGGATAAAAGTATCCCAAGACCTATGGAGATCTCCTGGCCACAGCAACCAGGCCCAGGGTCAGGCCAAGGTGGAGAAGTAGCAGCAGGAACAGAAAAACTAGGCACTCCTTTTCTTTTTCAGAGAAAGACAATAGGGTATTTTTATTAGGAAGCATATGCAAAGCTCAATGTTAGCGTTACATATTTTTTTTTTCTATAGCACGGTGTGGAGGATAGAGGACAGTGGCAGACTGTGCTCTCTCCTTCCACTACATGGGTCTTAAGAATCAAACTCAGAGAGGACCTAGACTCCCCCTGCTCAGATGCAGCTCATGGCAGCTCAGTCTCCATATGGGTTCCCTAGTAATGGGAACAGGGGCTGTCTCTGACATGAACTCCCCCGGGGCGGGGGGGGGGGGGGAGCAGCCTTGCCAGGCCACAGAGGAGGAAGATACAGCCAGTCCTGATGAGACCTGATAGGCTAGGGTCAGATAGTAGGGGAGGAGGACCTCCTTATCAGTGGACTAGGGGAGGGGCATAGGGGGAGAAGAAAGAGAGAGGGTCCTGGGAGGAGATGAGGGAGGAGGCTACAGCCAGGATACAAAGTGAATAAATTGTAATAAATAATAAATCAATAAAAAAATAATGCTAAAAAAATCAAACTCAGATGACTGGGCTTGGTGGCAAACCCTCTTAACCAGAGCCTAGGACTGCTTAGACCTCAAGCGCTCAGAACAGGAAGTCTGACTCCAGAGTCCTGGAGCTCATCCCCTGAGCCTATAGTGGTGAAAATTTTTCTCTGCTCCATCCCCTCTGGGGGATTTCCTGGAGGTTTTTTCCTTTATACTTAGGAGAGACAGGAACCTGTAACAACCTATCAAGTTTTACACAACAAGAAACTTATCCGTCTAACTCCCAACCCATGCCAGGGTCTGCTCACAGCTGTGGAGATCTCTACCTTGTTGGTTTCACATAATCTGGTGGATATCTCCTACTAAAGGCCACATTTTAGGCCAGGCCAGCATCCAGAAAAGAAAGTCAGACACTTCTTAAGGCCCATGGATTAGAAAGATCCCACTGGATAAGGGAACCCTTTGCTATCAATTTGTAAGACAAAACAATGTACTTTGGGATGTTTCCCCCACCCCCTCTCCAGAGCATCATCCTCTGGAGATTTACTGACATAGGCATGGGTACCTGTATCCTGGCCTTCCTTATTAGTAACCATGAAAGAAGAGGCCTATTCTTACCAATGTGTCTCTTTAATACCCTCTGACCTTAATGAATTCCTAATCATATCTTGCCTGTGTAAGAGCCACCATTCAAAAAATCCTCCCGAGTAAACATCCTTTTGGCCTCTTTGTAATGCCTTCGGAGTGGATAATCTAGAGAATATGAGATTTTTTTTTTTGTCCCAGCAACTGAAAAGTGAAAACGAAGGCAGGTACCCAGGGCTTGAGGGGGCAGAAACAAAAGAGAAAGGATAAATAAAAGTAGGTTTGAAGACAGTTGGCAGAGAGAGCAGGCATTAAGGCTTGGAGTCTGCTAAAAACAGAGACTGGGGCTGAGATGTTTTATGGGACTCACGGATCCTCCCTTTCCCCCTTTTGATGCCATTTAGGAACCCATTCCTATGCCTTCTCCCCATTTCTCCTTGCAATGAAGCCTGAAAACAAGAAGCCACCATCGCAGAGAGCCCATTTTCCCTTTCTTTGTTCTCCTACATCGCCCTAACTCTTCTTAGGAGCCATCTCTCCAGCCCCTAGAGTGGATTTTTTTGTTTCACTATGAAACACAAACAAATGGGCAGAAAGCGCAGCACATAAGGCATTGACTTACACAAATCTTAAGACCAAAGCTTAAGGATATATTAGCGGGTTTGCAAGAAGCTGTCATGTGACTTACAAGTTGAAGCCAGCTTGGCAGTGAAGGAATTTCTTAACTACTGCCTAAATGCAGTAGTTATTTGTGCTGTGGTTAAAGTCTTGCAAAAGCAGCTGAACTTGTAAGTACCTATGTGCTCTTTGCAAGAGAAAAGATTCAACGCAGACTGCCAGTCACTGAACTGGTGGTGTCTCCACTAGAAGATTCTGAACCCATTAGCTTTGCTTTTGACCTGTAGAATGAAAGGAAGGAAGGAAGGAAGGAAGGAAGAAAGGAAGGGAGGGAGGGAGGAAGGGAGGAAGGGAGGAAGGGAGGAAGGGAGGAAGGGAGGAAGGGAGGAAGGGAGGAAGGGAGGAAGGGAGGAAGGGAGGAAGGGAGGAAGGGAGGAAGGGAGGAAGGGAGGAAGGGAGGAAGGGAGGAAGGGAGGAAGGGAGCAGGCACAAGCAAGGATACTATTAGCCACTAGGATAAAAGTATCCAAAGACCTATGGAGATCTCCTGGCCACAGCAACCAGGCCCAGGGTCAGGCCAAGGTGAAGAAGGCCATGGAGGAGTGCTGCTTGCTAGCTTGCTCCCCGTGGCTTGCCCATGCTGCTTTCTTCTAGAACTCGGGAGGGAGGGAGGGAGAGAGAGAATGAGCCTAGAATCAAGATGACTGGGGCTAGGATGAGGGAGTGGGGCTATAGTCCAGTTGGTAGAGTGCCTGCCCAGCATGAACAAAGCCCTGGGTTCAATACCCAGTACTGCAGGAAGTGCTATAATCTGAGCACTCAGGAAGTAGAGGCCAGAGGATCAGACGTTCAAGGTCATCCTTGCTTCCAACCTTGATGAGAAAACCCTGCATCTAATTCTGCAAATTAAGGAAGATGCTGAAGTCATCAGTCACAACTTCTCCTGGGTGTCTGCTACAAAGACTCAGCAACTTAGCCCATGTTAGCCAGTATTTGGCACACTGTCCGGGCTCAGTAAGCTCTGCCCTCACCTTCTCCTGATGGCTTGTTATGAGGACCAACTTTGGCCAGGGAAGTAGTATTTAAGTGTTGCCACTTGCATTGGCTTTCTTCAAGGGCAACTCTGAAGCCACTTTCCAACTGCAATCCTGACTTTCAGGTGGCATGCCCTTTGGTTCCCTTCATAGGTTCAACAGCACTGCTGCCTGGAGTTATGAGGAAACAAAGGTGAGGTATCAAAGCACTTTGTCTCCCCTGCCATCAGTGGCCAGGTGCAGAGGGAGGAAACCTCATAGCAATAGTATAGGAGTAGGGCTTCTCATTAGAGGATAAATTTAGTGCTTGGCTTTGATAGAGCAGAGCTTCCGAGTGTGTGTGTGGTGTATGATATTTTTAATTTGAACATCAAGCAAAAATAGGATTTCCTGTTGATCAGATAAGAAATTCCTGTTTGTTCCAGGGAGCAGGGCAACCTCGGTTGGCAGGCATGGGCAGTGGGGGTTACTTTCTGAGATAAAGAGTTAAAGAAAGCAGAGGCTGGGTGGGCCCTGGTTCACCGTTATTTATTTTTGAACTGCTAAGACAGCTCATAACACAGGGTGTGATGAATAATTTCCTACATGCGTTACACTGAGAACTCAAGCTGGCTTCGGAAAAGCTCACTCAACTGCTGGTTCCCTGGAGCCTGGATATTTTTAGTTGCTAGGTGAAGTTGGCTTCAGACTTCTGAGGCCTTAGCTGCTGGACCTAAAGTGTGATGTGCAGGGTAGAATGAGAGCATCTTACAGGGACGTGCAGGTATGGCCCTCAAACTTCCTCCCAAGTCCCTTGCTATTCCAATGTGGGCTCTTCTCTTCTGACTGGGTAGTCCCCGTGCCTTAGCTTCAGGGTACCAACCTGCATTTGCTTCTTCAGAGGGGGCTTCAAAAACTGTATCTTCAGAGGGTCGCTGAGGCTTTAGGAGCGTTTAGCATCCGTTTCCTTCTGAAACATAGCTCCCTGGTTTCAGTTAAGCCAATCCAATTCCTCTATATGTAGCTTGATGGGATTGTCAGTAAATGCTGCTTAGCCTCTTCTTAGGTGAGCCTGCCCATCAGTCAGCCCTCTCCTGAGTTTTGGTGGAGTGACATAAAGACAGAAAAAGGAACACAGTATATCTACCCTAGCAGTCAGTCCTGCCCTTGTAGCCTAGGCTTTGTAAGGTCCCTGTCCTTCTGGACCAATTATTTATATTTCCCTCAACTTTTATAGGCTCCTCGGTGGCCTTCTGACAGATTCTCATTTATTAATATCCACAAAAAAAAAAGCACTGACACCAGGTGACTAACACAAGAGACTGTCTCCATGAGTCAAAGTCGGAAGCACCACCTGTGTCACTCAGTGGGATTAACAGTCACAGCTCAAATGTGTGATCTTGTGGCCACTTGCGAAACACCCACTCATGATGATTGCTCCTCCGCCCTCTTAAGCTCTGTGAGAAAGGCAAGCATTTGGCTCCTTCAGAGGAAGAAGGTAGCTGAACTACCTAGAGGGAACTTCTCTGCAGCCTGAGAACCACAGAGCAGTCCCTTAAACTCCAAAATATTTACCGACTCCAACCCAGAAGGCTCTCAACCAGACCATACTGCCTTTCAGGCTCCTAGAGCTTGGAACAGCGCTAGAGTGAGTTCCCCAGCTTGAGGACTATGCAGGCTTTAGCTCATGCTGCTTATAGAGACTCATGGCTCACCAGAAACAAACAAACAAAAAGTGGAATCCTGGCTGCTTATATATATTTCAGAAAGTTTGGCTTGCCACAGTATTCAAGAAGAAAACATACAAAGACATGTAAAATACTTAAATTCGTCTCTAAGATGTCACCTGGACTGATACATACTATCACTCATTCTCAATAAGGTCATGCCATGCCAAAGAAGGCGGAGACAAAAAGCTGCACATATTGTATGAGCCCATTTATATGTAATGTCCAGAAAAATTCATAGAGATCAAAGATAAACTGGTGGTTCCTGGAGCCTGGAGGAACACATGACAGTTTTACTGGATGATATTGTTTTAGCACTAGATGGTGGTGATGGTTGTCCAGTACTATGGAATACCATTAAAATGTTCACTTCAGAATGATTGATTTTATGTTATGTGAATTTCACTTCAAATTGTGTGTGAAATTTAAGTCAATAAATCATAAGACAAACTTAAAACAAAACAAAACTATGCCACCAAGGTGTATCCCTTAGAGTGTATAGGACATCTGCTCAGGCCCTTGTGGCTTTCAGGTTCTCTGTTGATAAGTCGGGTGTTATTCCAATGGAGCTGCCTTTATTAAAGGTGAGTTGGTATCTTTGGAGCTTTTAATATACTTTGCTTTGTGTATTTGTTGTTTTGACTACTGTGTGCCATAGGAAATTTCTTTTCTGATCCAGTCTACTTGGTGTTGATAGGCATTTCTTTATTTAGATTGGGGAATTCTTCTTTTATGATTTTATTAAAAGTATTTTCTGCATCTTTGACCTGGGTTTCTTCCCCTTCTTTTATACTTATGATTTTCATGTTCTGTCTTTTCATAGTGTCCCATATTTCTTGGAGGATTTTTGGTTTTTTTGTTTGTTTGTTTTAGATTTGACATTTTCTTTCACTAAGTTATCCACATTTTCTACTTGTCTTCAACACTCAAACTTTCCTCTTCAGTATTTTTTAATCTGTTGGTGAGGCTTACTGTTGGAGTTGGCAAACAGGCACCTCTACGGTCAGCCCCTAGGGGACCTGACAAGTGCACAGACTGATAGCATCACCGTCATGTCATCACTAGAGCGACACAAGCAGGACACTTTTACTGCCTCAAGATACATGTATTCATCCTAAGCATGAGCTGGGTCACCTTATAAGAGGACTAGCTCCTCGCTCCTTCTCTTTCCCACCTTACCCAGGACAATCTTTGTAACCCCTCTCCTTTCCTAAATAAAATCTCCCACGTGGGACCTGTCACATAGCGTGACATATGAAGCTGCTGTATAGCTCCTCCCCATAAAGCCTAATACCTCTGAGTTTTCATTTGGTATCCTGAGTTGTTCATTCCCAGGCTTATTTTTCAGTTTGGGCTTTCTTTAGTGAATCTGTTTCTTTGTTAAATTTTACTTTTGTGCCTTGAATTGTTTTCATTATTTCCTTCAACTTTGTCTTTTCATGATCTTCCTTAAGACATTCATTCACATCCTCTTTAAGGTCTTTTAACATATTCATAATTGCTGTTTTGGAGTCCTTGTCTCATACCTCGACTGAATCGCTTTTCTTGGAGTCTATTGCAATAGGGTAACTAGCTACTGGAGATGGGCTAAAAGGGGTAGCAGGGAAGAATTGGAGGATCCCAGGTCCACACCAAGAGGCCAAGTGTCTAAGGGATGGAGGTGTGCTAGGAGGAGGAACCAATATTAGTTTTAATGATGATACTTATTTCTCAGTGGATGGACCTGGTCATGTACGGCTGAGGTGAGAAGTCCAGGAGAGCCCTCTGGACCAGGAAAGGCACAGCAGCATTAGCCTTTCTTCTTCCTATGCACATTTTTCCATTTTTCTCTAAGAACTGTATGAATCAAGCAGTTCTGAACTCACCAATTATGAGGAAGGTACTAATTCTGTTCTGGAAACTTCTTCCACGTTCCCTTCTGTGTTTGGTCTCTCTTGCCATACATGCCTGCTAGGGATAGCCTTTTTACTTCTATTTCCCTTTCACCCTTCCCTGGTAGATGTGTAGGACTCATGCAGTTTGGATATCTGTGTGACCTGCTAAGACTTGTCAATGCCATGGAGACCAAGATACCAAGATAATTACCTGCCACAAGAACCTAGCCAGGGGTGGTGCTGTGTTGTATGGAAACCAAATATCCTAAGAAAAGGTAAAGTGAGTTCTCTCCATAACAAACTCTGGTCCAGGAGTGGACCAGCTTCCACTCTCCATTGCTAGACTGAAGACAAAGCTTAACTGACTTATGGAAGGGGCTGAGTAGGAAAGGGTTTCATGTTTCCATGAGTTAAGGAGTTGTTTGTGTGGTTTGGGGGTGTTTAAATGGCTGCTTGTTTGTTTGTTTGTTTGTTTGTTTTTTCTTATTGTGGACTCAATGAGAATTGAGCATCTGCAGCCAACTTTTCAATGATGTTGACATAAAGAAAAGAAAGATTCCAGTATTCATAATAATCGTGGCTTGCTAGATATATAATTACCTTCATGATACAAACGAGGTAATAGAGTCAGGAAAGATGGCCTAGAGGTAAGGCACCATTGCTGCTTTTCAGTGGATATGGGCTCAGTTCTCAGCACCCACACAGCAGTTCACAACTGTCTGTAACTCCAGCTCTAAGAAATTTTATGACCCTTGCTAGCTAGCCCAGGAACATACCTGGTGCACATACATTCTGGTTGGCAAAACATCTATACACATAAAATAAAAATATGTACATTTTAAGTGAGTAAATAAAAGTATAAAAGATTTAGCAAAGTAGTCCAAGTCACATAGCAAGTAAACAGAATTAAAATTTAATCCCAAAGTCCTATATTTTGTTCCACTCTATTCTTAGTGTGTGTGTGTGTGTGTTGTGTGTGTGTGTGTGTGTGTGTGCCAATGAGTGTAAGGAAGAATGTGTGTGCATGCTCATGGAGACCAGAGAACAATGTTGAGTGTTGTTTGTCTGTTTGTTTGTTTTTGAGATAGGGTCTCTTAGCAAGGAACTTGCTAAGTAGGCTGGACTGACTTCCCATTATTACACCCAAATACCCTCCTGTCTGCCTCCCCAGCACTGGATTTTCAGAAGCACACCACTATGTCCAGCTTTCTATTTACTTTAGTTCTGGGAACCAAACTCAGGTCCTCACACTTGTAAAGCGAGCACTTTATTAAGTGAGCCATCTCCCCAGTCCCCCTCTTCCCTCCTTTCTCATTCATTTCTGGAGGCTTTTTGAAGAGTTATCTGGCCTTACACTACCTTCATGATACTTGAGGTCCTTTCTCCGAATGCCCATGGTACCACCATCTTTGTTATTCACTTAAAAACTGACTTCATGGTCTTCGAATATATTCTGTTGTAAGCTAGTCTAATCTTTCTCACACGTTACTACTTCTCTCTGCCTTTCTGCCTCCCTACACCTGAGGTTATAGGCACAAACCACTTTACCTCTTGCACTGGGTGCTGGAGATCCAAACTTAAGTCCTCCTGCTTACACAGTGAGCACCTCATCAACTGAGCTTGGGTTTTATAGTTCTTCGCCTCTTGGACCCACTAGACAGGTAACTTTAGGAAACATGACGGGAGTGAAAAAAGTCTGGTGTGGCCAGCACAGGCCACGGGAGACATGGCTGCTTCATGGGGGTGGGTGTCTTTACCTATTCTCTGTTGCTGTAACAAAATACTGAATACTGAGAACTTGTACAGAAAAAAAAAAAAAAAGGTTGGTTTTGCCTCCTGCTTCTGGAGGCTGAGAAATCCAAAAACATGGCACCAGCATATGCTTAGACTCTAGAAAAAACTTTACGCTACCCTACCTACCTCAATGGCAGAATATGGAAAGGTGGATGGATATATGCAGAAGACAGAAAATATAAAGGATTCCTAGCCCTGTATAATTAACTGTCTGGTGACTGAGCCAGCCCTGAGAGGGATAATTTAAAAAAAAAAATGCATTGACCTCCATTAAAAACTTCACCAATAAAGGCCCTCTCTCCCAATAATGCCCCAGTGACAGTTACATTTCAATATAAGCTTTAGAAAGGTCAGCAACCTTCTGGATTAAGCCAGCCTCCACAAAGACCTTAGGCTTGATCCTCCATAGCTCAGCAGCTCTAATACAAATGGAGAGATCATTTCTCTTATCAGTTACTGCTCACTCAAACTCTCAAGGAATGTCTGGCTTCTGGAGACTATCTGAGACTATCTAAGCTAACTGCTCATGGTGTCAAGAAAAGCCATGTTGGGCAGCCAAGATGAATTGAAAATGGCAGGAGACACACATCTTCACTGGAGTCTTCAGGATCATCCCTAGGGCTGTCTTGGAGCTGAGTTCAAGTTATATGTGATACTTGCAGAGTCACATTGTCTGTGAAGCCTTTATAAGCTCCATAAACTTAGGGCCAGGACCAAATAACAACTAAGAGGAACAGAAAAGATCCACAAAACACAGTACTGGATGTGACTCACCATTGTATCTTCAAGAAAGAAAAATGTTGGGTGAGCAATATTAGTCCTTACTCAACATTTGTTGAGTGAAATGAATGCAAACAGATGCATGCCTTATGGACAAATCTATGCAGGGCTTCACTTCTTCCAATGGGTACCCAGACTTGTCCTACCTCATCCTGGCATAGACTCCTCCTTATTGACCACAGAGTTCATTGCACCTGGAGACAGGAGGGAGAATGGAGCCAGATCAGGAACATTCTGCCTTGACCGGCTTCCGTGGGCTGTGGTCTGTTATCTCCTTATTTAAAGCTCAAAATGCCTGCTCTTCTTCCACAGTCAGACCCTCCATTAGGAGCGTTCCAGACCCAAACCAGCTGCTCCAAAGAGCAGTAATTAAGTCATCAGACTGTGATGCCTGCTTTCAGCTCTATTCACACCTGCCTGCCAAGAGCAGAGTTACTGTAGAAGGAGAACTCTTGTCTGTGCCAGGGCTGGTAAGCATCCTATAAAAATACCCAGGTCTGCCAGTGGGGAGGGAGGCGGTGGTCACTCACATGTGGGCAACTTGCTGACATTTCTTCAGGATAGTCATATGGCAAGAGGGCAAGCACTGAAGATGGGAGGACATTGGGCTGCAGTTGGACTACAGAGAAAAGTGATGCACACAGTCAGTAATATACTATGAGGATCTCTGAAGAGCATTTGCTTAGCACCAGATACTCCTATATGCCAGAAGATTGACCCATGTCCCTTGTCTTAGTCCTTCTCATGTGGGGAGCATGTCCAACATTTTGACATCCTGACACAATGTGGTCATCTACCAAAACCTCACTCAAGTCTGATGGAGGTGGCTCACGCCTTTAATCCTAGCACATGGGAGGCAGAGACAGGAGGATCTCTGTGAGTCTGAAGCCTGCCCGGTCTATAGAGCGAGTTCCAGGACAGCCAGAGCTACACAGAGATGCAACAACAGTAACAACAAATTCTCTCTCAAGAACTGTGGATTAAATTACAAAAAAGAAATAATTCTCAAAAATTAAACCTCTCATAATTTCTTTTTGTATGTAGGTAGGTATCTGCTTGTTTATATGTGCACCATAGGTTGAAGAGAGCACAGCGGTGTTCTCAAAAGACATTCTGAAAGTCCTATAGAAGTGGAGATGACAGCCCAGAGATTGTGAGAGGCTCTGCTGCTGATTCCCCTCTTCGTGTTGCAAACTGACCATCTCTTCAGCAACCTGGCTTAGGCACTAGGCTGGAAAGAGGTAGTAAGAAGTCTTTGTGCCCCTGGCTCCTCAGAATGGAGGTCAGTATGTCCTTTCTCAAGACCCCCTGCAGCTTTCTGTAAATACACACAGCCTGGAATTCCTGCCCAGCTGGCTGTCAGGAAAAGAAAAAAATAACACTAACACCCCCACACTGTGCCCCCACAACCTCCAACCCTGTTTAGGTTCTCATAAACAAGGATGCCCTTGAGGATGCCTCACTCACCCAGCCCCCAAGTCTGAGACAGATGAAAGAAGCCCACAAGATCATAGTCAGCCCCCAATGCGCCTGCTGTTAGCCTTGGTAGAAGATTCTAGAAGCAGAGGCACCTCCATGACCTGGAAGACCTAAGAAGAAAATCGTACAGTAGACTAAGCAATGTCTAGCTGAATTCAACCCTTCCAAGGCCTGCTATTTCTCCTTGTAGACATGGGGTCAAACAACACATAGAAAAGGACCTGATCATGTCACCAAGAGGAGAAGCAAGCGTATTTTCTTCTCTAAAGACTATTCACACAACTCTACCTGCCAAGATCCTGGATCCTGCATCCTAAGGAATGTCCTGAGATAGCTTAGGATAGAGGGACCACTGCAGTAAAGCTGAGGCTGAAGGAGAATTTCAGACCTAAGGTGAAGGTTATGTGTGGTGGGGACAGGGTAGCGAGTGGTTAAAAAGAAAAGTTCTCCAAGTTTACAGCTAAAGGTAAAGTCTCTTGAGTACAAAATGGCTTCCAAGTCTTACTTCAAGCAAGCTTTTCTTCTCCCAGAGTAGCCTTTCCCAAAACACCAAGATAAATGTAACATGACATTGGTAGAAGCCATCACCACTTTGGTTTTGAGTTGTGTCTGCTTTTTCTCTCATAGCTGTCCCTTTGAGGATTTGTAGGTAAGATGCATGAGTCAAGGAAGCAAAAGGAATATATCCTACCACTGTGCTGTCTATCTTTCTGAGTGGTGTTTGTTTGTTTGTTTGTTTGTTTGTTTGTTTTTGTTTTACCATCTCTACAGCTCTGGGTCTATGAATTATAAGCTGCCATTTCTCAAAATGGGGATCATGAATCCTCAAACTGATCTTTGACTGTCACTTAAATATTCTGGGTTTTTGTGTCATATAGCCAAAAAGGAAGTGGTGACATGCCATCCTTGGAGGTGACATTGGTGGTGACTAGATGGAGTGAGTGGAGCTGCTGCTTGGTAAGGGAAAGAAAGGGTAGCATTTGGTACTGGTGGTTCACGTGGGTGTCTCTTGGCACTCTTGCTCACTTCCAACAGTAAGTGAGAAATGAAGCGGTCGTGGGGAAGAGCACCTTGCAGAGCCTCTAAGATGCAGTGGCTCTGAGTGGCACGAAAGATGGACCACTACAGATACAGCGGCAAGCTTCCCAGACCTGCCCCAAGCCCTAGTACAGAAGGACTAACTCTCTCAGGCTTCTGAAGGTAATGCTAATGATAGCCCCTTCAGAAAGGCTTTGATAAAGAAGAGCTGCCTCCTCTCCACAGCCACTTCCTGATTCACCTCCATGTAATGACAGACACAGGGAAAACCCTAGACCCTCGACCCTGAACCCACGTAGATACAACAGCAATCCAACCTCCACTCATACAGCCTCCACCTCTGACAGTATTTTCAACCAGTAGTTTGTTTGTTTGTTTGTCCACTTGCTTTCCCACCTGATGTGCTTAAAGCTATTCATCACCATTATTGGCCAAAGTCCATAGTTCATGCTAGGGCTCACTCTTGGGTTTAGTTAAGTCTCTAACAACATACATAAAACATTGCAGTAGTAAACAGGGGTTTTTTTGCCCTGAAACTCCACACCCCACAGCACACTTGCTTGTTCCTTCCTGCCTCCAGGCCTCTGCTAATTTCCAAAGCTGTCTCAACTTTGCCTTCTCCAGAATGCCACATAGTTGGACTCACACCACATGTAGCCTTTTCATGTGGGTTTTCTTCACTTAGTGACATTTAAGGTGCCTTTGAGTCTTTAATGAACTCATAGCTTCCTCCCTTACAGTGCTGGATAATATCCCATTGTCAAGATCATTGGTTCTCAATCTATAGGTCATGACCCCCTTTGGGGGTCCCATATCAGCTATTTACATTATAGTTCCTAACAGTAGCAAAATTACAGTTATGAAGTAGCAACAACATAACTTTGTGGTTGGGAATCACCACAACATGAGGAACTGTATTAAAGGGTTGTGACATTAGGAAGGTTGAGAACCACTGGTCTAGATGTATCATGGTTTATCAGAAAGGCAACTTGATCTGCTGCAAGTATGGCAGTTGCTGAAGTTTCTGTCAGTATCCTAGTGCAGGCTTCTGCACGGACTCAAGGCTTCTTCCCAACTGGTTAAACAGCAAACGGCACAATTTCTATATTATGTTTGCTATGACCTTCCTGACCTCCATTTTTAGGAATGATAATCGTACAGGACAGCTCACACACACGCACGTAAAGCTCTTCACATAGAGCACTTAGGCAGACTTGATTCCAAGCGTGCATGAAAGCCAAGCTGTGTTCCCGGAAGTCTGACCCGGTGGCAACATGACCAAGCTCTGTAGCACATGGGGCTCTGTCCTAGTTTCATTTCTAGCGCTGTGATAAAATACCCAACTTAGAACAGAAAGGGCTTATTTTAACTCATCAATTCCTGCCTTGACTTCCTTGCTGTGACGACCTGGAAGCAGCCACCTACATCTGAGCTGAGGATGAATGCGTGTGTGTGCGTTTGTGTTCTAATTCTGTACAGCCCGTGATCATATGCCTAGGGAAAAGGTGCTGTCCACAATAGACTGGGTTTCCCTACATCAATTAACTTAGCAGTCGAGGAAATCCCCCGCAGACATGCCCCCAGGCCAGCCTGATCTAGACCATCTGTTACTTCTTTCTAGGTTGTGTCAAGATGGCCAGTAAAACAAACCACCACAGGCTCCAACTCCTGTAAGCAGCTGCAGAAATGACTGGAGGCTCAACAACAAAGGTCACCAAGCTATTCCATTGAGCAACAGCTGGCAGGAGTGAGGGACAGACTCTGTGCCATCCGGGTCAGCTGAGTTTCGGGATTTGAGAAGAACACAGATCTTTGAGTCAGTTTCCCTGGATTTCTGTCTTACTCAGCTACCTACCCATCCAATGTATGCTACCCTCTTGTCTGTGCCTTTGCCTAACAGTCAGGATTGATGCTCAGATCAGGAAATTACTGCGAGATGGTGTTGATGGTTTAAAAACAAAAGCATTTGTGAAGTTTGAAAGATGCCGATGGGATACGGGGGATGATGGTGTGAGGGTGAAGAACATGGTATTTGCAGTTGAAGAGCCTTCAGGTAGGGGTAGCCTTCCTCGTTATCCTATTCAAGTGTACTGACAATTTATATGTAAGAGCAATGGATCTGAGAGTTGACAAGGGGGTTGCAACATGTGGGACATCACAATCTCAGCTCATCTGTCTACACTTCAAGGTGGTACGGGGCAATAGGAAGTGCTGTAAGATGGTCATGGCATCATGGTTCCTGACTCAGGTGTCTCTTGCAAGCCTAAACTGAATTGTTCAGGCCTGAGCAGCCTGACCTAGGGAGGGGAGGTGGAGAAAAACCCAGTGTCATGCCGTCTGAGATTTAGCAAGACAAAGTGCTGGTGCACCCTAAGCCTATGCCTTCTTTCCACTGTGTGTTCTCCCGGGAATGGCTCTCCTAAATTTACTCCCATGAATTCAAGCTACGCCCCCATGACTGAAGCTCACGGGTGTGGAAAACCAGGCACACCTGTAACCACGGTTATGGCCAGATGGGAGAAGGAGATATGACGTTCCAAAGGAGATTGTGGACCAGGTAGCCCAGCTTCTGTGGCAAAGTTCCAAGCCCATGAGAGACACTTCTTTAAACAAAGGGTAGAAATCTCCATGGACCAATACTTGAGGTTGTTCTGACCGTCACATATGAGCTGTGCACATGCAAACATTCTCATGAACAATACAAACATATGTGTGTGTATACATACATTAAAGTTAATTGCCATCCAGTAAGATTGAAATTCAGCACCTCATTCACACTAGATGTAGTTCAAGTGCTCTGTAGCTTCATAGCATGTACTATGACCATCAGATACATGACATGATAGAGGATCTTGCCATCATCACTGAACATTCTTTTGGACAGCAAAGTTCTGGAACATTCTTCCCCTGATTCCTTATCTCTGCTTCAAGTCTCAGCTTAAAGATCACATTCCCCCAGTCCTTCTCTGACCCTCCAGTGGAAATTAAGTTTCTTTCTCATACAGCCAGCAATTTTCTTCTTAAGACCTTACAAACTGTTTACCAAGTGATGGCCAAGCCCCATGCATTTGGTAACAGTTGACCACATGGCAGGTAAGTGGAATAATGAATACTTGTACATATAGATGAGTGATTACACACCAGTGACTTGATTAAGAAGGGCCTGGTAAGCAGCAAAAGCTTGGGGCCACATGCTCCTGGACTGTAACTCTGATCTCCACGCTTGCCAGTTAGTCCTCGGAAGCCAGTGGACAGAGGCAACCTCCTTCTGTGGAGAAAGAGAATATCCATGCCTATTCCAGAATACTGGGTGGGAGAGGTGAATGGGATGGCATACATACAGCCAGGGGCATGGAATAGTGCCAAAGGTACTTTGCATCATCCACCCCCCGAGCCCTGAGCCTTGATTGTGTTTTCTGTGTTCTTCCACCCTTCCCCAAGATACCTTCCATCCTCTCTGCCTCTCTAGCCATGACTAAGTCTCATTCTTCATGCTTGCCTACCTCTGAGAGGCCTTCACTTTCTTTTAAGTTGCCACAACTGAAAGATCAAACCAAAAATATTCCCAATACAGGCAGCCCACTCATTCTGTCTAGACTCTTATTCTGTGTCCTCCCTGTCTCTCTAGGAACCAGCCTAACCCCATTTTCTCACTCAGAATGGGCAGCCGTGGGCTTGTTCTCAGAGTAGCCAGTGCCCACAGCACCTAGCCTCATTCTCCTTAGGCAGTTTAATCAGTTTTCTAACTGCAAAACCCCTGCATCAACATCCTTACCAATGCTTCCTTAAAATACAGGCTCTCAGGACCCTATAGACTCATTGGATCAGAATCTCTGTAACAGGGCCCTAGAGCCATGTTTTCAACCATAAGCTCTGATGATTCAATTGCTCTCACTGAAGCTTCTCAGACTATATTTAGCCCAACAGAACACTGTGAAGATCCCTTTAATAAACTACTGATCCTTTCTTCATTTTCATTAAAAGATCATTTGCAAAATACCTCTCTAGTGGGTTTTCAAGTTTATTTTTATTATTCAGAACTCACAAGCTCATATGCTGTTTATAGTCTCATCTCAAACATCCCCCAAAGGTTTGACCCTGAAGCTGTGGTATGATGGGAAGATGGTAGAATCTTTTAAGAGGTGGGGCCTAGTTGAAGAGATTTGGTCTTTGGTGGTGTATCCTGGAAAGGGATGTTGAGACCCTGATGAGGAAACTTCCTCTACCTTATGTCCCCAACACACACACACATACTTTGTAGCCACAGATCCAAAGCTACTGTGTACTGAAATGATGAGCCAGAATTAACCCTTCCTCTTTTAAGTTAAGGATCTCAGCTGTTTTGTCCTCACAACTGACACTGATAACATACCACATTTAGCCAGGTTTGCAGTAGATTCCAGCCTCCTGCGAGAAGAGAAGGCAGCCATGCAGTACCAGGCCTTGAACCTCCATGAAGGCACATGTCTACACAATTCACTGCAAGCCCCCATTCACATTTAGACGGTGCCACTGTCATGAGAGTGCCCTCACTCTTGTCTTGGACACTCATTCCTTCACAGTGCTGTTCTTCTTGATGGGTTCGTCACTATGGATTCACAGTACAGAGATAAAACTTAACGTTAACACAAACACAGTAAGTGGACTTGAAGAGGGAAAGCTTAATCCCTGTCTTAGTTAGCATCTCTATTGGTGTGATGAAGCACCACACAAAAAGCAAGTTGGAGGAGAAAAGGGTTACACTTCCATACTGCAGTCTATCACTAAAGGAAGCCAGGACAGGAACTCAAGCAGGGCAGGAACCTGGAGGCAGGAACTGATGCAGAGGCCATGGAGGGGTGCTGCATGGATTGCCCATCCTGTTTTCTAATAGAACCCGGGGCCACCAGCCCAGGGATAGCACCACTTCCAGTGGGCTAGGCTCTCCCCCCATTGATTACTAAGTAAGAAAATGCCTTAAAGCTGGATCTTATAGAGGCATTTTCTCAACTGAGGTCCCCCTCCTTTCCAGTGACCCTAGCTTGTGTCAAGACGACATAAAACTAGCCAGCATAATTAATCCCTTGTCAGCTCAACACACAAACATCACTGTTAAGCCACAACTTTTCCTTTCTTGTTCATCCCCATGATACCACAGTACTATGAACATCACAATATAAAGTATTCCAAATTTTAAATGTTCCACAGTCTTTAAAAATTCAAACACTTAAAAATTCAGCCTCTTTAAGATCCAAAGTCTTTTAAAATTCAAAGTCTCTCAGCTGTGGGCTCCCATCAAATGAAAAATGAATTAAACACTTTTTTACTTCAAGTGGGAAAAACCAGGGCGCAGTCACAATCCGAACAAAGCAAAACCAAACTCCCAAAGTGTAAATAACTCAATGTCCAACTATCTAAGGTTTACTCACGGCATTCTGAACTCCTCCAAGGGACTGGGGTCACTTTCCTGGCTAGGCACACACAGATTGTCTCCTAGGCTCAGTCTGGCTCCACTCCATGCCTTCTGCTGTTCTGAGTGGTCACCCATGCTACTGGCATCTCCAAAATGCTGGGATCTTCTGCTGCAACTGGGCTGCACCAATAGCTTCTCTTGGGCTCTCTTTAGAAACTCCAGCCCTGCCACACATTGCTGAGCATGCTCTCCATGCGCCCTTCATGCCTTTAAAACTAGTAGCACCTGGGTGACTCTCACACATTACTAAGCTCAGCTTCCAGTTCAAGGTACAATCTTGGCCACCTCTGGAACACAGCTTCTGTGTGCTAATTCTGGGGAAACACTTCCCAGAAGATTTCACCTCAATGATGCTGTTCTCTTCTTAGTCACAGCTAATTTCTTATCCCCAGAAGACCACCATCTCTTGTCCCAGGAAATCAAAGGTTCACTTCAGTGGTTCTGGTTTCTTGTTAATCACAACTTATTCTCCAGCCCCAGCTAACCAGAATCACAGATTCTTAACTCAAACCAGCAAATGGCTCTGAAAAGAGCCTTCAAAGTGGCTCTCAAAACTTTCCTCTAGAACTTCCCAAGCCAGGCCTCCATCGTCTGCATTGCCTTCCACACTCTTATCTTCCAAGATCCTACAGAACAGCTCACCGGGCTCTCGACTCTCAATGGATTTTCTAACCCAAAGTTCTGAAGTTCTCCACAGCCCTCTCAAAAACAACATGGTCAGGTCTGCACGGCAACACCCTACTATCCTGCTACCAATTTGTCCTAGTTAGGGTTTCCATTGCTATGATGAGACACGGTGACCAAAAGAAAGTTGGGGAGAAAAGGGTTTATTTGGCCTACACTTCCAGATCGTAGTTGATCACTGAAGGAAACCAGGACAGAAACTCAAGCAGGGCAGATCTCCAGCAGGGTGGGGACCTGGAGTCAGGAGCTAATACAGAGACCATGGAAGATGAAGGTTTCTGCTTACTGGCTTGCTCCCCATGACTTGCTCAGCCTGCTTTCTTATAGAACCCAGGACCACCAGCCCAGAACTGGCACTACCCACAGCGGTCTAGGCTTTCCCCTATCAATCAACAATTAAGAAAATACCCTACAGGCTTGCCTATAGCTCCATTTTACGGAAGCATCTCTCAATTGAGGTTTCCTCCTTTCCATTACTCCAGCTTGTGTCAAGTTGACATAAAGCCATCCAGCACACTGCTCGGATACAAATAACATTAAAGCTAGAGCAAATGAATGCGTACACAATCATGCCAAATTGGGCTTTGTATCATAGCTCGTTATAGGAACCAGCCCATTTTTCACAGGGAAATATAAAGTGGGGGAATGGAGGAACTAGATAAAGGCTTTTATATAACCCCAACTGAGTATAATTATTTTATTGCCCTGGGAAGGAAAAACAGAAAAAGGCACCTTTCCTTGTTCCTTAGGCCAGAGCACTTCCTTCAGGATAGCTGTCCTGTCTCTCAGGCTGCTTTATCAGCTCTATCCTCAGGCACCACACTGAACAGGCACAGCCCACTGAACTGGTTGAGGTTTCTCTGGTCCTCGGAAATAAGCAGTTAGTAGCATCCCCATCGCCTATCTTCTTTCCCTTCTTGCCAGAGGCTGGCTGACTCACTGCTTCCCCACTGGGGAAACCACAGTGCACAGTGGCAGCCAACCACTGGCTGCAAAGCTCCTGGAAAGTTCCTTCGGGGTCTAAATAGCTGCCACATGTGGACTCCCCAGCTCTTGTCAGGTACCACAGTGGGCTTTAATATGTGGAATCCCAACCCAGAAGTGCCTTGGGCCTGCATGGTAGGGATTCACTCTAATGAGAACCCTGAGGAGAGAAACAGTGTGGTGTTCCCCATCCCCATCACCGAACACCTGACCCTGCTCCCAGAAGGACCCATCACACAACCCCAATCCATGTAGGAGCTGAGCTTCTGGGTAGCCCATTCTGGGCCTTTAGTTTTCCTCTGCCTTATTCTATTTGTGTTAACATATACAGACACAGCAAGATCTTGAGAGTTTGCAAGGCTACAGGAAACTTCCACATTTCTAAAAGTGAAAGGTTATTCACGTGCAGTAAAATGAGTGGCTGCCTCTTGAGTGCAGCATGACTTCCGGTAGATGCATAAACTGTGCCCCAACCAGCATGCAGAGTGTTCCCTTGTATTCTTCCTACTCACTCCCCATCCACCAAAGGAGAGCCTTGAGAAAGAGCTGGGATAAACTGGAAGCCGGGGTGCCATCCCGCTAAAACATGGAAGCACAAAGCCTTTTTATTACTTATTTTTGTGAGTCTGAAGATCAAAGCCAGATCCTTGCACATCCTAACCAAGTACTTCACCACTGAGCTACACACCCAGCCCTGCAGCATGCCTGTCACCACTGCCTTTCATCCCAAAGGAAACAGCTTTCCAGGGATGTCCTCTTTCTGGTCACTCCTTTCACTAGCTCAGCGGCCTGCCAAGTTCACCCCTCAGGCCATTCCCAACCTGAGCTCATTATGCTCAAAGTCTGGCACAATGATGCCTCTTCCTCCAAGAATCCCTCCCCCAATGCCACAGGCCAGCACCTTCTCTTTTTCTTTGAATGCCAAGAGTCCCCGGAGTCCTCAGGAGCCACTGGATCAAGTTAACGACAGAACAGCGCATGGTGGTTCCACCAAAAGCCCTTTCCCCTACTGAGGCAATGTGCTTCTCAGTGTGATTAGACCCAGGCACCTCTCCTCATGATTCAGCAGATATAATCCACCCATCCATAGTAGGCCAGTCAAAAGCTCCTTGGAGATGCTCAGGCCCCAGTCCCCTGGATCTGGTAAATAGATTGATCGCACCCTGCAAATGAGTTTAAGGTGACAGATCCTCAACTGCATGAGGCGCTTTGGGTTACGCAGATGAGCCTCTGAGATCTAATAATGAAAGCCCAGAATGTTATCCAGCTGGGGTCAGAAAAGACAGCCACAGTGGTCAGGGAAGCTTGAGAGAGACTGTCTCCTGGGGCTAGAGGGACACAGGGTAAAGCATGGAGATTGTGGGTAGCCTTAGAGGACAGGCAGCCAGGAAACAGGGCCTTTAGTCCTAAAGCCACAAAGATCCAGCCAACAACCTGATTCAGAATCTCCACAAAGGAGGCCAACTGCAGCACCTTGGTTTCAATCATCTGTAGTTCTAAACAGGAGGCCCCGGGAGAGCCCCCACTGTGGATAAAAGTAGGAATCATGTAGCAATTTGCTATACCAATAATTAAGAAAAAAAAATCACTGCACTGTGATGGTTTAGGTCAGTAGCTCTGAAAGGTCTGTGAATGCTTGGTCTCAGGGTAATGCTATTAGAAGCTCTATGGACCTTTAAAAGGTGTGTCCCGGGGGCTGAAGACATAGTTTAGCAGCTAAGGGCCCTTGGTGCACAATAATGAGGATCCAAGTTTGGATTCCAACAACTACGGAGCAAACTGGTTGTGTCTTGCACACTTGTACCCCAGCTCCAAGGAGTATGGGGATAAAAGGGTCACGAGGACTTGCTGGCTTCCAGCCTAGCTGTGAAAACATGAGCACCCTGTTCTGGGAGAGATGCTGCCGCAAAGGAGAAGGTGGGGAAGCACATCCAATGTCCTTTTCTGGCCTTTGTGTAGGCTTCTAGGCACTCCTGCATGTCTCTGTGCACACAGAGACAGACACAGACACACATAAATAAGCAAACAAGATTTTTTTTTTAATTTTTAAAGAAGTCATAGTGGGCGGTTCTATATCGGAGCTAGGCCAGTGGGATTCCTCACCCTCATTGTTGCAGCTTGAACGTTGGCATTTGCTCCATTGCATGCTTCACCACATCCCCTGCCAGAGGCCCAAAACAGTAACGCTGCCCAGTCTTGGATTTGAACCTCCCAAGTGATTAATTAGAGAAACTGCCTCAGGTATTTTATCTCAGTAACCTGAAGCTGATCGAAACACAGACTATTACTGAGCATCAGTACAAGTGCCGCTTCCATGAAATACCCCGATTCCTCCAACTACAGGTGAATTTTTTCTTCCTCTGAATTTTCCAGTCACTCAGCTCCTGAGTCCCACCAGCCATCACCATCGTCCACCTTAACTCACTGTTATTGCTGCACGGGGCACAATTCTCCTCCTGGATTCTGTGGTGCTTGTAGCGATACATGAAGCTGGTTCGTCTTCATTTTCATTTCAGAGTTCAGCGTAACAGCTAGTGTGTAGTCAGCGCTGAAATTTTGCTGGGAGGATGGCTCACTCCCTGGATGGATGGTTATTGTTTAATAAAATGAATCTACGACAGTTAGGAATGGAAATGTGGAAATGTGGAGCTAAGGATATTGCAAATGGAAGAATAGCTAATTTGTAATGAATACTGACAGCATAGAGGGGGGAAAAGGAACAGAGAAACCCTGAATGTTCAAAAGGTGCTTGGAGTTTTCATGCTTAGGTACCTGGCCCTAAGATGAAAATTGAAATATAAAACAAATAGGGCTATATGTTGGAATAAAGGATTGTTAAACCAGATGGGGGAGGCTGATAGCCTCCTTGGTCCAGCCTCCTCTGTGCCACTTGGCTGTGGGGAGCCAAGAGGCAGTCCTCTTCCCAGCCCAGTGTCCTGGAGAAAGCACAGCAGCTGAGACGTGATTGTACATCACTGTGTTGTGTGGTCACGTGATTATTCATTGCTGTATCACATATAGCAAAGGGTAATGACAGAAACCGGTCTTACCTGGTTCAAGCCTCCAGTTATATACTTGCCTGCTCCCGATTGCTCAATACTATGCCTCAGCAACCATGAGAATTCGGCTGCCTCCAAAGTGTGTTTGGCAGGGGGGGTGAGGGTGGGGTAGAGGTTGCATTGGAGATTGAACCCAAGGCCTTATACATGCTAGACAAGTGCTCTGCCACTGAGCTGTATCCCAGCCCCCAAAATGTCCTTTGACCTCACTCCTCAAACAGCCAGGCAAGCCTAGTGATCTCCTGTTACTATTTTACACGTGAATAGATTGAGATTCAGGTGAGCAAATAAGCTTGCCTGAGAGAGAAAAGAGAAGGGTTTGGGCAGGCTATAGGTTCTTCTGACAAGGAGAAATAGTGGAGTCACTGTCCAGAAGCAGGTGCTCAGGCTAGCCCAGGTGGAAAGCAGGACAAAGAAGCACCCACAAGGATATCACCACTTAGGAGGGCAGCTGAAATGTGCTACCTAGTGGGAACACAGAGATACACACATGGACAGCTCAACATTTGCTGATAGCTCATGCATTAGGACCATTAGCCTAACAGGGAACCCAAACACATGCCACTCAGACCCCCCAGAGAGGCACATCTGCCTGATGCAGGAGAATGTCAGAACAAGAACAGCTATCCCAAGATGAGAACCTTGGTCCTGCTCCTGTTCACAGAGCCCCAGGAGGAAAAGCTCTGCTACTTTCCTCCATACTGAGAGAAGAATGGGATAGTAAGGAAAGATGTCAGGCTGGAACAGAGAACACAGGACAGTCCTCATGGGCCACGGGGGAGCAAGCGGCCTTGTACGTTAGTTCCTTTTCTCATTGCCGTGTCACTAAGCCCTCCAGATGGTCAGCCTGGGTGACTCCACTCTTCCATGGCCTACGGGTACCCTTGCTGTGCCGCGGTAGGCACTTTCCTCACCTTGGCCTTGTGCCTCCCACTGTCCTGATGTCTCAAGTTGACTAGACCACAGCTGCCCAAGCAGGTCCTTCGGTCTGGATCTCTAAACGTTCTTCATGACTCTCCCCTTACATCCCTGCTTGCAGTGATACACACACACACACACACACACACACACACACACACAAATGCACAGGCACATGCACACCACTACACATACTCACATGCTTACCTCTCTTCATCATCAAGGACAGATCTATAGCCTCTGGCTCCAAAGGAAAACTGTCCAATTTCTCAAATGTTAAATTCAACAGCTCCATTCCTCTGATGTGGATACTAAGCTACAGGAGGCAAAATCAGTTTCCTGACACTCCCTTCCACAAGTCCTTTATGACAGTTTGACACCTTCCTTTTAGAATGAGAGAATATTTTTGCACTTAATGCTTCGCCCTCCACTTGTGACTTAAGGAAGAGTTAGTGTCTACTCCCAGGAGACCAGCATAGAGGCACTGAGAGCAAACATCCCCCTTTTTCACAGTGCTTGGGCCTTCACCTCCTCTCTGAGCTGGTAAACCAGATTTCTGTCACCTACCAGCTCTCAGATTGAAGGCTGCAGAAGCGAAAGCCTACCTGACTAGCAGACGCATGGTTTTGTTGCAAAAGCTTGGAACTGAGCGGCTGTGGCTATAGGGATCCAGACAAGCCAGTGACCCCTCTGTGCCCTCACGTTTCCCATCTCAGCTCAAAAGCAAATGAGTTGAACTTGGTCCCCAAGCTTCTTTCAGCTTTAGGATGCTGAGCTGGTCTGGGGGATTGTGCAAGGCCAAGGCCTTGGTAGTTCAAGGGCAGAGATGATGTCAGAATCCCTTCCGGCAGAGGCTGTCATTTCCACCTGTCAATGGCTGTTTTGTTTCAGGTGACAAGATTGTTACAGGGTCTGTCTTCTGACTTGGGGACATGTCCTTTTCCACTTCAGGATAGAGACAAAACAAAGGGGCAACTTCCTGGGTCTAGGGGCATCAGGACAATCTCAGGCTTCAGCCCTGGAAGGAAGCTGCAAGGCTCATCCGGGGATCCAAAACAGGCAGCAGGAGGGCTGCTTTCCAAGTGCTCCCTCAGCTAAAGATAAAAATATCCCAGGTTTGGGGATGTTCCCTGTCACAAATCAATCAGCCAGAGCTATTTCTGTCCTTATCCTTTGCCCAGGGTTCCTCTTTATGGCCTCCATCCTGTCTGCTTTGCTCTGCCCACCAGCCATCTTAGCCCCTTGGAGTAGGATGACATTTACCAGCTTTCCTTACCACGGGGTCACCATTTTGCTCATGCCAATATGGGAGTCCTTACCCCTCCTATCAGTGAGAGTATAGGGAGTCTGATGCCCACACTAGCCGCCAGCACTCTGCACAGCAAGGGTCCATTCTGACAGGCAAATTGATTCCCACCACACCCCAAGGCATGCCATGTCTCTCGGAGCTACCCCTGGGTGATGGTGGGTTTCTAGGAGTAAGCAATCTTGACTAAATCCGCTCACCTCTGACCCCTGGCATGGCAAGAGTAAGGCTCCTCACTCGTGTGCTCACAGGGAGTGAGTGCCTACCCCTTAGGGACACTTAGAAGACTAAATGAGGCTCTGTAGATAAAGCATTAAATTTGGTACATGGCGTGTTGCAGATGTTCAAAAACCAAGAATTGCCTTCCCCTGCTAGCCCTCCATCTGGCTCTCATCCTCCCACGACTGACCCATGTCTTGAAAAAGCTCCTTTGAGAAGATTTTTGTCAGCCTGTCAGGTTCAAATCCAGCTCCTGGGGAGGCCCTTGAGGATATCTGATCTACTCCGAGATCCTAAATCAGTATCCCAGTAATAACCACAGATGCCACGCTGCTGGGCCATCTGGAGACTCCAGCCTTATCCTCGGGCTTCTACCGCCCTCTAGAGGCTGCAGTATCACACTGCAGGCAATGTTGGCTAGTCCCAGAAAGACCAAAAAAAAAGAACCTCACACTCCACAGACTTGAGGCACCTTACGGATTAAGATAAAAGAGCAGGTAAGGCAAGATCCCTGAGGAAGTCAAGACTTCAGAGTAGCACGGAGATTTCTAGTTCACAAAGCACTTGCTGGGTGAGTTCCCATGAACTCAGCCCACAAGGGAATTCCCAGTCATCCATCTCATTGCTCACTCAGTAGGACCTCGTCAATGAGTGGAAAATCTCAGGACCTACCTCATAACATTCCAGAAACTCACCCCAAACCAACCTGTATAGCTCACTGTATATAGCAGCTTGGTATTTAAAGAGCTGCCAACCTCAGCCATGCTGTAAATGACAGCTTATATAGAATACATTGAAAGGTGTTCTCGGGAGGTTACGGGGTACTCCGAGGCATGCGCAAAGCCCCAGGCTCCATCCCAGCATTCCGCAAATGGATCAAGGTGGCAGGTGCTTGTAATTCCAGCAGTTGGGAGGCTCCAGAGGCAAGGGGATCAGAAGTCCGTTATGTTCAGCTACACAAGGTTGAAACTAGCCTAGGATATGAAAGACCTTATCTCAGAAAGGGCGGAAGGGAGACGGAAGGAAGGAGAAAAATGAAAAGAGAAGGAAAAATAGAACATGGTGCGTATATGTTTGCATGCAGGCATGGGTGCATGCGTGTGCACACACGCGTGAGCTACTCAGACCCACACATTATTTTAGAAATGACTTGCTGAAATACGGAAGACGCTGGCACTTGACGGGAAAACTCAAACGCATTTCTCACGTGCCAATCAGCTAATCGTTGCATTTATTAGTAGCATCAAACATAATGGGACTGTATCATTTCTGCCCATCCTTCTTCTGTGGCCAGAAGCGCAGGCTCTGTCTGCCAGGCTGGGGGTTTGAGAGAAAGCACCGGATGCTTTCACACCGTCCACCTTTGACCGCTGCGTCGCACTGGAACCTCCTGCAGGGCCACGAAAGCAGGAGTTTGTTTTCCTCCTGCTCCCCTTACCAACTGCAAGCACATGGGGGAATCTACACAGGCTTCATTAGGCCCAGACATTGCATAAGAGCAAAGGGGGCCAAGTCTTTGATGGCTGCAGCTCCCTTATGTAACTGGAGTTTTTTGGGTCATTTATTTATAGACTCAGAGCAGGGGAAGATCTTAGAGATTATGGTCGTCTCTTTCATTTCCCAATAAAATGAAGCATAGGAAGGGAGGAGAGCATTTGAAGGGCACTCAGATGTCAAACCCAGGCTTTCCCGTCTGGCTGATATGATATCAGTATCATCATTTCTAGGTGAAAATTATTCTAATGAAAGTACTTAAACCAAATCTTTTATAAACACATAGATGGGGAGAGTGAAAAGACCCAGGACACTGTAAGGCACTCAGTAACTGAATTGGTTGAAGTTTCGCATCGGAGAATAATCTTACTTTAATAGCTCAAGAATACTGGAATTAAACCCAAATTCATTTCATTCTTTATTATCTTCTATGACCCAAAGGTAGTTGGAGGGTTTAATCTCCCTCCACCGTCTCACTGAAAAATCTGAGGGTGAATCTTAGGTTACAGCATGACAGTCACTGGTGTGGCAGATAGGCTTTCTGAAGAAGGCATGTGCATCTGAAGAAACTTTGGTTTAAGTTTCTGGAGCCGTGCGAGAATCCTGGCTACACCGGCCATTCCGTGGGTGTGGATATAACACATATACTTTCTAAACATGTTTCAAACACATGATCCAAATGGACCCAAGAATTAAGCTGCTTATTTGCTGCTTAAGCCCATCAGCTCTCCACTGGCTTATCCTTTCATTTGCAACTCTTATTTGGATCAAAATTGTCTTAATGCGTTGTTCCGCTTTCTTGAAAGTGCGGTCCTGTTGAATCCGGATGCTACAGCTTACACTTCCAGCTCCATGGAAGCCTTACCGTAGTACAAAATGCAGCTGGGACTTTCTCTTCAGACCCTCACAGACCAGGGCTTACAGTTTTCCGATGTTCCAGTGACACACTAGGAAGAAATGACAGGATTCTCATTGCTGTGTCCCCCCCCTGCATCCCTCCCACTCTCTCATACATGCCACAGCCAACACCATGCTAAGATTCATAGTCCCTGCCATGGGGAACACCCCAGCTTAGGACCCCTTATGTTTCTATTCCGTTTATTTTTTCCTTTGATTTTATTTTTTTTCACAATTTATTCATTATATCCTGATTGAAGGACCCTTCTTTAACTCCTCCCAGTCCCACTCTCCTTTCCTCTTCCCCGCATTCCCTTCCCCTAGTCCACTGAAAGGGGGAGTTCTCCACTATTGCCATCTGCCCATAGCTTGTCAAGTCTCATCAGGACTTCCTGGATCCTCTTCCTCTGTGGCCTGACAATGCCGCATTGCTAGGGGCAAGTGATCAAAGAGCAGGCAACCAAGTTCATGACAGAGGCCACCCCTGCTCCCCTTACTGCACTGAGATATATATATATACATATATATATATTTTAAGATTTTATTTATTATGTATACAATGTTCTGTCTGCATGTACACCTGCATGCCACAAGAGGGCACCAGATCTCATTACAGATGGTTGTGAGCCACCATGTGGTTGCTGGAAATTGAACTCACGACCTCTGGAAGAGCAGCCAGGGCTCTTAAACCTCTGAGCCATCCCTCCCTTCATTTATTTTTACTGAGCACTTTCCATGTAGCAGCCAGCTCAGTGGGCTCGAGAGACGGTGATAAGCCAACGCAGAAATTGTCCCTTTCTACATGGCACTCGAGGTCCTTAGAAGGTACAACTGACATGTGGAAACAGCTGATCATGCAGGTCCACTGCAAGGGGTTATACGCACTGGTGTGCCCTTATAGAGAGAAGAGTCTTTGTTCTGGGTGGGAGGCCTCTGCGGACCTCTGAAATGTCTGAGTTCTGGTATCCCATTCCTCACGAAAGCTACCCATAGGTAGCTTTGCAGCCTACCCATAGGTACCACTCTTGTTAAAGATACAGGGCTTGAGTAACCATCGGCAGCATGTGTCGCGCTGGGTTCCAGGTCACGGGAATGAGGCTGCACAGCCGTGGGAACTCCACTGCCTAAGACCTCACACACGCTCTTCGGTTCTCACCGCTGGGCTACAGCTATCTGCAGGCACCACGGGAAGGGCATGACTGGGAATCCACCTGCCTCCTTCACTCTCAGGAGAGGGTTTGGGGTGGCAGCTTCTCCTCCCCTGAGGACCTTCCTGCCCATTCATCATGCCCGGAATATTTGGGGGCAATAAGTACGCACTTTACTCACAAACCCAAAGGCTACGAAATGTCGAAACGCACCGGTCTGCGGTTCCACAGAGGTTCTAAGTACAATTAGCGTTCTCTGTGAGTAGCTACTACAGCACCACAACTCAGGCTGGGCTAGAGCTGGGACCTCATGGGGGAAGAAGCGCTCCCAGCAGGTTCTCCTTTGGCCTGGCATCATCCGCCAAAAGTGGAACAAAGGGGCTTCAAGGAGACGCTGCGTGCCCTTACTACAGGGTTCTCAACCTGTGGGTCACGACCCCTTTGGGGGGGTTGCCTATCAGATATTTACATTACGATTCCTAACAGCGGCAAAATTACACTTATGATGTAACCATGAAAATAGTTTTATGGTTGGGGGGGGTCACCACAGCCCGAGGAGCTGCGCTAAAGGGTCACAGCATTTAGAAGGTTGGGGACCACTGCTCTGCCTCGGGCCCCTACAGGGTGGGAGTCAGTCACATTATACAACTTCCCGAAAGGCTGCGAAGTCCTTGAGAGTACCTAGGCCCCAGTGACAGGAAGGCAAATGCTAATGTCGGAAGAAACGCCATTAATCGTATCACTTCCCTTCCCTTCCATCGCCACAGGGCCTCACGTGGTGTTTTTAACAGGAGTCCCCAGATGATAGCGATTAGCAGCCAAGACAGGGCTGTTCTGCAGATTTAGCCATTACCTGTAGCCAGCTGGAAATCTGTGGGTAGTGACTGGCTGGGTGCCACAGGCCCCTCCCACCGCGATAGAAGCCCAGGTGCCAGCTGCCGCTTCAAAGGGGGAGCTCATTATTCGCTGGCAAATTCAACTCGGTGCCCCACAAGGATCGGTGAAGACAGTCCTTGACCCAAGGCTGCCCAGGTGAAACAGCCTGACATTTCTCCTCTCGTCAGTGAGTGCCTCTCCTCCCCAGTGTGAGGGGAAATGTGTTTAAGTCTCCTACCTGGGTGGTGAACTGGTCCACACACGCGTTTCGGATCTTCTCCGGAGTAGCAGGGCTGTCTAGCCGGAAAAGCTGTTTCGCGTTAGACCCTCCCCGCTGAGCTCGGGCTGCGTGGATGGCATCCTTGATGGCAAAGAAGATGGAGGAAGCCAGGAAAAGAGGCGGCTCCCCAACAGCCTGCACGGACAGAACACCGGACAGGGAATCAGCCGGAGTGGCTCCAGACCCCACGTCATCACACAGACCCAGGAGAAAAGGCTGTGAACCCCGCACCAGGATGCCCGGTGGCACACCCCACGAACAGCTCCACCCAGCACTAATGGAACGCCAACGAATAAGGCAGAAAGGGGCAGCCAAAATTAATAAAGGCCCGTGAAGCTATTTCTTAAATGACTGAACTTTAAAAGTTTAATTGTTTTTAACTGATACTATGTAATTCTCTCTGATGAGTTTTTAGCCTTTTCCTCGGTTGCTGGTCCAGGGGAATAGTCTATCTGCAGCTCTGACAGTAATGCTAAATATGCACTGTAATTGCATGTACTGATCTGCCAGGATGACAGGCACTGCCTTAAAAAAATTGGCTTTTCCTCCCCAGGAGGTACAGACAGAAGACCACCTACATCAGAATCATCAAGGATGCTCATTAAAATGAATGTTTTGAGGCTCTGCTTCCTCTAACTACAGACCCCAGATTTCCGGGGTTGTGATCCCCCAGAGATGCATTTTTTTTTCTCATCAGTCATGGTTTTCCTTCCCTCAGAGACACAGGACTACATTGATAAGCTAAGTTGATTCGCAACTATGCTCTGTACTTCTTGTGGGTGGGACCACAGGAAGCTCTCTGTCCACAGTTCCCCGGGTTTGTTAGTCCAATTTTAAGGTTGGATCTCAAGAACTGGAAGAGATGACAGAATGTATTGGAAGGTGCTCCCCTCCTCTGCAGAGAATTTACATAAATCTCACAAGAACATGGAGATGCTGTAGCTATAAAATCATCTCTGAGGAGCAAGGACCATGATGCATGACCTGAGCATAGGTCAGAATTTGACCCATAGGATTTGCATAAGGGATCTCTCTGTGGCTCCCAAAAGGAGCCAGCTTCAGTGTTGACCTGCTCAAAACATGTCCTCAGCACAGTTCCTTCAGTTATCAGCTCCACAGCCTTCCGGAGGCCAGCATCAATCCTCTTCCTTCCTCAGCAGGAATCCCTTGCAGACCCACCAGGTGGGTGACTGAAACTCTATCACTCTTGCTGTGGTCTCACATCCTGCAGGTTATAAGGCAGCACCTAGCCACAGTACCTTAGATGCATAGATGGCCCTCTTATTGGGGCAGTCTCTGAGCAGGGATACTCTGAACTCAGTGGGGATGCTGCCAAATGCAGGTATCTTGTAGGTACTGGGGCCAAGGGTATGCAGCCTCCCTTCTGGGGAGTAGTGAAGTTCCTCCATAGTAAAGAGACCAAGGCCCTGGACGAATGCCCCTTCTACCTGCAGGACAAAAGGGTGACCATGGTTACCGCCTCCCATCCAGCCTTCAGTGGTCTGCCTGGCTCTGACGGCCTGTCACGGATGTTCTGTCTCAAGCAGAGCAGGGGCTCAGAATGTGCCAGCAGAGAGGTGGGTAGGTAGGTTCCACTTCTCACCAGAACCTGCCACTGTACAGATGGAGCTGTTTCCATGTAACTACTGGTGATTCGACACCGGGAAACAGGGTCATAGGAGAGGTCTTTTGAATAGCAAATTCCTTAACATTTACCTCCATCCTTGTTGGGCTCCCACTCCTGACTGCCTTCTGGGACAAAGTGTCCCCACTATAGCTTTCAGATCCAGGGTACCCTCTACACTATGCTGGTCCCTATACAGCACTGCTGATAATCTTTGCAGCCATGGTTCTTGAGGCAATGCTGCTTACAGAGGGCATTCCCCAGGCAGTTGAGTGTGTGTGTGTGTGTCCTTGTCTGTCTGTCTGTCTCTGTCTCTGTGTCTTTGTCTGCCTGTCTGTCTCTCTCTCTTTCTCTGTGTGTATGTATCTTTGTCTGTCTGTCTCTCTCTCTCATGCTCTCTCCTTCCCTCCCTCCTTCTTCTATTCTCCCTCCTCCTCTCCCCCTTTGTCCCCTGTGTCTCTGTGTGTCTAAGTTACATATCAGCACCCAGTGTTTTCTCATGCACCATACTGCCCTTTCCAAGTTAATCTATAATCGTTTGTTTTCTGCTTTGAGTAAGGGATGAACAATCATCAACCTACCTCCTACTCAGAACGCGGAGTTCTCTAAGTACTGTGCTCAGGCCTACTTCAAAATAACAATATGCTCTGTAGCTACTGACCTTCAAGGAAGCAGGGTGAAGATGGGCACACACTGCTGACCTAGCCTGCCAGCACCCTGGTCCCCCCATAGACCTTACCTGTCCAATATCAATGGCAGGGTTCAAGCTGGAGCCAACATCCATGACGATATCTGTACGGAGATTCTGTGGATGGAAAGTAGTTTGAGAAGAGAGGAATACGTGGAATCCCACGGGTGTGCCTCAATAACTCTTCCATTGTAAGTCTGCAGTCCAAACAGCCCTTTCTCAAGCACCAAGCCCTGAGCATGCTGGGACAGGGATTCCCACCACACCTTGACTGCCACTATTAAAGCTGATGATTGCGATCTTAGCAGCTAAGTAAAGGGTGGACCAGAGCTGGCCTGAGGCCTCCAGGGACTGGGGTGCTGAACCTGAGTCTGAGCAGATCATGTGAGAACGTAGGCAACAAACTATATGGTGGCTGAAACCAAAGCATACTGGTTTTTATAAAGCCTGTAGCATAATAACTACATTATTAAATAGCTGAAGGGCTAGAGGTATAATTTAGTTGGTAGAATTCTGGCCTTGTATGTATGAGGACCTGGGTTTTCTCTCTGTCTCTGTCTCTGTTTCTCTCTCTCTCTCTCTCTCAAATAGCAAAAATTTTTAAATGAATGATTGAAAGAAAAACAAAACACAGGAAGATGATTTTGAGCCACAGGGGAAAATGACCTGCAATTTAAATGTCAGTGTATCGAAGTAGCCATTTCTGGAGCTCAGTCCCACCCACTACAGCTTTCACTACAGCAATAAACAAATGGCTGACACAAAAACTGTGTGGCTCATGACCTAAGGTATGTGCTCTCTGGCCTTCCTAGAGCATTCACCTGCCTCTGATGTAAGGACAGTTTCCCAACCAGAAGGCATGCCTCAACCAGCAATTCAGACTACAATTCAATTGTTTTTCTTCTCCTCTCTCTTAGGCTGAAGTGTTTGCCAATGTCTTACCTTATGATCCCCTGTCAAGCAGTCAATTTCGACTTCAGAGCAAGCCACCCCATAACTGAAATAGTGGAAGGGATTCCCAGAATTCGTCTCAAAGCTGTAGCCAAGGTTGGGTGTCCTGGAAGTAAAAAGAGAAATAGATTTATGTGTGTGAGGCAAACCCACCCCTATCCATCTTGCCCTATAAATCTGTAAATCTGAAAGGTCTTATTTTTCAATTTAGCCATTCTCCCCTCGAGCCCATGCATTTCAAATCCTCTGAACTTTAATGAAAACCAGATATTCTAAAGCATTCAACTTGTGTTTCTTTTTTTTTTTCCAAAGCCCACATTATACGCATTCTGTATAAGCTGGCAGCATTTAGCAGAACCATGTTGGTTTTTATGTGGTAGTGACAACAGTGACAGTTATTCCTGGGCTCATGAAGGATGTGAGATAACTCCAAAAAAAAGTGAGTGAGTGAGTGAGCTAGAATTCAAGGTCCTCAGCACTGAGGCTCTGCGTGGGATGGTACTGGGCTGTGGTCACAAGTTTCACCTTCCTCCAGGTGAAAGGTCGTAAGAGCAGGTCTCATAGCGACCTGGATGCATCCCCAAGCAGCCACTCTCCATCTCATGGCCCTTTTGGAACTTCAACAACTGATTTGAGGAAAACGTTATTAAGAGAAACAGCTGTTGCAGTGTGTGTGTGTGTGTGTGTCCTTTTTGGAGCCTGAGTGCCCTGTACAATTGTCATAATGTATGAACCACGGAAATGTATACTCACCCCTGCAGAGGTTAAAGTATGCTGTCCCTATGTTACATATTGTACCAACATTTACTATATAATGTGTGTTCATGTGATCATATATAATGCATGCATGTAAGACTTATGTACATAGAAAATATGCCACTTAGAAATAATGTAAGGTGATATGACTCAAACCAAACTAACACAGGGCTGAGGGACAAGACTCGACCCTGGAGAGACGTCTCTGTCTTTGACCTCTGACTTCAGCTTATTTATCTAGGTACCTGTGTTGGTTTGAGTAGGAATGGCTCACACAGACTGGTGTGTCTGAATACCGGGCCATAGGGCGTGGCACTGTTAGGAGGTGTGGCCTGGTTGGAGTGGGTGTGGCTGTGGGCTTGTTGGAGGAAGTTCATCACTGCTGAGGCAGGCTTTGAGGTCTCTGCTCAAGCTCTGCCCAGAACACAGTGGAACACAGTCTCCTTCTGCTTCCTGTGGATCATGGTACAGAATTCTCGGTGCTTCCGGCACCACGCCTGCCTGCACGCTGCTTTGCTCCCCACCATGATGATAATGGACTTATGTAAGACAGCCTCAATTACACGTGTTCCTTTACACAAGTTGCGGTGGCCGTGGTGTCTCTGCACAGCAATAGAACCCTAACTAACTCAGTGGTCCTTCAGAAACCCTTCCTGTCCTACCTGTACTCACTCCAAAACAGTCAGACGAAGCAGGAGGAAATCTGCATCAGCTTGTATTTGTGTAGGATTGCTGGGTAATCTTCATTATCCTCAACCTGACTAGATTTAGAGTCGCCCAGGAAGCAGAGAAGCTCAACTGAGGTAGAAAGCCCCTCCCTGAATCCGGTAGCCCATGGATGGGGGTCCAGGAGTAGATAAGAGGAAAAGGAAATAGGTGACTGCACGCCCAGTGTGCAGCTCTCTGCCTCCTGACCAGGGCTGCTACGTGGACAGCTGCCTCAGCCCTGCCCTCAGCTTCCCTGCTGTACAAATCAGACTGAGCCAAAAAGGACCTCTGCTTCCTCAGCCTGCTTTTTCTACAGCAAAAACAAAAGTAACAAATACAATTATATAGCCTATGTCATGAGCAAACCATTCTATTCATATATGAATATATATGTATATATATTCATGTGTTTGTGTGTGTGTGTGTGTGTGTGCGTGTATACTCCGTACATACATAACAACCATTATATTCATTCTAAACATTTTAAAACAAACTTGAAATTTTTCAGTTAAATTTCCCAGAAACATGATGATGGACATTTTCGGTGGTTAATTTTAATTGTTAACTTGATGCAATCTGGAATCTCTCAGTGAGATACCGATTACATTGGTCTGGCCCGTGGACAGATCAATGAGGGATTTTCTTGGTTGGGTTAGTTGGAGTGAAAAAAACCCATCCTGAATGTGAGCACTGACATGTTATGGGCTGAGCCCTGGACTGTTTGTGAGGGAAGGAGGGGAGAGGAGAGGAGTGCAAGCAAGCAAGCATGCACTGCTCCGCTCTTGACTGTGGCTGGGATATGACCCAACCGCTCAAGCTCCTGCTACTGCAATGGCAGATTATAACCTAGAATTATGGGCTAAACCCCTTCTCCCATACGTTACTTTTGTCAGGGCATTTTATCATAGTGATGGGATAAGTAAATATGATCGTATCTTTTTATAACTTTTTATAACAAATCCCAAATTTGATTGGGAGGGGCGTCTAGCTAACTGAGGTACAATTTTAAGACTATAGAATGTCTGTGTTCCTTGCTACGTCCCTCTGCACTAATAAAATCCTACCATGCTCTGTATGTGGTAAGGAGATTATAGGCTCTAAATCCCCCTGTTCTCCTTCGGGAAAGTCACTATGAGGAAACCCAGGGTCTGGCACATGGAAACACACAGGTTGCCCAAACACCTGTCGTGGCACACCTGAGTGCCATAGCCTGCAGAGTACCGGACAGATTCTTTCTTCTTCTAGGAACTAGCACACACAAAGGCCAGGACTGGAACTGGAGCCTTCTAATACAGCAGCTCCAGCTTTCGTTCCCTCATACACACTTGGTAACTGTGTGTAACAAAGCACCTTTAGACTGAATGAAAGCAGTCTGTGTCCCACTTTAGGGGCACTGCTTCCTTCTGGCCATGGGCTAGCCTGCACACAGGAAGGGGGAGGAAGGGGGAGGAAGGGGATTATACTTACTTATAAAATCCAGTAGCAGACAAACTCACTGTATTCACGTAGGCATCCATGACCTGAGGAAGACAACGGCCATCAGGAAGGGACAACCACTAAGCTATGGTTATTCCCATATTTCAGATGAGAAAGCTAAAGCCTAGAGAAAATAACTTCTGACCTAGGACTTATAATGCATATATTGTGGCTGCGGGTTACTTATCGGTGTCATCTGCTCACAACGGATACTGGACCACATGGCTGGTAGCACAGGACAAAGCTCAGAACAACGGGGTTGAGGGAAGGAAAAATTATCATCAAGGCTGTCGTGAAAACAGTGCAAATACCATAATTAAACTACGGTTAAGCAGTCTCCATGCATATGGTACTTAATGAAGTGAATGTGAAAAGGAAGGTTAAGATCAGATGGGACATGGAAAGAGGAGTTGTGACACAAAAACTTGTATTCTCGGAATCTGGTGAGATGAGGTAGCACTTTCATATGGTTCATGTACTGTCCCATCCTGTTACTTCTCTCACCTAGTTCCCGTGTGTGTGTGTGTGTGTGTGTGTGTGTGTGTGTGTGTGTGTGTCAGTATCTTTCTATATAGCTCAGGCTGGACTCTAATCCATAATCCCCCTGCCTCTACCTATGATTACAGGCATGCCACAGCTCTGATAATTCTTTGCATGCAGACATCTAGTCCAGAATTCAGACCACTAGGCTCACTCTTATTGGAACTTTCTGTTCTGTCCCTCCTGGCATTTCATGGACATCTAGATCTCTCCCAGATGACATTTCGGTTGCCCCCTGACTCAAAAGTTGTGTGAGAGGAGAGGCTGCCAGGAGGCCCTCAGAGACATGGAGTTTTAGGAAGCGACACCTCACTGGGCCTGCTGAACATATGTGTGGACCCATGCCTGAGTGAGCCAAGACATGTGGAGGTGCTGAACAGAGACAATCCGTCCTTTCAGGCTTGGGAGGCCAGAACCCTAATCTCCACATGATTAGGGTCATGATTTAGGATCAGAAACTTTCCTCATGTGACTTCCATCAAGGAGCTCAGCAAACGTGAGTTTGTCCCTGCCCTGTGTCTCAGACAGCTCCTTCTACTTGTATGTGACTAGATCATCACGTCCTGTATGTGTTGGGCAGGGACAGAAGCCCTGCTGTGTGCTGTAGTTGGTGTACTTATCCACTGAAAAAAAAAAAAAAAAAGCAGCTTGAACCAGATCAGACTTACCCAGTCCTCCCAGGAGCCTTCGGGTTTCTTTTTCTTGAAGGGTTCTAGCCTTTTCAGTATGGTCTGACAAGCTTCCTGAAGGAACCCACCACAAACCAGACATGTCAATGCTCTGCACTCTGTACCAAATGACACCCAAGCCTCCATTACAACCCACCGATCTGCAGTGTTACCTCCAGGCAACCCAGAGGACCCTGATAGTAGACCACCACAGCCCTTGTCTAGGGAGCCCTCCTGACATCATGCCTAGGCTGACAGAGAGAGAACTTTTGAAGGGCTCCCAGGGAGGTGCCTTCTCCTACCATGCTCTTTGTTTGAGTAGATCCCTTGTGTGAGAAAGAAGCAAGGAGCTGGGATCTAGGTGACCCCATAGTCAAATATCAATTTTAGCAAATTATCTTGTGGCCAGTTCCAACCCTGGGTAATATTCTTTCTCAGAAGCCACTGCTTTCCTTCCAGCGTCCCTCCCCACCCCCTGTATCCAACTCCCCTGGCTCCAGTGGAAATGCTTATGCTGGAGTTTCTCCATTGACTCATATGGAGAACTAGTATCCTCCTGGGTAGCAGAGGGAAGTCATGACCACAGCCAAAGAGCTTATTCCAGAACATCACGAGGACTTCTTGAGAGCCCAAACCCAGGGCCCAAACCCAGCTTCTCAGGCTCCCCTGAACCCCTCACTTACATAAACAGCCTGACCATTGAGGTCAGCACTGGCAGAGGCAGCTGTGGGTGAGGTGTTGGGCACGGTGCTGGTACTTGTCTCACTGATATGAATCTTGGAGGTGGGGATTTTCAGAGCTCTGCTGGCCACCTGCAACAAAGGAGACATCACCCTCTAGGAAAGAGGTTATCATGGAGCTTGGCTGCCTCCATCTCAGGCCAAAGTTCAGTTTTACTGACAGAGGCAAAAACCAATCCTATAAGCTCCACTCTGCTGAGTATGGAATGTTGTCACACCTAACAAAGTGTAAGGAACCCGTTTTAGTTAGGTCTGGTTGCCTAAGACATCCACAAACCCATTTTAAGCAAATACTGGATTTAAAAAAAAAAAATCTGAATAAACCTCAAGGGCCAAGCAGATGTCCTGACTGCAACCCAGCACCATTAACCGAACCTCCCTGTGAGATCTTGCAGAGTTCAGGAAATGAGCTGTTTTCATACATAGTGAGCTCAGAGCCCAGAATGCCTATAATGGACGCATCCTTGGAGAATGCCTAGTCAATCCTTCAGCACAGATAAGGAGACAAACCAAGAGGGGAGAAGGCTTGTCCAAGACCAAGTGTGCATGTGCTCTCTGGCCTGTTGCTTCTCTTGGCACATCACACCACCCAACAGCACCAGACATCTTCTTGGACACCAGACATCCCAGACACAGTCCCCAGGCTTCTCACCTGAACCATCTTGGTGTGAAGGCCTTGACCCATCTCGGTCCCCCCATGCGTCAGCAGCACCGAACCATCAGTGTACACGTGGATGAGGGCACCTGCCTAAGGAAGGAGAAGAAGGCAGCCACAACATTCGGTAAATCCTGACTCAGCTTAAGCTTTGAAACTGAAGCAACAGAGCCCCCAAAGAAGAAAACCATTGGCTGTGTTTTAGATAAAAACCCAGGCAAAAATGACACAATATAAACCTCATTATTTAATTAAGCAGCCCTTCAGGAGTGTGGGAAATGTTTTCATTTCTCTGTGCGTGTCTTGTCCTGAGAAGGAAGTCGGTCATTTCTATCTGTCCCTACACTATACCTGAAGAAACAGAATGAAGATGAGTATCTGTGTGTACTCCTCTAATTATGATGGGCAAAAACTATAAGTTGACCCCCAGACTCCTGTCTCACTGCTGCTTCACATACTACACCAACAGGGAAAGCCCTGGTCAGGCCTGTTACCAGTGATGAGTACTGCTTGTCCAAAATAACCAAAAGCAGGGGTACAACTGTGTCCCAGTCCAGAGGATATGGCCCAGTTATATAAAGCAATTACCTGGTTCAAAAAAGGAAGTGTGAAGCTTATTCCAAACTTAGTCGGGATAATACATAGTCCTCTCTTTTTCCAACAGTTCTCCCTGGAGAGAAAAGAACATTCAAATTCTCACTCTGTGGACCTGTCTGGCCTGCAACTCAGAGATCTGCCTGACTCTGTCTCTTAAGTGCTGGGATTAAAAAAGTGTGTACTACCAGTTGTGGCCTAAAAAGAACCTTCTTATAGAATAATACTTAAGTCTAGTTGGGTATATTTCGGTTAACATCTTCGTGCTAAATCAGAACAGGACATCCTTGGAGCCACTTACACAGCCACTGTCATTACTGAATGGTGTCCCAGCAGGAAAGATACAAACGAGAGAATGGGAATCTACATCCCTGGTCCTCCGGTGCAGAGGGCACAGACTTCTAAGTGCTCACCCTAAGTGGAATTTGCATTTAGACAGTGTGCTATAATGACCTTCGATTGTCCTTGTCCTGAGGAGAAAGAGAATGATGCTTTCTCCAGATATTTGTTCAAATAAATAACTCTGCGAAGAAGACAGAGCCGATACAGTCATCCCCACCTTGCAGATGAATTAACTGAAGCCTACTTCAGAGACATGGAATGACTGCCAACGTCAAACGCATTTGCTGACCTCAACGGTAGGCACATAGCTGTGGTGTTCCTGGTCCCCAACCAACTCTCTACATGATGTGGTACTCTCAGGAAGCCCACTGATGGATACAGATGAACCTCAGCTGATGGCTCTGATGTTAAGTGAAGGCTGGAGGTTCCCTATTCCTGGCCTAAGATCATTCAAGAGGAAGCTGTCGACGAGCTGGGAAGTTGAGGAGCCTCAAAAGTTGTCCATTAAGCTATCAGCCCGTTATCTGGGGATCAGTAGAAAGGCTGGACCGCAGCAAAGCGGCAGCGCATCGGATCAGCAGACTCCCCACCCTGAGTTTACCTGTTGAACTTCTCCACTTCCATCTTGCGAGCGTGATATTGAGAGCTCGCTATGCACTCATCCCAGCACCTGGGCAAGGTGAAGGCCTCCAGCTTCTGGTTGAAGTGGGTCAGGTCCCCTTCTTTGTACATGTTTTTCCTCCGTACCTTTCCAAGAAGAGATACATTGGGTCCTGTCAGCTTCTTGTTAGGTCCCTCTGCAGTGCCTGCTTATACTCCCTGCCCCAGGAGTCACTCTTCCCCTAAATAAGCCTCCCCACTGTCAGGCCAGCTCACCTCCTCTGCCGGCAGCCCGCATGTCAAGGCGACCTCACTCATCCAGTGCTCCGCAATCAGCATTCCCTGAGGACCCCCGAAGCCTCGGAAGGCTGTGTTGGAGGGCAGATTGGTCTTACAGATCCTCCCAGTGCCCCGGATGTTGGGGATCTTGTAGGCGTTGTCCATGTGGAACAGGGCTCGTTCCATTATCTGAGGAAGAAGAAACCAAAGTAGAACGGAAATACACTGCTTTCCTTCGCTTCTCAGCACAGGAGATGCTCTCAATCCTGTCTTCTCTAGGCCAGCTGTCGACTGCTCTACTTCAAGCCCGTGTTATTTCTCCCGCGGGACAGCTTACCCTCCTGTGAAGGTCCCCAACCCAGTTCCTCGCGTGGGAATCCTTTCCAGGACCTCCAGTCGGAACTGAATGTTTGCCTCTTTAAAAATAACAAGTTGATTGTTTTTCTGCTTGGGCCATTGTAAAGTTGTTTTCTTTTAAAGATATTTTCTGGAGAGAGAGTGTGTGTGTGTGTGTGTGTGTGTGTGTGTGTGTGTGTGTGTGTAGACAATAATACAACATTTTTTAAGAGAGAGAGAAGATGCAAGGGTTGTATATGGGAGGAGTTGGAGAGAAAGGGAAATGATGTAACTGTATTTTAAGTTTTTTTTTTTTTCCAGAGGATGGATATATGTATTTTCTGTATACATATACCCTTACCTGGCTCGGAATAGAATTCTGCACTATAAATTTACTAATTTCCTGCCACATTTTGAAAGTATTTTGCTAGTATATTCCAATTCCCCAATACAGAGGCCCAATAAACGCTTTCAACTCTAGAAAGAGTTTTGCTTTTACCTTCCTAAAGACTCTAAAACTCACTCTCCAGATCTCTAAATTTTATGATGAGTCTATTTTCCTCTTTTATGCTCGTTCTAAATCATCTCTTTTAATCTTAAAATCTATGTTCATTAGTTTGGGTATATATTTTTAAATTGTTTCTTGATAGCCTCCTTTACTGTTTGTTTCTAGTTTTTGTTTTCTGAAATGTCGATTTTTTGGAACTCCTGGACTGGTCTTTAATTTTTCTTGTATTTTTTTTTCCTCCTTCCACAGTGTTGGGGGAGAGCCATCAAGTTTCTTTCAATCTGTCTTACAGTTTTAATTCACCAGCACTCATTTTCATTCCTGGGCCGGTCTAATGTTATAGCATGTTGCTCTCTCTGTGCTGAAATGCCCAATCTTCCTGAAAAGACAAACACTGACTTTAATTGCTTTTGCTTGTTGGTTTTACATGAGTTGGAGTTTCCTTCCACAAGTGTAGTTTCGTTTTCCTGTAAATAAATTGCTTTTTTCATGCCCCTCTGTCTTAAGTTCTTCATTGCTTCCCTTTATAACTCTATCAATTCCCTCCCGCCCTTTCTTTTTTTCCTTCTTCCCTTCTTCTCTTCCTTCCATCTTCTCTTTCTCTGTTTCTCCCACCTATTGTGTTTCTTCAGGGCAGAAACTATTTCATAGTCTCTTTATACTGACACCTAGAGCTAGGTAGGAACACAAAACATGTTTATGGGGTTGAATTATGAGTTTTTACAACCTTTGGGGATAACTACAGCAGGCCTGTCAACCTGATTTACTCTAAAACACCAAAACATGTTACACATGATGAGAGCGCTAGGAATGCTTGCTGTTCTGAACAGTTGTAATAGTAGGTTGGGAATAAAAGGTTTTCTGACTGAACTAATTAGCCCCTCTCATTGAAGGGGACTCAAAGGGCCTAACAGGAAACCTGTTTTTTTTTCTGAAATGTTTCTTTAAAAACTAGGACTCTATACGTGTATGACTAGTCTGGTCATAAAATTTGGACGATAACTTTTTAAAAGCATTACCAGCAAGGTAAATTTGATAATTATCTCACCCATTGCATCTACTTTTTTTTTTCTTTGCTTCTTTTTAAGCTACACTTATTGGTTTACTTGAGTGGGTGTGTCATAGCATGCATATATAAGTCAAAGGACAACTTGCAAGAGTTTGTTCTCTCTACCATCTCCATTCTAGGATTAAACTCAAATCACCAGGCTTTGTGCCAAGCACCTTTGCCCACTGAAAACCACCTTTGTGGCCATACTAGTTATTTTATTTCAATACTTAATTATTCTAATCTTATCGGCCAAAGCTGTGCCAACAGTGAGGAATGCACACTCTGGCTGCTGGTCTTATTCTTGTCATTTCTATGACTCAAGGGGACTCAGCAGAAGCTAAATACAAAAATACCCAAGGAGTATATTCAATATTACTCAAGGTTTTATCCTAGGAAACAGACACCCAGAATTAATGCACAGTATGAGGACTTCCCATCCCAGTAAGCTCCATGAAGATGATAGATTATAGATGATAGATAAATAGATAGATAGATAAATAGATAGATAATAGAGAGATAGATGATAGATAATAGAGAGATAGATGACAAATAGATGATAGATAGATGGATGATAGACATGAAAGATATAAGTTAACAACAATGCAAAATATTCTGAAAGGGAAAGAAAACTGGCAGACACACTACACTCTTCAGGAAGCAAGAAACGGTGGGTGAGGAGTTGTAGGGTTTAGAGGTTTGGGGTGGGTGGTTTATGCCTCCTAGACTTCAAACCTTTATGAATATCAGGGAACCTAGAAATATCAATGATTATAGAGACTAAAAAGGATCACCCACCTTTTAAATCTCGTTCTTTCTATCCAAATGGTCAAGAAAAGGTAGCCTAGCAAAGGTCTTAGACACTAACTACTATACTCTAACTGAATGCCTTCCCCACACACAGGCACATGCATATACACATGCATACACACACACACACACACACACACACACACACACACACACAAGCTGTGACCACATTACTATACTCATATCTGTAAAATCTCATCAGAAGCTTACGGTTTTGTGATCATGAGGCTACAATGCAGTGTCCTAACACCCTTGTTGAGATGGTATCAGAGAAAGTCAGGCACAGATCTAAGGCTCACTATAGGCTACATTTATAAAGTGCTACCCATGCCCCAGAAAGCCATTGCAGAGCACATAAGACCCTGGACTTCCACACACACTTAGCAGGAAAGACCCCTTACTTATCACCTTCTGGGTGGTGCCAGAGGCCTAAAAATGTACCAAGGCCTTCACCAGAGCCCCACTTGCTGTTCAGTAGCTAGTCAGACATTAGAAGACTTGGTGCCACAACTACTGTACAGTCATGATTGCAATGGCCATGTCATATCCCATGCCTCCTTACCCTCTAACCCAGAACATGTAACTTTCTCTCTTGCTCTTTCCATCTCCTCCTTCCCAGCAACAGCTGGAGGTGGTGGCTTAAATAAGAATGGCCCACATGGGCTCATATATTTAAATGTTTAGTCATCAGGGAATGGCAGTACCCCCTGATGGAGTGGGAGTATGGATCAGGAGGTGTGGCCTTGTTGGAGGAAGTGTGTCACTGGCTGTGGGCTTTGATGTTTCAAAAGCCCAAACCAAGCCCAGTGTCTCGCTCTTCCTGCTGCCTGTAGATCTGGATGAAGAACTCTCAGCTACTTCTCCAGCACCAGCTCTGCCTGCCTGCTGCTATGCCCTCTGCCCTGATAACAATGGACTAAACCTCTGAAACCATAAGCCAGCCCCAGTTAAATGCTATCCTTTGCAAGAGCTGTCTTGCTCATAGCATCTCTTCACAGCAGTACAACACTGACTAACACACTGGGTCTCTAGGTTGCCTGCCCTATTTTCCTTTGAAACTAGTAAAATGGTACTCGGTTTTCCTTTAGAGTCTGTTTTTTGTTAGAAAAATGTAAGTAAAAACACAATCCTTTTTCTTCCTTTTGAACTATCAAGATCATTTCTGACATTCTTAATGTGTTTTCCAATATAGGCAAAGTAAATAGTCAAAATAAAAACAATATAAATAGGGGAGAGTGAAGAGTCACCAACAGTGATGGGGAGGGTAAGGTTTCTACACTTAACCAAAAAGACAAATCCAACATCCCAACTCGATGATAGTAAGTTGTGAATATAAAATATAACATATCTAGCAAATAGCAAAAATCTATACAAGTATTATAACTTTAAAAAATACTGTTAATAAACAAGATGGAGTCCTCCAAAACATTCAAGTAACTCAGAGAAAGACAGACAAAAACAAAACAAAACAAAAAAAAACAAAGAATACTAAAACCTAGAGCAGAGAACAAACAAAAATAAAGGAGCAGACATATGCCCTCCTGTCTCAATAGTTCTATTACATGTAAACAGTGTAAACGCCGGAGAAATGGTGGCTAAGACTGCTTACTGCTCTCACAGAGGACCAGGGTTCGGTTCCCAGTACCTACAAGGCAGTTCACAACCATCTCTAACTCCAGTTCCAGGAGACCTGAAACCCTCTTCCGGCCTCCACAGGCACCTGCACACACCTGGTACACATGCACTCATGGAAGCACACACACACACACACACACACACACACACACACACATCACCACCAACAACAATAAAAATACAAATAAAAGACATTTAACAGAACATTTAAAAATATGACCCAACTACATGTCTTTGAAATTTTCATCTCAAAAATAATAATATAGGTGGGTTGAAAACAAAAATATTAAAAAAAATAGCATGTAATTGTTTTGGTTTTGTTTTGCTTTGCTTTGTTTCCAAGATAGGGTTTCTCTGTGTAGCCTTGACTCTCTTAGACTCGCTTTGTAGAACAGGCTGGTCTCAAACTCACAGTGATATACCTGTTTCTGTCTCCCTGAGTTCTGGGATTAAAGGTGTGTGCCACCAGCTAATAGCAAGTGAATGTTAATCAAAAGAAACCAAAAATGATTTTTAGTAACATCAGATAAAAGAGACTTTTGAGCAAAATGTTATGAAAAAAAAAAAAGAGAGAAAGAGAGATTACATAATGATTAAGTGTGAGTTTTCCCCAAAGATCTAGGGTAGTAATTGGTTTTGTCTCAAACAACAGAGATGAAAAACACATGAAATAACAACCAGTAGAGCTCAAGGAAGAAGCAGGAATACCCGCATTTACAGTTGGAGTGCCCCGTTCTCAAAACCAGCAGAGGAACCAGACTGAAACCCAGGAAGGGGGTGGAAGAACACAGCACTAGCCAAAAGCAGCTACTGGACACCTACCCAACATTCTACTTAGGGGAGAAAGAAAACAGATCCCTCCCCAAAAACACTTTCTCCTGCTAAGCTTGGGAACTACCTTAAACGGCCTCAAATCCCGTAAAGGTAAGGACCCTGAAAGAAGCGGCTTATCCTGGATCAGTGGGGTGGAACTGAAATGCAATTACTTCTCTCTAAAAGAGAAGGCAGAGAATACAGAGAGACTAAGAGCGCGGTGTGGGGCACACGTAGAAACTGAGTGACAAGGCAAGGACCCGCCCACTGGAAAAGACAAACAAAGGATTCTCCCACTGAGGAGAGCGACATGGACGGTGGCGCTACCGACACTTTGACTTCACACTTCTGGCCTCTAGAACCGTGGAAAGATAAATGCCCACTGTATGTGTTATTAAGTAAAACAGAATTTTGTCAGAGGGATGCTGGAATGTAACGTGCTGCAACCTAACTCGGTTCACAAACTAACTGAGTGCGCTTGACTTGGGTAAGGAACAGCCACACGCATCCAGCTGTGGACACCTCTTACAGAGAGGTAGTGAAGTGATGGCACTCAAAGGAAGCAAAGGCCAAGCTGCAACACAGTGGCCACTTCTATGCTTCACTTCCGTTTTCTATCCATAGGTGCCACCCACCCACATCTCTGAGCCTCCGTTTTTTAATTCAAAGATTTCATTTTATATACAAACTAATATTACATGTATTTGTCATGCACACACAAAGATGTAAAGATAACATGGTTGGGATGGCAAGGTATCCTGAATAGAAAGGATGGGTCTAATCGGAGATATAATATGACCACTCTCTGCTCAGAAGCTGAAAGTGAGGGGCAGTTAGGTAGCTAGACAAAAGAATGGGCAGGGAGGAGGACAGACTGTGGGCACGCCCTCAGCCTCCCAGTCACCCCCAGCAGCAGGCTGATCCTACTCACACTCCGAGAGAGGTCCTCCGTGTTCCCACCATTGCTGAAGTGAGCCACCTCCAGAGCCACTATTTTCCCAGTCTTCATGAAGCCAACCTGATAAAAGGAGAGTCGTTCTCAACAGCACCCACGTCTGGCTGTCTCTGATCGATCCCACCTGCTTACACCACCCAGGGACACAGAGAAGATCGAGAACCTTGTATTTTGCCAGGAAGGGATGTCTGCCACCAGTTATCAGGATGTCCTCATCACGGTCCAGCATGCAGCGTACAGGGCGGCCTGTCCTGGGGCAGGGGGGTTAGAAACCTGTGAGCCTCCAGCAGTCTAGCCCTGTGAGTCTTGGGGATGCTACACAGTAAAAAGGACTTCCTTTTCATCCATGCACTAAGCTTTGCAATGGAGCTACTGTGCTGAACAACACAGAGGGAATGCCAGGCTGCGAGTCCTTGCCTTCCTCCTAGGGAGTTTAGAGCCAGTTAAGGAAAATAAGACATGAATACAACATGCAAAGAAACTACTGAGATTACCCTTGTCCAAGGGTTCAAAACACAGAAAACTGAGAAATCCAAGTAGGGACAATTACTTTCAGGAGCAGGAGAATCTAGAAGGCCTTCCTGATCTAGCTGGCATTATTCTATTTCTCAGATAATCTCATTGCCATTGGTGAAGGGGGCCTAGAAACTCACTTGTATGCAGCCAAAGCCACTGCCGTGGACAACACAGTACTTCTCGTCTCCTTCCCTCCAAAGCCTCCTCCCATTCTCTTTACTCGGACTACAATCCGGTTGTCTGGAACACCCAACATTTTTGCAACAAAGCTCTATGCAAAAGGGAAAAATAAAAATTTTGCATTGATGCATTCTCTGGACTTTTCCCAGGCCTGACCTCAACCTGTCCAACATGCCTGGCCTTAAGCACTGCTATAAATTCTGGGATTTCTGAAGTAAAGATTCCCCTCACCTCCAGGTGCTGGCTGGTGCCACAGTCCAGCACTCGCTGGTCATGGCAGATTGAATTCAGGCAACTCAGATACATATTTTTAACCAGAAGGACAAGATAGAAGCACACTTTCAGAGCAGAAAAAAAAAATCACCTCATGTGACCAGGGCTTTTAGGTCAGACTGGTAGGAGCAGAAACCAAAACTCCTGACAACCAATATCATGTAATAGGTAGTCAAGAAAATTCTAGCTGTGGCTTCTAAGTTAGTGGTCCCTGAGGCTATCCTTAGCCCCATACTTGATTTTAAAAGACGAGAAATTTGGGCAGGATATGCCTCAATATGCCTTGGCCACATAGCAGCAAAATGATTTTTAAAAAAAGACTTAATTGGTTCTAGCACAAGTGCTAAAATGCTTCTAATTGGTGCAATAACACTAGCAAGCCCCATCTTACTCAACAGTTAAATGACAATGCTACCTTGGTGTTGACAGGGTCCCTTTTCGGATCCATATCTAGTATCTGCTTCTTCCCATTTCCTACCCTGCCCTTCTGGTCCACTAGGGGCACTATTGTCACTGACAGCACTGCTTTGAGCTGACCTGGGTTTTCATGGTGTTCTGTGTGCTCACAAAGAGCTCCATCTCGCCTGCCTCTCCTTTTGGTACAGCGATGGTGCAATTGGTCTCCAGGTAGAAGTGTTCCTGGCCACCAATATACAGTTGTCCTGGAGAAGGAAAGAGACCTCTGATGAGCCCAGACCTGGAGAGGGATATGCCCAAGGTGGCTGATCTTGGTTGCCAACTTGACACATCTGGAAAGAAGGTGCTTCAACTGGAGAATTGTCTCCATCAGATTGCCCTGTAAACATGCCTGTGGAGTATTTTCTTTATTGTTACTTGATGGAGGAAGGGCTACCCCCACTATGGGCAGTACAGTATCTGGGCAGGTAGGCCTGGGCTGCATACAGAAGGTAGCTAAGCAAGGCAGAGAAAGCACGCCAGGTAGCAACGTTCCTCAATGTCTGGTTCCTGCCTCCAGGTTCTTGCCTTGGCTGCCCTCAGTAAAGGACTGGAGCCTGCAATCCAAATAAATCCTTTCCTCCCAAAATGCTTCTGATCAGTGTTTTATCACAGCAGCTGAGAAGCAAACCGGAACACCAAAGGAAATATTCCATCAAGGAACCCCCTGCTCACAGGGGTCATCTCTGATGAACAACTGGGATGCGAAAGGTTGTTAAAGTCCTAGCCCTCTTGAATTGTGTCTGTTCTTCCAATCCTCCTCCCATCAAAGAAGCCAGAATAGCATGAAATACACTGGGCACAGTCTTCTCACTGTAGCCACTGGGCATCTGGGAATTCTAAAATGATCATTGTGAAGTTTGAGAAAAGGTTTTAAAAAGAAAAAAAAAAAAGGCAAACATGATTGGAAATGTGTCTTTCAGAATGGAAACAGTCCTCTTAGAGAATCAGTCAGCATGCTAGTTAGCAAGGCCTAAGGGTCAAAAGTATCCCAAAGGGGCTAATGGGTTGTCTTGGCCTGGGCTGGGAGCAGTGGGCCTAGTTCATAGGGTTAGATAGAGTTCAGGGAGACTCAGAGGAACAGAAGCTCACAGAAGCATTTCAGGCATCTAGTGAGGGTAGGGAATTTGTGCTAAAGCTGGACACATCTGTGGCCAATTGTCCTCTCTACGCAGCCTTCCAAAGATACAATGCAGGATTGCTTAGGTATATCCAACCCAGAGATGGGAGGCTGGAGATTAAAATGGTGGAGGCCCCATCCCTGCTAACTGCCGACAGTTTCATTCCAAACACCAGAGGTTTCTTATGCTGGGAAACGCTGCCAATCACTTCCCTTCTTTAGGGCTCTATGTGTATCTCTAAAATTTAACTCATAAACCAACATCTCCATCCCTTCTGCCACACAGTGACACTGTACCTGAGACAACGTTGTCTGCTTCAGAAAAGCCTTTCTTGAGATCTCCTTTCTCGATTTTTATCTCAGGGCCATAAAAGGAGCTGTTCTTTATAGCATCCTGAGGGTCAAAAAAAGAAGGTTCAGGAATGTGGCTTTCCAGGGAGGAAGGTGATTCTGACCAGGAAGAGAGGGGCTTTCTGAATTACTGCCTCTCTCTCCTCACAAATGTGCCTTGTACCCTAAAGGATACTCTATTAGAGCTCACGGAATCCTGTTTTGTCCATCCCTTCGGTGGTGGGAGATGGATAGCTCTAAGTATTCTGGAAAAGCAAAGTCTCAAAATGAAACAAACACGGCCGAAATGTGAGGAATGAAGCTCAGTTTGTCCACTGGTGGACTGAACCCAGGATTGTGAAAGGTAAGGCTTCCTTGGGCATAAACTCTAGGGTTGGAAAGAATTCCAAAATCCATTTAGAGATGCCCTTTAACTTATGATAGGGTTACATCCCAATAAATCTGTCATATTGAAAACACCATATGCTACTCAATGTACCTAGCATACTGAGTGAACAACATAGCTTCAGCTAGCTGACCTTAAACTCAGAAAACCCACATTAGCCTACAGTGGGCAAAATCACCTAGCACAAACCCTGTTGAATGCAATATTGGATATCATATGTGAGTTGAATATCATACTGAAAGTGAGAAGCCGGGTGTTTGCAGGCTACACTTGTGCACTATTGTTAATCTGAAGAATCAAAATCATTTAAACAGAACCAAGCAAAGCTCTGTGTCAACTGTAGTCAAATCTCTATGTGCTGCTCAATTCAAAGGCGTCTTCTTTGGAGTATTCTCCAAAGGAATGCTTTGGGGACAGGAGCTCACCCTCTACAGGAGCAACCCATGTCTCAGTTACCTCGATTGTGATAATGGCTGGAAGGTCTTCATAGGTGATTTTCACCACTTTAGCAGCTCTTTCTGCATGCTCTGGGGTGTCAGCAACCACAGCGCCAATGATGTGCCCAACACAAGTGACCTACGAGGAGAGACAAGCTGTTAAGACCACACAGTTCCTCAGGAAGCAAACCTTTATGGATATGTTAAAAAGGCAAGGGTGGTCCCCACCTTTCAGTCAGAGCATATTTTAGGAATGTCCTCAGACCTTTCCATTTCCTGAGCCTACTAACTGAGGCCATGAGCCTCTTCATGAGAACTTAGAATCAGTACAACAGGAAGAGGGCATAGAGCTCGCTGGCACCAGGGTAGGAAGAGATTTCATCTCAGTGCCCAGTGTTTGTATTTTCACTCTGATAGCTTATTAAAAGCTGCACAGAGAAGAGTGTGGACAACGGTTCTACTTGTCTGCCATGAGCCATATGGGAGACATGACCCCAGCAACTAACTGTCAACACCAGTATGTTCCAACAGTCTTGGTCTCCTTATGAAAAGATAAAGATAGGATGCTGAAGAGATGGCTCAAAGTCCACACTCATGTCCATAACTTCATCTAGACCAGTAGTTCTCAGCCTGTGGGGTCATCACCTCTTTGCAGGGCTGGTGCAAACCACATGTCAGATAGTTATATTACAATTAATAACAGTAGCCAAATTACAGTTACGAAGCAGCAACAAAATAATTTTATGGTTGGTGATCACCACAACATGAACTGTATTAAAGGGTCACAGAGTTAGGAAGGTTGAGAACCACTGCTCGGGATGCTCCAAAGCTGCAAATCACAAATGCTGGTTTAGACACGTTAACACCCATTTTTCAATTTAGAGTGAGTTTTGCTTCCTTTTAATTGTCAAGTCCCTTAAAATGATGTGTGTTATATACACGTGTACATGTTCATATGTATTTATGCGCACATGCTTGAGGGGGTCAGAGGTCAGCATCAGGTATTCCTCGTTGCTCTACACCTTATTTTTGAGACAGGGTCTCTCACTGAAATCTGGGGCTCAGTGACTGGCTAACCTGACTGGCCAGTGGGCTTTAAGGATCTTGCCTGTCTAGATTACATATGTGTGCCACAACAGTTCATTTTACATGGTGTAAACTCGGGCCCTCATGCATATGTAACAGGCACATAAAAGACGGAGCCGTCTTCTACAGAACTCGTAGCGGATCCCCTTCAGGGATCATTTTAATCGTATGCCCGTCGGAAAAGAAATGAAACATTATTATGCAGCTTATCATATTAAGATGCAAGGTTTCTAACAATGCCAACCAATTTTCGGCTTGCGGGCCTCTGAAAGGTCTCTAGAAGAAGAGTAAAAACAGACCTAACTGGTTCTGCAGCCTTGACCTGCTTGTACCTATTTGACTCTCCCTGACTAAAATGCTAACAACACTCCTGGGGCTCTAGACATTGATAAGGTAATTTGTTCTTCTACTAAACACTTTATAAATTTCCTCCTTGTGTTTACAGGTTTTTGTTCTTTGCTTCACTCTGCCATTAATATGAAAAAGGTGATTAGCCTTCAGCAATACCTACTTGAATCTAATTTGCCATCTTTAATCAGTATTGGAATCACAAAAGGACCATCTGGGAACTAACTATCCTGTGGGTGGAGATAGGGAGTTAGCAACTGTCTTCAGGGCTTGTGGACTGTTATTGCGGATTTTCATAGAGTTGAAATCAGTAAATAAGCTCTCATACAGGTGGGCTGTCCACACCCAGTGGTGGGATTGTGATCTCGTTTCTAGTTAGCTTATTTAATGCATTCTTACGTTCTTTCAGTAAAGGTGCTTAATGCTCTACATTACTAGCTGTGAACTCACATATAATCACCAACCTTGTTTTTCTGCGATTTTGGCAGGGAGTCTCCTATTATACAAAAACAGCTGTCATCAATTAAACAATCAAATAATATTCTGTCCGTTTGTAGGTTATCCCAAATGCTGGCCAATTACTTGATAGTCACATTATATGCAGGATTAGGAACTTGGAGCAATGAGCACAAAATTAAAACCATGATATTTATTCCTGTTATGTCTGATGACAAGTCCAAATATACCTTATCCTTCGCAAAGACAGTCTCATCGTTCAGAAGGCCGGTTACATTACTATTAGGAATGTCCTCTGCGGTAAGGAAGCAAACAAACCCTGGCACCTTCTTGGCTTCTGAAGCGTCTACGGACCTGGAGAATGAGCGCAGTGTGAGGCCAGGTCAGCAAGCTGAGTCAGGAGATACATCGTTGGGCTTGGATAGCCTGTCTCATTTAATGATCTTTCCTCCACCCACATTCTTCTCACCTCTTATCTTCCTCCCAGTTACATTCTAACTCATTTTTATCCTGCTCTGCAAATGGTGACTGAATGCCTTCCGTGGCATTCAGATGTGTGTCAAATGCTGCTGCCTCCACATATCAGATGCTAGCCCTGGTCTGTCCTCCAAATACTGGGACCCAGATCCAAGAGAATAGCGGTAACTCTGGGGAGTTCTGGTTGAAATATGTCTCACTCTTCCAACCCACCCATTTGCACACTGATGCGGTGGAGCTTGCTGGAGTGTATGCAGTATGAGTCATGACACTGTTAACATGGGCTCAAAGCGAAGACCATGAGAAAGGACTCATCCCTAGTCCTAGCTGGCAATCAACTGAAACAGAAAGTCCACCCTAATTACCGTGTGAGGTGTTTTGTGTCTAGCTCATGGCTCTTGGAGCCTGTCTCCAGGTCAGGAGCCCCAGGAAGAAAAGATTGGCAGGAAGGCTTGGGTCAGCCCTGAGGCAGGGCCCAAGAGGGAATTATTTCCGGCTGTTCCACTCAGCCATGAGGTCTGTGTCCAGTGCCACCAGAAGCTGAAACTCAGCCTCTGCCTTTAAACATCCAAAGGTGTCATGGCTCAGTTTCAAATGCTACCTCACCTCAAACACAGTCCCTGCCACCTGTCAGTCATGTCATCTGGGGAAAGTAGCACCTCCTGCTTAAGCCTTAGTTCCTCTGCCTCACCTGCGTGTACCAGTGTTGTGAAGAAGTGAGCCAACGTATGAAAAGCTTGTGAAACCAGTGGCAAACACCAAGCACTGCATTGACTGCTGAGCACTGTGCTCACCACTGATGTCGCTATTGTAGTAATTCTTGCTGTTCATCTCTCAGCATCCAACAAACAGGTGTGGGTGGCTCTTCTCTGCTAGGTGCTGTGTGGACACATTCAGGGACCCTCACAAACACCCAGTTACAGACGGGGAAACCAGAACTTCAGGGCAGATATGGGTCTCAGCAGCCATGTCCACCCTGTAGCTCTGGCAGGATCTAATTTCCAGCTTTGTGGGCTAAGGCTGTGATCTTTCCTGTATTGTTCCCTATTGCTCTGAAGTTCTGCACGTGCTCAGCCCAGGCTCTGAATTTAAGTCTTACCTGGTCCTGTTAGAAGCCTGTCACCTACACTCAGGGCTTTCAGGCCAAGTGTGACTGCCCTGCTCAACTCCCAGACTCTCCTCTTGCCCTCCTACCAAGAGAGTTTCAGGTACCATGCAGAAAGCCCAAACCTTTCGGCTGCTCTCTGATGCATCTGAGAGGACTTCCTGCCTCCCCTCAAGGACAGGGACTCCCTAAGGGGCCCTGTTATCTTGGCATCTCCAGCCCCACAGGGAGTGCTTCTCACTGACTCCCTGGGAAGCCGTACTCACGTAATCTTAGCGTGGGCCCGGGTGCTGGTGACCAGCCTGAGAGACAGCTCATTCTCGTAGCGGGGAATGTCATCACAGTACACGGCCTCCCCCGATGCCTGCATCTCTGCGGCCAGGTGAGGCAAGGGCCGGCCCACCATGTCCTCCTGGGACTGGTCCTTGGGTACCTCCTGAAACAATACAGTCACCAGTCAGGCTGTTCCTCTATAAGCCCAGGGGATACTGGGAACTAGGGAGAGCCTGATAGAGCTAAGGGTAAAGGACATAAAGGGGAAAGAGGCACATAGGAAGTCACTGACAGGGTAGTCATAGTGCAAACATATCAAGAAACAACAAAAGAAACTAAATATGCATTAGCTGTGAGCTGAATACTGCAGAATAGTATGCAACCATTAAAACATACTTTTGAATAATTTAAAACAGAAGAAAGAATGCTTATATTAAGCATAAAACATTCTATTATGTGTACTGACTAATCCTATGCAAAATAGCACATGCTACTAATATCATGCATATTTGATATATATGAATATATATGTATATATCCATATAAGCATAAGGAAAACTAGAAATAAAACAGAAATACAGTGACTTTCTCTTGGAGAATAGATTTTGGATGACTATTTTCCTACTATACTATATTTCCCAAAACGTTTCATTAATTTTAGAATCAATCTTTATTTTAGTTGTTTTTCACAGTACTAAAGTGTCTAATCCTTACCGAGCATTTTTATGTGCCGTGGACTTCTTTTTTTTTTTTTTTTTTTTTTTAATTATTTATTTTTTTAATTTTATGTGCATTGGTGTGAAGGTGTCAGATCCCTTGGAACTGGTGTTACAGACAGTTGTGAGCTGCCATGTGGGTGCTGGGAATTGAACCCGGGTCCTTTGAAAGAGCAGGCAGTGCTCTTAACCACTGAGCCACCTCTCCAGCCCCAGTGCCGTGGACTTCTAAGCAGCTGAATTTTATTTTTCAACACTAGAGGTGGGCCCGAGTTCTTACCCTCGCTGGTTCAGGACTGCATACCCTGCAACCACACTTCAGTCCTCCCCACCCCCCTCGTTCTGTGAAACAAGTCCGTCATTATCCACACATGCAGGCAGGTCTAATCAACTTGCCCAAGAAACGCAGAGGCAGTTTGCCCAAGGTTACAGAGTAAAGAAGGGGCAAACTTTGGATTCCTGATTGGCAGCCATACCCTGGAGCTAGCTCATCTGTGGGCTACCAGCTCAGAGCTCTGCAAACTGCAGCCAGTTCTTGGTCCTATACATAAAACAAACTTAGCACATTTGTTTATTTTGGATGGTTTGGTTTGGTTTGGTTTGGTTTTGAAGACAGAGCCTCCTGTGTCCTGGTTTGTATTCAGATTTTCTGTGTGGCTGAAGATAGTCTCAAATACCTCCTGATCTTTCTGCTACTACTTCCCAAGCACTGGGATTACAGACATGCCCTTCCACAGATGTTTTATGTGGTGTTGGGTCTGAACCCAGGGCTTCGTGTGGAAGCAAGCACTGCACCAACTGAGTTACATCCTCAGCCCTTTATTCATTTATATGTTACAGCTGCTTTCAACTACAGTGACAGGACTTTAAACATTGCAATACTCTGTACAGCTCACGAAATCTGAAGTACAGGTGGGAAATGTGCTGACTTTTTGCCTAGTACAAAACTTGTTAGAATGATGTGTTTGTCTGCATACACTCATCCACACATGTTATCTTCGAGAAGACTTTTGGACTGGCACATTAGGGGTCAGGAAGGACAAAATGGATTTTTCTTTTCCCTAAGGAACAGATACAATTTAGCATCCAATCCTAACAGAGTAATGGAGACCAAAAAGGACAAGACAGCTACACTGGCAACACTGTGACCCTGGTGTTCTTCCCTGGGTATTTATGCTCAGGGTGAGGGACTTTACGCATCTGTGTGCCACTCAAGTCAATCATTTGCCAAAGCTCAGCCATGAGTCATCACATGTGGCTGCAGAGGCCCTGGCATTAAACATGCCATGTGTACTCACTTGGAAAAGCTGGACATTAGCTGGAGGGTCCTTCTGAAAGAGCAGAGTGGCACTGGCAAAGGTGGGGTCCAGTTTACCACACGCCTGTGGAAGTGAGGTAACAGAAGAGGCTGGGACCCTGTCATCTTGTTTCCATCCTTCCATCCACGAGTAATAAAGGTAATGATTCTTCCCTCACCCCTCCATTCCCCTATCCCCTCATTCCCCCATCCTCTCACTCCCCCATCCTCTCACTCCCCCATCCCTTCATTCCCCACCTCCCCATCCACTCATCCCAGAGTTTTGAGTACAGTGCAGGATCTGTCTCAAAATTCAAATGTGCACCCTTAAGACTCAGTATTCAATAACTATACCAACTACATTTCCAGCCACCTTGATCCTACACCCTGAACACTTAGTCCTTTCTCCAACATCCCTAGCTTTATGTCCTTCCACATTTGCGCATGCTGCTCACTTTGTTGGACTACCCCACCCCCTCCTTAAAGTCTTCCTTATCCTCCTTTACTCTGGAAATGTTTAATGCTATGGAAGACTCTCAGAATATAACCTCAAGGAGAGCAAGCTGGGGTATAAACCCCTTTACTCAGAATGATTCCAAATCTGCCGAAAAAGTGATGTGTACAGTCTCAAAGACAGACGTCGGTAGATGAGGTGGTGGCACCATCCCCAAGCTGTTCTGACCCCTGCTCTTCTGCTCTCAGATGTTGAGAGAGGAGGGCAACTTTGCCACCCAAATCTGCCTCCTGAGTCCCCAGACACAGCGCTGAAGAGACTCTGTGCCCGCCCCTGCCCCATACTCACACTCTGGTCCACTCTGCCCAGCTTCTGAAGCACTGTCAGGTAGAACTTGAAGAAGAAGCTGAGGGTGAGGGTGCGCCGGAATTCCACCATACCACCAGGGGCATCGGGGGCCAGGTACAGCTCCTCTGCCAGGCCAGCACTCACTTCCTGCAGCAACTGCTCATTCCAAGACCTGGAAGAAGGCAGAACGTGGACTTGCTTCCCCCCATCCATCTCCTTCATTCAGTGTGGAGCATGACAACCCAGGCCTCTGCGGGATAGGCCTGGGTTCAAGCTCTGACTCACATGCCATGAATTACACAGCTGCAGGCTGATTCGTCCATTATCTTTAAAGGCACACACAACTTTCTCTATATATCTATAGATAGATGATAGATAGATAGATTAAATTTTTCTTTTCTTTTTTGAGATTGTACTATAATTACATTTCTTCTTTTCATTTCCTCTCTCTAAACCCTCTCATATAGGCCTCTCCACTCTCCTTCAAATTCATGACCCCCTTTTTCTATTGTTACTGCGCACACATATCTATACGTGTATACATTTATATTCCTAAATACAACTCGTTTAGTTCATACAGTGTTACTTGTATATATATATATTACTAAATCCCAAAAATAATAGTAATCTTAAAAATAATAGTAATCCTAAAAATAATGATACATTCTTATAATACACTAGGCAATGTCCTAAGTACTTTATATGAGTTGTTACTTTGCATTTAATTAAACATTATTGTAGGGAGAAGTCTGATGACCATTTTACCACTGAGAAATTTTGGAATAGAGAGACAAAGTAATAAGACTTCTACTACACATCTCATCAGTGGTGGAGTCAAGGAACCAATTTTCAAGTTCAGTTCTGTCTTATCTATACGGTCATTGTAAGAATCATATAAGGTAATGTCAGTGAATCACTCGGCACAACTACTACCTTGTAGCAGCCCTGGCTACAGTAGTAGCAAGGTTACTAATAGGAATATGGATAGCAGTCGTAGTGGCAATGATAATAATAATAGTAACAGTGGTAGTGGAAATAGTGGTGATACCACCAACAGCAGCAGTAATACTGTTAGCAGTAACACTTCTAACGGCAGTGAGAGGCGTGGTGGCAGCCAGAGTCATAGCAACAGTAGTCAGGGAAGCAGTAATAGTAGAAGCAGTAGCATCAATAGAAATACCAGAAACGCTGTTACTGATTTGGTAGTAGCAGTGGCATCAATTGCTACTGCCTGTAGGAACAGCAGCAGCAGCTGTGGCAGCAGTGTGGTGGGAGTAACACTGATGGCAAAAGGTAGCCATAGTAGCGGGAGCAGGGTGCTGCTAGCAGCAAGAGCACTAACTGCGCTCAGATCTTGTAATGCACTAGCCGCAGTAAGAAGAGCAGCAGCAGCAATGCTAATAAGATAACCCATACAAGCAGGGTTACCAATGGCCGTGTTCATAATAACAGGCTGAGAACGGAGGGGCCCGCAGCAGTAGCAGCAAGAGTAGTAGGATATACTGCGATGGCAGAGATGCTAGCCATACAGTGATGTTAGAATAACAGCGGCTGTGAGACCAGCAGCAGTCACGGCCACAGTATTAGAAGCATCACCAGAAGGAGCAAGAGCAACAGCATAAGCAGCTGTGGCCATAGTAACACCCCAGCAGCCAGTGCAGTGGTGCAGGCAGCTTCCTGTGCAGTCCGTGCTTACTTGGACAGCTGCTTCGAAGTGGTCTTGAAGGCTGATATGGTTCTATTGGCCATCCCTCCATAGCAAAGGGATAGTTCCTGTACCTCAATGGTCCCCGGCTTGAACAAGACTCTCATGCCACTAGTCACCTTGGCGATGTCATCTTCTCTCCGGGAGGCTTGCTTGAAGGCTGAGAAAAACTCACCCTAAAAAAACCAAAACAAACAAACAAAAAAATTAACCGTTTCCCACAGTCTGAAAGCATAGCAGAAACATAGGGCTGTGACTGAATGGGAGGAAAGAGAAATGGGGAGGGTGTAACTGTGCCTTGAAAATCAGCCAGGAGCCTGTCTCAGGTAGCAAAGTCAAGGCACTCTTAGACCACGTGTTTAGAAGTTGCAAGCCACACTCCCAGAAGCTGGAAAAGGTCAGGACTTCCCCACCTGTCAGGCAATCTGGGGATGAGTGGTCTTCACAGAGCAAGCAGCAGGAAGGAGAAAGGTTCCCCCAAAAGAGCTCTCAAAGACCCATCCTGGTGACTGTCAGAATCCACCGGCCCCTCCAGAAACCTCAATGCATTCTCCTTGGCATGCTGCCTCTCCAGCCGGGGCAGGGAGACATGGTTACAGGCTGTGTGACACCACATCGTCTGCGGCTCCCCAGATGTTCCTAGTGGGTCCCTCCCACCAGCGTACTGCTGATTGAGACATCAACTTTCCTGTGAGCCTGCGTCCCGCTATGAGGCAACTGCTACTTTGTGTTAGAAGCACACTTCTCTCCTGGGCCTGAACCAGGTCAGTCTCTACGGAGAGGAAGATAATACGAATCGCTTTCCAGGAAAGAATCATATGACATCTGCCCTCCACATCCGTGCTGCTCCTCAGGTTGGTGGCTGCATATTTTTATTAACATCAAAGGCTCTTTGTTCTGAAGGAGCCACGGAGACTCCTCCAGGGCATCGTTCTTGATTGCTGACATGCCTGCAGCGCCTTGCCCAGAGCTGAAGCTGTTCTACAGCAGGCACCGGTTCCATATGCTACTCCCAGGGCCACACTGGTGCCACCAGCTGTCAGGGTAACAGTGTCCTTTCTTGATAAAACTGTCTAGTTTACAGCATACAGTCTCCTTTCTTTTATCAAATGCTAGCTTTTGTTAAAGGCCGTATCTGAAAAAATAAAAGCTCATCCCTACAAAGCCTGACTCTATCTCCTTTCCCCACTCAATTAAAAAGAAAATTAGTGATCTGTGAAATTCAAAATTCTGAAACTCTTTTGCTCAAAATAGTCTATATAAACACAATCTGGAAAATCATTAGGAGGCCACCTCAGGGGCATAATTGCTCAAATTGAATTAGCATTCTCATTAAGGAGGTCAAAATCTGCAAGAACAAACCCTTCCCACACCGGCTAAGCACTTCCTGTAACCCGTAGCTATCCTGACAGCTGCTCTGCTGGCCTCGCCCAGAACATTTTTATAATAATGTCTGTTGTGGCCGTATTCTCAGTTGGTGATTGCTGAGAGGAGTTAAGTACACCAGGCCAAGCCACCCAAGGCACTGCATCTGCCCAAATTAAGTCAGAAAAGATGGCTCGTGAAAGCCAAAATCCAGCAGTGCTGGACCAGAGTAAGGCTGAGGAGGCAACACCCTAGTAAGTCCAAGGTCGGCATATGAGCCAACCTCACAGCAGCTTCTACACTCAGCGTGTAGGACCCATACACTTCACCTTGGGAAAGTAACATCACTGGCACAGGGCAGACATAGCTGACAAACAGGGATGTTCTTGGCACTGTGCCGTGAACTGCTGGATAATGATCACCATTGGCTTCCGTACATCTACCAGGAACCTCATGAGCTCTGTCCTTCAGTCTTCCCTGTGGTCTGTACAGTAGGCAATATGGCGCCTATTTTACAGAGAGGACACACATGTCTCAGAAAGGTGAGACAAGTCCCTCCGGATCCCATGTCTGACCATTGAGTTCCACAGTCCATGCCCTGCAACTTCTCCTTGTCCACAAATGATAGACCAAGGCAGAGTTAGCGAGAATGGACCCATGTTAAAGCTGCGAGATGCTAACGTGGTTCTGAGACTGTGTTTGGGGTCCTTAACTGGAGTCCAATGGTGGTATAGTTCGGGCAGAGCCTGAAACAACTCCTGCTGTCTTACCTCCCTGCTGTAGGGGATCTCGATGGACAGCAATATCTCCTCTGGACTGAGCAGAGTCTTTCTGTAGCCAGGAAAGAAGGTATGATCCATCCGAACGGTTCTCCTAGTACCTGTGTGCAGACAAGATGATAACAGCCACATGCACATGAGGCTGGAGACAGGACAGTCCATCAGTGGGACAAGTTCCCCTCCATGCTCTTTGATACCACTGTCAGCGGAAACAGATGGCAAAACTGGAACCAAGTCCCCTTCTGAGGTCCTTAAATAGTATGTGCTGGTCAACAATCATTTTATGGTATAAAAACACGTACCACAGCCAAGGTCAAGCAGATATGCAAAGTCACTGAGTGTGAAGTCAGATTAAGGGCAAGAAAAAAGTTGTATCACTGCCCTGATCACTGTCTTTTGTCAGGATAGCTGACAAAAATTGTCTCTGGCTAGCTGGCATCTGTGAAGTTAGATTTTAGAAGGACTCCTAGCATTTGGATAGTGTGGCATGCATAACTAGCACCCAAGAAACCTTGGGTGGCAAGTCTCTTTCCCATGTTGTCCCAGTTCACTGCTGGGGGAATTGCCGTGTGTTCTGGCCCCAGCACCCTCTCAGGTCAGATTTCCACATGGCCACTCCAACTGCGAACCTCCTACAAAGACTCTGGAAATCAATGTGGAGGTTTCATAAGAATAAAACTAAAACTACCATGTGGCCCAAGATATCCTTTCTGGACAGATACCCAAAGGAACCTACCTCCTAAGACACCCGTGTCTATTTTTGCTCTATTTGTAACAGCAAGGAAATGGACTCAGTCTAGATGTCCATTGACAGATGAATGGTTAAGAAAAATGGAATTTTAATTGGCCAAAAAAGAAAACTTAAATTATAAAATTTCCAAGAAAATGGGTGAAATTGGGAAACATCATATTAAGTGAAGCAATACAGGCTCAGAATGACGAACAGTACAATTTCTCTTATCTGAGGGCACTAGCTTTGAATGTTTTCTATATTTACTTTGAAGGGGTGAGTGTGGGTAAAGGCCAGGAGACTAGGAAAGGACCTATGATGGGGAGAGGGGTGGTAAAAGGCCTGTAAGGGACACAGATAAGAAAAGTAGAAGAAGATAAGTGATATAAAATAGAGAAAAATCCTGGGGATGAATGGGTGTGATGAGGACAGGGTAAGGGACAGGAAGATAGAGGAGAAGCCCAAACAAAACTAATATGTATGAAGTTGCTGTAGGGAAACTTGTTACTTTGTAATTAAAAAAAATAATTTTTTTTTAAAAAGGGGGGAAAGAAACAAAAAAGAAGACAATGCTTAATTCTCTCAGTCCCACAACCTGAATTGATTCCCCCTGAAACTTTTATGAATCCAAACCTTAAAGCCCTGGGGAAATCACTGAATTTGTGGGTTTGTTTCTCTAGAAAGTGATCCATACAGTAGTACTTTCTTCCCACAAGTCATTCTTTCTGGATCTCTGCCGCAGGCAACTCACCTCTAGATACAAGTGTCAGCTTGGCTCCGCTGGCCATGAACACGGGGTTGAGGTCAGAGATGGGGCTAGCAGTGATGATGTTTCCTCCGATGGACTAGGGGGGACAAGCAGAGAGTGAGTCAGAACTGCCCAGATCCCTGTATGCAGGCTGGGCAGTGACAGCTGTGGCAGGGGTCAGCTGTGGCAGGAGGCATACTAGGACCTGACTCCCTAATCAGCCCAGTGAGCCACGGCCATTCAAGGTAATGCACAATCCTGAAATCAAAACATTTGGTATGGGTCCTCAGCTCTGAGAAACAAGTATGTGCCAGTAAACTGAGGCACGCTCTTTGGAACTGTTTTTTGTTCCCAAACTTTTTTTTTTCCCCCTGGAAAGATTGAGGTGAGTTATCCCAGAGGCTGGAATGAATCAGTAAAATGAAATCCAAGATAAAGATCAAGGAAGAAAAGGATGACTTAGAGATGAATGAATAGTTGGCTCTTTTTGGATCTGAACTTCCTGGGGATTTGACAGAAAAAAAAGCCAATGAAACAAGAATCAGATGGAGGTTCTTGTTACGGGAACCAAGGAGGAAAAGCAGTATGAACTGAGACCAAACCCTTCACAGAAGCACGTTTAGGAGAACTAGGGAGCTGGCTCCTTCTGCATTTGTGTTTCTTCAAATGAAACTAGCACGTCCTTGGATGGGGTAGGGGGGTTGCAAGTATGCTGTTCTGTTTTAACTTTAAAGGCAAATTTCAAAGAATAGAACGGGAAGGAATTTCTTGTCTCCCAATACCAGAACCATGTGAATTCAAATAAAGCAAAGAGCATAAATGTTACCATCGATAAAATAGGAATGTCAGGGCTGCTCTGAAGACGGCAGAATGGTCAACAGATGGACCCTTCCCTCCTCTCAAGGGGGCTCTGTGCCTCTGGTTCTCCTCTAAACTCTAAAGAGGCCCATCCCCTCCAGGTCCGGCTTCTCTCTCATACACCTCGCATTCACTTCGTGAGAAACTGGACTAACTTGAAAAAAGAGAGGCAGGACACTGTCTCTCCAACCTTGAGGGAGAACTGAGTTTCTCAGTGCCCCATAGACCACCTTCATGGGAGGTATCCAGGGACTTATTAAAACCCGGATCTCCGGGTTCCATCCCTCCTCTCTGCCTCAGACCCAAGGACTCACCGCCACAGACTTGACCTGCTTGCCAGCAAACCAGCGCAGCTGCTCCAGCACACCTCTGAACACCTCCGTCTTTTGTTCTGGAAGTTCAGCGACTGCACCCACCAGGACACTTTCCACCAAGCTAAGAGGGCACGAGGCCCCGAAGGAGATTCCTGTAGGCACATGCCGGAGATAAAGTCGATCCGTGCTAGAAAGACCTTTCGTATGCAGCTCCTGTGGAACTGGAGCCAGGGTCCAGAGACCCTGCTTAACTAACCGTTAATGCATGACCCAGGACTATGCCCATACCTCGGGATCCTATCATCAACACGCTTTACTGTAACCCAGCAATTCTCAACTCAACAACAGTGAAAACCTCTGGAGGCGAAGCTCTGCCTTAAAGGGGGAAGGGCACACAAGCATTAGCACCCCCACCTCTCTAGTTCCATCTTCACATCATTCAATGTGTCATCAGGACCAAAAACAACACCCACATTATCGCAGCCTGTTCCCGGCCATGACCACCATGTATGCCCAGGGGGAAAGCCGATGAGGACTACGCCCTTCCTAGCTCACCCCTGCCCCCGTACCAGGTGGGCTCTAGGGGAAGCAGGTGGCAGCCTTACCCTCAGGCCCACGCTCCACTGAGTTCAGTTCAGGGATCCAGGCTGGGCAGACGATCAGAGGAAATAGCATGTTCTTAAACTTCATTTCAATGCCTTCGGGAAAGAAGAAACCTGTGTTAGAGACGGTAGCCGTTTCCCACGTCAACACGCAGGATGCCTGCCACGTTTAGCATCACGCTGGGCACCAGGAGGGGGCTCTGGATTAGGAAACAGGACAGGCGACGAGGAACTAGGCCAGTTATAATCTCTGTCTTTCTTTTTCAAAAACAAGTAAAAGAAATGAACTCAGATTCACCGTAATGCATTTGCATTGTGTGGTGGCATTAGAGGCATTAGAAATCACGAGGCATTAAAGAATGTTCCGAATTCTTCCAAACACTTTCTGTTTTAACTTACTTGATACCCCTGTGAAGGAGGAAGGTATAGGTTTCTGTTTACAGATGTGAAATCTGATGTGTGGAAATGTTCAACTTTTTTTCAAGTTGTATTCATATGTTTATGAATATGTATATAATATACAGACACATAAAATATATACATATATATACACACATCTCTATCTATCTATCTATCTATCTATCTATCTATCTATCTATCTCCCCACCCACCCACCAACTCCAATGTATCAAGTCTTATCAGGACTGAGCCTCAGTCTTGCCAATGGGGCTGCAGATGGGGAAAGCTGAAACAGAAACACTTGATTCTCCATCTTGGTGTAGCTTAGGACTTCAAAGAGCTACCCTGCTTGAGGAATCCACTCCCAAGACAGGACACAGACTGATGCAGTGAGGCCCATTTTAGGAAGGTTTTTTTCTACAGTCACTCCCCTCACACCCTGCACTGGCTGTATGCAGGTGTTTATGTTGTGACGTGTGTGCATAAGGAGCGGGTAGAGCAGATAGAAGCAGTCTTGAGATATTATCTCTAATTGTGCATCTCATTAGATCTTATTATAACCCAGGGCACCACCCGGTTCATGGAGAGGAGCATGTCCGGGGCAAAGCATCTCCAAAGGTCCTTCTAGCTATGCTAATCTTAGTCTCTAAGGCTCTGGTTATATAGACAAAGGGCCTGAGAGTCACAGCCATATGGACAAGAGCACCAACCACCATGAATGCTGCTAAGCCACAGCCTTCAAATTCACCCTAAACACAGTGTGTCACAAGCTACAGATGGGGGCCTCTGTACCACATTCGTGCTTCTGCAGACACAGTCAGTACTGTGCTCCATCACTGATCCAAGCCAGCCTCTCCTCTCTAGGCTGACGGTCCAGCCAGAATCTAAGGAGTAGAGCACCTTCAGAAACCAGAGACAGACTCCAGGCAGCTGCTTTTATTCTCAAGCACGGTGAGTCATCATGACACACGTACCCTAAACAGAGATCCTCTGAGCTGCCCTCCACTATGCTATGAACTTCTTGGCTATCACTAGGCTTGGGATACCACAGAACAAATACCAGGCAAGCTACATTTAGAAGCAGATAGGCAACAACAAGGACCTGGGCCCTCTGCCACCACCGCTGTTGTCTCGTGGAGCACCAGGGATGAGAGTACGCAATCTGAGCCTCCCTGGCCTGTTCAGCTACGGTGGGCCCAGACCTAGACGGTGTCATGGTCCAGCTAACCTAGGCATCATTGAACATGTGCAAACATGTGAGTCGTTGGTTTCAAATTCCCAACACCTATGTAGAAGACTAGGGTGGCTACACATACCAGTAATGCTAGTGCAATGTAGATAAGCTTAGCTCAGGGTTCATTGGGGATCCTGTTTCAGAAATATATGGCAGCACATGAAAGAGCAGGACATCCACTTCATTCAGCCACTACATGTATACACATGCAACACACACACACACCATCTATAGACCTCTAGCATTGGTCAGATAGACACTGGCCTGGGCACCCTTGGCCAGCATTTTCCCCACCCTTCTAGATTAGGAGAGCTGTGGGGGCAGGAACTTTTTCTCTTAGATCTTTGTGCCCATAGCTCTTCCCAGAGGTGGGGAGGATCACAGCTGGCACTCTGTGGATATTCATGAAGAAAATAAGCAAGTGTGAGGATCACACCTGATATCCAAGCAGCCCTCTGAGTGGTTATCACCCTCATAACAGAAATGGAAGACAAGGAGGGGATTGAACCCAGCCTCACTGACTCCAAAGCCAATGTCTTGGGAGTCCATATGTACTGAGCTTCTCAGTGGGTTCCCTGAGCATCTAATAAAGCAATGAGTAGAAGCAGGAGGGAAGCTCAAGGAGAGAGAATAGGGATAGAAAGAGCCCAGCAATACCCAAAGGTCCCCATGCAGCCTCACCTATCTCTGTGTTCCCTACCACCAGCTTGGCATCAGGGTGCTGAGCTTTGAGGTCCAGCAGTTCCCCCATGGTCGAAGCCTGGATCCAGGTCACACGTTCTCCTTCAAAACGCAGCAGCTTCCGTGGAGTGTCTTTCAGCCTCTGGGAATTATAGTTGGCTTATTGTATTGTCTGCTTCCTGCCACCATTCCCTCAAGGAACCACTAACATGTCTGCATAGGGGTCAGCCCGTTTACTGACTTGTCTAATACTGAATTCAGAAGGAATTGCTGTAGAGGCTGAGGGCAAAAGTAAGGGGAATTACATGGAGTACAAGGTGCTCTGTTGGCCCTGTTCAGTACATCATAGCACTCTTGAGAAGAGCTTGGTGAGAGGAGCACCAGGAGCCTCACCGTTCCAGCTGGAGATCAAGGAGGTTATGGCACCTGCCCAAAGTCACCTGCTATGGGGAGCCCAAATCCCAGGTTCCTGATGCTGCCTCACACTGTCTCCAGGAGGCTCAGAGGACAAGGAATGGGAAGGGTTAGAGGTCAGGATGATAAGTGTCCAAAGAACAAAGAGGATGCAGAGAAGGGCTGAATCTAACCACTGAGTGGGGAAAGAAATCTCGGGTATCAAAATGATGGTGTCTTCAAGGGTTCACAGTCCAGAGCAGGGTATGCTAGTGAGGCTGATAACCTATCTTCTGACCTGTTGAACCTTTGAGGCAATCTTTATAAGCCTACATCCCCAAGAAGCATGAACCGGAGAAGCACTGGAGGAGGCTTGATTCTTTCTTTGTAATTAACATAAGTGAAAGTGAGAAAGTAGGCTCGAGGATATATCTCTAAGATAAAACCTCAAGCCTTGCATGTCCTTTGAATGCAGCTCTGTCTTATGTTGCCCTTAAAGAGTAAGCTACATGTAGAGGAGGAAATAGATGGCTTGGGGGCAGGGTGTTACACATAGAGATGGCCAGGGAGCTCCACAAACTGATATAGAGTGGATACAGAGTGCTATTGATACATAGTGTATTACTACAGAGACCAGTCTCTATTCTTATGGAGCTCAAAGACCATCAAGAAACATGGACATGGGGCTGGAGAGATGGTGCAAGTGTTAAGAGCACTGGCTGTTCTTCCAAAGGTCCTGAATTCAATTTCCAGCAACCACATGGTGACTCATAACCATCTATAATGAGATCTGGTGCCCTCTTCAGGTATACATGCAGGCAAAATACTATATAAATAAGTAAATTAAGAAAGAGAGAGAGAGAGAGAGAAAGAAAGAAAGGAAGGAAGGAAGGAAGGAAGAAAGAAAGAAAGAAAGAAAGAAAGAAAGAAAGAAAGAAAGAAAGAAAGAAAGAAAGAAAGGAAGGAAGGAAAGAAGGAAAGAAAGAAAGGACATGGAATCTGTAACTGTCTTGACACATGTAAGGAAAAGCAAAGGATCCTATGGGAGTATGAAATAAAGACTCTTTACCTCATAGAAACATCAGAAAAGGAAATAGAACTAAGCTAAAATCCAAAATGTACAAAGTTCTCAGTGACTATGTAGACAAAATAGAACTCAGGAGCTCATGAAACAAATATTGTGCTAGGCTTCTCCCTAGTATCACGTACCAGCAACTCTGGTGGAAATATGGGCTCTTGGGTGGGATCTAAGGGTTTGAAATCCTCTGGTTTGAATAAAGATGGTGAGGGAGCAACCTGCAAGAAAAGAGAACAGTAAGTGTCGGATGCTTGGGTAGACTGACGCAGCTCTTCCTCCAGCTGAGCTCATTCTCAGGCAGAGGGCAGTCAGGCCCTGAGAGAATAAAGAAGGCTCTTTGCCAGAGAAGCCACGAGTAATGAGCACCATTGCACCTTCATTGTCTGAGCATCACCACCTCTCATCCCTTCTTCTAGCATAACTGCTGGGGATGAGGAAAGAGCGTGGTAATCCCCCCACACAAGATCTGAGATTGGCCCGCAAGGCTTCCAAAAGCAGAAAGCCCCATTACCATCTGGTCTTTCATCTTGTTCATGCAACAGTTTGGGTTGTTTCCACTTCCTCCACAACACCCACCATCCTGCAAAGATGACACATATTCACATGAGAATATTTCCGGTTTCGTTGAGCGTGGTGGCGCACACGTGTAATCCCAGTACTCGGGGAGGCAGAGGCAGGAGAATCTCTGTGTGTTCAAGGCCAGCCTGGTCTACAAAATGAGTCCGGGACAGCCAAGGCTACACAGAGAAACCCTGTCTCAGAAAAAATACATGTATATATATTTTTTTTTCTGAGACAGGGTTTCAGAAAATATATCAGTGGGAGAGCACTGTCCATCCCATCCAGTCTACCTCCACTTGCCGTGCCCAGGTCTCTGCTCCGTGCTTAATTCACTAATGTTGATTAAGGAAGTCTTCGGAGCAACAAGGGAAATTTATTTTCAAGAAAATTTCTCCATAAAAGCTAGACTCTACTTTATCAGAATGTGTGTTTATATTCTTCTTCAACGTTGTTTCCTTGGGAATTTTCCTAAGAGAAAAAATTCTTGCCACTTCTCACAAGACAGGAGAGGTGCTACTTTTAGACCAGCTGAGATTCATGGAGCTTGGCTGCGAGTCTCTACAGCTGGAGTCTTTGTCAGACCCTGTCACGGATGGCCTCCACCAAGGCCAATCTCAAAGATGCATCCAGCCAGTGTGCCCAATGGCCTCTACTACTTATTAAGCATTATCTCCAGAAAGCTAAACACTGGGCTCCTGGCTGTAGCTGTGTTCTGGAGAAAGCACATGAGTCACACATCACTTCTGGGGAAGGGCTTGCTCAGACCTCTCAGGAAGTCTGTTGCAAAGCACAGACATAGAAGAAAGAGATCACTGTCTCCCACAACTGAGGTCACACATGGTTGATCCAACACAAGAAGGCAGGAGAATCACTATAAGTTGGAAGACAAGGGAGAGGTCAAAAGTCCAATAGCCAAGTCAGGAAAACAAAACAAAACAAATCTTTGCTGTGGAAGCTGGTCACGTGCCACATGCTTTTAACCCTAGTACGCAGAGACTGAGGTAGATATATCACTGCGCGTTTAAGGCCAGCCTGGTCTATATAGTGAGTACCAGTACCAGAGCTACATAGAGAGATCCTGTCTCAAATATCCATCTTCCCGTCCTCCCAAAATTTTTAAAAGCCTTAATGTGTATATAGGTAACAGTAGGGCATCAAAAGAAGAGAAAATCTGAGATAAATTTTTAGGAGTTTTAAACTGAACAAAATTAAACATAAAGAAGTACAAGCACAGAAACAGGACAGGAACCTGCCACAGAGGTCCTCTAAAAGACTACCCAGCAGGGTATTAATTCATATGCTGAGACTCATAACCAAACTTTGGGCAGAGCTCAGGGAATCTTAGGAAAGAAGGGGTAGAGGAGAGGACAGGGACAGGATCTCCACAAGGAGAGCATCAGGACCAAAATATCTGGGCCCAGGGGTCTTTTCTGAGACTGATACTCCAACCAAGGACCATTCATGGAGATAACCTAGAACCCCTGCACAGATGTAGTCCATGGCAGCTCAGTGTCCAAGTGGATTCCCTAGTAAGGGGAACAGGGACTCTCTGACATGAACTCAGTGGCTGGCTCTTTGACACTGCCCCCCCCCCCCCCCGAGAGAGGAGCAGCCTTGCCAGGCCACAGAGGAGGACAATGCAGCCAGTCCTGATGAGACCTGATAAGCTATGGTCAGATGGAAGGGGAGGAGGACCTCCCCTATCAGTGGACTTGGAGAAGGACAGGGAGGAGATGAGGGAGGGAAGGTAGAATTGGGAGGGAATGAGTGAGGGGGCTATAGCTGGGATACAACCTGAGTAAACTGTAATTAATATAAAAAATAAAAATTTAATTAAAAAAAAGAAGTGCAAGCACAAATATTTTAAGTGGAGACTGCAAAGCCATTCTAGCAGAAATGAGCAAACCCTGAGACAGAGATCTCAGTAAGGATGTACCTGAACACAGCAGCATCTTCCTGTTGCATGTACTTTGAGAACTCTGAAACTCTGAAATAACCCTTGTGCAAAGGTAAGTTATTCCAGTTTCTTGACAAGGACCACTCATAGGCTGCATTATTAGTACATTATTGTTCTGAAGAAAATATTTATTTTCATCTTATAGGGAACAACCTTTGTTGAATCTACCCTATTTACTGTGTGTTAGGGACTTAGAGTAAACCTCACATTCAGACTCAGTATCACAAAGGTTTGGGGTCAGGATAAAGTCTGATTCAGAAGAGCCTTACAAGTCACATCTGGTCATCAGGCATACACGCCCACAATGAGAAGGATTGTATCTCCATCTGCCACCACTTCACCAATGGGCAGAACCAGAAGCTAAGAAATAAAGACTGAGACTGCTGAAGCTGAGCTCACGGCATTAGGATCTTAAAAAGGTTCCATGGAAATAGAATATAACATTCTATCTGATTGCATTATTCCTCATCTGGAATGCAGGGTGCTGAGGGCAAGAGGCTACGCATGACCCTGTTTTCCAGAGAGCAGCCATGACAGGAATTCCCTAGAGATTGCTCCTAAGTCCCCTTTATTATCCATTTAATGTTTGTTATTTCATTGCCTTTCTTTCATTTTGATATGGGCAATCTGTACCATTGTTCCTTAGATGGCCTGACCCAAAGCTTATTGCTTTCATTGATTTTTTTCTTTTTTTTTAACAACTAGATTTTGTTCTGTTGATTTTTTTTTTTCTCTATGGAATTCCTGGTTTCAATTTCATCCACTTTCTGCTCTAAATATTGTTTCTTTTTCTCTGGTTCTTTTAGATTTAATTTGCTTTTTTATTTTCCTAAGGTGGAAGCCTATATTATTGATTTTTATATCTTTTTTTCTCTCCTAGTATTTGCATTCCCTACTATAAATTTCCCTCTAAGCAATTTGAAAAAATTGTATATTTTTTCAATTTTATTCAGTTTAAAACATTTTTAAATTTATTTGGGGATTTCTCCTTTGCTCTGTGTGCTATTTGGAAGTGTGTTGTTTAATCTCACAGAATGGAATTTTTCTAGCCATCTTCTTTCTGTTTGTTGGTTTCTAGTTTAATCTCACTGTAGTCCCAAAGCAGACATTGTGTAATTGCTATTCTTTGTATTTGTTTTATAGTCCAGAACGTGATCTATCTTGGCAAAGCACGTGAGCACAAAAAAGAAAAATAATAATAATAAAATAAATAAATAAATAAATAAGTTTTTTCTGTGATTACTGGTGTGGTGATGTAAAAACTATAGTATAATGTAGCTAATTGATGGTACTGTTGAATTCACCTATGTCCTTCCTGGGTTGTTTTTTGTTTTGGTTTGGTTTGGTTTTTGTTTTTTTCCCTATCTGAAGGATATTGTCTTTTCTAATAGAACAGCAATGAAATATTCACTTAAAACATTAGAACCTTTCAGTTCTATAAATTTCAAGTTTATTCAGCTTATAGTATTTTAAAGTTTCCCTTGGAATTCCTTCTTAAGTGCTCTGCTCTGAGCTGCATACATGTTAAGAACCTCCGTGTCTTTAAAATGTGGCTGTTGGACTCATGAGCTCACAGCAATGGTGGCCTGGATGTGACCTGACTAGACTGTCACATCCAATCCACCCCTGTCTTCTCAAGCTTGACTTTAATACATCTTGGAGTGAATGTTGTAAGGATCAGGTTGTTGCTGGTTTGGTTTGGTTCCTGTTTTGTATTTATCTTGGTTTGTTTATCTTGTTGTTCTGTTCCTTTTTGACACTGATCCGCCTCAGTGTTCTCTGAGATTCCTGGAGTCTAACATTCATTTGGGGAAATTCTCATTCATAATTGTTAAAATATTGCTCCTGTTCCTTGCTTTCTCCTTCTTCTGGCATCCCCCTTCCATGCATGTTATACTCTGATGGTTCCATAGTTCTTGGTCTTCTGGGTTTTATTCCCATACTCATTTCTTCTCCTTGCTCATTGTCTTTTAAAGTCTGCATTTCCTGAGCCATAATGAGTTCATACATAAGCCCACCATTTTGTTACATTGGCTTTGAAGCTAGCATTTCCTTAGCATTCCTTTATGGAATTCCTATCACTCTGTTTACATTATTATCTGTTATTGTGTATCTATTTTTCCATCAAAAACTTTAGCATATTGATTATATTATTCTTAAAAACTCGCGATTTGATCATTCTACCACTTCTGTCATGTCAATTCTGATTCTGCTGCATGTTCAGGCTCTTCAGACTGTGTTTGCCTTTGTTGATGTGTCTTTGAATTGGACAGCAAGATATGTTGTACTGACTAAAAGGGCCTTTAGTGGTGTGTCACTATCAAGAAATGCCTTTTAACCGTAGGATTAGTGAGTCTGTTTCTACACTGTGAAGCTCACAAAGACCTTTCTGGAGTCTGTTCCTCCCTGCGGTGGGTCAAGGTGGCTGGAGGAGCCTGAGAGAGCTGATCTTCTTTCTAGTAGGGAAGGCTCCGATATGATATGATCAGGCAAGGAGATGCTCTCGTCCAGCATTTATACGTTTCTTTTTTTGATAATTTTTGAGATAGTGCTATAATTAACATTTTCCCTTTCCTTCATATGTTCCTTCTTGTGCCTATGATTGTTTGTACCACCCTCTCTGTCTTCTACCTGAGAAGCGACACCTGGTCCTCTAATGTCCCTTCCTCAAGAATCAGAGAAAATCTGTCACCTTCCGGTTGTCTGACCTTGCAAAAAGTGAAACATTCTAAGCTCCTCACACAGCAGAGTGGGAATCAGGAATCCTCGTCTGCCTGTTCCAGTGGCTCACCCATTCTCTTCCTCCCTGCTACATGGACACCATCATTCTTGATGCCAAGCACGTGCCCAGCTCTGCTCATGCTTCAGTAGCAATGTGCTGTGTGTGAGAAAATAGGACATCCTAGCTCGACTCAGCCAGGCACAAAAGTAAACAGTCTCTAGGAAAGAACACCGGGGGGCCTCCAGGGGGGAACATGAAGGCCCTTCTGCATGCTTACTCGGTGCCAGACTTTAGGGCTGCTTAGAGCTCTCAGCTCAACCCAGGGAAAACTGGGTTGAGAGGGGGGAGAGTACTCCACAGTGGAGTCATGCACTAACTCAGAGAGACCTGGGAAGAGTAGAGTTGTTGGCATCCGTCTCTTTTGAAGCACTCTTGGGTCTAGTTAGAGCATACATCTTCCAGCATGCTCCTAAGGTGAGTGTACAGAGAGAAGATGAACAATCCTTGTTCTCAGAGAAGCCTGGGCAATTAATGAAAACCATATGGCAGACGAGGGAAGAGATTTATCAGCGTTGTCACTTAAAAGTGCCACTTGTTGAATGCCTAAGTTATACTAGGTGTTGTCCTAAAGGCTCTGCAAGAGGTACTTAATGTTTTTTTAAGGTCTGATCATTTATTTGCTCCTCTTAAAGACTTCTTATGACCAGTTATAAACATAGCAGAAGCTCTCAGCGAGGACAGCTGGCCTCTCCCAGCAATCTGTTGCTGGTATCTGTGTGTGTGTGTGTGTGTGCATTTGTGTTTGTTTGTTTGTTTGTTTGTTTGTTTGGCTTCCTTCATTCTCTTGACCAAAATTTAGCATATCCCTTGTTTGCATTATTTCTTCAGTGCAATACGTGAACATTTGTGTTGCAGAACACATGAAATAGCAAGATGCTGAATCTTGGGTACTTTGGTTCTGGGTTTGCCTTCTTTGCTTAAAGGATTTTTTGGCAACATGTTGATGGACATTATCTTCTTCATATCTTCTTCATTATCTTCTTTGGGCCCTGACTGCCAAGTTACAGTAGAATCTGTCATCCAAGAACACCTCTCTCTTTTTCTCTCTCCTCTCTCTCTCTCTCTCTCTCTCTCTCTCTCTCTCATAACCAAGTTGAGAACACTCATATTGATATCCATAATGCATCCCTGAACTGACTTGCGCTTCCTCCCTCCAGTTCTCCTTGGTCTATAACAAGAATTCTCCTTACTCAAAGGTAGGTGTACTCTGGCATGACTCAAGACACATTGCTTCATAGGAAAGCCTTGTTTGTCATTCCCAGCATTGATTCCCACTGCATAACCCTTCCATTCTTCATCCAGAACATCAGCAACCAATAAGAAGTACTAATTTTTATAAACACTAAGTACTTTTTCTCTTAAAAAGTACTTAACTTTATAAAACACTAGGCATTATGATTTTAGACTCTGAATCTGTCATTTCTATCATTTCTGCTTAATTGCATAGCTCCTACTAAATGATCAGTTCCCTGGGTGTGGCATTCCCTATCTTTATGAGGCTCCATCTCCACCTTCACTCAGCCTTCCTGAGTTCCATAAACCCAACACTTTCTCCTGACGTGGCTGCCCTAAAGGTAAGTGAGGGACTCAGACATCTAACTCCCTTCTGGACACACAATCAACCCACAATGAGAAAGTTTGTCTAAAGTCAGAATTCTCTTAGCCCAGTTAAGGCATCAGGTAAAAACAAAAACGGATAAGCCAAGAGCAGAGAGGCCAATGTTCTACCCTTACAACATGCCAGGTATGTGGCTGTGTTTACACACCAGTGACCACACACTGAGCTATGGTTTCAGACTAGAGGTTTATGAACTCTGTAGGGGTTCACAAACTGTCTAGAGATCTAATTATCAGCTTCACAAGGCCAGCTGAGTGCCAACTGTGACAGCAGCTAAGAGAGGGAAGGAGGAGGGGTAGGAGACTGAGCCAGGCAGGGATGTTATAGTGCTACATTCTGCACCTGTGCAGGCAAAGCCTGCCAATCACCAGGGAAAGTGGCCAAGCCTTGAGGCATTGTGGGAAGGGAGCATTTGGGTAGTTCATATCTTCTCAAGAATCTGAACTGCAGCCTTCCCAGCAGGAAATCCCACACCAGGGATGAGAAGGCAGCATCTGTCTTAGCACGTGTCCGTAGCGGGAGGAGTCATGCGGTACCTTGCCTCATCCTTCTTCCCTGTAGACCTGAAGTCCTTGGCATCCTTCCCAATCATGCTTTCTGCAGGTTTCTGCTTTAGGGAGGGCATTCCTGTTTCTGGGGCCCACTTACCTTGGCAAAGGTCCGGAATCCCTGAAGGATGGGTCTGTAGCCTGTACAGCGGCAGAGGTTTCCTGTGGGTCAAGGAGAAAGTTGCAATGTCATTGCTCTCTCCAAGTGGCAAAGAGCTTAGGTCCTTGCTGTATGTGCTTGACCTTTGACATTCTGTGTGTGCCGCCTAGAAGATCCCGTTCCTGGTTATATTTCTGTTCTCACAACACCCATGCTGATGCCCTCCCAAAATGCACAGACTAGGCACATACTGGCCTTCTCAGGTTGTCTGATCACCTTCTGAGTGAGCTTCTCAACCTATATTACCAGTATGCTTCCTCTTCAGAGTAGGAATCCCTGGAGGAAGGGACTCCCGTCTTTTTTCCTGTGTCCCTTATACTTCAGATACTGTATAACACAGGACTCAGCAAAAGAAGACTGAAAGGTAATCAACTCAGGGTGCTGAATGGTTGGGGAACCTTTGAATTCAATTCCTTAGAGAGCTTCAATCCAGTCTCGGGAGACAAAACAGGAAGCCAACACTTGCTGTGGCTCAGAATGTAGTCTGTCTTTCTCCTGAAGAGCAATTGCCCTGATGAAGCCTGTTCTGATGGAGGTCAAGTGAAGAACCCTATCCTATGAGACTCAACCTGTGGGTCATGACCCCTTCTGGCACACCTCTAGCTCTAAACATATTTATATTACAATACCATAATAAAATTACAGTTATGAAGTAGCAACAAAAAATAGCTTAAAATGGTTGGGACCACCACAACATGAGAAACTGTACTAAAGGGTCGCAGCATTAGGAAAGTTGAGAACCACTGTTCTAGGCACTGTTCTAGTTTCCCAAGTGTCATGCCCCATGAAGGGTAGGATGTAGACATCACAGGAAGCAGGAGAAGAAAGACTAACTTCCCAGCAGAACTTGGCCACCATGTCTTTGCAGCCAGAGCTTTCCAAAGAGCAACACCTGGCATTCCCAGCTCATTCTTGGCTGTCGTGTATCGACCTGTTCAGGTCCCATGTGCCATCCCACTCCCTGGGCTGTGCCTGAAGGTCCACACCTTGGAAGGCATTCTCTATCTCCTCAATGGTAGGCTCAGGCTGGTTTCTGAGCAGTGTGTACATGCTCATGACAATGCCAGGGGTACAGAACCCACATTGGGAACCATGACTTTTGGCAATTCTCTCCTAAAAAAAAAAAAAAGAAAAGAAAAAGGCAGATAATACATGCTTGTCTTGTCAGGAATCCCTCCTCCCCAGCTCCTTCTCAATTCACTTAAAGCTGTGGGGGTCATCATTGGGCCACCAAGCCCATCTGAGTACAGGTTCCTCATCTTCATGACTGGGACCATCCTACTACTTGCAGCTAAGAATTTAAAAGCTTTTTATCTTTTCTTTACCCCCCCCTTTCTTTTTGTTTGTCGACTAGCAATTGATCTTAGGGCCTTGAACATGCTAGGCGAGGTCTCTGTCACTCAACATCTGCTGCCCTTCCTCTACTGTTTCCTTGCTTATTGTCTGTGATGCTGTCTCACTGTGCAGTGCAGGCAGGCCTTGATCTCAATTTTCTCCTACCTTAGCTTCCTGAGTAGCTTAGATTACAGGTACAATGACTACCTTAGACTCCTGACATTCTAGCTGGCGTTCTGTAGACATCTGTCAATGTTAGCCATTAAAAGACATCTCTTCAGAAAACAGTGACTGCTCTAGCTCAGGTAATTTAGTAATTCACCCAGGTTCACGAGTCTTAAATTAGAAGCACTGTGCTGTGTTCCTTTGGCTGCACAAGCCTGCAGTGAAATTCAAGCACCACTCTTCAGTGTGTCCTACCACACCACAGCATTTCTGAACTCTCAAGTGAAGGTATGCTCAAAGCACAGAGAGAACATGAGAACTGGAACATGAGCTAAGCTGAGTTTGCCCTATACATGGGATGCCACAAAAATCCCACTCAAAACTGGTAGGATCTTTCCAGATGAAAGATTACAAGGTCTCTTTTATCATCCACATAACTTTCTCCTTTTTATGACTCTTGGGAACTCTCTTGGCACTAAAGTAAAACTGACAGGATAGTATTACCTATACATCTATAGACTATACATTAATGTTGTGAACACAGACTAAGAACCTAGTATGCACTAGGCATGGAAAGGTCCTATAAACAGAAAAGAGAGGTGGGGAGGGATTCCATGAAACCCACACTGAAGTAGATTGATACTGGTAAATGTGGAATAAGAAAAATTCTGTGCAGTGGCCAGTGCTGTGTAAAAGATTTATACAAGATGACCATGATCTAGAATGACTGGCATCCACTTAGCCTGGCCAGAAAAGGACACTCGAGAAAGAATTTTGAGTCTGGCTTCAATATCATAGTTTGGATCAGGCAAAGAGAGCTGTCAGCAAGAAGGCTCGACAGAATGAGCTTGGCATGCCAGAGTGGCTGAGAGAATTTGGGTGGAACCTGGTGGCGTGAAACACCTTGGCTGGGAAAGCAGGTGCTCACAAGCCAGGGCAGGATACAGAGCTTTCTCTGTGTGATGGACAGCCTTAGGAGATTTCAGCCAGCAAGGATGTGATTCATGGCTTTAAAAAAAGAAAATCACTCTATGATGCTGGGTGGAAATTGAGTTCTAAAAGCAAACAGAGAAATGGGGCTTTAGGATATGGTATAGACAGCCAAAGAAAGATAATGGCATGGGCCAAGTAGCAACAGATGGGGGAGATGGTTTGGTTTGGAGAGTGGACCACACTTCTGGATGGATAGGATGTGAATCAAAGATTACTCCTAGATTGTTATCTTGAAAAATAGAGTGGATTGTTTTGCCACTGGCCCAGGTAGAACAATACCCAAGAAGGAAGATGTTATGGGGAAAACAGGTATTTTAAATAAGGGTGAGATCAGAGATTTATACAGTAATGTCCAGCAGGCAGTTGGACATGAGCAGAGGTTCAAAGGTGAAAGTACGAATGTGTGCACCACTGACAGGTAGTTAAATGTACCTAGGGTGTTAACTGTACCTAGGGAGAGTGTGATAATGGAGAAGGGTAGGGCAGAGGCCAAAGCCTAGAAACTGTGGCAGTGTGTGACAGAGTCAACATAACATGCCAATGGGAGGAAGAGGAGGAAACATGGGGACGCCAGAAAGCAAGGAAGGCAAAGAGACGAGGAGTAGAATCTGGCCTTGATGCTTATATGGAGATCAAATAAGAACAGCAAGAATAAGAGTCTGTACTGTTGGAAGGGAGGGTACAAGCCCCAGTGTTCAAACTATTCATTTTTTATTACAGCACGAAAAAAATGACAGGCTCAAATTAAGTTCCTGCTTCCCGCAGGTTGGGCAGGTTTAGGGGTGTCCCCTCTTCCTGCCTAAGAAACAAAGCTAGAGATGAAGTAATGCCACCCTCACCCTGCTCTGATGTCACAGACTGGATTACATGTTCCTCCTCCTCCTGTGGGACAGAACCTGTTTGCTCATGGCGAGGCCCCAGAGCCTAGTGTCATGGAAGGAGACCAAGGAAGGTGTGACCTCCTGAAAGACGTGCCTCCTCAAGTGGTCCACAGAAGACTAAGGCCTGGTTTTAATACTGGGACCATCTCTGATTACAATTTTCCAAAGAACTCTTGCCTCATTTACCCCAGTGAATATGGTATAGCCAGCCAAGGAGAGATAACCGCTGTTATGTTTCTACATGGCCTAAGAGCATCCAAATGAAAACCCCAGATTTGAACATGGTCGCCCTTATTGTCCCTTCCTTCAATCCATTGTCAAGTGGTCCAGTTACACAGGGGAGAAAACCCCAGGGAGGTATTTATAGGTCTATATGACCATCCCTTACAATTCCTATAGTTGTAGATAACCTTGAACTTCTGATTCTCCTGCATCCTTCCAAGTGCTAGGATTACAAGTGGGCAGAGCACCATACCTAGCTTACACAGTGCTGGGGACCAATCCAGAGCTCCACGCGTGCTAGGCAAGCACTCTGTCAACTGAGTCATACACCCAGCCCTCTCTAGTATCTTATCCTTCGTTCTTAAGGAAGTAAAGGTCTGGCAGTCTATATTTGTGGTGATTAATATTGACTGATAATTTTATAGGACCTGTAATAAACTAGGACACAAACCTCTGGATGTATCCTGTGAAGAATTATCTAGATTAAGTTTGCCTCTGGTCAGGGCTATGAGAGCTTATCTAGATTAGGCCAAGGTGGGGAAGTGGCTGAATCCAGAACTGATTAAAAGGGGAAAATCTATCTGGGTCTGAGCATTCCATTGTCCTCTGCTTCCTAACTGTGGATGCAATGTGCCAAGCTACTGTGGGCTCCTATCACGATGATCCCCCTACCATGGTATTGAATACCCTCAAACTGAGAACTAAGATAGGTTCTTCCATTCTCAAATTGCTTCTGTCAGGCATTTTGCACTGGCAATGTGTAAAGTAACCGATTCAACATTTGTATTGTCCAAGGGTAGTGGTGAGTGGTGCGATTGGGATTATCACATCACACAAAAGGAAGTACATAGGCTTATTATTTGGACTCATGGAAATCTGGAATTAAGGAGTCCGTAGATATAGAGGTTGTCCTCCCCTGCCTTCTCAGGTCTAGAACAAAGACGCCCCTGGACATTATAGTCAGCTGATCTTTGCTGCTATTGTTCCTTTGGGGTCATGCAGTATTCTATCATCCCAGCCCTAATGATAGGGGAGCTTTGGGTTTGGGTGTCTGCCCTCTCTACCTTGTAGTATCTAGAAGAGATTTAGAGGGGCCCTGGATCACCCTCCTCTGCCCAGGCAACAACCCAGAGCAACACTGCAGCCTTGGCCAGGGCCTCCCCGTAGACTGCTCTAGCTTCACACTCACTGCCCCACTCACCTGTACAGGGTGCAGCTTCTTGGTGTTTCCTATGCCTTCCACAGTTGTCACAGCAACGTGATGCAAGGAGCAGATGGGGGCCAAGCAGGCATTGACAGAAAAATGACTAGAACCGAAGATTAAGGTTATTTTGTTGCCGCTGAGATCACCGGAGCAGCGCAGGGCCTGCCTGACAGGACTTGGGAGCTTTCTGAAGGTCTCTTTGCTCTACACTGTGTTCTTGTGTCTGCTTGTGTTGTCCTTCCCTCTCCATCTAAGGAGTAAAGGGGTCTCTATTCCACCTGCATCTTAGAGTCTTGGTGGGCCAGCTACCATTGCACCTCAAAATTGGAACAAAGGAAAATGAGCTAGTATAAGCCACCTCTTATCCCAATTCTAGAAGACACTGAAGGGAACTTTCTGGCAGGCTGTAGCCTTAAATATGCCCCTCTCTCTGCAGGGCCCTTCCTTGCTCCTCAGCACCAGAAACTCTCACTACTTTTTCTTTCATGTGTTCACTTCCTCCATTCTGCCCATTCCCTGGTGTGAAGCTAAAGATGAGATTCTAGCCCCTTACCTGTACCCCTCTCTTGTTTATCACTATTTCATGAAAACAGACAACATCGGATTCTTAATGCTATAAACATGCCAGCTCTCTGTGGGAGGCTGAAGAAGTAAGGGTGGATAAGATGAAATCCCTATCCTGCAACAACTTGTAGTCGGCATGGGAGAATGGAGGTGGGTGTACAGGTGCTGAGTAAAAGACTGACAGCAAACGATTCAGGAGGGTTGTGCAGAGAGCACTGAGAAACCTGCATAGACGAGGAGAACCTAACTCAACTTCGCTATATCAAGGAGCACTGCTTAGAGGAGATGCTGTTTGGGCTCAGTATTTCCAGGTAGAGAATCCCTGGATAGGAGGACACATGGGACAGGAAATAGTTTATAGTAAGATCAGGAAACGAGTATGCCTAGGCCATGAGTTCTTCATATTGTTCAGCTTGAGGAGTATTAGGCCCTTGATGGCAAAGGAAACTGGAGAGGAAGTCAGGGACATGGGATGTCGTGTTAGCCTCAACTGTAGAATGGTCGTTTAATCAGTAGTTCAGAGCTTGGTTTCTATTCATCCGCCAGGAACGATACCCCCTAAGACATCATTCCACACTCCTTGTTCATGACTGGAATCTGCTCAGAAACATACATGCTCACATGCTTACTCACAAGGTGACTCCACATCCCGCCCTCCCATGGACCACCAGGCAGCAGGCAAAGGATACACGATCTTGTTCTGAAGACGGTCATACTTGGAGATCATCACGGTGCACGCCCCACAGCCACCTTCTCCACAGCCAAGCTTGGTCCCGCTCAGCCCCACTGAGAAGCCACTCATTAAGGACACAGACCCAGAGAAAGGACTCTAGAGATGGCTGGAATACTGGGGAGGGTCTCACAGGTTCAACTTATACACAGCTCAAGCCCTCGACCCAGGAGACAGCAGGCCTATGGCCTCCTCAATCTATGAGGTTTCACTGTACCTCACAGGCATGAGAATAGATTCACTGCACAGAGGAGTCAGCACCCAAGTAACACCACCCAGGACACAAGTTCCAGGGTCAGGGTCTCCCAGGGTCTGAGCAAAAGAATCCTGCATCTCAAAGACTCATCATATGGGGTGCCTAAGTGAGCACTGAAGCTCAGCAGCCAGGCAGTGATATGTTCTGGAGCTTACCAAGTCCTGCAGTTTTCACTCTGAAATTTTTGGTTGATAATGTCCAAGAAGCCAAAATTAAAGCTGGACCAGGCTTTTGACTATCTCACATAATAGATACAAATGAAAAATAAAAGTTTGAAAGATCAGGAACCAATAATGGACCCAGCTCATATATACGTGTGTGTGTGTGTGTGTGTGTAGAAAGATGCTCTATTACCTAGCTAACTAGTAGGCTATTGCAAGCCCACAGCAGTCACATGGCCACCTTCTTTGAGTTACACAGGCCTCTTTCCTGAGTTTCTGTCCGTCCCTAAGCCCCCATATCTCTTCTGAAGACAGGAGACACAGACAATTATTAGCAGATGACCACATCATCCATTTTCAAGATAAAATTAATGAGGAAAAACAATCTTACATTTAAAGCTCTTGATTTCTCATAGCAATTTGCTTATGCAAGAGCTACTGTTTCTCTACAGATTAAAATGCAAAGCAAAACCAAAATGAGGTCTAAGCTGTAACATGAGCTGCAGAGTGTCGTCCTGTATGGTATAGTCCTCTGACTCAGAAGTCTTCTGACTCCAGAGCTATGTCTAAGCCACCTCCTCCTCTTGCCAAAGAGGTTTCCTGAGTCCTAGGGTTTGTTGGTTTTCTTGCTCTCATTAAATGAGGTATACATAGTTACTTGCAGCTGGTACACCTAGAAAGTATATGGACAGAGATGGCATTGTGGCATCTAGTCTTTGACTTCTTTCTAGAAACCCCGGAGGTGAATCAAGGCTAGGAGTATATATCCTATATCCCGCTATCATAAATCAACTACTAACCCAAACTACGATAAGGAAACGGACTTTATACTTTCCATGGCAACTTTCAGTTTTAAGTTTCATTTGAACTTTGGTCTTTAAATCAGTCCACTGTGGTAAGGAGTCTCTGGGGCTCTGAGGTTTTCCAAACAGAAGCTGAAACTAGTAGCGAACTAAGATGAGCTTTGTTCTCTGAACACTGAAGCTCTTCTCTATAACCTCGTTAGTGGGGTTGGGCTGGTAATGGTGTCCCCTTTTCCTACTCACTGAACCCTCTATCACAAAAGAGCCACTGGGGTCATCTTCTGAGCCTTCAGATATGCCCATGCCAAGTCATCCTTCATGCCAACTGATAGGAGGAGAGTGAACCAAAGTTAAGGCCATGATTCTGGGCTCACTTCTGTGAGTACTGAGTGGGTCATGCGAAGGAGCCACAGGCATACCTGTGGGGAAAAAAAGGAGGACACCATAGACAGATGTCAAAATGAGCATAGTCCTGACAACAGGCCCCAAGAAAGTTTCCAGCCTGGATAAGAAGTGAAGTGAGTAGCTCTAGCTTCCTTCTGGGGTCTGCGAGAACCTGCCCAGAAATACTTAGTGAAAAGTGGGTCACTTAAGCAGTGTCAGCCTCACTTCCTCTCAGAGAGGGAGTAGTGCTACACTTCCATGGAATTTCTGTGACGATCATGTGAGATCAGCTATACGAACTACTTTGAACTTTGCCTGTTCATAGTAGGTGCTCATTAAATGTCAGCACCTGTATGTGCTGTCTTTTTTTGATCCAATGTCCCAGAATACTTTAGTAGCTTGAAAGAACTAAAGGTGTAGGGGATCCTACAGAAGCCTTGCCCAGCACACTGTAAGGCAACGGTTCTCAACTTTTCTAATGCTCTGAACACTTTCATACGCTTCTTCATGTTGTGGCAGCCCTCAACCATAAAATCATGTTTTTGTTGCTACTTCATAACTGTAAGTTTGCTACTGTTATGGGTCATAATGTAAAAATCTGATATGTAGGATATCTGATGTGACCCCTGTGAAAGGGTCATTTGACCCTTTCCTAAAAGGGTTGTAACCCACAGGTTGAGAACCACTGCTCTAAGGTGCCCCTGATGTCTCTAAAGCCTGCTGCTAAGCAGCTGGCACTTTACACAGTTCCCACTGCAACCATCCTCTCCCAGTGTACAGCCCTTGTCTGGGAACACCCAGTAAGGCATTTACCTAGTACATGGAAAGCTCTAGGCTCAATGTGCAGCAGTGCAAGAAGAAATAGAAACCCCTTCCCTGACCTCTCTGGGCCTCTGTGGATATGTGTCAAGCAAATATCAACTCAAGAAGAGCTCACTACTCCCAAGGTGAATAATCAAGAACTCATAGGAACTGGCAAGGAAGGCTTTCACGGGCGTAGAATCAAATACTGGAAGAGCATCATGAAAGCTTCTCATGTGAGAACTGGAATTACCCAAGGTCTCCCAGCTATTGACTGCCACAGCTGTCCAGAATCCTTCAAGGCCACACTCCCGGCCACTAGAAAATTCCGTAAGCCTAAGAGAACCGTCCCATAGTCCCATCAACCCTGTTTCCATTGCAGAGTCAGGATACGCTTTCTTCTCAGGTAGGCCAGAAGTGTTGTTTCGGGATCTGCATTTTTCTCCACCACCTACCAAGAAAAGAATACATCAAAGAGTCACCTACCTTTTGCGGTTGATTTCCTCCCTTCTATATCTCAACCCAAAATTTGTAGAGTTAACGGGCACATACTGAATAGGCCACTGACAAGGTATTTTTCTCAACGATCCGATGGGGAAAAAAATGAACATATAAGCTATAACTCATGATCATGCCCTCAGGCCTTAGAACACACCCCAGAAGTTCAGCATGACAAAGTCCCCTCCAAGCCAAGCATATCATCTCATTTCTCCTGCCTCTTCCCAGAGGTGAATTCCAGAGGTGGAGCTGCCAGCACTCAAACTCTAACGTTGTTTCCTTGAGTACTCCTGCTCAGACTCTGTGTGTGATGACAGAAAGCTGGTTATATAATCCATGCTCACAGCAAAGTGCTGTATGCAACAGGATACCACAGCAGCAACATGGAGGTGCGATCGTGAGCCAAAAACCCATCCACATGTTCAGTAAAGTAGAAGGAGGTCATCTACAAAGTGAGATGCTCTTCCAGATGAAAAAACTCTGAAAAAGACCCAGAAGGGCCGATTCCACCACTCCTCATACTCAAAGGGCAGTGAATTTGTGATAAAGGATTCTTTAATAGAACTGTGCTATGAGTCCTAGAGTTTCTTCAAGTGGAAGGGAAGGAAATATCTGCCTCACACCTCAAACTAAGAAAAGGGACACCCTCTGCATCATACAGAAATCTACCATTCCTCCTTTGTAGTATAGTGTCAGAAGCCAGACCAACCCATGACTTTCTCAGAGGCCCTCATGAAAGAACAAAGGGAACTTTAGTTCTGTGTTCTTGTCCAGCAGAGGACTTGGCAAGGTTGATCTACCACTGGAGCCAGAGTCTCCTCAGAAGGGTTAAGGTTGCAGCTTCTAGGGGCCTGACTCTTCCCGCTGGGCTGAGATTATCAGTCCCAAGGCAGCTGTTCCTGCGGAGTCCTGGTTTGTCTCTCCAGCAGTGTCTGACTTAGCTCTCTGCTGACTTAGGCCATTTTCCTCCTCTACAAATAAAACATATGATGCAGTTCTTCTTAGTACATGAGTCATCAGCTTGTGCAAGACCTCCTGGTCCAAACTATTGCTTTTGCTTCCTTTGTTTCTTGTTTTCTCTATTTCTTCTCCCTGGTCCTCCCACTTGACACATCACCATTCAAGACTCTTATTACTACAGGTTCAGGACAGCAGAGGACATACAGTGGCCTACCATACCACAACTAAATAATGCCACTAACTAAAGATTATGTGTTTAAACTCCAACTTAAGCTTAAATGGAAGAAGTGGCAGTATTGGTACACATACCCAGAATTCAGTAGGTACGAGACTTTTTTTAGCAGTGGACATAATACAAACCATCCATGATGTAGGCAGAATAGACTAGAGGGTATGTAAATCACTCTCAGGAAGATGCCTAGAGGAAGTGGTGGGGCCTCTAATAGAAGGATTCTTTCTACAATGGACCCTTCTTGTCAGAGGCTGAGGGAGAGCAGAAGGCCTAAGGAATGCACATCACTCATGTCATGGGATGCATGAACAAATGCTCCCTGCGGTGGTCCCTAAAGAATCCTTGAAGCCATCAAAAGAGTTAGCTCTGAACAGCCTGAACAGCCACCTTAAAACAGCCAGTTAAGTGAGATCTTTCTTGCTGTCTCATGACATCGTTCTACGTTGAGACTGTTTGAGGAAACTTTGCTAGAAAATAAAATTATGCACTTGTGGAGTGCGGTGTAGTAGTTCCTGTTTGTGAGTGTGTGGGTGAATGTACACACATAAAGAGAGAGGGACACAGAGAGAGACCACAGTGTGACATCAGTTGTCTTCCTCTCTCTCAATGTTACAGTCTTCAGGCAGGGTCTCCCATTGAACTGGAAGCTCATTGTATAGGCTAGACTGACTAACCCGTGAGCTCTCGAGGTCTGCCTGTCTCCAGCCACCAGTGTTGGCATGCAGTGCAGCCGTTCCTGGCTTTTCATATGGAAGCTGGGGACTCAGACTCAGGGGTTCATACCTGGAGAGTCAGTGCAAGAACACCGCTGAGCCATCTCCCCAGCCCCAACAAGAGTATTTTTGTATCGACTTCAAATAATACCTTTCTGAAACTTGCAGAATTTCCCCTTCAATAACATTTAAAACAAAGCGGGAGGTACTAAGTATAATTCTTAGACAAATATTATATGCTTTCTCTCATTTGGGATCCATAGATTTTATCTGTACATAGGCGTGTGTGTACATGGCATGGCAGTATAAGAGAAGTAAAACTATGTAGGGAGAAAAGGGAACTAACAAGAGGGAGGGAAAGTGGAGGGTGAGGAGTGTATGAGTAACATGATCAACATACAATACATACTTGGTATAATTTTTTTATTTAAATTTAAAATTAATTTTTTAAATTAATTTTCTTTCTTTCTTTTGTGATAATACCCCAGGATTCCGGCTTGCTCACTAATCTGGTTATTGAGTCCACATAAGACAAAGCTTCTTTTCTTGAAGAAGAAATCATGAATGCAGATTCAAAATGACCCCAAAGTGACCTTTATCACCCCGCTGGTGACCTTAGCATGCCACTTCTTCCCCTCTTGCTCATTCCTCCTTTCTAGTGCATCACACTGGTCTCCCCACAACACCTGCTGTGACCACCTACAAATTCAAGTTCCTTAGTGCCTTTCAAGACCCTTTTAAACATGTCCTCAGTCTTCAGCTTTAGCTCTCCTGCCTCCTAATTCCCTGGCAACTTGACCTGATTGAATTGAAAATCCCTCTCATGTATCTCCTAGTGTCATGCCTTGAGCCTGTCTCCCTCTTTCTCATACATCTTACTTGTTGGAAGACATCATACGCTCCCCTATTCAAGGCTTTCTACCTCATCACATCTGTAGGCTCACCCTACCTTGAATATCTACAAAGAAAAGCCATGCTAGTACACCATTCAAGGTGTGCTCCATAGCTTACCACGGTGTGCCCCATGAAACATTCTCTCAACAGAAAGCCCAAGAGGAAAACCCTTGACAGGTATCACAGTTTGAATCTGAAATATTCCCTACAAGGTTGTCTTTGGAACACCTGATACCTAGCTGATGGGATGGTTGTAAAACCTCTCGGAGCTGGGGTAACTGGTAAAAGTGGGTCATGAGGTCAGGGACAGGTTTTGACAGTTATACCTAGGCTTTGGATCTTTTTTCTCTTTGTCTCCTCATCTGTGGATAATGGTCCTCCCCACTCTTTCATCACCTGCTAGTCTGCTCAAGTGTATGAGGCCCATTTGTGGACACAATCTTCTGAAACCATGAGTTGAAACAAACCCTTCCTTCCTTCCTTAAATTGATTCTTCCAGGTATTGTGGTGATGGTGATACAAAAGTAACTTACACGGTGGGGAAGCAGGTTTATAAAAACTTGGATTGATGGACCAGTAACATGGATTTGTGGGTAAAGTTGCCTACCATCAAGCTTGATAACATGAGCTGAATTCCATGGTAAGACCCTGTTTCAAAAAAAAAGGGGGGAGGGGAGGAAGGAAGGAAGGAAGGAAGGAAGGAAGGAAGGAAGGAAGGAAGGAAGCAAGGGATGAAAGAAAGGTCCTAAGGGACAAGAACATACTATAATTAGTGAGTAAATAAATAGATGGGATGGAAGACTGATTGCCTCTGCCACTAATAAATATGACTGGTCACTTGGTAACTGGTACAATAATTGATCCAGTTAATAAATCATCGTGCTAATCAGTGCATGAAAGCTAGATGAAATGAGGTAGTCATATGACCACAAAGTACTTGCTCATAGATTATTAAATGTGAAGGTAAAAAGAGTTGCCTTTTGGGGAAGAGAATTAATGGACACCGCCTTAGCTGAAAGTTGAAAGTTCAGGTCAGTAATTATGGCAAAACTGATATGATCTATCTCTTAATAGAATACAACCCAGAGAAAGAACATTTCTTCTGGTAGTCCTTCCCAAAGAGCAGACTGAGAACCAAATTTTAAGACATCATGAGAAAAACTCAGAATTATTGTCACCCTAACAAATAGCTGCCCTGTTCACCTCAAAAATGGCAATGTCACTAAAGACTAAGGCAACACAGTTGCTGTGCAAGTTAAAGGAGATGAGATGAAAAAGCCATGACAACCATAGTCCAACTCTGCTGGCAGATGATAAGTGACATTAATGAGGAAATTATAATAAATTCACATGAGATACATAGCACCTTTTTTGTGCTTTCATATCAGAGCTGTATTTTCTGAATTCCATAAATTGGCTGTCATTCTCTAAGAATGTCTTTATTCCTAGGATAAAAATGAAAAGACATGTCTGAAACTCTCAATAATCCAGAAAGAATGTATGCTTTCTATATCTATACATATTTGTTAAGTACATAGAATTATTTGTAGATGTGTATATATTCACCTGTGCTTGTATATATGTGCATATTTAATATATTTATCTTGGAAGAAAGAGATAAAGGGGTGGACAAGGTGGCTCAGAGTGTAAAAGCAATTGCCACCAAGCTTAACAAACTGAGTTTTATCCCAGGGACCCACATGGTAAAAGAAGCAACTGGCTCTTCCGTGTTGTTTTCTGTCCACCTGCACACCGTGGTGCATACACATACATACACACACATGCACACACACACACCAATAACACATACAACATTTTTAAGTCTTTTTCAAAAAGAGAGAGAGAGAATAAAGCAAACATGACGAAAAGTTAACAGTTAGTGAATGTGGGCAAATAATATTCATTTAATATTTCCTTGTATTCTTGCCATTTTTCTTTAAAATACAAAGTTTGAAAATTATTTTAGTGCAGAGCTTTTGTTTCTCAAGGCTTTAAAAGCCACCCATCCATGCTCAAGACACATTAGCTGCGCATTTACTTGTACACAGTAAATGCTCAGTTTATATCTCCTGCTGATAGACTTTTGCAAACTTTGCCTTCTTTCCATTAGCTTGTCCACCTAGTCCGTGGATGGCCTTCTGGGGGACAAATGCCAGCTTTAAGAAAGCTGAGGTGCAAAGCCACCACAGCGAACATTCTCTGTCATCCACTTGCTTCCTGTTGGGATTTCTCTGGGGTGCCTCCAGCTACATCTTATCTTTCCAATCCTCCCGATTCTTCCACAGCCACTAAACCATTTCAATTAATCAGGGTAAGTTTACTAAACTCAGTAAGACTAGCAGAATCCTGACCCCAGGAAGGTGCGTCACCACGATGATTGTGAAATATTGGGCAGCAATTTCCTTCTAACAGTGACTCCAGAAGATAACAAGTCACCAGGGTCCACGCCACTCTCTGAAAATGCCACAGGCACTTTGTGTCTCATGCCTGGATCCCTCTCTAGCCCCCACTAATGCAGACAGAGCCGTTCACAGGGTCACAAACAAGGAGAGGAAGCAGCTCCCAGATGAGAATGAGCCACCATCTCTCTACAGCTTCTTTGGTAATTTCTTTGCACAAGATCTGTGGCCCAATGCCTAGAACATCTTGAAAAGGGAAATGACTCCCAACTTACTCAATCTGCCTCTGCTCACGCAGATTGCCCCGCTAGCTCTTGTTTATTACCACTTAGTGGCTTGGTCCTTACAGGCTCCATTGCCTCCTCCTCCTTCTGGAAATTTTCCAAGAGCTTTGTCTTTTAAATGACAAACATGGCCATCTTATTTATCGGGAGAACCTGACAGGGTTCAGAAGCTTCGAGAGAAAGAAGGGATTGGTATGATGCTAACCTCTAAACTAAAAACTAAAAATCTAAAACTAAAAATCACTTCTCTGCAGTGCAATTTCAGCAAAGCCAACCTCAAAAACAGTCCTCTCTAGAAACAGAGGACTGTAGCAAGCTGTTTCTTCAGAAGAACAATGGGCCACACAAAAATCAACAGCTTAATATATAATGAAACCTTAGAGTAGGACAGGACCTTAAGAGCCCTTGGATCCTGCTACTAACTCACTGGAAAAATTATTTATGAAAGCCCCAAAGACAACAACTTTGTGTGCGAGGTATTTCTAGAAAGCAAATTTAACAGCTGTTTCTTACACCCCATTATATAACTGCTGAGCACAAAAGAAGTTTAAAATATTGGGTGCAAAAGACCTACTGCCACCAGCTTAGGCATTTCGCCCTAACTCTTGTCTTGGTACCAGCTGCTCACCTCAGAAAAGCATCTCAGAGAGAGGTTCCTGGACCCAGGGATGGAATTACTCAAATCGAACCCAACAGGTTTTACAGTACCGGTGTTGAACTGGTTCCTGAAGTTTCCATGCTAGCTACCTAGACCTATCCCTCCAGTTTAAGTCCTTACAGATTCTCTGAAGCACATGCTCATTCTTGTAAATCCCCTCAGAAGTTACTCAGTTTCTTCAACCAACACAAAAGAACCAACATAACAAGACAAGTACAAGGGTTCTTCTTCGGAGACCCTCTGGCCCGCCTGTGGTTTACACTGTCCATGTAGCCAGTTACAGTAGGGAGTGGTGGCTCCTCTCCTCTGAGCTTGTTTATTCTCAAGTGGGGAGCTGAAGTGCTGTGCATATCTTGAGGGGAGAGGGAAATGGAACCTGAGACGACACACTTATGTTGCCCCTTTCTCTCTCTCTGTCCTGAACTGAAATTGGGAAGATTCTCAGGCTCCTGGGGATTTGTGATCCCCATACCATCCCCATGCACCAGTGACATTTAAGGGGTTTGCAGTATTTATATATAGCATTCAGAGATGGTAGAGGGGGAGTCCTTTATGAAATTAATAATAATAATAATGGCTTACCACAAGGTGTCAGTATATGTCCCCATGCAGTAAATCAGTTCTAGCTGTTAAATCTATGTAGAGGATACAGCAGAATCGATGGCTATGTGTGTTTTATATCCTGGCAGTAGCATGAAAGCACAGTAGCATGCTGCTGCTCTTACTAAAGAGAGCCATCAAAACACTAGGCTGGATTACTTAAACACATTTCTGCTGCTGCTCTTGGTAAAGAGAGCCATCAAAACACTAGGCTGGATTACTTAAACACATTTCTGCTGCTGCTCTTACTAAAGAGAGCCATCAAAACACTAGGCTGGATTACTTAAACACAGAAGTAGAAGAGTTTAGTGACTCCCCATATCACCCACACTCAGCTCCGTTTCTGTCTCTGAGCCAGTACGCCCACTCCCACAGGTGGACATACTTCTTTCTTCCCTCTCCCTTCCTCCTTGGCCCTCTGAGTGTCTTGCCTGTGTTCTTCTTGCTCTAAAGTTACCAAACTACAAAAATACCTTGTGAGGGATAAAAGGAGACCAGAACATATCAGAGAGGCCACCTAAGAGAGATGACGCATGACCCTTCCTAGACAGCAGGGACTCCTAATCAAAAGTCAACTCCTGCTTACCTTTTTGCCATTCACAAAGAAAACCAACTCGTCAGCTGTCATCGTGGGAGCCACTGGTGGAGCCACTGAGCTCCTGTGAGGTACCTGCAGATATCACCGCCCTGCAACTTGAAAGATACGCCTCCCAGCAAAATGAAGCCAACGTGGCCAATGGGAAAGCAGCAGCTCCAGGCATGGACAGTTCTTGGCAAGAGTCACAGGTTTACACAATCCAGGAAGGACCAGACAAACACACAACAAATCATACTCTCCGCTTCCAGTCAAAGTGCACAGAGGAAAGTGCGTGCATATATTAGCGAGGCCTGAGTCTTGGCACCAGATCTGGACTGTGAATTCTGGGCACCTGCCCTTGTGGAACCTGCTTCATCCTCCTCCCACTTGCCATACCAGGAAGAGAGGGGGAAGGAGCCGTTTGTCAGCTGCTGCCAGTGGAGCTGATTCACTCTCTTCCCGTCTACACTTGTTTTTTTTCACCAGTCCTGGCTTACACTACCACAGCCTTGCCACAGGCAATTCTCATGGCCTGGTGGAATATTCAGGTCCCAGACATGGAACCTGCTGTCCAGACTCAAACCCTGACCTTTAACTATACCTTGTCACTATACCTTGCAGAACTTAGCTGTTTCATCCTGGAAAGGGACATAAAAATGATATCAAAATCAGAAAGCTGAGAAACAGATGGTTTCTTGGGTGTGTCTTATAAACTTGCAAAGAACAGAAATATTTCTCGCTTTTGAAGGAGTATCCCCATCTTTGGAACAATCCTGATAACACGTCATGTTGGAAACTTTCACAACAGTTGCCCAGTTATCAGAGGAGCTCCACACACAGAAAAGAAAAATTCAAACACCAAGTAAACAAAGACACTTACACAACATAGTCACAGTCTGCTGATAGAGCTGAAACCCCAAATCAGCACCATTAACTCCTGAGGTAAATGCTTATGCACGGCGTCCACCCAGGCAACGCCAATGGGCTCACCCTGCTCCAACCCTTTCACTGCTTCATTCTAGCCCACCTTCATGTCAGCGTGTCCCCAGCCCTGCAGTCACTCAGTCACTCCAACAGCCTACAAGAGGACACTTCCAGGGCTCCTGGAAGACCACAGAAGAAGAAAGCAAGAGCATGAGTCAGATATGCCCGGTACAGCAACATCTTGAGAACCAGGACTCCAGAGACAGTCACAACCTCAACACAATGCCCCTCTGCCAGCGCAGCCCCCACAGAACCGGGCGTGAATTTATTTGTCAGTTGATCAGTGCCCCAGTTTGCTCCCAGACTATGTTGGGGCTTGTGCACCAAATGCCTGGGAGTTTCTCAGTCCAGGGCAGATGGGGGTGACAGTCAACATAAACCGGTGATTGTTAGTCAGAGTGGGATTCCCTACAAAATGGGTCATAGTGGCATGACTGGTTGTTGTGGCCATTGTTGTTGTCATTGTTGCTGCTGCTCTTCCTGAGACCAGGAAATGGGACTAAACATTCCAAATCCACGAAATCACAAGAAAGACATGTCCAGCCTAAAATGTCAATCAAGCAGAGACAGAGAAATCCTGGTCACAAAGGAAAAGGGTGGGGAGAGGGATTACCTAAGGTGTGTTTTGTCACTCTCCCTGTTCCTCATCCTCCTGTGATTCACCGACTCAGCCATCTTTACATCTTCCTGAGCTCTACCCTTTCACCTGGGCTGTCCACCACAGTCCAAAGGAAAGTTACGGAGGCTAGATTTAGTATTAGCTCCATCACTGTCTTGGGTTCGGTGGCCTCGTTTACAGACGTGACTTGCTATACCTACTTTGTAAAATCAGCTCTTCTGAAAATTAATTAAAGAGGCCAAACTGTTCCTGGCAGATGCTGGGCAAGTGCTATATGAGGGGTACAGGAGTGTGAAGTTGAGGGGTCTGTAACACCCACAATCTCCTTTCCCTGCCATAGTCTGAAGGGGCAAGAAACCTGACTGAGGTGCTACAGAAACAGAACAAACTGAAAGGGGAGAGGAGAGAACAGTGGTAGCTGACTTCAACCCTTGGGAATTCACCTGCCAAGAGACACAGACACAGGTCCAGAGAAAGGAAAAGGGGCTCTGAAGTTGGAAAGTTCACACCACACATCACCCCAACCCCATGGCTGCTGGTGCCTTGTGGTGCAAGAGACACCTTGGTACCACAGGAAGTAGACAAGCAGCGTGGGGAATGGGGCGCAGCTGCTGGGTAGGAGCGGTAAACCCCAAGACAGAGACTGTGGAGATATCGGAAATGTGGTAAGGAAACCCGAAGCTGAGAGATTCTCAACACTCCACACCCTGGCCACTGCAGAGAGAAGATACGTGGATGACAGGAAGCTTGTGGTAAAAGTTGGTGCAATGCCCTGGTGGACAATAGATACAGGATGGAGGCTCTCTCTTCTAATCAGAAAGAAGCAGTGATGGAGAACATATTTATTTCAGGTTATTGCTCATTTAGGTTCATAGATTTTTTATTTTTGTTTTCTATATATCTTATTCAGGTGTTTAATTTTTTAATTTAAACTTTTAGTATGTACACTCTTAATAATTGTGTTTTAAGTGTTCAGGAGGTGTCATGTAACTTGTACCTTACCAGGGAGAGCTCTTATGTCTTCCCTTTCCTCTAAACTTAATATAATATTTTCTCTACTGTTTTTCGTATATCTAAGCCATACACTTGATTTAATTCTTACTCTATCCTCTCCTATCCCATCCTCCATGCCCCTTCACTATCCTGCTTAAATATGTGGTATTCTCCCCCAACAAGAACTCCAGTACTCCCGTCTTCAAACTTTATAGGAAACACCAGTCAAAACCATAGTATTTTCAGCAGCTAACATGGGGACTTACGTTAAATGAACTTAATTGTCATTAAAGTCATCTTGGGTGAACATAAATCCAAGTGAGAATAAGCCACCAAAAAGAGTTACATAAAACAAAGAAGACAGCAGCAGTGGGAAATGGGAGAAGAGGTGCAAACAGGAGAACACATACTGCCCAAGAGATGCATAAGGCACCAAAAACAAAAAACAAACAAACAAAAAAAAAAAAAACAGAAAACAGAAAAGATGTAAGAAGATACTCTGCCACAACAACCCGTAGGACAACATCTTAACAATAAAAAACAAAGACGATAAGATGTTGAGCTGCACATACATGCCAAAAAAACAAGAAAAAAAAAGATTGCAGAGTTTTATAAAAAAATTATATAGATATAGATATAGATATAGATATAGATATAGATATAGATATAGATATAGATATAGATATAGATATAGATATAGATATAGATATAGATATATTCAAAGGCCAAATAGGGGACCCAAATAAACATGTAATGAATTTAGCTTAAATTATGAAATTGATTCATAATTTTAAAAAAAAAAGAAAGTTACCAATATGGCATGGCTGTAAGAATCAGTAAGTTGGAGGAAAAAAATTTAAAATGTAGAAGAAAAAAATCACCAAGGAAATACAGGTGCTGCAAAAGGAACAAGCAGAATTCTGGAAATAAGGGAATTAATCAAGTATGTAAATAATGCAGCAGAAAGCATCATCAACAAACTGCACCAAGAGAAGAATAAATCCCAAGAGCAGATGATAAGGTTAAGACAATAATGCATACAAGCATATAGAAGGAAAAGCTGGGCCAGGGAGATTTCTCATTGTTAAAATGCTTGTGTGAAGTGTAGGCTTTGAATCCTCAGAGACCACAGAAGTAGCAGGCAAACATGGGAGCCAGGTAGAGGCAGAAAATCTCCAGAGCAAGCTTTCTAGCAAGACTAACCATATTGGAAAGTTCTGAGTCTGACTGCGAGAACAGTGGACCTTACCATGTACGCACAAATGCCCAAGAGAACAAATCCAAGACTACATGGGATTGAGGGAGATGACAGAAAAATCAGATGTCTTGGACAACCCAGTCAATGAAATTTTAGCCAAGAATTGCCTGAATCTCAAAAGACAGATATCCAAGCAGAGGAAGCCTTCAGAACCCCAAACAGCCACAACCAGAGAAGAATCTCTCTGATATGTATCATAGTCAAATTATCAGAAATACAGAGCAAGGAAACCATAAGAGGAAAATGGCCACATACAGAGAAATAAACAGAATAACAGCTGATCTGATGTTAATATCATAAAAGCCATAAGAACACAGAATGCTATATTTGAGTCCTTAAAAGAAATTATTGTTAACCAAAATTGCTATACTGAAAATTAACATTTATTAAAAACAGATGAAGAAATAAAAACAAAACAAGAAATCAAAACAACAACAAACAAAACAACATCATAAAACTAAATAAATAAATAATTCATAATAACTAAGCCAGCACTAAGAAAAGTCTTTAAGAGTTATTACACACAGAGGAAGAAGGAAGACAGTTTCACAGATAAGAACAAAGGAAAGAATACATTCTATGAAAACAACAGATAAACAAAGGAGATCTGGAAAGGAATCAATCACGTCCAACACAGCAAACATCCAACACTGCCAGAAAAAGGAAGAAAAGAACTGCCAATCAGCCAGCCAGAACAGCAAGCAACAAAATCAGACAACAGCAAACCCTTCTCGCTATAGCCTTGAATGCAAACAGCCTTAAGACAGTAACTAAATGACATAGACTAATAGACAGGATTTAAAAACATGATCCAATTATCTGCGGTCTCCAAAAGACTAACATAGCTATCGAAGAAACCGAGAGTCAAAGGTTGGAAAGCGAACTGTCAACCAAATAGAAACAAGCTGGCAGAGCAATTTATCTGATTCTATAGATCTCAGACCAAAACTAGTCAGAAAAGATTGAGATGATCGACTGAGTATTAATAAGAGGAACAGTTCATCAAGAGGATATAGCTACCATGGATATTTAAGTCCTCGATCTTGTGGCTCCCAATTTTGTGAAACAAACACTAACAGGTATAGCAGACCACATAAGTCCAGGTACAGTAATAATGGAGGCTTCCGTACCCCATTGGTATAAGATAAGCCTTCCGAACTAATTATCAGCCAAGGGGCCTCAGAGAAAGACTACATCATAGATCAAACAGACCTAACAAACCTACAGAACATTCCACCCCACAGATAGAAATGAACAGTCTTCTCAGGAACACTTGAAAGCATCCCTAAAATTGAGCACATCATAGGCCACAACACAAGTCTTCATAAATACAAAAAAAAAAAAAAATCAACATGGGCAATGCAGATAGGTCCACATACATGGAAGCAAGCCAGATCCTCAGCCTTAGCCAAATGTGGAGTTGTTTGTGATAGAGAGCACTCACCATCGGGAAGGTGGAAGGCGGAAACCAGCTCCGTCTTTAAGGCGCGGCATTACGCAGCTCTCTACAGTTCCCCCTTTTTGTTTTAGACGCATCAGGCAAGAGTAGAGGTCTGATCTCTGATATTAGAAATAAATTGGGACTTTGTACTGATGTTCATTTAGGTGTCATCCACCCAAAGAGCATCAGACCTGTCTGATACCTTTTTCTCAGAGGCGGGACCTGGGGCATCAACCCGCATGCAATCAGGCTTGCTCTTCTCTGGGTCAAAAGCGGCTGACCCTGAGTGCAGTGCTTTGCCTCGCATCCTGAGCATAACATTTTAGCTTTTTATGGTAGCCAACCATGCTTGGGGAGACTGTCCTGCTTCAATGGCTGTAAAGGCCTGAATGATCATGGCTGCATTACGCTGTTGTGAGACTCTAATCTTGCATATACACCACAGGCAAACCAAGGAGACCAACACCAGAAGGCCTGCTAACACTCCCATGCCCGCGCATTCCTTCGGATGATTCATGGCTGCAGCAATCCATGATGATAATCCTGTGGCTAGTCCTGCGTCCACTCTGGTAGAATTTACTGTGATAATGGCCACTCTCAGCTGCTCCATCGTAGTATCGAATTCTCCAATCCAATTACCTAAAATATAGCTAGACAATTGTTTAGACAGATTTGCAGCACAGGAAAAATTCTCATGTTGTATGCTAGTGACACAAAGTCCAGCATACTTTCATTGACAGCCCGGTTGAGCCATTTGCCATAGGGTATCAATTTGCTCCTGCACGAGGTCAATCCTCTGATTGAACACCATCAAGCCTCCTTTTAGTTGAGCATTAATTCCTTTTTGTACATCTAAGGCATGAGCTACATTGGCTAAAAGATTATTCAGGGTCTGAGCAGTCTGCACAGTATGACTCATGGCTAATGCCATGGTGGTAGCTCCATGTATGTGGACCTATCTGCATTGCCCACGTGGCACGCTGGGGTTGGCTACCCAGAGGCTATTTAAGCTGTGGGCTGGCTTTCCCCAGGGTCCGATGATTGTTCAAGGTTCCTGAATAAACTGCATTGAAAAAAAATAAAAATAAAAAAATAATCCCCCATTACTCAGACTAGATGGAATTTTCAAGCTCTGTGGAATTATGACAGTATATCATAAATTTTGTCTACTAAAAAAAAAAAGTACTAGGAACTAAAATTGTAATCAATTGTTCCTAATAAACAAGGAGAATGTAAAAAAAAAAATCAAAATAATTTCCTGCATTATAGCAGATCACAGTGAACTAAAACTAGAAACCAGTATCAAGACTAACCTCAGAAAATATACAAATATTTGGAGACTGAACAATATGTTTTTGAATAAAAAAAAAATTGGTCAGTGAGAAAATCAGAACTTTAAAATTTCTAGAAACAACAAAAATGCCAACAGAAATGACCAGAATCCCTGGGATACAAAAGCAAGTCTGTCCTAAGAGCTTAAGCACTTACATTAAAAAGTCAGAGAGAGCTGGGTGTAGTGGTGCATGCCTGTGATCCCAGCACTCAGGGAGGCAGAGGCAGATGGATCTCCATGAGTTCAAGGCCAGCCTGGTCTAAAATCCAGGACAGCTAAGGCTACACATGCACACACACACACACACACACACACCAAAATAAATAAATATATACATACATAAATACATAAATAAATAAAACAGAGGGATCTCAATTAAACAATCCAATGAAACACTTTAGAAATCCTAGAAAACAAGAAAAAATATGCCCCAAATATAGCAGACAGAAAGTTATAATAAAAACCATGGAATAAATTTGTAAATTAAAGTTTAAGAGTACAATACATAGAATTAATCCAAAAATACTTCTTTTAAAGTATTTTTAAAAATTGACCAACTTCTAGGCAGATTAATCAAGAGTCACAAATTAATAAAATTAAAGATGAAAAGATTTTCTGAGACTGACATTCAACCAAGGACCATGTATGGATATAACCTAGAACCTCCACTCAGATGTAGCCTGTGGTAGCTCAGTAACCAATTGGTTTCCCAAAGTGAGGGGAACAAGGACTATTTCTAACAGGAACTCAATGACTGGCTCTTTGGTCTCCCCACCCCCGAAGGGAGGAGCAGTCCTGTTAGGCCACAGAGGAGGGCTTTGCAGCCAGTCCTGAAGATACCTGATAAAACAGGATCAGATGAATGGGGAGGAGGTCCCCCCTATCAGTGGACTTGGAAAGGGGCACGGTGGAGATGAGGGAGGGAGGGAGGGACTGGGAGGGAATGAGGGATTGGGACACGGCTGGGATACAGAGTTAATAAAATGTAAGTGATAAAAAAAAATAAAAATAAATAAAGTAATAAAAAAAATAAAAAAAAATAAAGATGAAAAGAGCATCATTATAACAACAAGCTAATGAAAGTATGTCATCAAGGACTGCTTTGACAATTTATTTTCTAAAATGTCCAAACTCATATGGTCTACCAAAATTAAAGCCAGAAGATGTAAACAGCCTGACCAGACCCAGGACAAACAAGGAGACTAAGGCAGAATTAAAAAGGCCTTCACAAAGTCCCAGAGCTGGACCTATTTATTGCTGAATTCTACCTAACTTTCAAGGATGATCTAATACCAATACTTCTCAAACTATTCCATAAAATAAAAATGGAACGAACATTACTGAACACATTCTACAGTGAAACCCCAATACCAAAACCAGATAAAACATACAACAAAAACGGAAAACCATAGAACAATCTCCTTGATAAATACAGATGCAAAAATTCCTCAGCAACAACAAAAAGGAGAAACTGAAAGAACATCCATCTCGCTAGACAGACAGAATTAATATTGTGAAGACGGCTTTCCTGCCTGAAGCAATCTACAGATACCACGCAAGGGTCATTAAAATATCAATGACATTCTTGACATAATTATAAAAGAACAATCCTAAACATGAATATGGAAACATAAAGAACATGGTGGACAACGCAATTCTAAGCAGAAATAATACAAACCAAAATTACCAAGTTGTTTGATTCAGTCTATCCTACAAAGGCAAAGTGTCAAAGGCAGCGCGGTATTGGCACAGAAAGCAGACATGTACTATTCAAAGGACTGTGATAAAGGACCCAGAGGTAAATGCACTCAGCTGTTAACATCTAAATTTTGACAAAGGTGTAAAAAGGCATACGCTTAAAAAACAATAGCCTTTTTCGTAAATGGTGTTGACAAAACTGGCTTTCTACTTGGAAAAGAAAGAAATTAGATCCGTATCTCCCACCTTGCACAAAAACTAACTACAACTGAATTAAAGATCCTCATTTGAAACTATTAATACTGAAATTAACAACAACAAAAAAATGCTTCAGGATGTAGGCATAGGCAAGAAATTTCTGAACAGTGTCCCAAAGGCACAAGAAACACCCCTAAGAATTGATAAATGGGATTAGACGAGACTATAAAGCTTCTGCATAGCAAATCAGCAGAGTAAACAGCCTACAGAACTTTGGGAAATCCTTGTCGACTGTATTCCAGCAAAGGGACTAAGAGCCAGAACATACAATGGACTGAGAAAAGTAAACACAAAAACTTCAAACTTTAAAAAAAAAAAATGGGCCAATGAACTGAACAAACAGTTCTCCAAAGAAAAACCACAAATTGCCAATAACTATTGTCTTCAAGTGCTCAACATCCCTAACCATCAAGAACATGCAAATTGAAACTATTTTTTTGAACAAGATAGAGAACAATAAAGAAAGACATCAAGTGGAAGCTCTGACAGCCACATGGACATACATCCACAGGCACAAGACATGTACCCAAGTACACCACATGCATTTTATATGGTCTGTGTGTCGGTGTGCCTGTGTGTGTGTGCACCTGCCCCAGAGCACACGTAGAGGTCAGAAGACAACTCACAGGAGTCACTTCCCTCCTACTGTATTGGTCAGGAGGACAAGAACTCACGTTGTTAGACTCTGCAGCAAGTATCTTTACCATCTCAGTGGTTCTTAAAATTTCAGATAAAATAAAATGACATGGAATTCCAGACAGAAAGGCGACCATCACACAAACAAATTACAGCAAATTCTGGAGACGACGTAGGAAGAGAAGAATCCTCACCCAGTGTTGGTGGGAGGCAAACCAGTGCCATCAACCATGTAAACCAGTGGGGAGACTTCTCCAAAAACCGAAGGCAGATCTGCCGTAGGGCCCAGCTATCTCACTCTTGAGCAACTAACCAAATGAGTCTGCATCCTGCCACGGAAGCCTCTGTCCATCTGTTTCTTTCAGCTCTTTTCACAACAGCAGGGAAATGGAAAAAGATGTCCGTCGGTAGACTAATGGGTTGAAAATGTGGTACACACTTGTATGTATACACAATATAGACACAATTTTTCCATAAGGAAAAATTAAAATGTAAAATGTAAAAATTTCAGAAAAATGGATCAAACTAGAAAACATATTAATCCGGGTAACCTAGAAAGACAAACACCCTCTAATATTCAGATCGAAGCTTCTAGTTGTTAAGCAAGTGTATCTAGACAGGAGCAAAAGTGGTGTCTTACTTACTCCTTTATTGCTGTGAGGAAAGCATGACTAAGGCAACTTACAAAAGAAATCATTTAATTGGGGGCTTGTTTACAGTTTCAGAGGGGCAGTCCATGATTATCATGACAGGATGATGGTGGTAGGCAGGCAGGCACAGAGCTGGAACCATAACTGAGAGTTTACATGCTAATCCCAGACAGTAGGCAGATATATACATATACATACATTATATATATGCGTATGTGTGTGTATACATAGAGAGAGAGACTGGGCCTTGCACTCTCCCTTCAACAAGGCCATAATAGCTCCTAATCTTTCCCAAACAGTTCCACTAACTGGGGACCAAGCATTCAAATATATGGGCCTCTGGGGCCATTCTCCTCAGACCACCACAATGCTCAGACAAAGCAATATGAGGCAGAAGGAAAAACATGGGAAAAAGAACAGAATACAAGAGTTATTAAAGTGGGAGGGATGAAAGAAAACATTGGAGACAGGAAGAGAAGGGAAGGAATAGGAGCACAGTGGGAGAATCAATCAAAACAAAGTACATATGAAAATGTCATAAGGAAACTTGTTATTTTGCAAGCTGATATAAATAAACTAATAATTATTTTAAAAGGAAGTTACATAAGACCTAGCTTAAATATGTTATTTATAGTAGATGTTCAGCACAGAGCCCTTCTCTGAACAGGAAGCAAAACTCCACTGTGCCCCTGTGGCACATTGAGGGTCAAGGGAGAGTACATTTTAACTATGAGTTCACATCATCCTTCAGAGATTTTATTTCCATGATCACCAGCTGGAAGCTCCAATAATAAAATTTGGCAAACACTTTGACTAATGTTACTTATTCATATTTGGCAAAATATTTGCAACCACTTTCTCTGTGACTTTGAATTTTTTAATTGACAAATAAAATTGTGTAGATGTATAAAATGTTTTGAAATAGGGTGTATTTTGGAATGGCTCACTTGAGCTGGTTAACATATGCAATCCTTAATTGCTAACATTTTTATGGTTTGAACATATCCTTGATTTTCAAAATGCTATGTGCTGTTATTGAATAGTCGCTGAATGTCTTCCTCTGACCTAACCACAACAACAAAAAATGTGTATTCTTCTACCAACATCTCTTCCATCTCTCCTCTCCCAGCCTCAAACGATGATGGTTTGACTCTCTACATCCATAAGATCAACTTTTCATATCCCACCTAGAAGTGAGATCCAGGGCTAAGCATCAAAAGGAATGTACCTCACTTATGTCACGGCCCACGTGGTCTCCTATGGCATCCTTGTTTCCTTTGCTGCACAGAAGCTCTGTAGTCTAATATAATCTTGGTCTTCTATTTCAGCTACAGCAACAGTAGCTGAAATAGAAAATGTTGATAGGCCAATGTTTATGGCAGAATTGCAGTTTGCTCTGTGGTTTATAGTTTGGGGTCTTGTGTTTTAGTCTTTCATGCCTTTTCAGCTGATTTTTTATATGATGTGATTTTTTTTCACCTTTATACACACTGATTACCACAGTAAAACAATGTATTCTGAAGTTAAGTAGCATGGTGCCTCTGGCTTTATGAAGTTTTTGCAATTGTCATTGGCTTTCTTCAGCATTTCTTTACCTATTTGAATTTCTTGTGTTTATTTGTGAATTTGTTTCTAAGTAATTTGAAATTGGAGAAATGGTTCAGAGGTTAAAAGGGCTTTCTGCTCTTCCAGAGGACCAGAGTTCAGTTCCAGTCCATCCGCCCCGCCCCCACTGACACACACAGAGATATATATTCAGACATACACACACACATATACATAAATTATATTCAGACATATACAAACACACATATACATAAATTAAAAGATACTTAAACATTTACAGCCTAGGTTTCTTTATTTTTCACATGATGATATTTCCCTTACCTACTTTCTAATGTTTCTTAGTTTTTAAAAATATATGTATACAATGAATTCTAATCATATCTGTACCCCCATCCCTAAAGTATATCCTTCCTGACTTCAAGCCTGCTTGTTTGTTTGTTTATAACCTACTTGATACTGCCAATATGCATAAGGCTGTAGGGTCATTCACACGGGCAGGGACAACCATTTTACCAAATAAAAAGGGAGGCCCCCCTCCCACACACGCACTAGCGGCCATCAACTCTCAGTAGCACTTCAGCAGGAAGCCCGCCCAGCTCCATGCTGGCATTTTTAACTAGCGTGATCTTATGCAGATCTCAAGCAGATAATCACAGCTGCTGTGAGCAGACGTCATGTCCAGAGGACGTTCCCCACTCTCCCCAACAAAGCTTTTGCACAGCTTCTTCTGTGGTGCCCTTAAGCAAATGCCCCTTAAAGCAGTCCTCAGTAGCACAGGTTACTAAAGCAGAGCAGGCCTGGCACTCAGGAAAACAGCAGCCCCAAGAGCCTGCTAGTGAGACTGCTTCTACTGTCCAGCTGCCCAGTCAAGCTGCTGACTCACTGGGTGTTCTCATTTCATTTCAGAGAAATGAAACTGCTTGAAATTATTTTAGGCATAGGCGACTTTAGATTTTCAAATTCTTGTATATCCTCGAATTAATAGTTAATATCCCCTTAAAAAGACAGATGTTACATTTTGTATTCACATATATTTTTCATTTGAATTCTAGGTTGATTAACATTATTATTTTTGTCAAGTGTTTTCTTGTGCCCTTGACCGCAAACTGAAATGTATCAAATGCTACAAAATCATCGAATTTTAATCACCCCTGTTATTGCCAATTGTTTAATACAGAACTTTCCTCAAAAGGTCTGTCAAGACTATAAGGAAAAATAGAAAGATTTGGGGTTTCTTTCTTTGTTTTTTTGCTTTTGGTTTTGTTTTGTTTTGTTTTTGCTACAGTCCCACAATGCCCTGAAATCTGTTGAAAAAAAAATACATTTGATATATATATATATATATATATATATATATATATATATATATATATACATATATGGTTTTTCAAGACAGGAATTCTTTGTGTAGCCCTGACTGTCCTGGAACTAAGTTTGGCATCACACTCACAGAGATCTGCCTGCCTCTGCCTCCCACCTGCCAGAATTAAAGGTCTGTGCCACCACCACAAGGCTCATCTATATTTTTAAAGGCTACATATGCACTAACCTGTATTAATGCCAAATCTTGTTCCTTCTCATAATCTCCTTCAGGAAAGGAGTTGTCTGCCTTAATGAGCGCACCTGGATGGAGCTGGGGAGCTAGCTCAGTGAGTAAGAATGCTTCCTATGCAAGCATGAGGGCCCGAGTTCATGCCATACTAGATGATATTTTAATGTGATGTTGGATGCAGCTCATCAGAGATTTGAGGCAAGCTGTCTAGTGCTTGCTGTGAGTGGGCTTGCTGCTGATGTCTTTAAATCAGCTAGCTTGATACCTCATCAAGCAGGTGAGTGGACCTGGAGCCTATTTCCCCAAGGGTCAGCCTGAAGTTTGGGTGCACAGACGCTGAGATTGAGTGAAAGTGTAGCCTTTAACCTTAGTCTACAGGGGCTGAACAAGTACTAGGATGCAACTTGAGATTCTAGGTTTCCCCTTGGCTTTTGACTGTGCCAGGAGGCTCAGTCTACAAGTTATGGCCTTAGAGCTATAGAAGCTTTCTTGGAAACAAATTTACCGGGCTACATCCAGTGTGTAATTCAAGGAAAGATCTAGTGCTCGCTTCCCTCTTCCTCCCCAAACTGGTAAGTCTCTCTCCGCTGAGAGCATGCGCCTGGGGGAGTGGAGACACACAATAAAAGCATCAGCCTGTTCCTTCCAGTTCATGCCTTCAATCTGTGCGATGCCCAGCCACTATAAACCCGTACTGGGCTGCCTTACCTCTTGGGAAGGTCTTTTCAAGTGCAGATGTATGTTCACACTGATGTTCTTGCAGGAGTATGAACACCAGATGTTGTCATCTTGCGAAGGTCAGTTCCCTCTCTCTGTGACTTCTCAGGCTATCGAAATATAGGGGCAAATAACCTAAAATGGGGATTTTTGTCCAACTAAAGGTTCCACATGTGCTTTTAGTGTTATAACAAACCCTGACATTTGAGGTGTGTTAATAGAAATTTATGATCTGAAAATAGGCCCACTATAACTTAGAGTGCTTTGCGTTAACTTACCCCGCTTTCATAAGAGACATCTTGGCTCACAATAAACACACCACATTAGCACACAGAGTCCCAGAGTCCACAGAAAGCACAGATAAACCCCAGCTCCTCCTTGAAACAGGCTCCTGCCCCATTGGAGCATCATTTTCAGGAAACAGAAAGTGATCAGAAATATAAACTGCTGCTGAGATCACATTCTTGTTTCTGAAAGCAAGGCATCCCTCAAGGCCACACACTCCCTGCTCAAAAGTTCATTCAGACAAGGCTTCAGAGCTCGTCCCAAAAGCCAGTGTTGAACCTACAACAAAATTCTTTCCTGGTGTTGTCTGTGCCTAGGTCACTCACACTCTTGTTGTCACCAGCTCCCTGTTGCAATGTGAGCCTTTGTTGTGGTCTGTGCACTCCCTGCTTGTATCTTGATGTACATTCTTATCTGCAATGCCATGTTTGTTTTCTTTGTTTGCTACGAATTTTACTTGCAAGGAGAAGGAAACTTCGCTTTTGATCTGTTCCGCTGTTCTGAATCATCTTGCACTAAAACTGATTATGCTCTGACATATGCTTTGCTCTGGACAAAGCATATGTGTCCTCAGGACATCACTGCCCAATGTCCATCTTCTGCCCGGCCCTGCCAGACATTTGTGTTACTAAACTGGCCTTAATAACAGTCCTTGACACCTGAATAGCATTTTTTCTTATCCTTTGAATTCATTTGATCCTTCTAATAGCCCTGTGATGTGAACAAGGGAGTTAATATCATATGCCCTTTCCAGACAAGCAAATGAAGACAGGCAACGTGGACTTTCCAACTGTTGCAATAGAGTGCCGTTCCTACATCTGCGGACAACTTCTCAATAAAAAAGTCATCTCTTGGATGAAACCTCAATAATAAACCAGGATTCACTGCAGCATCCATAGCATCCTCAGTCTGCCTGAATTGCAGGCTCCTGGCTGAGTAGTGTCCTTTCTAATGCCTAAATGTCAGCTCCTGGGACGAGAAATAGACTATCTACCACTCTCTGTCTGGGGCTAAGACAGGGCTAACAAGTCTCAACAAGCCCTTGCTGAACTGAGTCTACCATGAGCTAGGTTCTCAGCACTGTTTGACCTCTGTTTTTCTCTAAGCATAGGGCTTTCTACATCACCATTTTTTGTTTGTTTGTTTGTTTGTGACAGAGTTCCTCTGTTGTAGCCTTGGCTGTCCTGGACTCACTTTGTAGACCAGGCTGGCCTCAAACTCACTGAGATCCTCCTGCCTCTGCCTCTCTGTGGGCTGGGTTCACAGGCACGGGCCACCGCGCCCGGGCTCACACCTGCCATTTAATATATTCTTAGCACCAGTTAACTTCCCTCACCGACTTTTCTCAACCTAATCAGTTCCTAGAAAATCAGCTAGTCTTCCCTAGTGTATTATTCTCTAGCAACATTCTATTTCTCTTTGCTTTTTCAAAACACATGGCATATAAAAATATTCACAGAGTCAAAAACCAAAATATTTTTATCATAACATTATTTGTACACAGCACACAGAAACTCAAGGGTTCAAAAAGCTTCAGAAGCAAATTAAAAACCACTATGGCTTTAAATTTAAATTTAAACCACTTAACTCAATATTAAATTTACATTTAAGTTCTTGCATAATCCTCTTCGGCTTTGACAAGGTAATCTGTACTAAGTAAACTGCTCGGCCTCAGCAACATAGGGAGAGATGACAGTTTGGTGGTTGGGACTAGCAGAACCCCTGGAAAAATCTCTTTCTAATCTGAGTACTCTCAAATCTTCCAGAAAGGAGACTCCTTGGCTTCCTCGATGGCTCAAAGAATTGGCTCACAGATGTAGACAATCCCAGCCAGCGGGGAACCAACGGGGACGTTACATGTACATCTCTTGCACCTCTCACTCCCCTTCTTTGGTTTCTTTTCCTTACTATCGGCTGAAATGCTACACAAGAGAGGCACGTGTCTCTGCACAAAGGGAATCCCCGTGCAAGGGTTGCTCTACCTGCCTATCAAATGCCCACGCTCTCTTCTGCTACTGAAGCATTGCTGTGGGAGAGCCACTGCACACTGAAGCTATACAGGACGGGTGTGGAGTCCTCACACGTGGGTAAGGGCAGATGGCTGAGGTTTCAGGAAGGCAAATGGGTGACTGAGCTGTGCCCAATGTCCAAGCTTCTATTCTTGATTTTTTCCCCTACTGTTGGACATCAATATCAATGTCCAGAATGACCTTAGAAGCCACGTACCAGAGATAACACCATTTCTAGCCTGACTCACTCCTTAGATGATTCCTCGGGCTGAACGCCTCTCTTCCCCAGTTGGATCTATATACATAAAATTTTAATCTAGTTTAAAAGGATAAAAATAGCTAACAAGAACCATTACCTGGATGGAATAGACATAACCAGCAGTCTCCCTCTCACCCACAATTTTCATTTTTATTATTTCACTTACTTATTATCAACCATGATCTAAAAACATCAGTGGAAATTTTCAGACATAAATAATCTGTGAGGTTGACGTTGCCTCCTGTTTGGAGTAGTATGGCAATACCTCAGGGATCTGGCCCCACTCTTCCAGAATGAGTCATCCGTCCAGGACATCCTCATAGTGCACAGTCTGACACTGTTTATGCTCAGATAACCTTTGTTTTAATGTCCCCCAAAGCACAAGTCTAGTGATGCTGGAAATCAAAATATGCCACAGAGAAGCCAGAACATGCTTTTTTAAATGAAAAGGTTTGCGTGCTAGGAAAACACATAATAAATACAGGATTCGGTGCCATTCATGGTTTAAGCATGCTGGAATATGTCCCTACATACCAGAAGAATTAGTATGATCCTGGAAATGTTTCATAACCATGAATGAAAAATAGAATAAAACAATGACAGAAATGGCAGACCCATACATGGGAAGTCTGGCTTGCTCCTATGTAAAGCTGCATAAATAAATGTTGTCACCAGTGATCATGAGTTCCTATGTAGAAGAACTTTGGGCTCTAGGTCTTAGGTGTCCCAATCCCTATATTTTGTTTTAAAAGATGGGCTTTGCATGTCTTAGACATCTATTTATTTATCAACTTTAATGAGACTTGCCTTTTGTCAGGTATTGTGCTGAATACTCATTAAATACTGGGCCAAAAAGGGCTTAGGAATGTTGTTATTGTATTTTATTATATGTTATTGTACCCATGATGCTCTGGATCCTCACTGTAGAAATTGATCACTTGCTACCTGTTTTGCAAACATCACCACTCCCTCCAGGAAGGATACTGAGTGCAGATTTACATAATAACATATGTAAAGTGGCAGCTTCTGTGGGCTCAAAAGATCACCTGCCACTCCCATTCTAACTGTCTTTATTCTAGAACTCTCCAAAGGAATGCACCGTTGAGACTGTTTTTTGCTTTGCTTTTCCTTTAAGACTGTCCTCTGTCCTACAGAAAGAGGTCCAAGGGCGCTGGAGAGAGTGCAAAGTAATTAAGAGCACTTGCTGCTCTTGCAGAGAACCACGGTTTGGTTTTCAGCATCCATACAAGAGCATCACAATGTTTTAAGGGATTCAACATCCTCCTCTGACTTCCACATGATACCCATAGAGTCATACACAGGCACACATAGATGTTAAACAAATAAACAGATATTTAAAAGAAAGCGACCCACTGCTTATATTCTCAGGAGAATATAATATATATATATTATATTATTATGTATTATTATATATATTGTATATTATATATTATATATTATATAATAATATATAATCCACAAAGGAGAAAAGTTCCCAGAGCAAACTGACCACCTCAGACTTATTAATTGGAGAACATTCAGTTTTCACAGTACTCAAGAGAGGGCAAAGAACTTGGGCAGACTTGCCCATTATCTTGTATTGTGTACAAGTCACTCATTGATGCTATTGCTCATGCTTAGCTTAACCTGTGGGAGTGGGAATCAGACTTTCCTTGCATCTTGTATTGAAAGATTAGAGTTAATTCCTGGGGCTGAGGCAGAATCATAAGACCACATTCCTTTCAGAGCAGAGGGCTAGCCCAGAGGCTAAGACAGAATCACAAGACCACATTCCTTTCAGATAATGGGCCAACAACAGTCCCCACCCAGATAAACCTCAGGGTATGACTGGAGTCACATGGCCCCTAAGAACTAGAGGTCAGATGTCTCCCAGGTAGCTAGGCCCGTTAGCAGTCCTGGTGCCTAAAAATAGACCAATCATTTTAAAGGTCAGCTTCCCTAGAGACCACCCCACTTGCATTTTGTTCCTCTTACCCAATCCTGTAATGCCAAAGCTTGTACTACCCCACTGGCATTTTTGTTCCTTTAAAAACCTTGATCTCCCAGAGCCGGGGGTCGCTTGCCCATATGTCTTTGTAAAGGGCAGCCACCCAGCTCGAGCTTGTAATAATAAAGACCCTCGTGTGTTTTGCAACGGAGTCGATTCCTGGAGATCTTTTGGGGGCTTGCAAACTGGGTATAACATTTGGAGGTCCCACCGAGATTCCAGGGCCCCCCAAGACCTCAGGACTGATTCGGAGGGTCTCATACCAGCTGGTAAGTGTGGTGTCTGTGTCTCCGTCTCTGTCATTGTCGCTTTGTGCAGTGTGCAGTGTTCCTGTTGGCGCCTATCTTCTGAATTCTGTTCTGCCTCGAGGCATCTGTATGAGTGACTAATGTGATTTGGACAGACGTGTCAGACAATCACAGTCACTGAAGTTGGGAGACACGTCCCCCAACTTCATCAGTATCTGGAGGTGGTCTAGAGCCACCCACCACTCTGAGGCTTTTGTGGCAGAGGAGCCAGAGTGGGAATCTGAAGGTCTGTTTTTACAGTACCTTACCCAGGAAGGGACTTAGGCCCATCTTGGAGGAATTTCTGTAAGGCCTATGTTCGACCAGCCTGATTAGTCCCGGGAAATTTGGCCAGCTGTCTCAATGTCTCTGTGCAGTATCTGTGTCTACCTTCTGTTTTCTGTTCTGAAAGGCCTCACGAAGCTTGTTTAAAATGTGTGCCTATGTGTTTATTAAATCTGTAAACGCATATGTATATGTTACCACGTGTTATGAAGTGCCTCAGTGTCTCGTCGCCATCTTGACTTTACCATGTGATTTTATAATGTGACCACCATCTTGGTATGGATAAAAAAAAGGAAACCTTGGTCAAATAATTCTCATTTCCTTCTAGGTTAAAAGGATGACTTATTTTAAATTGGTATTGGTTTTAGACATTAAATTGCTTGCACTGGTAAATTCTGGTTTTAAAATCCGGTTTTGATTTTAGAGATTATGTTTATGCCTTGTGACTTCTCTCCTAAAAAAGGGGTACTTTATTTTAATATTGCAAAAACGGGTTTTAAAAAGTTTAAATGTTTAAGGCTGTAAAATGTTTAAAGTTTATCAGGCATTTGGGTATGACAATGATCTTGGGTATTTATTTTATCAATTTTACTAAATAAAACCCTGCCGTATTGTTTGTGCTAATTGAAAAAGATTGCAGTTTTTAAAATGTATCTTGTGGAGAGCAGTTTGTTTGATAAGCTGCTTTGTTTATGGAAAAACATGTTTACACCCTGTTCTTTACCTTGAGACAAAGAAAAGAGGAAGTTTCACCAAGTTCCTTAAAGCTTGTTCTAAGTTCCTTAGAGTTTGTTTGTTACCTTTATGTTATCTGCTACAGGAAAGTTATTTAAAAAAAAGAATTTGGCAATCTCAGAACTCCTCTTTGTAGTAATGTAACTTGTTTTTGCTTTGCCTATAAAAAGCAAATCGTAGATGCTGGGCTCCAGCAAGATCATGTTAGGATAAAAAGGATTTTGATAAGAGTTTTTATGTTGTCTGAAAAGCAAGAGAAAAAGCAAAAAAGTAAAAATGTCTGGTTAAGCCAGAAAAGAAAAGCTAGGAACCTGAAGCTATATAGGATGTTGCAGGTTAGTAGATGTGTTATAAAAAGCCAGAGAATTAATATGATTTAAAAAAGAACTATATTTAAATATGTTATAATTCATTTAAAGGGCTGGTGATTATTCATTACAAAATGTTTTTTATGCTCTTTTAAGGGAAAAAAATTCTAGCTGATAGGTTTGGTATGGCTAAAATAATTCTTGCAGTTTAAAATTGTTCTGTACTGTTCTGTTATGCTGTTGGTTCTAAAACTTATTTGATCACTAAGAACTTTTGGTTGTGGGGAATTATAAATGCTCCACAGTGTTTGCTGTATCATCAGCAGCACCTAATGGCTATGCTTGGTATTGTCAGTCGCAGGCTGTGCTAGCACATGGCCAGCCGCCATGATGGTTCAGCAATAGAGAGCGTGTGAAGCTGTAGTTTGGCTGCCATATTTGTTTAGGGCTTCCAGCTGAGTTCAGTTACACGTGGCCAGCCGCTATGCTGATCCGGAGATAAAGAGGGTGGAGCTATGATTTTGCCACCATTTTGTTTAGGTATCTCAGTTATCTTCAGTCATATTAGTGCTAAATGCAAAGCTTTTCACTGTTCAATTTTAATGCAAGTGGTAGGAGCAGCAAGATTTGCTAGACTCTCTATGAACTGTATCTGATTAAAAGGTTTGCTTTGATTTTAGTTCAGAAAGAGCAGATTTAAAGTCATGCTAAATACTGTAGTTGAGCCTTACCTAATCTCTTCGTTCAGGTTTTTTTTAAGGTTAAGCCTAGGATGGATAACTATGAAGTTTGCCTATTTGTCTTAGAATATATACTTCTAGAACATGCATCTCGGAAATATGCTAAAATTAGAGATCATAGCATTCTGTTTTATAGGACACAGTTTAGAGCAGATGATAAAAACAGAGTAACTCAGATATGCTGGCCCTCAAGCTTGTCAGAAATCTGAATATGGCATTTTAACATGTGTAAACTTATTGAGACAGGAAGTCCCGAAATCCTGGCAGTAGCTCCCCCAAGGTCTCAGAGAAGATTTGGGCACAATGACAGATGACTGCTACTCTGGATTGCAGTATGCTAACCACTGAGCAATACTGCCTCAACTGGCCCACTGCTAGGGCCCAGCCAAAACTGTGGACACCTGGAGTCAATGTTTCATGTTGCTAAGGGCGAGGTGAGGCCATTCTCTCGTTTCTTTCTCCACAGAAACAGTCTCTCATCTTATGTGCCTGGCAGAACTGCCTCTGTTCAGGATGCCGTGAAACATAGGAGCCAGGGACACTGCCTAAGTAATGGACTAACTAGTCATCCCTGTCATTTTAATTGGCACATGGATTGGTATATTTATTTAGCTTATAATTTATCCTTCTCAGGTCTCTGAACACCTTGACGGCTATGCTAAGCTTACGGTAGCTTTGCAGCTAGAGAGAAGACAATTAAATCCACTGTTAGCTCATTGATCAGTTCATTAGCTAAAACTACTAGGTACTAGATCTCTTATTTAAAAGAAAAACAGGTTTGCCTTGCTCACAGGACTCATGTTAGTTGTATTTCCTTTTGTGTACTAAAATTCATGAGTTTCAGGATGCGACCTGGATCTGGCATAGCTCAAAAGGATCGCAGATGAGATTTTCCCTGGTCTTCCCCATTTAATAGACAAATTTTAACTTCTGTCTCCAGTCTAAATTTGTCTCAGCAGATTTTCATCTGTTTAACTCTGTTCCGGGATCAGCTGTGGACTACAAGCTGAAATCTGGACTTTCTGGAAACTGACCTGATTGCTCCCTGCCTCTTTGGGTGGATCAATGAACCAGATGCTTGGGACTTCCCCATTGCCCAGCCTTTGACTGGCATTTCAGCCTCCCTAGTCCCTGATGCCTACGGTCCAACGGTCAGCTCGAAGAAGCTCCAGAAGACGGATCTTCGCCCAAATCCCCCCTAGCAGGCTGAAATGCTAAGTCAAAAGGGGCTCCCTGGCATGAGCTATTATCTTGGACATCTGCTTAGCTGAAATAAAAACTAATATTGCAGCAACTGGGCTAAAAGCCTAGAAAGACCCTAGAAAGAATAATAGTTCTCCTTGGCTTACTACCCCTATATCTACCCTGAAGGGACCCCAGATCCCATTATAAAAAATAAAGCCATAAGATACAAGGGGTCATATCTGGAAGACCCAAGATTGGGTCTTCAAATGATCATGGGAAAGGGGGAAATGAGAGACAAAAAGATAAAGTAGCAGCGAGTAGCAGCGATCGTTAAGACGGTAGAGTAGGTGCGGTATAGCAGTTAGTAAATTCCCTGAGGGGAGAGCTACTGCTGGTTCTTTCCCCAACCACTAGAGATACAGTTGCTAGGAAATTGGACCCTCCCCCTAGGGAGGGACACCTGGTCATTAATGGTCTGGGAACCTTCCTATAGACAATCGATTCAAAATGTAGCATCTTGACCAATAGATGCTTGCCAGGCAGGAATCGCCCCTGCCTTGGGCATGCTGGGATGGACCAGAATCTATAAATCACCCAACTAACCTGGGGCGGCGCACTTAGCTCCCACCGCTTCGGCGGTGGGGCTGTGTAGGCCCAAGCTGCAGCTTGTAATTTACAATAAAAAGACCCTCATGTGTTTTGCAATGGAGTCGATTCCTGGAGATCTTTTGGGGGCTCACAAACTGGGTATAACAGTATCACCATTTGGAAGTTTTTATTATACTTTTTTTTTTGTAATTCTCCAGAATTTTATACAGGTATCCAATGTCATAGGATCATACCTATATCATTTTCCTCTCTTTTGTATCCCTCCTCATACATCCTTCACCCAACTTCGTGGTTCATTCTTTTTCTTCCTTTCTTTTTTGGGATAGCCAACTGAGTCCAGTTAGTGCTGAGTCTTTCTGTGTGGATGTGGGGTTATCCACTGGACCATGGGAAATCTACCAGTGGCTACTCCCTCTCCTCCATAGATAACACCCGTGGGTGGGTCTCAGCTATGTGAACATGGTAGGCTTGAGAGTGGGAAAACAAGAAGAATCCTACAGGAAGGAAGGAATAATAGAAGAGCAGTGGGTCTGGGAGAGGGTGAGCACAGAATGGCAGCTGTAGTGCGCCCTCAAAGACAATCCACAGCCTCCTAGTCAGTCTTCCTATCCCTGGGGCTCTTGGCTGTCTTCTTTCTCCTGTTGGATAGCCAGACCTAATTGTTAATAGTCACCATTAATCTGCCAACTGCCATTTTCCAGTCCTGATTACTATCAAATGTTTTCTCTGTCTCAAAATGTCCCCATTCATCATCTTTATCTTTTGATCATTATTATTCTAAGAATCCCAGGGTACTAACCAAAGGGAAAAGAATCTGGGTGCTGGCTGCCTTGTGAATGTATTACATAGCCCAGTGGTCATATATAGGATTCCAAGGGAGAAAAGTGTGTGTGTGTGTGTGTGTGTGTGTGTAAATAATATTTTCAGTTTGCCTATACATTGGTTCTCACCCTTCCAAGTGTTGTGACCCTTTAATATAGTAGTTTCTCGTGTTGTGGTGAGCCCCCACAATAAAATTATTTTGTTGCTATTTCATAACCAACATCAATCCTCGGTTTGGAGTACTAGACTGTAGAAAACTAAAGAAAGCAGCTCAGCAAAAAACATGTATCTATTTACTTCTCTTTATGCTCATTGTGGGGAAGATACGACTATTGGGTAAGATACGACTAGCTGCTTCAAGTTCCTGCCTTGACGTTCCCACAGTGATAGATTATAACCTGGAATTGTAAGCAAAAAGAAACCTTATCTCCCCTAAATTGCTATTCGTCAGCATATTCAATCACTGATGTGGAATGAGACTAGGACAGAAATAAGTACCAAGAACGAGGCTATTGCAGTAGTAGACCTGACCACGAGGAACATGGAAGACTTTGGAATTCTGGCCTTTGAAAAGTTTATCGCTTAATGGCCCCATTCTAAGGGGAGCTCAGAAGATAAAAATGCTGAGAGAAATGCAGGCAGTGGGGGCCCAGCATGCATGGTATCGGGAGGGTAAGAGAACTCTATGAGGAGCTAGCAAAGGAGCCATTTCTGTGAGATTTGGGCCAAGAATCTGGATTTGTTCTACCTGTGTCTTGACTAAAACTAAATTTGAATATGACACAACAGTTTGTTTGGTTAAAAAAATAAATTCAGGGTAGAAGAACATTCAAACAGTGCTAATGAAACAGCCCTAATTAAACTTTTTTTTTTCAATCATCCCATTGTAGAGAAGCCTCCTTTTATTACACTGGGGTAAGAGCAAAGTGTTTTCTCGGGGTCATCACACAGAAAGTGATGTCTCTGTGGTCCAGGGAGGCAGGGATACATCTCATGCTAACAGCAGAACTTAGCAGTGTAAGAGTCATCCACTTTATACTGGTTTTTAAAGTCATAAAATACAAAAGACGACAGGGGGGTGGGGGTAGACAGGGGGGGCTGCTTCTTCAAGAGCAGTTGAGGCCAGGCACCATGGGACAGGGTTGGAGTCCCCGAGTCTCAGAGGCTATGGCATAAAACTGTGACTGTAAAGCCTAACCTACAGTCAGACCCCAGAATACTGGAGATGCCAGACTGTGGAATGTCCACCAAGAACTACAGGAATCAAGTAAAGCTGGCCTGATCCTAAAAGGAAAATCTGTTTCCAAATGTAGGTAACAGATCTGGAAGGGGGGGGGCTGCCCATGCCCTTTGGGTCCCAGGTGATTCTGTTGTAAGACCCAGAACCTAATCACCAAGCCCCAAGATTTGCTGTTCTCCCTACTGAATTTTGGGTTTGGTTTGGTGTAATTGTCCCTTTAAAGGCTATGCCCTGTTCTTCCCTTCTTGAATAAGAGTGTTTATTCTGTGCTATCACATATTAAAAGTATTTAAATTATTTTTATTTTGATAGATTTTTCAATAAAAAGGATTTACACTTTAGAGTGTTAAAATTGTTAAAGACTATGGGAACACTTGCTGTCAGACTGCATTTTATATTGTGAAATAAACGTGAGGCTTATGAACAAAGGATTCAAGGTTATGGTTTAAAGTAATGTGTTTGTGTATCAGCTTGGCAAGGGGTGGAGTTGTGGGGTGAGTTTTAGTTGTCTCCTTGACAATTACAAGGAAACTAAGAGCTATTATATCCCAGACGTCAGGCCCAGGCTCAACAGAACCCTACTTATTTGAAAATACTAGTTTCTCTTTTAAAGTATCTCTATGATTCTCTTCTTCTTCATCATCTTTTTTTCTTCTTTCTCCCTTCTCTCTCTCATACAAAAAAAAAATGGGTTTCATTGTGATGTTTTGAAGTAAATTATATTATAATACTTTGTTCTTACAACTGAGTGGCTTACAGAGACACTGGCAACAAATCAGTGCAGAGATCCAGCCAACACTGGATTTGAGCCAGTAGGAAGAGTTGAGGAGGAAAACCTCAGAACTGAAAAACAAAACAAAAAAAAACAAGCAGCCACTGCCCTCAACAGGAAGTGAGTTCCACTAAAAATAAACTTATTCACCAGAAGTGCCAGTTAAAGGGAAACAAAGCTTTCCCGAAAGGGGTGAGCCTGTGGGTGTTGGTCAGGGTTCATGACTCCATCATAGTGATGATTGGTGGAACATTCCTAAAGGGGTTTGAGAGTAAGGGCCATTAAAAGAAATGAAGTGGGCCAGAAATGGGTGAATAAAGTGTGGACAGGGAATAAAAAATAGACAAGTGGAGAAACTGATCCAGACAGAGGGTGAGGAAGGCAACAGATAGGTCCTTGCCTAACTCTGTGGCCTCCTGGTCTCACTGCATGAGGCCAACTTAAGTCTGGACCAGTCCATGTGAGTTATTTACGGAAAGAAATGGTCATTGAGAATGGTTGAGACCAAGAGCCAGCCTACCCACCCTGATTAAAAGCCCCAAAAAGTAGTACCATGCTTCTCGCTTCCCTGCCTGGAGAAGCTGCTGCTCCTGCAGTAGAGTGGCCCTGTCCCCCTCTCACGTCCCTCTGCTTCCCTTTGTCCCCCTATAAAAACAAAAGCCCATCACTAACTCTCCTGCAGAAGGTGCGAACTCTGTCAGTGACTTTTACACTGTGTAGGAAGCATGATGCTCCCTTGGACATTTGTAGACCAAGTTAACATAGCCATATTCAAGTCCTGTCAGTAAGCCCACTTTCCCAGAGCCTAAGAAGAAGGTAAGAGGATCAGGTACTACTGCCAAGAAGCAGTAGTTGGTATATTGTGATTTAAAGCCCCATTTTCATATGCATAGCGCCCTTTCTCTCTTCACAGGCCTGGAGCTCCATGCCCTTTTGGCTATCATCCATAGAAATCAGAAATGAGATGGGTAGGGAAGGCAAGGGGAGGGAGGATTATGTACAGGAAAGGAAGACACTACTCTGGACAAACTGAACTCAGGCTATTCACGCTCCTAACAGGAGTTCCTCATGGACAGCTGCCACAGGTCCTGAAAGGCCCAGTCCAGCCATCAGCTGACAATTAGTCACCCACAAAAGTTGGTAGGCCAGTTTGAGAGCAGACTCTGCTACAACAGGCAGGAGGAGGGGGTGGCACTTTCTGATCTGTGGGTGCCAGTGGTTGCCTTGGCATGCTCCCTAATTATGATGTTCTTGCTGACTTGAGAAAGCCACAATTAGTTCTAGAAAGAGCTCTGGGGAGACAGGACTTGGAGCTGCTTTTGCCTCCTCCAGAGCACCCTGGTATTTAGAGAGACATTAGGTGACAGCTGTGGGAATCTGAGGAGACTCCCTACGAGGAAGATCTCAGGCCAAGGCATCATCCCTGAATTCCTGCATCATCCCAAGGCTTGGTCCTGTGGGGTGTGGCTTGTTCCTTGGATGATGCACAGCCCCTGCAGGCATATGAATCTTGCTTGAGTCTCTCATGGTATGACTGAAAGTTGGGGTGGGGAGGGAGCTTGCTATCATGATTCCCACATCTTGCCCCCCATTACACTTGTAGGAATAATTTTGTGTTTTTGTTTTTGTTTGTTGTTGTTTGGTCAGAAAGAAACTATTTTCAAGTTTGACCGTGTAGTGGGGGAATGTCATCTTATTACCAGGCCAATAGGAAGAGATATCAGGAAAAGGGTCCTAGGATGAGAGTAGAGAAAAGAATAATGCAATCAGAAAGGCATGAACATAACTACACACCATGTAGGATGAGCGGGCAGGGAGAGGGCTACAGGAAGAGTTGAAGGCAGACATTTGCAAAGTCAAGTTCAAGTTAGGAACTTTGCTCCCATGGGTAAGATCCTTAAGTTCTCTAAACTCATCCCTGTCTGCAGAATGCAAATAGTAATGTTCCTTAGCTGGAACTGTAAAATGATGTTTGTCAACTGCCTGGAACCAGAGATGTTTTTCTGAGCAGCGGTAGAGCCCGGCAGTTGTTACATTGTGTTTTCAGTCACTCTCGCAAGAACTTCCTGCAGTGTGCATCGAAGGGCAAACTGATGATGTTCACGGGGCACCTCCCGGAAGAAGCTCCCGGCATCCCACACTGACACACCAGTGACCACCCAGGTTGGGAGGGACGTGGGTTCCTCCTGCCAGGTCTATCAGGGGCCGCAGTGCATGTTAGTTCACGGTGCCCATTCGGTTCAGCTGTTGGGAACCAAGCAGAGACTGACCTAAGTGACCTCCGGCAGCAGAGCTTCAGGACCCTTAAAAGATGAGATGGACAGCCATACCCTTTCCAGAGACTCAGAAATGCCCAACGCCCTTAGCCCTGCACTCGGAAATGCAGGTTCTTAACTGGCCGGCTGATCTGCACACAGTGGTACTAACTTCCGATACCCGGTGATACTTGGTCAAGCTGCACCTGCCTAGATGAGAGGCGCATTTCTTCTGGTATATTGTGGGCAAGCTAGTCACTTGGCCGACTGCAACTTCAAAGAAAAGAACCCACCACTTGACCAGAGATTGGATTCAAATGTAATTAACAGCCCTCAAGAATCTTGGGTCCGCCGGGAGGTGTTGGCGCACGCCTTTAATCCCAGCACTTGAGAGGCAGAGGCCAGAGGATCTCTTTGAAACCCTTGCCTTGAAAAACAAAACAACAACAGCAACAAAATCTTAGTCATTGCCTGAAGAATGCCTGAGGAAAGCAGAGAAGCAGGATGATGGCTGAAAGGGTTTATGATAGAAAGGGTGGTAGGCAAATGTCTGAATGTTTGTTCAGGGGTCCCTGAGTGAAAGCAGAGATGACAACAATGGAACAAAACACCTGTGAGGCAGAAATGAGACGGAATCCAGGGCATCACTGAAGAGCTTCCCAGAATGGTGGAGAAGAAGAAAAGTGGAGCAACCAGCTATTTGGACTTGGCAGTGGAAAAAGACAATTTTAAATCTCATGCTGGGTTTGGAAAGGGGTGCTGCATTTCGTCTGCAAGGAAGACAGGACAATGAAATTAGCTAAAAGGATTGTGGGGTGAGAGGAATGAAGTAAGACAAATGGAGATGCGTGGCTATGCCTTGAGGAGGTCAAAAGAGCTCACCTCTGCAGCAGGGCAACCGGAAACGCCCACATCCCGCGGAGTGTTGGAAGTCATGAGCCAAAAGTAAGAACCATTATGGTAGAAAAGAAATGCCATTTGGCTCCTCCCGCCTGGGAGACTGAAATGCTCAACTCTGTGCCTAGATTTACATAGGACTACGCTGCAGTGGGGGAATGGAAGAAGGAAAGAGAAAAGAGGGTTGAGGATGTTTGCAGCGAGTGACAATAACGCAGGAGAATCGTTGGATGGTTTGAAGAGAAGGAAAAAAAGGGGGAAATAATTATGTTTTAATTGAAATATATTAAATAAAAAATAATGGGCTTATCATAAGCTCTAATCTCAATAAAAAAGAAGAGTCAAAAAGTGTTGGTGTATACATAAAGAAAAAAAGGTGGTATGGTTATTAGCACAGACAGCTTCACAAAAGCCAAGGAGACTGCCATCTGAAAACAGAATAAGTGAATTCACATTTAGGACTTAAGGCAATGGCCAATGGATACTTCCAACAGAGGTCTTAAATTTTTTTTTAATTTATTTAAAAAATTAAATAAATTTATTTATTTTAATTTAATTTATATACTATTAAATGCATAAATCAAGTGTGTTGTTCACAATTTTGGACGAATGTTTCAAAAATACTTATTTTTACCTTTCATATTTATCTTCTTATCATTCTAGAAAGTTCTTTAATGACTCTTTTCAATCAGTTGTCACTCCCTGTTCCCAGTAATAGTGATCTCTGTTCTGATGGCTGCTGTTACAGATTACACTACTGTCACTGTAATAATATAGAAAAATCTTTTGGATCTGGATCTTTCACTCAGGGGTAATGAAGTTCACCCATGCTGGTCTGTGCTTTTAGTCATTCATTCTTTTTGTTTGAACTGTTAAATATTATTTCATTGGGAAAATACACCACAATTTATCTTTTCTATTATTTCTCTGTATAATATCCTATTATATATTGGCTGTATTCTTAATTTCATAAGAAATGTCTAGTTATCATCCAAGGATGAGTGTTACAGTTTACACTACAACTATAGATGTTGCAAGAGGCTTAGCCATTCACACTCTGTCCAACATTTAACATTTTCAGCCTGTTGATTTTAATAAGTTAATTGAGAACAATGTTTTCATGGTGTTTTGTACTTTCATTTTGGCCTCCAAGCTACTGATACTTTTGAACAATTTCCATGTACTTCTCTAGCCGTTTTCATATCTTGTTTTATGCAGCATCCATTTCAAATTGAAGCTCTTATCTTTGCTTTCCTGGGCTGAGGAGATCCTGTTTATGGATTTTTGTGAATGATGTGACGCAGCGGTAAGAGTCACATTTTTTTTTTCCATACTGTAACCTAGTTGCTGCATTGAACTAACTTTCACAACTTGGATCACATTGGCTTCTTTTGGCAACTTAGTTTAAAAGTCAATAGACTCTCCATGTAAGTATCTGTGCTGGATTCTCCCCCACATGTCTAACCTCTTGACATTGTCCTTGTGCTGGCTGGTATTATGTCAACTTGACACAAGTTAAAGTCATCTGAGAGAAGAGAACTTCAATGGAAAAAAAGCCTCCATAAGACAGGCCTGTAGACAAGCCCGTTAGGCATTTTCTAAATTAGTGATTGATGGGGAGGGCTCTTCCCACTGTGGGTGGTCATTCCTGGGCTGGTGGTCCTGGGCTGGTGAAAACCACGAGGATGGAGCCAGTAAGCAGGACCCTTCCACAGCTTCTGCAACAGCTCCAGCCTCCAAGTTCCTGCCCCGCTTGAGGTCCTGTCTTGACTTTCTTCAGTGATGGACAGTGAAAAGTAAGCCAAATAAACCCTCCCCTCCTCAAGCTGCTTTAGCCATGGTGTTTCACCACAGCAGTGGTATCCCAAACAGTTATCTACAAAGGCCACGTATGAGAACCATGCAATTGAGTAGCAAAAACAAACAGACAAAATCTCATAGTATTTTAAAACGGTTTGCAATGTTGCATTGGGCCACATTCACAGCTCTGGTGGGGTGCATGTGGCCAATGGGCTGCAGGTTGGACACTCCTGAGTCTATTGTCTACTTGACTGTCTGTGTCCATGCTCCAGTGTCTTAATCACGCTTGTTTTGTAAGGTCTGTTGCTAGAACGCCCTCTACTATCTCCTTTTCAAATATGTTTTAGCTATTCTGGGTCTTTTGTAATATTTTATGTGTTTAAAATCATCTTATAAATGTCAACAAGTGTCTGGTGGGATTTGTTTGAAAGCACGTTTCTTTAGAACAGCTTAGGAAGAATCGACATGTAAGTATTTTATATTTTTGAAGTTATAATTGACATTACTTTTAAGTTTTCATTTCCCAGTGCTTCATTGCTACCATAAAGGAACATATTATATTCTACATACTAATTCTTGTACATAAATTCTATTTTGTACTAATCTTGAATACTGGAACACTGGTAAATACCAATGTTCTTTACCTATTGTCTTAGAGTAAGAGGTTTTAACTATCTATGTGTGACATTTATTACTTTCATTTCTCTTTGTCAGTTTGCTTTAATATATTGGATGAACAGATAGATGACCTGCTATTGCCTGTCTTCTTGTTCATAGAAGGAATAAACTTATTTTTATGCCTTTCTAATTTCTTCACCTGAACAGTAAAAACCTTCTGAGTACAAATCAAACTTTCTCACAGATGTGTTTGTCAACATTCCTGACACAGTAAAAGTCTGACATTTCGAAGACATTTGATAAATACTTGCTGATGTGTTTATTAGGTAAGCTCAGATTGCAGAAATGCCTTAGGGTTGCTATTTTGATTCTTGGCCACATATCAGCTCTTAAAATGAAGTGACAATTCATAAACAGGCAGCCAGGCACTGATGAAAAAAACACTTTAAAAAATGTTAGCAGTTTCATATACTGAGTTTTATGTAAACATTTCAATAGAATGCCAAGGCATATCCAGAAAGTTCTCCTTGATGTGGCCTGACAGAAGCTGCTTAAAGGGAGAGGAAGGACACTGTTCATCACCATGGAAAAGACACAGCGGCTGGAGCTTCATCTACCATGGCAGAAGCTAGCAGCGACAGCTTGTTACACTGGTGATTAGAAATCAGAGAGCTTGGGCCGTGGCCACCAATGTTACCTTCATGATGCATCCTCCCCTCACCTCCAGTGGCCTATGTAACCCAGCTGTGTTCCACATCCCAAAGGTCCCACAACCTACCAAAACAGTGCCACCAGCTAGAAGGCAAGTGTTCAAACATATAAGCCGTGAAGGACATCACACATTCAAATTACAGCAGTGGCCACTTTGAACGGAATGAGAAATAAGACACAACACATTATTCTAAGTCTGAAGTTCCAGCACCCAGAGAACCATTGTTAGTAATAGGACTCAAGTTCTCCAACGGTGATCCTGAAATTTGGAAAAGGATAAATATTTTTGGAAAAAAATATAGATTCATCTACTCAATACTCATACACAAAGTACAATACTTATTGATAATGTTATTAAGATGACCATCAAGCTCAGAAGCTGTTGGTTTAGAGCTCTTTGCAAAATAGTAGGTAGCAATAATCACTACCAGCTATTGAGAATTTAAGCTAACAGCCTCAACTATTGATGTCACGCCACCTAGTAGCAGTTAGAGCTGGAGCATCGCGTCACGCTTTGCTGGTGGGCAATTAAGGTTAATTTACTTACACCAGCCATGTCACTCCTATGTGTCACAAGCCCACAACTGTAAGCTTAACCAATAAACTATGCCTTCAGAGTTCATCCTGCATTGAAGAAGTGTCTCAGCGATCTTTTCAGTGGCAGACGAGGCGGTTCACAAATTCAGGGCCATATCTACACGTCAGCACTCTAACCAAAGTCTAGATTAGGGTCTGCCATGAAACAGCACTCAGCCAAACTTAAATAAGTAACAGAACAATCCTAACCTTTGACTGTTTCAGCTCTCGACAATTACAAAATTGCTTCCATCAAAACTTCCATCCTGATACTGATTCTGTGCATTTATCCTGGTAATTCTAGACAGCTTATTGATCTTTACTTTCTGGCCTTAGAACAATGTTTAGGCTCGTTTCTAATGATTTTAACTTTTCAAATCATCGCTACTAATGATGCTTCTTAAAATCTATTTTAATGTTATTGGCCAGCTTTCTTTGGGTATTTTTATGATTTGCTATCCTTTGTACTGTTACCTAACATTTTCAGTCTTTAAGTTTTAGGCATATCTTTTATTAAAAGGCACATGACAGGATTTTATGATACCATTTTCAAAGCCATCCTAGTTTAACTAGTGTGTTTGCACCATTTATATTTATTATTAAAATATTTGTCTTTTTCCTACCATTTTACTTTGTGCTTCATTTTCCTATGATTCTCTTTTCTCTTTTGCCTTATTTAGTTCAATAACCAGTATACATCCTGTTTTTCTGATTCTGTTTCTTTTTCTTGCCTGGTTTGAAATTTCTGAACTGTATTCCAATTCTCTTAATGCCTGTCTTTGAATGTTACCATTTACAAAAGTTTTTTTGAAAACTTTACTTTGTTTCATTTTTTAAATGTTCTTTTCTCTTTTAATTAAGCCAAAATTTTAAAACATTCATCATTTCTATGAACGATCTGTACTTGGCAACTAAGGTGAGAAAAGAAAAAGAGAAGTGCTCTAAAGCAAAGTGTTTGTCGGAAGTAGATATAAAGTGTACACAGACTGCAAATGCTTATAAAATAGAAAGTGTCCAGACTTAAAAACAGAAATTTTGACCTGCCAAAAAAAGAAAAGAAAAATTACTTGAAAAAAAAAAAAAGTGTTGTTGTTATTGTTGTTTTTCGAGGGGATAAGCCAGAAGAATATTTTTGCGGGGTATGTGTGTGTGTGTGTGTGTGTGTGTGTGTGTGTGCGTGTGTGTGTGTAGGAGTGGGTAGCTGTGTGTATTGTATACAAGTATATGCATGCCATGGTACCTATTGGGATGTCAGAGAATAAATGAGGGAGTTGTTCTCTCCTTCCATCATGCAGGTCCCGGAGATACAGCTCAAGTTGCCAGGTCTGGCTGGCAGGAACTTTTGTGGTCTAACCTAAGTTTCTTGATTCCAGCGAACACATGATCTGCCCAAATATGGATCTGTGGCCATGAGACACACTGTGAAAGAACGGTTTTCAGCGTTCATAGATGAAGGTGGAGAGGAAATAGGAACATGAAGTATGGCTGTAAGACTAAGACAGCTCCTTATGTAAGCCTCTTTCTCCAAGCAGAACCAATAGATCCCCTCACCTCAGAGTAGAGGAAAACCTAATCATACATACATGCATGCATACATACATACAGGAACAAGAAACCTATTGTGTAATTACAATTGCTGTGGCTTGATTGCCTTTTGTTTTTTGGTAAGTCACATGCGTTGAGGCATCCAAATCTCATGTAGGTAGCTATTGCCTGGGTGATAATGAGTAAATGCTGCCTCCTTCATTTTCTGAAAAACCAACACAACTAGTTTTGAGTTGATGGTTCTGCTCATTCAGAGATTTTTAAACCTATGGTCTCTAAATGAAAGTACAACAAACTGATTTTTCATGGCTAATCCAAGGTTCACTACGAATAGCTACAAGCAATGAGCATCTGAAGCTCATGAAGAAAGCTTTGCAGACACATCTATAGTGGAGATGGTAGAATGGTGTGAAATGGTGCTTTTAAACTGATATTTTACAGAAAGGTAATTCTAATGGGTATCGAATGATCTCTAGGAGAGGGAAAATAGTCCTAAGGTCTAATATACACATGAAATTAAGGAGAAAAAAAAAAAGTACTGTGTGGAGGATTCCCTAGCTGTTCCAAACAATACAATATCTTCTCCACGTGTTTTCATAGAGTTAAAATTACAACTAAAGAAACATCGGCTTTTCAGGGCTGGAGCAATGACTCAGTGGGTAAGAACACTGTCTTTACAATTCCACAGCACTGATGAAAACAGTCAAGTATGACTGCATGTGCCAGTAACTTTAATGTTCGGGGATGGAGACAGCAGATCCTGAGAGTCCCCTGGCCAACCAGCCTAGCAGAGATTATGAGCTTGAGAGGGACTGGGAAAAACTTGGGAGGAGCAGGAAGCATGGAAATTATGTAATACAGTACATGTATAAAATTCTCAGAAACAAACATGTAAATACTTTAAAAATACAGTCCAGTGTCACTAAATGCATTCATCTTGTTGTGCAATCATTATTGTCATTCATTTCTAGAATTTTCACCCTCTAAAAATTGAAACTCCCGAGCCTTTAAATAATATTCCTCATTCCTGCCTCCTTTTAGCCCCTGGCAATCATCATTCATCTTTCTGTCTCTATGAGAGCAACTGCTCCAGGTAACTCATATAGGAGGAGTCATCGGGTATTTGTCTTCTTTTATTACTGACTGGTTTCCCATATCGTAATGATTCACCTGCATTGTGACATGTATATTTTCTCTTTTATTCCTATGCTAACATTGTGTCTTACTGTCTGTATCACATTTGGGCTGATTTGTTGATGGGCACCTGGACTTCTTCCACCTCTTGTGGGTTGTGAAAAAGCCTGCTAGGATTCACTATGCCTTATTTACTATAAATTTCTATAAATATTTACTATTTATAATAAACTTTTACTCATGACACTGAAAAAATTAGTCCCAAACTCTTTTTTTTCTCCTTTTTCTTTTTCTTCCCCCACCTCACCCCAACAATATGCTTTCTAATGATTAAAACTTCCTGACTCTGACTAAAGCATTTAAAAGCCTTACAAATCTTGTGTTGAAATTCTGTACAAGTTATGTGTTACATCTTTCCAAGCATCTGGGAGCCACACAGAACCTTCTAGAGAGCACTCATAACCATCTACTTCCCCTTTCCCCACTCAGCTTGTCTTTGTCTATAACAAACTTCAGTCATCTATGCTAACTCTCAGGAAGTGTCCTTGGAGAAACAGAGTGACAGAGTTTAAGGGTCTCTTTTTATTTTTTCCCAATTGGAAAAAAAAATCTCCTCTTGAAACGATTTTCATCAAGTGTTTAAAATATTGTTATTGCAGCCTTTACTGGGATGAAATTCTATTGCTCTCCATCAAAATTCCTCCAAGATTTAAGAGCAAAAAGGAGGCACCCTGCTTCTACTTAGAGGCAGAGAAGCATGAATTGATATGACCTCAAGCTGTGTTAATGAGAAGAAAGTATGCATATGCGTTTAGGACTGAGAAGTCACACTGGCCAGTCAAAAGGTAGGAGGCAAGGTCTAGGTCAAGAGCACAAGAAAAGCCTCAGCCTCCACCACTAGAAAGGTGTATTGACATTTTCAGGGGGACAAACTGAATGTCGAGACAGAGACACCTTTGTTCTGTGTGCGGAGACATAAAGCTCAAATCCCATTTTCCGGTTCCAGACAGCCTCCTCCTCTTCCCTTAAGCCAGCTTCAGACTGCATGGAATTTAGTTCTCCTGAGCCTACTCCAGCCCACCTCATTGCTCTGACCTTCCAGATTTAAATGCAAGCAGATCAAACTGGATTCTTCACCTTCCAGGCCGCCCTGGCTCCCTCAGCTCTGGTTGCTGGAAGAGAAGGATCCTCTCTCCTTTCCTGGTCATTGTCAAATCCAACCCTTCCCCCCATTCACAGGATTCTTGTACATGGAGCATCTTCACCTCTGAGCCTTTCTTTTTTTCCACTTGCTAAAGTTTGTTTTAGTTCATACCTGGAGCTCAGTCTCTTTTTCTTAGACTTTCAAAGCATCACTCACCCAGACAGCTATGAAGAATGCTAACAAGGAGGTCACAGCCCTGACCAGCTCCCCAGAACTAGACACAAAAGTTTTTACCTGCCTCCCCTTCTCTAGTCTATATGTCTTTCTAGGTCCTCTCCCTGACATGTCTTGGCTTATGGAAGGAAGACAAAGGAACAGAGAGGTATATTCCCCTTGTTACTCCTGAAGCACCCCCTCAAAGTTGTACTTGCATTATGCCTTCTTCAATTGATGTTGGCCAACCCAGGAAATTCTCCAATGACCATTCCTCAATGTCAAAAACCAAAATAGTGCGTTGAGATGCTTCACTCCCACCCCACCTCTAAGAGACAGAAAATCCTCTTAGTCATCAAACTCAAGCGCACTCTTTCTGCCCAGATCTAACCTTCACTTGGGTGCTGCACACCTTTTTAAAGATTGTGAGAGTCAGCCACAAATCAGGGCAAAGTCCTAGGCAAGATGTAAACTCTGCAAAATGGGTCTCTCCTTGGCAGGATCCCACAAAGGTGAGATCTAGAGCGATGTGACAGTTGCTCCCCTATCCTCCTGCTCTTCCATGTTTGGACCAGAAAGGAAGCTGTTCCAGTTGAAATCATAGAACTTGGGAGGCCAGAGGTTCTATTTTAGAGAGTTCGTCCAAGCACTATCTAGGGAAAATGAGAACCTGGAACCCTTTGTTGGTCTGGCCCTCGGACTAGTCCTTCCCTGGTGTGTGTTTTCCTTGGCCCATTCACTGAACAGCCTTGAAAAATGTGAGTTCTCCTGTGAGTGGAATAGAGAAGGAGAAAAGTGCTGGTCAGGATGGTACTTGCATTTGGTCCTCTTGGCGGTGCATCCTTCCCTATAAATTATTAACCTAGCATTTTGGTTTCATAAATTCTCTTCTTGAAAGGCTTGTTTGTATGAGTCAGCACTCCAGTCTCCTCAGCCTTAATCCAGAGCCTAAACAAGGCCTGGAGCATTCACCAAAGTAATGCCACATGGCACTGAGGTTCTTTTGTGACCAGTCAGCTAGCCCTTCCCAGACAACATCCCTCCTCCAGTGTCTCCAAGTACTATTGTTCAGTCCAAGGAAATAGAAAAATATCTTTAAAAACTCAAGCATGAAGGGATTTTATTCCAAGAATTAGGCCTTTTGAACTTCATCAAAAGGACTTAAGGATAAGGTTTCAAATTGACCATCCTGAAAAATCCCTAAGAAACAAAATGGGTCCCTTATGAGAAGCACTCCTCTAGACCATAACTATAACCACAAAAGCGGGGATCCAATGCCCTGTCAACTGCCTCCCATACCCAGAAAACCAGAGAGCAGACATCCCAACCTGAAACTAAGATTTAAAATTAGAGCAAGAAGCTATGAACAGTACCAACTCTTCTCTACTCCTAGGAAGACCGAGATGAGCTCTGAAGCCATCTGAAGGATTATCATGTGTTTTTACAACCATTTTTTCAGGGAGAGAGGATAGAGGAATGGCCTTCAATTCACTTATAGCTTTAAATACAGACACACACACATATGAACCAAATTGCATGATTGTTAAAGCCAAATTACATTGTCAACTCTGGCTATAGATAGCCTGAGAAATGTATTTTGTACTCTTCTGATCTCTCCAGCAAGAAGAAAGCTGAGGTGGAAATGGGGTGACCTACTCGGAGGATTCAGCAGAGATTCTGTCACCCCTACTTTACAAACTAATGCTTCAGGACTCAAAAGAGGACAGGTAAGCCATCCCTTGAAAAACAGAAGAACTTTGAAAACACGTCCAACTCACATGCTTTTGTATTCTGTTGTTCTGAGATTCATTCACAAATGTGAGTGATTTGTTTTCACACAAAGCCTTACTCCTTGGATCTGAGGTAACTGCTGCAGCTCAGTTACAGTCCCATGGAGTCTCAAGTTGTCTTATGCCATTACACATGTGTGGGATTCAGAATTACAAAAGAATAAGCAATGGATATGGCTCTACTCATACTGAGCCTCTTCCATGGATTCACTCATAGGTGCTTAATCCAACAGGTATATTATCTTTGATTTCTCAATTTGGTTTCTACTCTGTCTCCCTTTTTGAGTCTTAGAGTCTTAGAGTCTTAGTGGTTCTCAACCTTCCTAATGCTGTGACCCTTTAATACAGTTCATGTTGTGGTGATCACCAACCATAAAATTATTTTCGTTGCTACTTCGTAACTGTAATTTTGGAACTGTTATGAATCATAATGCAAATATCTGTGTTTTCCAATTGTTGTAGACAATCTCTGTTAAAGGGTAGCTCAACACCTCCCTCTGCCCAAAGGGGTAGTGATGCCCAGATTGAGAACCACTGCCCTTGAAAAGGCCCTCAGACATGGTATCTCCTACCTGGTCCTTCTAGCTTTCACGAAACTTGCCTACTAATTTCAGCTTAAGCCTCTGCAAGTGTGTTAGTCACATCCGTCTTGCATTAGTGACCTCCCATCCTCATGAGAACCTGCTTGGCCCCTGTTCAACCCTGACTGAAGGCCACCTTAAATACTGCTGGGATATCTGAAAATTAAGTCAGAGGGAGGCAAGGGCCAGATCTACTGATCCTGAAAAACATGGTAAGAAGTTTTCATTTTATGCAATAGGAAATTATTAGAGGGCATGTTAATCACATAACATTTTATATGTTAAAAGATCACCCATGTTGCTGTGTGGAATAAACCATAGGGCTTTATGTATGTGCATATGTGCGTGCATGTGTGTATTTGTTTAAGGGGACAGAAAAAGAGAAACATGGAGATCTGCTGAGAAACTTTTCTGATGAGAAATTTGGATGCTCGGGTTGCCTCCAGAAGATATGTCTACATTATAACTCTAAGAACTTCCACATATAAGATATTTGAAAAGAGGGTCTTTGAAGATGCAATTAAGTGAAGAATACCAAGATGAGATCACCCTGGATCATCAGGATGAGCCATAGATGGAATGACAAGTGTCCTTATATGACAGAAGAGGGGCATAGAGACAAAAGGGAAACCCATAATCCATGCAAAGACAAAGACAAGTATGGAAGGTCTAAGAATGTCTGGATCCTTCTGAGAGTTTGACCCACACAACATCTTAAATTCAGACTTCATCCTCCAGTGCTGCTTAAGGAAAAAAAATCTATTGTTTTAAGCCATCAAATTGTGGCCATTGGTGTAGGAAATCAATAGAGTACATTATTTGGGTTTTTGTTCAGTAACAAATTATCTCTAAGCTTAGGAGGTTGAAACAATAAACATTTATGATCCCATACATTTGGGTTCCCGGAGTGGATTAGCTGGGCATGAGGGTAAATCTTCATTGTCAGTTTGACTGACTTGGGAAACACAGCCCCAGGTGTGTCTGCGAGGGTGTTTTCAGGGAGGTTTCAGCTGAGAGAGATCATCCTCCTGAATCCGAATAGCACTGCACAGTGGCTGCGGCTCTGGACTGGGTAAAAGGAAGGACTGAGAAAAGAAAGCTGAGTACCAGCTTCAATTTCTATCCACTTCCTTGCCACAAGTGCAGGCTCCAGCCACAGTGACCCCCCAACCCCCTGGTGGACTTTATCCTCTCTTCTGGAAGCTGCTTGGTCAGGTGTTTGTCACAGCATTAAGCCAAAGTACTGACAACTGTGAGTCAGGTCTTTTCTCCATGAGTGTGTGTGTGTGTGTGTGTGTGTGTGTGTGTGTGTGTGTACAAGCATGCACATATGTATGTGTGTGTTCATGTGTGGGTGGATGCACATGTGTGCATATGCACATAGAGGTCAGAAGAAAACCTCAGGTGTTACCCTCAGGGACACCATCTACCACTTTTGCAATAGTCTCACTCACTGGCCTGGAGCACACCAGAGATCCTTCTGTCTCCTCTTCTTCAGCCTTAGGGTTACAAGTGTGTGCCACCACACCCAACATTTTTGCATAGGTTCTTCAGATAGAATTCAAGTCTTTACTCTTGTCATCCCATTAACCCTGGGTCAGGTTTTTCCTGAAGTTAGAATCTAGTTGTCATCTGTTATCTGAAAGCTGGGGATGATGGCTCCTGTTCTAAGATGTGGCTCATTGCAGCCCTCAGTTCCTCACCATTCGGATTTGTCCCGAGAAAGCCTGTGCATCTTCACCACGTAACAACCAGCTTGTCCTAGAGCAGCAGACTGTTCCCTGCAGCTCACCACAGTGTTTCTACAACAGTGAGTCACTATGAGTAATCACTTTCAAGAGATAAGAAACTAAGATGAAAATTGTAACATAAAGATGAAGACAGATGGGATGACCTGGGATACATTTTGAAGACATTGTGATAGTTTATGTCTATATGAAGAAAAAAGAGGAATTAAAATGTCTACAACTTTTTGAACCATGAAACAAAATAAATAATAGCATTTCATAAGAAGTAAAGAAATTCAGAGGGCAGGAAAATCAAGTTCTGCCTTGGCCTGTTATATTAAAGATATAAGATGACTTATTGACCAAACAAATAGGCTTATAAGTTTGGAGACAAGACATGCCAAAATTTGGAAAGAAATGTAGGAATTACCAAAAATGGCATATTATAGCATGCCACTATTTGAGATCTCTTGGGAAGTAAGAAGAAAATAATAGGTCTTAACACTCACTAAATCCTAGGAAAGTTGGTTACAAACCATAAAGAAGACTAAGAAAGCATGACCAAAAAGCTAACAGGGATGAAGAGGAATGAGGATTTCTAGGGCCAAAGCAACTGAAGGGTTTTGAAAAGCAAGGTGTTATTAAATGTTGATTCAGGTAAGAAAAGAAAGTATTGGTGGTAACAGGTAAATATCCGAGTTAGGGTTACTATTGTTGTGATGAAAGACCACAGCCGAGCAGCTTTGGAGAAAAGGGTTTATGTGTTTACACTTCCACATTGTAGCCTATCACTGAAGGAAGGCAGAACAGAAACAGAAACTCAAGCAGGGTAGGAACCTGGAGGCAAGAGCTGAGGCCATGGAGGAACGCTGCTTACTAGCTTGCTCCACATGGCTTTCCCAGCTGCCTTCTTATAGCACCCAGGACCACCAGCCCTGGGATGGAACCACCCACCATGGGCTGGGCCCTCCCTCATCAATCACTAACTAAGAAAATGCCCTACAGACCTGCCTTCAGCCCTGTGGATGCCTATGGAAATGCTCTATGGAAGCTTTTCTCAGTTAAGGCTCCCTCCTCTGAGACTTAAAACTATGAAGCACAATGGATGTCACTGTTGCCCTCCCCAAACATGGCTACTATGGAAGTGTGGATTATAGGTAGCTGAGGGAAATAGAATATGGAGAAATAAAACAGACACCAGCCTGTTAAAGAGTTTTGCTACCAAGTGGCCAGAAATATAGAACAGTAATTAGAACCGTCCTAGGACTCGGGAGGGTTTCTGAAAGAAGGGGTTCTATGGAGAAGCAAGGAATGTCCACACTATGTGATGGGAGAAACTGTTGCTAGCAGCTGATGGATTTTGTAGTGGGAGTATAAAGCCATTGTCTGTTTTATCCCCAAGAGAGACCCCCAAATTGTCTGAGCTTGCAAGGCCCAAGGAGATTCATCCTGTTTCAAAAACAAAAACAACAAACTAGAGCAGTTTCCCACATGCCCTATGCCATAATTGTTTGTCCTTCTCCTCTGGGAAACTGTCAGCCCAGAAAAGTAAGATGGTACTTGATTTGTTCAACATTGGCTCTCTGAGGCCTGAAGAATTAATTGTGGAAAGGCAGCTAAAGTGTTTAATTAACCACTTGGCCCAGCCAATAGTCATAAGAAATAAATGCTAGCCTTTTACTTATGTGACTTGTCAGTCTTCATGGCAGCTCTATAAATCCAGTATTCTTCTTATCCCCCAGTTTGGGTAAACTGAAGCACAGCAAGATGAAGCAATGTATCATCTTTGGGCCGCTATAACAAAATACCTGACATACGCTGAGAGAGAGAGAGAGAGAGAGAGAGAGAGAGATCTATGATTTTGTAGTTTGAATATTCAAGGTTCCTTTGGGTGACCTGATTGGCTTGGGCTCTGGTGTGGCCCGTGAATGGCAGAGCATCATGGTGAAAGGACGAAAGGGCACATAGAATAGGAATAAGTAGTTACCCTCAGGTGGGAAGCAGAGAGGATCTGGTATCCCACAAACCTTTTGAAGAGCACACCCCCAGTTGACTTAAGAGCCTCTTATTTGGCTCCACTTCTTAAAGGCTCCATGACACTTTCCCTAGGAACCAAGCTTCTAATCAAAATGGACCCCTGGGGGTCATTAGAGCCGCACCCAAAGCATAGCAAGTAATTTACCCCTGGCTCCAGAGTTATAAGTAAAAGAAACAAGATTCTAATCTAGGTGGTCTAGCTCCAGGGCCTGCCTCTTAAGCCCTAGCCTGATGAAATCATTGCAACGTGCCTGTCGCTTCATGTACACGGTGTATTCTGGCACTGATTAAACACCTGGAAAGAGCCAGTCCTCCACAGAGTGGAAGTAATGAACAGAGCTCCCTGCCCTTCTCATTCACTCTCCAAGACGGAAACCCTGCCCTATAAATCACTGCTCTCTCACCTGCTTTCGCACACAAGAGCATTTCTGAAAGCAACTGAATCAGGAGTAGACAGATTCCCAGCTTGTTCTGCTGGGAAGAATGGCTGAAGTTCACGTTGGGCTCAGAGAGGAGCAGACATTGTTGCTGAGTCATCAGCCTCAGTGAGGAAAAAGGCAGGTTCTGGAATGGTCTTCAGAAGATCAGCAGTTGCACTGAGTCGTAAAGGTGCATAGACATTTGTGGGTAGACAAGAAGAGAAAAGGTGGCTGTAGAGAGATAGCAGGAGCCCCAGACACAAGAGCCTAGTGAGAGAGGGCACAGCTTCTAGCACTGGGCCCTTGCTGTGTGGCTAAACTGAATCCCAAATTGGTTTGGTTTGGTTTGGTTTGGTTTGGTTTGGTTTGGTTTGGCTTGGTTTGGTTTAAGATTGTTTATCTAAATGTGTCCTGTGCTGGCCTGAGTTTGTTATGTAGCCAAGGATATCCTTGAACTTTTGGTTCTCCTGCCATCACCTCCCAAGTATTAGGATTATAAGCATTTGCCACCATGCATGGGGGCACACATGCCCAGTTTATACAGTACTGGGGCTCAAACCTAGGGCTTTCTACATGCAGACAAACATTCTACCAACTGTGCTACATATGACCAAGGCATTTGACCTCAAAGTAACCCTGAAATGAGTCTATGCTCATATTCTTATTCACCATTCAATCAGGATGCAGTGGGGTCAAGGGTCAAAGGCCTCCTTCTGCTTCCTGTTCAGTGCTTAGTCCAAGAAACTCCGTAAACTCACTAATCTATTGGAGAAGGCTGAACTAAGCTATTAAGACATCAGTGCAGGCAGAGAAAAAGGCAAATAGCTCAGTAGCCACAGTCATGCTTAGAGTTTCTCATGACCCAGAACTCCATCAAATCTGCAGCCACTGACTGAGCTCTGCCATGTGCTCTGACTGGCATTGCACTCCCATAGTTGACACTCCTTCCATTCATTCTTCTAAGACAATTTTGCTTGCCTCTTTCCAAATACCATGTGCAGTGCTGTTTCAACATAGGGAAGACAGAAATAATCCTGGCTTTTCTGGAGTCTCTGTTATGAAAGATATGGATTAAATAACTCACCTTACTAGTACTTTAATCACACCGTTAAAAGAACAATAAAAGTACAAGGCATCTAATTGGGTTGGATCCCTACCAGAAGGACATTTAATCTGGGCTTATTTTAGCAAAGAGGAAATGGGAGAGAATTCTAGAGAATGGATCAGCATGTCAGATGGGATGGAAGGAGACTTCACATGTAAGGAACTGTGAAGATGAGGAAATGAGGCTCTGGGGGATAGGGACTCTATCTTACAGCATTTAGCTCAATGTGAAAAGGATTGCTACATTTCCTGGGCAGAGGATGGTTTCAGCGGAATAATAATGCAACTCTCTCTCTTCAAGGAACGCAAAGGCTCACAAAAAAAAAAAGATGAATTTGTCCAACATCCCCTCAGCACAGGGCTTTGTGCATGGGAGCCATGCTCTACCAGCTAGCTGAGCCATATTCTCAGCCTAGAATATCAAATGTTAACAAAGAAGAATTCTGTGGAAAGAGAAGGATGCAGATGCTACAAAGACTTCAACATGGCCTCATTTGTGTAGCTATACCCTAATTAACTCATTTCCTTGCTCACAGTAATGGGCTCTAAGTGCCAAGCTCAGGTGGACCTCCCCCTTCACTGATAAGGCCCCATACAGTCTGCTACCAGAAAAAGCATCTGAGCAGCTAAGCACGTATTCAGAGTCAGTTCCTGGCTTTCTTCTTCTTTATCTTGACTTTCATATCCACAGCCTTTATTTTGTCTGTGAGAAAACTGGGCATTAAATGGGCTGGAGCATTGTGTATTTCTGCTGTGCTCTTAACCAAAAAAAAAAAAAATGCTAATAAATTAGATCTTTAATAAATTTAATGTATTAACCAATATTTTCTGTGCTCTGGGCTTTGGCAAACCTCTGGTGGAAATGACAAATGGAGGATGTTATGGAAACACAAGATCCCACACTTGGAATGTAAACACCAGACTCCGGACTGCAGAACCTAGAAAGAAGAAGATGCCTGTGTCCTCATGTCAGCCCTTGACTACCGCATTCAGTACATCAACATTTCTTTCCTATAGAAACAGAAACCAAGAATGCTCTCAAAATTCCCCTGAAGTCAAGAGGGAACAGGGCCCTGATGGGACATGGGACCGCAGAGGGATGATGGGATTGAACTTTTCCATCAGATTAGGTATGCTCCAAATTACCTATTGGAAATGGATGCTGATGACATTTATTCGAAAGAGGTCCCAGCTTACTGGTGAGCCTGCAAGATTCCCTAATGGGGAGTTTCAATCCAGTGCTCACACAGATGATCCTGATTAAACTAAATGGATCACAGACTTAAGCCAAAGTCATAAATCTGGGCAGAGAAATAGTTTTTAAAAAAAAATGGGGACGGCAGGGTGTGGTAATAGAGATAAGAGAGGTTAAGGAAAGAGAGTAGTCACTGTGCATTATATACAATGTGTGAAATGTGTCAAATAGAACACATATTTGCTCAGCCTTATCAAAGATATTTAAATTCAAGTTTTAGTCAAGGAAATATTATGTTCAATGTCCATAAAGGTGCTAAAGCCTTTCATTCCAAGAGATCCAAAAGGAAGAATTACATATGAGTAAATGTAAGCAGCTCTTTTTTTTGATAGTGTAACTTGTAGAACTGACTCGAACTAGCCTGGACAAATGAGGCTGTAAGGCCATGCTATACTGCGCCACACACACAAGTGTGTTCCTCAGACTCATTGACCCAGAAGCCCAGAAGGATGCCAAATGTAAAAAACTTAGAGTAAACCAAGATTGCAATTAGTCCAATTAGTGAAAGCAGCTCAGCCACTTGGGCCTTGTAATTTAGAAGATGCAGTAATGTCCATGTGTCTGTAGCAGATAATGAACTGGTAGTACATCTAGCAAACAGTAGTGATCTAGACATCACCCCCTAGCAAAGCCATGTTCTCCTCTTCAAATAACTCTTCTCCTTTGAGTCAACCCTCGATGTACTGCTGAGCCCTAAAGGAGGCTGAATGTACGGCCATGAGAACTGGAAATTCCTTTCATTCACACCCTTGGTTTTATCTAAAGTACTCTGACAGCCTTGGGACATACACAGCTACATACCACAATAAAATACAATTTGTCCCCAAACAGCCAGTTGGATGGCAGGTAATTCCAGTCTCCCTCGGCGCTATTCCCATTTTACTGTTGCTGTAGTCACAAATGATAGTTTTTAAATGCACTCTGCAAGATCTGGATGCCTTCTGGGTGAGCCAACAGGCAAATCGAGTGTATCAGAAGAATCACCACCCTTTCATCCTTCAAGTCTTTGATGGTGACGCTGACATCTACAGTTTATCCAGATGTGTGGCACTGCTATGATTCATTGTTGATAGATAAAATTTTCCAGGAGCTTTCTGCTTAGATTTCCTATCCTGATAGGCCTCAGTATACACACCAGGAAACTAAGATGGGGCAATCCCAGTTACTAGTTGGTCTTTTCCAGTCAGGAGTTCAGAAACAGTGAAACCAACCCTGAAATAAATTTAAAGATTTTCTGTGATATGGATCTAGACTAAAAATCCATTTATCATTCAACTTCCGTAAGTCCCAACTCTGGTTGAACAAAGAAGCATTTTGAGGTACCCAGGGATTAGCACTAACTCCATTTTCTTGCTATAGTTTCTAATGATAGTGTCATTTTTACTTTAACTTGCCGCTGTGTAGCTATACAGTTGTGTAGTGGAAGTTTTGGTTTCTTTAAAACTTGTTTGTTATGAGAATGTGTTTTTGTTTTGGTCCCAAGTAAGAAATGTGAAAGGCAAGTGATGTTTTCCAGCTGGGAACTACCCCTTGCAAGGGGCATAGTTTTGCCAGCTGGAAAACATCCTTGTCTGGACTCTGAGAACATACAAATAAGAGCCTAGAGACAGAGAGAGGTTGCTTTGCATCACTTTGCTACACTTCACATCGTTTGGTTTGGCTTTGCTTCGCTTCAAGATGCTCCTAGAGAGAAAGGCTCCAGAGAGTGTTTCGAGGTTTCTGCTACCATTTTATGTTTGCTCTTGGACTGGACTTCTGGAATTCAGCCTGTTGAGATTAGTATTGCCCCAAAGAACCTAACGACACTAAGAAACAGGAAATAGCTAGAGAGGTCTGCGTCCCTTGTACCTACTAACCTGCCCTCTCTCCTAACTAGGGACAGTATGAGGAAGGTCGGGGGGGGGGTGAGGTTGGAAGGGAGATAGAGGTGTTTAAGAACCCTGAGTAAAGTGGGGTTTTGAAAAATCTAAGCCTACACAGTTGCATATCCCATGGGGAAATCTTAGAGTGATATTTACTTTGTGGATCTGTGTTAATGTCCTAGGGCCAAGGAAATAGTTGCTAAAGTGCTTGCCACATAATCATAAAGACCCGAGTTCAAACCCTAGTACTCAAGTACAAGGACAGATGTGGTAGATTATGCACGTAATCCTAGCTTTGGGGAAACAAAGAATGCAAGCTTCCCAGGACCCACTGGTCACACAGGCCTGCCTTATTGGCAAGCCCCAAGTCCCATGAGAAACCTCCCAAAAAACACAAGGCGGACTGCTCTTTTGAAAAACAACACCCAAAGTTGGTGTCTCTCTCACCCACCCACCCCACACTTGAAAGTTAATGCACACATACCTACATGAAGGGGAGGTCTGTGACCACCATGGCCAGCAAAGCAGCAATCAAATGGAGGCAAGAAGGTTTTTCAGCTCAACACAGCTCAGCAGTTGGTGTTCAAACTTCAGGCATCCGACCTTGATAGTTTGTTTTATGCATATTAAGCACAGCACAAATTGGTAAAAAGTTTTCTAGTGATAAATAACTCAATCCCACGTGCACAACAAAGCTTAAGATATGGCTACATCTAAACTCTATAAAGTACATGGGACATCTTCTATAATGATGGATTCTATAGATGGGCAAGTTCATGATACGAGTCTAGGGAAGGACCCAGTGTGGCCTCAGCCACACAAATAGTACAAAGGTCACCAAGCTATTAACTACATCTTCTCCCAGCCTTCTGGACAGAAAACAGGTTATACACCTTTCATTTTGAGGAGAAAACCCTGTATGTTTAACATTTTTTTTATTCTTCTAGGGCTTATCTGGGAGCACAAGCACCTCCATGCCTTCCGCAAACACGTGAACACACACAAAATGTCAGTATCATGTGTTCCTTCCTCAAGAAGACTAAATCTCTCCTTCACTCAAGAGACATCCTCTCTGATAAGCCTGTGTCTGGGCTAACAGTGAAAGTACCAAGTTCTCTACCAGGCTAGGAAGCTGATAGTGTCCTTGTCCTTTGCCCAACTCTCGGTGCTTCTGGTTATAATTCTAGCTCACTTGGCCGCACATCCAGCAGTCCTAAAGGCACTAATCAAATAGTCAAACTGGGCACAGAATTCTTATTTCCACTCCATCCTTGCCAACCATATCAGTGATCCAGTTCATGCTGTCCCAGAGACGTAAGTGCTGCTGCATACTCAGCCACTCTCAAAACACATGGTAATGATGACATCGATCACTTTCGCCTGCAGTTGGCAGGAGACAGACTCTATGGATCTTTGGATAATGGTGTGTTTCCCCCATCAGTGTGTCTCTTGATACTTGGTCTTCCTAGGGGAAGAAGGGAAAGTCATGCTTGAAAAAAAATCCATCCCAACTTCATTTTTCTCTTAGTCTTTGGATTCCTTCTTATTCATGGTAACAGAGAAGTTATGGAACATTGACCTCTCTGAATTAATAATTATCTATCAGCTCCAAGTTTCAGCCAACTAAACATGCAAACTGATAGTAATTGAGCTACCTTCTTGTGATAATATCGATTTTGAAAGTCCTGACATCTGGCCCACGTTCATCTAATATCATATGCTGGCATTCTTGATAACAAATACTGTGTCAGTCAGGGCTTAGAAAAGGTAAGCTATGTTATATATCTTAAAGAAAAATAACAGTACAGTAGTTGTTGTTTTATAGTGTTAATAGGACCAAAGTAAAGAGGGAAGAAGAGGTATGATACCCAGCAGCAGGTACTATGAGAAGCCATCTCTGCTTGAGTGAGTTCTCTAGGCATAGAAAGGGAAGTATCATAAACTGAGGGTTCAAAACCATAAACTTGTTTTCTATAGTACTAAAGGGCTAGAAGTCTGCAAGGTCCCAGCAGGACTAAAAAGTCCTGCTGTTTCCTGAGGCTTTTCCCCTCTTACTAGTAAATAGTGGTTATATTAGTCTAACTCTACAGAACATTAGAACCAATATGATGAGTAGATGGATAGATCATTTTGATTGGTTAATTGTTTGATTGATTGATTGATATTATAATGTTGATTCAGAAGGTTACACAGGATGGGAAATCCTAAAATCCACAGTCAGCAAGCTAGAGACCCAGGAAGACTGACAGTATAGTTCCAGTCTATCTTCAAAGGCTTGAGAAACATTAAGCTGAAGTGTGCATATTCCAGCCTATGTCCAAAGGTAGACAACTCAGAGAGGCAGAGAGTGGATTCTTTTCCACCCTGCTCAGTAGGTTGGATGAGACCCACCTATGTGCAGGATGTCAAAGGGCTGTACTTAGCCTGATGGTTTGCATGTTAAGCTCATCCACAGACACAGCAGAATAATGTGTGAGCAGTTACCTGAGCACCCTGAAACTGAGTCAACACATAAATTCACCTCCTGTGTCTTCACAGACTTCTCTCTGCATGATTGGGTCTAGCTATAACTGTGTCCTAAAGACACCAGCCGTATTAAGCCAGAGACTGCTCTACTGAGCTCATTCTAATGTAGCTATCCCTCTAAAGACACCAAAGTCTCCAAATACAGTCACATGTTGATGTACCAAGGGTTATCACTTGACAACAAGTAACTTAGGAGAAGAAAGGGATTATTTCATCTTCCAGGTCATGGTCCATTACTGAGGGAAGTCAGGACAGAGACTCAAGGCAGGAACCTGAAGGTAAAACTGCTTTCCATTCCATGTAGAATCACCTGCAAACAGGAAACAAACAGCCAAAAAAAAGTATAGCAGAAACCATAGTGGGAAGCTGCTTGCTGGCTTACTTTCAGGCTCATGCATAACTAACGTTCTTATACAGTTCAGGACAATTGCCCAGGGAGTGGCACTGTCCCCAGTAGACTGGACCTACTCATATCAATTGACAGTTAAAACAATACCCACAGGCCAATCTGACCTAAGCAGTTTAACAGAGGCTCTCCTCAAAGATGGCTCTACGCTGTGAAGAGTTGACAATTAAAGCTGACTGGGACACCCCATGAAGAAGCCCACCTACCGGAATTATCTGTTTCACAACCCACCAACTCCTACAAGGGCTTGGGCTAGCCCTTTGCCATCCTAAGATCCACACTGCCAGTAAAGGATCCTAGAATCCACATTCATCTCTATCCTGCCCCTCTATTTCCTGCCACTGTGCCCTAGCTATAGGAGTCCATAAGGTACCCAGAGTTGACAGCCCTAGGTCATAGCTGCAGCCATCACCACCTGTGGTATGGTAGAACCAAGCATGCTCTGTGGGAAAATAGCCTCTCTCTTTCCTCTGACTCCATCCTGTGTGAATGCCTCTGTTATCACAGCCCAGCTGCATCTCTATACAGATAACAGAACTGGCTTCCAGGCCCCACAACATAGAAAAAAAACATGGAAGGCATCTGTGTACCAGAGAACCAACAGCTAATGCATTTGAGCAGATACTTGAAGGAGCACAAGGGCAAACTATGAAGATATCATAAAGCAAGTACTAGCTGAGCAGCTGAAGGGTCCTGGGGTGGAATATGGTTTGACTCCTGCCTTAGTTAGGGTTGCTATTGCTGCGGTGAAGCACCATGACCAAAAGCAAGTTGGGGAGGAAAGAGTTAATTTGGTTTACAGTTCCACATTATAGTCCATCAATGAAGGAAGTCAGGATAGAAACTCAAGCAGGCAGCAACCTGGAGGCAGGAGCTGATGCAGATGTCATTCAAGGGCGCTGCTTACTGGCTTGCCCTTCCTGGCTCGCCCAGCCTGCTTTCTTGAAGAACCCAGTCCAAAGATGGCACCACCCACCATGGGCTGCGCCCTACCAAATCAATCACCAATTAAGAAAATGACCTACTGGCTTGCCCATAGACTGATCTTATAGGGGCATTTTCTTAGTTGAGGTTTCTTCCTCTCAGATGACTTTTAACTTGGACGATTGTAGCTAATAATCTAATAAATTATATGATATAATTTATCATATAAAACAGAACACTTTGAGAGTAAATGAGGTAATGCTACTAATATTTATAAACAAACAAGAGCATAAAATTAAATACCTCAGACTAACCGAAATATAACCTCTGTGTAAAAACCAGTGAAGAATTTTTCTGGTTTTATTTTTTTGTTTGTTTGTTTGCTTGTTTCCCACTCAATGACAAGAAAAGCCACTTGAGAGTTTACCAATAGTGACTTGATCTCACATTTATAAAAGGAACACTCGGCTTTTGCTCTGGGAATGGGAGACAGGGAGTCAATATGTAAGGAGTTATAAACTACTGCAATCCTCCAAGTGTAGGGGTGTGGTGGCTGGGATCAAAGCAGTCACTGGGAAAGAGATTTACTGATAAACTGGGTATGGAGTACAATAGGATAGATACTGAGAGGATTCTAAGACAGCTCAGGTACCTCTTCTTGTTCTAGTCAGTCCTTCAGGGATCTATCTCACCGAATCACATGAATTTGGACATGATGCATTTCCATCTTACCTCTGGTCCTGATATTCAAATCGCTTCTTGCCACAGACCGGCCCAGTCGGGCTCCCGTCGTCCACTGGAGAACAAGGCTTTGGACAGGAAAGACACAGTTTCGGCGAAGAATTGACAGACAGAGACACCTTGATGGTTTTGACTCTGCTGCAACTTTACTGAAATCAAGCTAGTATTTTTATAATGATTTCACAAAAGGCACCTTAAAATTGGCATACTTCCCAGAACATTCAGACTTTTACCAAGAATACAAAGTTTACATTTTAACTCAAAATGCAATCAAACATAAAGCAGTGCCCACAAGTAATCTTGGCCTAAAAACTTTTTGATGAGAGCAAGCAAAGGAAAAGAAACCTCAAATATAGTTTCATTATTGCTAACCAATGAAGAAGTCAGATGCCTGCCAAAGTCCCTCTCTATATCAAAATCTAACTACACCTTTGTTAACCATCCTCCCATATGTCCTGCTTAAGATTTATGATCTTTCTTAGGAACAAGGCACTGAAGGGAGGGGGAAACTCCCACCAGCTGCACCTCTCATGCTATTATTTCTTAAGAAGGAGCCTATTATTATTTCACTACTTTTAATACCTATTAATATTAAATCTAATTCATTACCTTTCTTAAACTTATTATATTTATTAAAGCCTTTAACAATCTACTAATAATAAATTTCTTTATAAAGTTAGTTGTGCTGTTTCAGGTGTCACAACGAAAAATCAAAGAATTCATTATTCCAGCCCCAGAGCCACAACTGAAGAAGCGTAGAAATCTCAGAACACGTCTCTTTTCCAAGTGGGATGAGTTTGCCAGGGACCTTCCAGGGGACGTATTTCCAGAGAAATCATATCCCCCGCCCTGTAGCTTATGCTACTATGGTGACACTGGCATAGGTGTAGCAGCTTCTAATATCCCGAACCTGAAAACCCAGCTGTTGTTTGCCCAATATTTCACTTGAAGAGTTTAAATATAACAAGACCACTTAATCCCAAGTGAATATGTTCTCCTTTCCCATTCAGACTTTTTTCTCCTTTGGCATCAGTTAGGTAATAGTTGTCCAATCAGCTCTGGATGACAGGGGCAGCATTGCCTTAATAGGATTCTTGATTTCTTGCTTTCTCTCGTACATTGTATCTGAGTCATCAACAACATTAGCTTTATCTCAAAACCTGATATAAACTCCACCATTTGTCACTCTCTCCACCACCATCACCCAGTTCTTATCCCCACCCTACCTTGCTTGGATCACAACACGTATTCCTACCTTTTCCTTAGTTCTTCACTTGATCCCTGATTACCTACCTTCACTCGGCAAGAGTAATCGTTTTGTCAATACATAAATCAGATCTTTTTAGCACTTGCCTGCTCCCCATCTTGAAGAAATATTGCCTTCTCTATCACCCAGAATTTATACTGGGCTCACTTAAGGAACCAGAAAATTCTTCCAACTCTCCAAAACCATCAAAAACACAAGCCTAGGGTTCACAAAGTTTTGCAGACATCCTTGGATCTTACATTTTATTCTCAGCCTTTTTTAAACACAGGTATTTCTTGTTTGTGTGTGTGTGTGTTAAGAAGTCAGTATGGGAGACATATTGACTTAGTGGCTATCCCCTTATTTTTGAGGCAGGGTCTCTCACTGAACGTGGAGTTCACAAATCACCTGGGTATAAAATCAGTGCCTCCTCAGCACTGGGATCATGGCAACATGCTACCTTAGATAGCTTCTTTACATGAGCACTAGACATCAAACTGAGGTCCTTATCCCTGAATAGTAAACACTTCATGAACTGAGCCGTCTCTCCAACCCCCTAAACAAACTTTTTTGTTAGCTACTCTCACTTCAGCTCCAGAAATCTCATGGCTTCCCTCACACAAATTTCTCCAGATTCTAGAGGTGAACAAATGGATGCTATGCCTTTAAACTGGTTTCTCCTTTCTTCCCTTTATTCTCCAGATAACATGGGTGTTAGAGTTGGGCAGACTCAGAATAGCACTCTTCCCAGTCACCTCTCCCACAATTTCAACATTTCATCATTAACATGGGCATGAACCTGCCTAATGGGATTTTATGACATCAAATGTGGCAAAATATACACAAGTCCTAGTTATTTTCGGTCTCAGAAGATGTTTCCTTGTTCCTTCACCTCCTCCCTCCCCAGGATCTCTTTAGCCTCCCTTTCTTCTTGTCTCCTTCTTCTGGAACCAATAGCCAACTTTGTGCACAGTCTGCCAATGCATGGCCTGGCAAAATAAAGTGGGAAATGAAGCAGTGGCAGGCAGCTTAGACATTCCCAAACCCCATTTTGGATTTCATGAACAAAGACTCAGGTTAAAACAGGAGAGTGTGCCATTGAGGCAGACTTGATTCTTTGGCTTCTCTTGAATAGGGAAGATGTGGCTTTACTTCCCTACTTTTCCAGCCTGGATTTATGTATGAAAGACCAATTTCTCCTGTGGCCAAGAGTAATGAGATCTCTGAAAAACAGAGGCTCTGAGAGGAGAATTCAGTGTGGAACTGGTTTCATTTGATAGACTACTTAAATCGCAATGCCACAGGGAAATGCTTTTGTTGAAATAGGAGAGTATTTGGCTCATGCCATATCTTTATTTATGTAACATAGCTTAGTTTAGTGGGGGGAGGGAAATGCTCTACGCAGACCTCCCTGTTCTTACACCATTCTTCCCCATTTTATGATAGGAACATGGGGAGCAGAGAGCAAACTTTCTTAAGGAAATAAAGACTTCAAAGATACTAGGTTCCTAGAAACCTCTATATGTGAATAAATATGACCACAAATAACAATCAGCAAATTACCAGCTGTGCAGGTTGCAGGGATGATTTGTGGAGCATTTCTCTCCGAACTGGGCCCTGACTATACCTGCAAAATGTTATCAGGAAAATGAGCAGATTAAACAGCCTTCTGCTGCTTACTAGTGTTAGATTTGGTGATTGTTTCCTACACGCTATGCATTCCTAATATAAGAACATAACACATTTTTGTCTGAGGTTTTCAAAAATAGGATTTTTTTTGTCTTGTTCATAAGGCAATGGGCTCATGTGACTTTGGATTTGTGTTTTGTGGGGCTGAGGATACTCAGCCATAAGGCTGTGTTTCCAAATCCAGGCACCAGCATCTCCTACCTGAACGCACAGCTCAGGGGAAGAGGCGGCTCCTCTCCCATTGGAACAGGTTCATGATGTAGAACGTTGACACATCGAAACCAGTGATCAGGGCTCAGCAAGTAAAACTGGCATTTGAAGCCATGCCTTATGACCTGAGTGTGATTTCTAGAGTCCACACAGCAGGAGAGAACCAACCCATACACCTGCCATGGCATTGCCCAAACCAATAGATAGATGATAGATAGATAGATAGATAGATAGATAGATAGATAGATAGATAGATAGATAGATAACTTTTTAAAAATTGAAAAAGACTGGTGACCTGGGGAGGTTATATTTAGCTACAACCTAGCTAGAATAAATAAGTTGGAGCAAGAGAATAGAAATCACCATGCAAACTTGATGACTCTGTTATTGAATTCAAGTGGAGTCTCTCTATGGTCCCGTCTTAGTTAGGATTACTGTGATAAAAACACCATGAACAAAAGTCCGGCCCAGGTCAGCTTCTGCCCTCAGGGTGTCCAGACACCGTTGTGGCTGAAAGGAATGAAGCTTAGCCAGGTGGATGGGTTATGCAGGACCTCGGTCAGTGGGGAGAGCATGGAGAAGCAGCCTTCTCCGAGATGGTTTTCAGTGAAAATTATCTGTTTATCGGGGATGAATAGGGGCTATACAAACCTTAGGGAAGTGAGTAAGGGTTTTCAGGGTGAAGGTGCAGCATTGGCTGCGGCTGAGGTGCTGGGAATGCTCTATTGGCATGAAAAGGAGTTCCAGGTGCTTATAAGGAACTAGGACATGTTCTTATAAGGAAATAGGAAGTTTTAACCTGAAACCTGGCCACAGGCCCAGAACAGGGAGAGGGCAGTCCTTACTCCTGCCAGCCTCAAGATTTTGGGGGTTTGTTCATATCTCGACCTCACTCTTGCTCCAAGCCCACTCTCCTGCCCGCTTCCTCTCACCCCATCACATTGCTCACCTGCTCCACACAAGAGCAAGTTGGAGAGAAAAGGATTTATTTGGCTTATATTTCCATGTCGTACATGGACATCACTGAAGGAAACCAGGAGAGGAACTCAAGCAGGACTGGAGCCTGGAAGCAGGGGCTGATGCGGAGGCCGTGTTGCTTACTGGCTTACTCCTAAGAGCTTATTCAGCCCACTTCCTTATAGAACCCAGGACCACCAGCCCAGCAATAGCACCACCCACAACAGCTAGGACTTCCCACATCCATAACTAATTTTAAAAATACCTTACAGCTACATCTTAGGGAGGCATTTTCTCAATTAAGGTGGCCTCTTTTCAGGTGGCTCTAGCTTGTATCAAGTTGATGTAAAACTAGCAAGGGCAGGTCCTTAGGCCAAATAGGTTTTAATTTCTCCTTCTAAATATTGTGTACAAGCAGAAACTGTTCAGTCATTCACTGTCTTTGTTTTCTATATCAGCAATTAACAACAGCAGGGAACTGAAAGCAGTTACCACAAATTCTAAAGAGCACTGGCGTTCATCCAAAAGGAACTTGAGTTTCTTTTTCCTCAAAGCCTAGCTAAGCAGGGCGTAGTTGTACAAGGGTGAAAGACAGCACCCAGGAGATGCAAGCAGGAGTATGGTGAGGAGATGTCTCCGGAGCTCAAGAGACTGGTTGGCCCTTAAGACCACTTCCTGCTTTTCCAGAGAACCTAAGTTCGTTCCTAGCTCTAGATCCTCTGGCTCACAACTGCCCATGGCTCCAGCTCTGGGGAAGATCCAACACTCTCTTCTCGCCCCACAAGCACCTTTGTTCATGTACACATACGTACATATAGATACACACATACATAAATTCATACATACATACATACATACATACACACACAAATAAATTTGAAAAAATGGACCTTATCTCAAAAAAAATTGCCTGGATTTAATGCAAGGCCTATATCACCTGTACTATTGCAATAAGTATCTATGCTTTATATTATTAATAATTCAAAAATATTAAAAATATTTCCAGATAACTTCAAGACGTGCTTACTATAGTCTCTACAGATAATGACAGGTAGATAGATAGATAGATAGATAGATAGATAGATAGATAGATAGATAGATAGATACACATGGCAGAAATGTATTGCAAGCAAACTCATAGCAAATTGGATGCCATAGCCTGAGAACAAGCAGTATTTGTCACTTAACTCCTGTAGCCATACTTTTTTAGATATTTTACTTGGATTCTTATATCTACCGCCCTTCTCCACCCCAATCCTTTTAAACCCCACAACACTAGATAAGTGAAAAGGGGGAAAAGGAACATAGACCCCTTCAAACTACTTCCTGCTGATCAGGGCCGTCAGTTTCTTAGGGGCAAATCCGACCTTCTTCATCAGATTAGCCAGCAAGCCAGCAAGCCAGCAAGCCAGCAATAGCAAACACAGCTGCAAGAACCAACAACAGCAGGGACCAGCAGCAGCAGCGACAGGGGCAGCAGCAGCCACCATAGGCCCTCTCTGGGCTCTCCCATTTATACCCTCTCAAGAGTTCCCAGAATTAAACTATCTGCAGCTGGCAAAAATCATGCCCCTACCAGAGCATGAGACGTGTTACAGTAAGCTGTCGTGGACAGCATGAAGCCACTCCATATCCCATATCTGGTATTAAAACAAAAATGTATTAATCTCTTTTGCCATAGCTTCAAATGTATGTTTCTTTATTTATTTATATTATTGGAATTCTCCAATATCAACACCTCTGGCTAAAAAATACATCTCATTGATACTAATGCTCTTTGCATAGCACCCAATAAATACATAATAATCTGGTTACATAAGGTACCGTGTGTAAAATACACTTAACATAGTACTCAACGCATAGTGAACTGTCGTTATTTGTCTTCCCTTTGACTGGGTGGAAGGATGAATGGTTGTGTGTATGAACAGACACGTGGACTGACCTGTAGAGGAAGAAGGTTTTCTCTGTCCTTGGGACACCCAGATAAGACTGTATACCTTTAGGAAGATATTACTTCATCTCTACATATGTGGGGCACACTGGAGACGATACACCAAAGACCACTGTCACTTCAGATAGCTAACTGTCACTTCTCAGGACAGCCTACTTGAGAGCATGCAGGGTCTCTGCAGCTCTGGACGTCCAGTTCAAAGACCTTCATGGCTGGGTCTCTCCACATATACTTGCGGAAATGAAGAAACATCCCACAAAGGAGCTACTGCCGAAGAAGCCAGACTGTGAGATTTCAAAGAAGTGTTCATCCTTCTCACAGAATTCATGTTCACAGCTACTCTGTGAGATCAGTCAAGCACCTATTTTTCATACAATAAAGCTTTGGTCAATTTTCATGCTGCCACCTGCCTAAACAGGAGCATCAGTTGACCCTGGAGGTTAGAAGCAGCCTGGGTGATACTGAGTGATCCTGACTGTAAAGTATAACAAAGGAAAGCAAAAAGTGACACCACACTAATTCTATGAAGTAGACATCAAGTACAAAGCACGGAAAGTAAATAAGAATTAATAAAGAGCCAGAATAGATTACTATTCTTGAAAAAAAAATTTTTTTTCATGCTGCCAAAACATATTGGTGCCCTCCACTTTCCTCAGGGACACAGTCACTTGTGTTTGTGCTTTTATTCTTTTCTTCCACATCTTTTCTTGGCTTTGAAGTAGTGGGGGAACAATGAGAGTCCATAAAAAGTCCCAGATGGAAAGTAAAGAAATTAAAACCCACACTACTGGACATAATCGGACAGTTTGTGTAGTAACAGCAATGATAGACAGTGGTTATGCATGATGTCACTTTGACCTTCATACCACTGGAAGAAAAAGGCATAATAAAAGACCCTAGAACTCATTGGTACAGGAGACAACTTCCTGAACAGAACACCAACAGCACAGGCTCTAAGAGCAACAATCAATAAATGGGACCTCATGAAACTAAAAACATCTGTAAAGCAAAGGACACCATCATCAAAACAAAACGAATGCCTACAGATTGGGAAAGGATCTTCACCAACCCTTTATCTGACAGAGGGCTAATATCCAGTATATATAAAGAACTAAAGAAGCTGAAAAGCAACAAACCAAGTAATCCAATTAAAAAATGGGGAACGGAGCTAAACAGAGAATTCTCTATAGAGGAATATCGAATGGCAGAGAAACACTTAAAGAAATGCTCATCCTCATTAGCCATCAGGGAAATGCAAATCAAAACAACCCTGAGATTTCACCTTATACCCATCAGAATGGCCAAGATCAAAAACTTAAGTGACAACACATGCTGGAGAGGTTGTGGAGAAAGGGGAACCCTCCTCCACTGCTGGCGGGAATGTAAACTTGTACAACCACTCTGGAAATCAATCTGGCACTTTTTCAGACAACTAGGAATAGCACTTCCTCAAGATCCAGCCATACTACTCCTAGGCATATATCCAAAAGAGGCTCAAGTATACAATAAGGACATTTGCTCAACCATATTTGTAGCAGCTTTATTTATAATAGCCAGAAGCTGGAAACAACCCAGATGCCCCTCAACTGAAGAATGGATACAGAAATTGTGGCACATCTACACAATGGAATATTACTCAGCAATGAAAAATAAGGAAATCATGAAATTTGCAGGTAAATGGTGGGAACTGGAAAGGATCATCCTGAGTGAGCTGTCCCAGAAGCAGAAAGACACACACGGTATATACTCACTCATATAGACAAATAATATAGGATAAAGCTACTAAAATCTGTACATCTAAAGAAACTAATCAAGAAGGAAGACTCTGACTAAAATACTCAATCCCCATCCTGAAAGGCAAAGAGAATGGACATCAGAAGAAGAAGAAAACAGGAAACAAGTTAGGAACCTGCCACAGAGGGCCTCTGAAAGGCTCTGCCCTGCAGACTATTAAAGCAGATGCTGAGACTTATGGCCAACTGTCAGGCAGAGTACATGGAATCTTGTGAAAGATGTGGGAAATAGTAAGATCTGGAGAGGACAGGAACTCCACAAGGAGAGCAACAGAACCAGAAAATTTGAACACAGGGGTCTTTCCAGAGACTCATACTCCAACCAAGTACCATGCATGGAGATAACCTAGAACCCCTGCACAGATGTAACCCATGGCAGTTCAGTGTCCAAGTGGGATCCATAGTAATGGGAAGAGGGACTGCCTCTGACATAAACTGATTGGCCTGCTCTTTGATCACCTCCCCCTGAGGGGAGAGCAGCCTTACCAGGCCACAGAAGATGACAATGCAGCCACTCCTGATGAGATCTGATAGACTAAAATCAGAAGGAAGAAGATGGGGACCTCCCCTATCAGTGGACTTAGGGAGGGGCATTTGTGAAAAAGGGGAAGGGAAGGTGGGATTGGGAGGGGAGGAGGGAGGGATTTATGGGGGATACAAAGTGAATAAAGTAATTAATAAAAGTTAAAAAATAATAATAAATCACTTACTCAACATCTGTATCTAAGAAACAATCCAGTTAGGATCTGAACCCAGACCATCTTAGTCCAAAACTTTTAGTATTTACTATGTGGGTGATAGGGTTTAAGTGTGTCCCCCAGATTTCATGGATTGGAGCTCCCAACTAAAATTTAATCTCTAAAGGCATAAGCTAATGTTACCTCGGAAGTGAAACCTCAGGAGGTGACTGGGTCCTCTGGGCCCTCACTCAAGGACAATTTTATCTGTAGTTTGTTATGCTAATGGATTATGGGAAATAGCTTTGTGATGGAAGCAAGAACTGTCTAAAAGCTGACTCAGTGTGATGCCCTCTACCACCCTGAGAACCCCGACCAGCAAGAAGCTCTTTCCAAATGCTGCACCAGAACCATGGGCTTCCAGAACTTTTAACTGCATAACCCTCTCTTCTTCATAAATGTCTCAGTCTGCGGTATTCAATTTTAGCAAAAGAAAATGTATAAAGGAACTTGCGCAGTATTATTTCTAACTCATCGGTGTAAACAGTGCTCTTATTAGATTGTTATATTGCAACATTGCTTTGTCTGTCTAATATCTCCTTCCCCAACTTATTTTATATCCCAAGATAACTTGGAACTGCTGGTCCCCCTGCCTCCTCCACCTCTCAAGGGCTGGGATTACAGGCATGCACCCCCACACCTGGTTTGGAATATAATCTTGTGAAACACTGTCTCACACAATAGTTTCTTCATTTATTTTTCATCACAAATTCAACCTTTCTCCTCTTCCTCCTTCTTCTCCTCCTCTCCTCCTCCTCCTCTTCCTCCTCCTACTTCTTCTTGGGAGTGAGTGGGGTCACAAGAGTGAGGGAACAGACCTAGGAGAACTAGGAAGTGAGTGTCATTGGAGTACCTGATGTGAAATTTCCAAATAATCAATAAAAAATGTTATGGTGGAAATAATAATAATAACCATTATTATTGGAGATGTAGCTAGTTAGTGGAGTGCCTGCTTAGCATGCAGAAAGCCCTAGGTTTGCTTCCACAGCACCACATAAAACAGGAGAGATGGTGCATGCCTGTAATATTGCCACATGGGAGGTAGAAGCAGGATGATGATGGTATAAGCATATGAATAAATACATAAGATTAATATATACGTAAATATTCAAAAGAAGTGGAGAGGCACCATACACACTGCTCCCAGAAGACATGAGCGATTTCAAGAAAGCCTCAGTGCCAGGCACATGATACCTCCCTATGAGTGGTTCTGAGGGGCTCCAGAATACCCAATACAACATGGACTATTGTCATTCCTCTTGGTTTCCAGCCTAACTACATGGTTAAAAATATATATATACATATACCTGAGGATATCATACATTTTGGTTGCAGGACATAGAGAAATCAGTCCCGAATTGACTAGAAACTTCCTTCCTGTTAGCCAATGTTCACAGTCCCAGAAGGGGCTAAACAAACTACTGGGGGAAAAACAAAACACATCATTGGCCTTAGCCAGCCCTGGGCCCTGCATTTGCAATGTCAATCTACCAGACAAGTGTCCAGTGGTACAGTAGTGGCATAGCTGTTATGGCAGTAACAAACTGCTCTCTGATCAAATTTGAGGCCCAAAGCCCATAGCTAGGAAGGCCATGGGCCCTAGCTGGGGACTGACTATGATTATTTTGCTAAATACACATGTTGTCAACTACCTTCTAAATGTGTGTGTGTTTGTACCAATAGGTCTATACTACTCAACTGTAGCCAGTTAGTGCAGGAGTTTGTGCCTGGTCAAAGTGTCAAGAATAAGTGACTGTGGTGGATTAAGCCCTAAATAGGACATCTATATCAATACTCACACACTCACACATACACGGAGGTAGGCAGCATTAACTAGATTCAGTAGGTTAAAATAAGGGGTGGGGGGGAAGACATGAAATTGGGAGAGGAATGTTTGGGAAGAATCCAGAGGGGAATTGAAGAGAGAAGTGAGAATGGACTTGATCAAAATATGTTATATACTTCTACAAAATTCTCAAAGAATAATTTTTTAAATTACTTTAAAAGTGAACACACCTATTCAATATAGTATTTGAAGTCTTAGCTAGAGCATTAATACACTGAAGGAGACCAAAAAGATACAACTTATTTGCAGATAATATGACTGTCTACATAAGTGACCAAAAATTCTACCAGGGTACTTCTATGTCTGATAGACACTTTCAGCAAAGCAGCAGGATACAAAATTAATACAAAAAAAAATCAGTAGCCTTTCTATATACAAATGACAAATGAATTAAGAAAAAAATCAAGCAAAGAATACTTTTCACAATTTCTCTCAAAGTTTTAAAAAACAAAAAACAAAATATAATACTGTGGAGGTAATTCTAACCAAGAAAGTGAAAGATTCATATGATAAAAAATTTAAGACACTGAAAAAAAGGTATCAGAAGACGGAAAGATCTCCCATGTTCATGGATCAGAAGGAGTAATATAGTAAAAATGGCCATCCTACAAAAAGTAATATATAGATTCAATGCAATCCCCATCAGAATTCCAACACAATTCTTCAGAATTTGAAAGGACAATCTTCCACTTCAAATGGAGACACACACAAAAACAAACAAACAAAAACAAGATATCTAAAACAATCCCGAACAATAAAAGTACTGCTAGAAGTATACCATTCCTAATCTCAAATTATATTACAAAGCTATAGTTTAAAAAACAAAAAGCATGGTGTTGGCACAAAAACAGACACATTGACTAAGAGAATCAAAGCAAAGACTCACACATAAATCCACACACCAAGGGACACACTGGAAAAATATACAGCATCTTCAACAAATGGTGCTGGCCAACCTGGATATTTGCATGTAGAAGAATGCAAATAGATCCACATTTATCACTACTTTGCACAAAAATGGATCAAAGACATCAACATAAGGCCAGATGCACTGAATCTGATAGAAGAGAGAGTGTGAGATAGTCTTGAACTCATAGGCCCAGAAAAAGACTTTCTGAACAGAATACCGACAGCATAGGCACTAAGATCATCAATTGGTAAATGGGACCTCATGAAACTGAAAAGCTTCTGTAAAGCAAGAGACACACCATCATTTGGACAAAGCAGCAGCCTACAGAATATAAAAATAATTTTACCAACTACACATCTGATAGCTAAAATTTACATTTTATTTAAAAATTCAAAAACCTGATGACTAAGGATGTTGAGCATTTCTTTGTTTCTCTGCCATTCGATATTCCTCTATTGAGAATTCTCTATTTAGCAATATACACCATTTCTTATTGTATTACTTGATTTGTTGCTGTTTAGCTTCTTGAGATTTTTATATATTCTGGATATTAGCCCTTTGACAGATATAGGGTTGGTAAAGATCATTTCCCAGATTTCACCTCACACCCATCAAAATGCCTAAGATCATAAACTCAAGTAACAATACTTGCTGGAGAGGATGTAGAGAAAGGGGAACCCTCCCCCATTGCTGGTGGGAATGTAAACTTGTACAACCACTTTGAAAATCAATCTGGTGCTTTCTCAGACAATTAGGAATAGCGCTACCTCAAGATCCAGCTATACCACTCCTAGGTATATATCCAAAAGATGCTCAAGTACACAACAAGGACATTTGCTCAACCATGTTTGTAGCAGCTTTATTCATAGTAGCCAGAATCTGGAAACAACCCAGATGTCCCTCAACTGAGGAATGGATACAGAATTTGTGATACATTTGCACAATAGAATACTACTTAGCAATTAAAAACAAGGAAGTCATGAAATTTGCAGGCAAATGGTGGGATCTAGAAAAGAGCATCCTGAGTAAGGTATCCCAGAAGCAGAAAGACACACATGATATATACTCACTTATAAGCAGATATTGGACATATAATATAGATAATCATACTAAAATCTGTACACCTAAAGAAGCTAAGCAAGAAGGTGGACCCTGGGTAAGATGATCAATCCTCACTCAGAAAGGCAAATGGGATGGACATCAGAAGAGGGAGAAAACATGAAACAGGACAAGAGCCTGTCCAAAGGACCTCTGAAAGACTCTACCCTGCAAAATATTAAAGCAGATGCTGAGACTCATAACCAAACCTTTGGCACAGTGCAGGGAATCATATGAAAGAAGGGGGAGTTAGTAAGACCTGGAGAGGAGAGGAGCTCCACAAGGACCAAATATATCTGGGCACAGAGGTCTTTTCTGAGACTGTTTCTCCAATCAAGGACCATGCATGGATATAACCTAGAACCCCTGCTCGGATGTAGCCCATGGTAGCTCAGTATACAAGTGGGTTCGCTAGTAAGGGGAACAGGGACTGTCTCTGACATGAACTCAGTGGCTGGTTCTTTGACCTCCCCCCAACCTCCCCACCCCAGGAGGGAGGAGCAGCCTTGCTAGGCCACAGAGAAGGACATTGCAGCCAGTCCTGAAGAGAACTGATAAGCTAGGGTCAGATGGAAGAGGAGGACCTCCCCTATCAGTGGACTTAGAGAGGGGCAGGGAAGAGATGAGGGAGGGAGGGTGGGATTGGGAGGGAATGAGGAAGGGATACAGCTGGGATACAAAGTAAATAAACTGTAATTAATATTAAAAAATAAAAATTTAATTAAAAATGATTAGGTTGTAGATAAGCCTGTAAGATATTTTCTTAATTAGTGATTGATGGAGGAGGGCCCAGCCTATGGCGGGTGATGTCATCCGTGGGCTGGTGGCCCTGGATACTATAAGAAAGCAGGCTGAGAAAGCCATGAAGATCAAGCTAGTAAACAGCATCCCTCTATGTCCTCTGTATCAACTCCTGCCTCCAGGTTCTTGCCCTGTTTGAGTTCCTGTCCTGATTTCCTTTGATGACTAGAGTATGCCAAATAAACCTTTTTTGTCCCCAACTTGCTTTGGTAACTGTTAGAAAATGTGCGAACTGTGAGGTTACACGAGGGTTCACAGATCACACCACGAGATCGTTCCACGTGGGAGATTTATTAGGGGAAGGGAGTAAGGGATCGCAGGGAGACGAGGCAGAGAAGGGGGGGGCTCCTGTTCTCTTTATAGGGTGATCCAGAGCATGCGCGGGTGGTTCCAGGTGGTCAGCAGGTGGTCTGGGCGTCTTTCCAAATGCCTGATAACAGGTCTGTCAGGTCCCAGGGGCTGCCTGTAGAAGTGCCTGCTTGCTGATCCCAACAGTAACAGTGTTTCATCACAGCAATAGTAACCCTAAGACCAGCCCTATTGTTGAAGACAACACCTACAGGAATCATTGAACACAAAGAAGTCAGGCTGGTGCCTACCTAAAGCTTTCATCCCTATAGACTGGAACTGGAAGGCATTCTGCACACAAGCAAAGGAGACAGGCAAACGTCCACCTGGCTATAAACTCTTCAGTCTACAGTGATGACCTGCCTGTAAGATGTACTGGTGCAATGGTGACACAAAGCTTGTGAGAGTAACCAGCCAATATCTGGTTGGATTTGAGGCCCACTCCATGAGCTGGAACCCATCCCTGTCACCGCTTGAATGGCCAAGAATGTGAGACCAGCTGGGCCAGGGACCAAGAGGAAAACCAAACACTACTGTTCTGCTAAAAGAATGAAAAAGAAATTGGCCTTAGCAACACTCTGTTATCCTCATGGATCAGTCCTCACTCAGCCATCATCAGAGAGGTTTCCTCCTTCAGGAGATGGGAGCAAATACAGAGCAGAGACCCATGGCCAAATGATGTGCAGAGAGTAAAATACCTTGGAGCATTTAGTTGGGATGTCTCCATCAAATCCATCTCAGAACGCCACGGAAGAGGAGGCAGAAAGATTGTAAGATTCAGAAGGGATGGAAGACCCCAAGGAAACAAGCAGACCAATGAACTCACATAGAATGTGGCAGCATGCACGGGGCCATCCAGTTATGTTATATAAACATGTTTTCATTTTAACCCTAGGTGTGAGATATGAGATGGATTCAAACTGTCCACAGCAGCAGACTATTTGCCTGGTATGGGTTCTGAGAGCTGCAGATCTTTGCCAGCTGCAGATAGTTTAATTCTGAGGGCTCTGGAGAGGGAATAAATACCAGAGGCCAGAGAGAGATGGGGGTGGGGCAGGGCAGGGCAGGGCAGGGCAGGGCAGGGCAGAGCAGAGCAGAGCAGAGCAGAGCAGAGCAGAGGTGGGGGGGGATGGGGATGGGGATGGGGATGGGGATGGGGATGGGGATGGGGATGGGGATGGGGATGGGGACGGGGATGAGGATGGGGAGGCAGGTTTCCAAAGAAGAAGAAGGCTGCTGTTGCTCCCTCCTCCTGCTGCTCCTGGTTGCTATTGTTGCTGGGAAGTTGGAGATATCCTCAACTGAAGATTTGACTTGTCCCCAAGGAACCCAATGACACTAACCAGCAGGACATAGCTAAAGAGAACTATGCCCCCTTCTCCCCACTAACCTTCTTTCTCTCCTACCTGGTGTTAAGGGTTGTAAGGGATTGGGGTGAAGAGAGGTAGATATATAAGGAGCCCAAATTAAATAAATTTAAAATATGCGCTAACACAGGTCTGCACCAGATGGAACCCCAGCAATTAGAGAAGAATTAAACACAAGCCCTTCTCCCTAACCCAACTGATTAACCACTCACAAATGGAAACTTAGAAAAATCTGTTTTCTCTGACAGAGTCTTACTAGGAATACAAACCATTTTTTTTTTTTAGCACAGGCCCCATGCTCAGCAGTAAATGGCCAACACAAAACAAACTCAATGACATCTTTGGAGGTTCCTTGTCTCAAAATGGGTACAAGCATGTATGTCTCTGCACCTCTATAAGAAAAGGCCAGTGGTTTGGTGTAGTATGGTGTGGTGTGGTTTGGTTTGGGGTCTGGTGTGTGGTGTGGTATGGTGTGTGGTGTGTGGTGTGTGGTGTGGTGTGGTGTGGTGTGGTGTGGCGTGGTATGGTGTGGTATGCTGTGGTTTGGTTTGGTTATTTGGTTTGGTTTGGTTTGGTTTGATTTGGCGTGGTTTGGTTTAGTTTGGCCTGGCCTGGTTTGGTTTGGTGTGGTGTGGTGTGGTGTGGTGTGGTGTGGTGTGGTGTGGTGTGGTGTGTGGTGTGATGCAGTGTGGTTTGGTTTGGTTTGGTTTGGTCTGGTCAAGGGTCTGTAATGGAGAAGAGTAAAGTCCACAGAAAGACTGGATGTTCCCCTCGCCCTACTTACCTCACAGAGTTGAATGTAACCACATGTCTCAGAATCACACCTGACCTCACTCTCACAGGAGTTTGCTATTCAGATAAAAACCACCTTTCTAAGGTGAGCTGACAGAGACATGTCTGAGTTTTTTTGTTTTGTTTTGTTCTGTTTTGTTTGTGAAGTACATCCATACAGCTTGTGTTTAAGCAAACGTGCTTTCTCCTGTTGTGAAATGGAACTGCAAGAAGGGCCCATTCGATGCCTCAGGAGAATTTCTTTCCTCAGAATTTCTTTCTGAGAGCATATGAAGGCATCAAACCTTTACGATCTGGACCTAAGGAAAGGGAGGAGACTCCTGTATCAGGGAGCCCTTCATACCAGACTTCCATAGAACTCCCCAGATGCTTCTGTTTTTGTCTGCCTCTTCTTCCCTCTGCCCAGCTTTCAGCCAGTTGAAAAGGGGTCCTGGGTACAGTCTGTCTACGTTCAGATGGGACTCAGCTAAAGCAAACCTGGAGCCTAACAAGGCAGGACAATAGGAACCAACACTCCTAGTTGCACCCTCTCACCTTCCTGTCATTTTTTTCAGCCATCCAAACTCCAAACTAAGTTTGTGGGAAGAAGCGAGAGAGAGAGAGAGAGAGAAAGAGAAAGAGAGAGAAAGTCAGCTCTGAGGACTTACAGAATAAACACATCTTCCTCCGAAATTCACTCTACTCAATGGGCCGTGAAACCATCCAAGCACCATACTGCCCCCTGGCTTCATACCCTTTGCTTTATCATGAGCTGGTGTCCCTGCTAGAAAGGCTGCAGCCTTCTACAGAAGGATGGCCTCACAGCTGTTGCACCCTACTTACTTGCCTGCCTGGGCCCCTGGCCATAGGCTATTGGAGAAGCAAAGGTCAGACACGGGAAGAAATGACTCATTAGGCTCATGGTTGTGCCTAGAGCCACTCAGCTGCCTAGCATAGTGACTGTCATGAGGCGGCAACGGAAATCCAGACAGCTGTAAATCAGAGGCTTAATGATCTGTTTGGGAGGGTGTAAGATGCCCCAATCGCTCTCTGGTTACAAGTTGCTCATCAGAGCTCAATCTGCCTTTTAGACAGCGGAGCCAGTGTCATTCCTTAGAAGGCAAACCTTGAGATAGGGATTCCTGAACAGAAACTTTCTCCCCACCAAACATAGAAGCCATCTCTACTATACTAGTCAGGAAAGACCTTCTTGTGTTAAACAGACTCATGACAAGTGCACCCACTCATCCTCCTGGGGTGGGCAAAGGAAATGACTCACAGACACACAAAGGAGCCCAGAACTCAGATCTGTGTGAGTTCTACACAACCCACGTGACCACTCCTAAAGGGCACGGGACATGTCTAATCCATCGATAACCTCAGAGGTGGGGGTATAGCGCAGCCATACTGCATGCATTAGCATGCTCGGGGCCTGGCTTCCAGCTCCAGAACTCACTACTATTTTTGTATGTATTAAATATTTAATAAGTTACTCCTCCGTGGGTGAGTTCAGACCTACGTGGTTCTCCTGGGTCTCACTGTGGAAACCTGCTGTGAGAAAGACTCCTGACCTTCAAAGGGACACAAAGATGCACAGATTATTAGCTAGGCACCTTGGGGGCATTCTACACCTATAAACTTCCATCCGTAATATGAAGGCATGGGGCTGGCCAATGTCTAACGTCAGCTTACACACTTTAAATCTACCACTCGGAACCTCAAAGCAAGCACCGTTTCTCCAGACCAGCAGGGAACATTCCTGCCTTGAAAGCTTCTGGGGCAAGGGCAAGAAAATGCATCTTGGCAGTTAACCACCAGCAAGGAGCTTTAACAAAAACCACTCAGAGGAAGCCTCCACTTCATTCATCCGGTTTTCTTGCACTCTCTTTTTAGGGAAAATAGAAAGAAATAGGAAATACGTTTGTGGAATAAGGACACATTCAGAATTTTATTGTATCATACATATTTATTTATATATGCATATTATATTGTAATATATGTACATATGTTGTAATAAATTGTGAAATATATGTACACACACATACACATATATACCAGGAACCCAGAACCCGTGATGGAAGGAAAGAACTAACCCTCAAGAAGTTGTCCTCTAACCTCCGTATATACACGAGTATACTCACACACGCTCAATAATAATGGAGCTATAATGTTTCTAAAGCAAATGTCTGTGGCTCATTAAGCTAAGTTGAAACAGCAATAAGGTTCTGTGGGATTAGAAAACACATTGGTAAACTGACAGAATTCACCTGAATAAAGTTCTTGATTGTGCCCTCTTGTGGCAAAAACATGCAACTGCTGAATGGCAGTTTTGTCAGAGTACTAGGCAAATGGTATCAGCCATTTATTGAGCATTTTTCACATTTCAAGGATTTTTCTGTATTTTTTTAACATGTCAGTAAGATAAAAGAAATCTAATATCAAAAATTGTTTTAATACAGAGTCTTCTGTCTCTCCGTCTGGCCTCTAAATGACTCCCTTATGTAGCAAAAGATGGCATTGCATTTCTGAGCCTCCTACTTGGACCTCCCAAGTGCTGGGACAAACATCATTTCGGTGCTGCGCATAGAGCCCAGGGCCTCACACACACTAGGCAGCACTCTAGTGAGGTGCCTCCCCAGTTCTAAAATAAAGGATATGAGGAAAGCAGTTTTCAATCATGGGGAGCCCCAGAAATCTTTTATTTCAGGAGAATTCACCACTTACTTGAAAATGTATATAGTTTGCATCTTGAGAGTTCCCCAAAGGCCTGTGCCTTAGGGCTTCCCAGCTTGTCACCACGGGGAGATGGGAGAACTCTAAGAGGAGGGACTGGGTGGGAGGTCTCCAAGGAGGACTCTAGTACCTCTGTTTCCCTCCCTCCCTCCCTCCCTCATTAGCCTGGGGGAACAGTGCATTCCACTAAATGCTTTCATCACAACGTGCTGCCTGCTCCAGGCCCAGAGCAATTGGACCAAACATTCCTGGACTATGAGCCGAAATCTAACCTTTTCTCTTTATAAAATGATGTATCCTGGTTATTTGTTTTAGTGAAAGCTACTTGACACAGTGTATCTTTTTCCTCCTAGGTATCACTGAAATCGTGGGCACATGTCTTCCCACACTTTCACTGTGAGTCCTAGGATCCTGAGCTGTGATTCAGAAGCTGCCAGTCATACTTGATTTCCTGCTCAGAGCCCCTAACTTCAGGTTTTCAAAATGAAGGTGACGAAATGGAAAACAGCAACACCAAAAAGTGAGAGAGAGGGAGGAAAAGGAATACAAACACACACACAAACAGCTCAACAGCTCAACACTGTAAAGGCCTCAGAAGCCCTGGGTCTTTTTATTCAAGTGGTGATGGTGGTCATGACTTCAGAGGCATTCCGTAAACAAAAACACTGGCTTGTAACGCTTGTAATGCTACAATCCAAATCTTCATTACAAATCCAACTCCAGAGCTCTCACAGCCCAGGTGTTAACGTCCAGTTGGTGTCTGTACCAAATGATAAAACTGGTGCTCCGTTCTCAAGCTTGTTTCCAAAGGATGCTGAGCCTGAACACCTGCAGCTGAGGAGATAAGTACGCAACCATTCTGACTCAGAGTACTCAGTCCTTTCCTTACAGAGCCCATACTTCAGCCCCTTAGGGGAGCCAGCCCTTCGCGAGAGGCCGGACACCCACATGAAAGTGCTCATTCGCTACTCTGTCCTGAGTTCTCACCCAGGAACCCTGCTTGGTATTTGTATATCAGCGGTTCTCAGCCCTTTGGGGGTTCATACATCAGATAGGCCACAGATCAGATACTTACAGGACAATTCATAACAGTAGCAAAGTTAGAATTATAAAGTAGCAACAAAATGTCACCACAACATGAGGAACTGATAGCAGCATTAGGTAGCAGCATTAGGCAGGTTGAAATCCACTGGCACATATTCATTGTCTCATTAAATGCGCTTGTATGTGTATAGCACTTTGATCATATTCAGCCTCTCATTATCTTCTGTCTCTTATGTCCTTCCTTCCAACTTTTTTAAACGGCAGTTCTCAACCTTTGAGGGTCGAATGACCCTTTCCCAGGGGCCAACTAAAACCATCAGAAAACACAGATGTTTACGTTATGATTTATAACATAGCAAAATTACGGTTATGGAGTAGCAACAAAAATAATTTTCTGGTTGGGGGTCACCACAACATGAAGAACTGTATTAAATGGCCACAGCATTAGGGAGGCTGAGAACCACTGTTTTAAAGGAATGCCAAGAGTTTTAGTTTATATGAAAACCTCCTAACTTTTACAATTTGAAATGCAAGATAAAATTAAACAATGCATGAAACCCTGTCCGACCTGAATAGAATCGGTTCTCTGCCCAGACGAACATCTGTGGACAGATCTCCTTTTCTGTCATTTGGGACCCAGGGGCTGACATTCAAGCTACTACTGAGACACGTCTTCCAAAATATGTCTTGAGGGTCAAATTCCAGCAGAAACTTGCTCTGGACTTCTGATACCCTTCCCGTTATCACAGACATCTCTTCAAGGTGAATATTCTACTGTATTGTGCATGAATTTCTCATACTTGATGTGTCCCTGGTATTTGGATAGCCCCATCGGTTCCCAAAAATATGAGTTTACAGTGTCTGTCACAATGCATTTCTTTATTCTCCCAGGAGCCACTGATGGCTGTATCTTTTTCTTTGTGAATAAAAATGTGACCATCAAGAAAATTCCTATCAGTGTTGTGGATGAAGCTGTGATAGCTCCATTTGCGAAATCTCCTGGGAGATGAGGTGTCTTTGACTAAGACACTGTATACATTTGGACTTGGGTCAGAGGAAAGAATTCTGCTATTAAAGTTCTCCTTTTTCATATCTTCCTAATTAACGAAGAGGAAGATGTGACTAGGCTTTCAGTTAGGCTCTGGTCTGTGGTGCTTAAAAATGTAAATATTTGCCATTCTGCGGGCATACAAAAGGCATGCTTTCAATTACATATGGTGCGCTCAGCCCAGACTTCTTTTTTGGTTGGTTGGTTGGTTGGTTGGTTGGTTGGTTGGTTGGTTGGCTTGGCTTGGCTTGTTGGTTGCCTGGTTGGCTTGTTGATTGGCTGGTTTTTCAAAACCAGCATACAAAGTGATAGGTTTCATTATGGCATTTTCATACATAATTTATTTTTGCAGACCGTCCTCCCTTTCTCTCCTCCCCTGTTCTCCTACGTCTTTCCTGCTGGTCCCCTTCCTCTCTGCAATAGCCTCCTTTCTCTGCTTTCATGCCACACATATTCTATTTTCCTCCTTTTCTCCTCCCCACAAGATCTTTCCCCTTCTCATAATCTTCTTTCTAATTTAATGAACACACATACATAAACAGATACATACATACATACATCTATATAAATTAAAATCTAGGATCTGCATATGAGAAAAACTTGCAATATTTGTCTTTCTGAGTTGGGGTTATGTTGCTTAATATAATTTCCAGTTCCCTTCACTTTCCTGCAAATATAATGATTTCATTTTTCATTATGTCAGCCCAAAGGTTTTTGACTGCAAAACTTCCCAAAACTGCCACAGAGTAAGAAAAAAGTCACATGTCTTCAGATCATACAATGAAAAAAAAAATGGAAAATGGGGAAGCTTCTAGAAGGGCTAGCTAATGAGAAAATGGTCCCTGTGGAGCTCCAGGAGGAAATTAGGTTAGAGCTTCATGAGCAGGCAGGAGTAAAGGTTAAGCAGACATGGTTCAGCATGCCTCAGGCAACTGGAATAACGAGAGACCTATTAACACATATGTCCTCATATGTGTACATGGGAGCAGCGCACTGTTCAGTGAAAGTTCACAGTTTAGGGTTTCAACAACAAAGCTTCTAGGGTCCCCATAGAAGCTTTGCTCCCTAAAATTTAAAAGATGAATGGAATAAGGGCTTTCCTGGATTTGGGGTAATCCTTAAACATCTTGAGGTAGAACCTGAAAAGAAAAGAAAGGAAGGAACGATTACAAATGCAACATAGTAGTGGTCACTAGTTGAGTTTGCACAACCATTACAAGTCAATCCAGTTACTTAGCACCTGACGGATTCCTGGGGACCATGTGCCCATCATCCACCCCGTTCCTACAGTCTGGCTCTTGTAAATGTTGGTAATTTATGTGCACATAATACAAAGTAATAATCCAGACGGTAGTAGTGATGGTTTTGTAATATTACAAACGTACTTGATAGCGCTGAACTGTACATTTGAAAATTGCTGAAGTGGTGGATTTTATGATTTGTATATTTCACCAGATTTTTAATAGGCAAAAGGAAGTACTCATTTGGGCTTACTTTGCTGAAAACAACAGGAAGCCAGAGCCTCCCAAAAACTTTGGGCAGCTGCTGTAATAGTGGCCTGTCAGTAATGGGAATAACCAGCTACTCTCCGATTGGACCTGAGGCCTGCACAATAGGAGGAAATCCACATCTGGGACCAAAAACCTGTACAAAAGCCCATGGCTGGGGGTGTCATGGGCCCTACTTGGGAAGCCACTACAACTCTTTTGCTAAATGGAGATGTGCCCATCAAAGTGATAAATAATAATATGTATACCCACAGACTATGGCTACTGTAAGCTTTGCTCAGAGAAGCTCCTTTTTGCAGTAGGCAGCAGTAAGTACAAAGACCGATAGTGAGTCAAACTACTAAGAATAAGGAACTCAGCCATGGATGGATCATCCTCTCCAAGGCTCAAGGAGTATCGCAGATGATGGGGAAGGAAGAATGTGGGAGCTGGGAGAAGGAGTGAAATGAAGTAAAACGCTGTCTCTAGGATATGGCGTCACCATCCCACTCTTGATTCTACAGCAGTCAGGGTTACCCACATTAAACCTGCACAAAATTGAGCTGTCTTATTTTGGAACTTATGTTGGTCATTGCAGACATAATTAATTAAAACAGCTCACACTGGTTCAGGGTGGACCCTTCCTCCCATAGATCTGAAAAGAGACATGGAGAAGGAGACACCCAGAATGAAAAGGTCACCAAACGATTTGCAGAGATTAGAATGAAGCACCTACCCAAGCCATGAAAAACCAAGAATAGTGAGTCTCTGCCAGAACTTAGCAAAAGCAAAGGATTCTCCCTCAAGAGTAGCCCTGCCTATACCTTAAGGCCAAAGCCCTGGTTTCCAGAATTCTGAAAAGATAGATTTTCCTTGTTCTAAGCCATGCAGCTGGGGGTCATTTCCTATGACAGCATATTAATGCCTCTTAGGAGAAGCCTTTACCCTGTGTGACCAAGAAGTCCTCCTAACTAGTTGAAACTAATGGCCCTCAAGGCACAATAAAGACAAAATACACTCTGCTAAAGTGCTTTGGGTTTGAATTGGAAAACAAAACTAATCGTGTGTGCCAGAAGCGCCTGGTCTGCAAGTACGGCTTTGATTTGAAAAGACCCTACGTGCTCGGCCTCCGCTGCCAATGCCTGTCCTTGCTTCTGGGCACCTTCACAAAGCCCTCTCAGTCCTATAAAAGAGGGACCCCTGGCTCTCCCTCCGAGAGGACTGTACCCAGATGGCCTCAATTTGATGTTGCTCATGCAACAGCTGGAAACTTCTGGTGGAATTATTGTCCAAGACCTTTGCTGCTTCGCTGCCTGTGGCTTTCAGAGACCATTCTGCACACCAGGCAGTGATGCCCTGACCTTTGCCACTCTTCCACTACCCCTGATGGGCAGCAGAGTCTCCTGACATGAGAGGGCTGTCGCATTGTCTCTCAGAGGCTGTGAACCCTTGAAACCCTGTCCCTTTCAATAGAGGAGGTGACAGGAATTGCTCTCAGGGGAAACCGCTGCTTTACCTGTTTCCAAACTGGTCTCAGTTTCCATTCAGAAGAAATGAGCTCATGCCTCATCTAATCCTAAAAGCTATTAGAAAACACCCAGGCCACAGGGGTCTTTTATGAGACTGTTTCTCCAACCAAGGACCATGTATGGATGATCTAGAACCCCTGCTCAGATGTAGCCCATAGTAGCTCAGTATCCAAGTGGGCAAAGGGGAACAGGGACTGTCTCTGATAGGAACCCAAAGGCAGGCTCTTTGACCTCCCCTCAGCCCTGAGGGAGGAGCAGCCCTTCCAGGCCACAGAGGAGGACTTTGCAGCCAGTCCTGAAGATACCTGATAAACCAGGGTCAGATGAAAGGGGAGGAGGTCCTCTCCTATCAGTAGACTTGGAAAGGGGCATGGAGGAGATGAGGAAGGGAGGGTGGGATTGGGAGGGAATGAGGGACAGGACACAGCAAGGATACAAAGTTAATAAACTGTAACTAATATTTAAAAATAAAAAATTAAAAAATCAATTTAAAAAAAAAGAAAACAGCCAGGCGCAGTGGCTCATTCCTGTAATCCCAGCACTCAGGGAGATCGAGGCAAGCGGATGTCTGTGAGTTCGAGGCCAGCCTGGTCTACAAAGCAGGTCTAGGACAGCCAGGGCTATGTAGGGAAACCTGGTCTCTAAAGAAAAAGGAAAAAAACAAAAAAACAAAAAAACAAAACAAAAAAAAAAAAAACTGTGAGAAAACTCCTTAGCCAGGCACAGATGCCGAGGCAAAAGCTTAAGGAGCGCTTAGTCCTGTTCTGTGCTCCATGTGTTCCTTCTTGGTCTCCAGGCCTTCTCTTCTTTCTTTCTACAAAAACGACTTGAAGGTAATCAGATGAAGCAAACAATGCATCACCCTTTCCTCTCAACACTGCTTTCAGTTACCTCTTTATCCTACTCAACCCCTGCCTGAGGGATCAACGAAGTGTTAGACCAACCCTCCAAGGGTTGGAAATGCCTGCAGTTCTGACACATGCCAGCAGATGGCGAGCTCGGGGCTCACCTGCTAACCTTACTTTGCGCTGGGAGCGCGCTCATCCCCGGAGCACCTGTCAAGAACTGTGAGTACTGAAGGGACGCCTGGACATTTCTTTCCCCTCAGGGCCCATTATCTGAAGTTTCCAGCCGAGTGATAATAATCACCAGGCACAGGACCTGAACCAACCAACTCACTGTGAGAAGCCATCTTTTATTTTGGTTTTATTATCACGTATTAATCGTATATAATAATAGCCTTCATAATGACATTTTCATACATGTATATGATGTGCTTTGATCATATTCATTTCTGTTACCCTCTCTTGTCCCTCCCACTTCCATTAATTTCCTTGCAACCATTTCCCTTCCATTTTCATGGTTTTGTTTGCTTGCTTGCTTGCTTATGATTCGGTGAGTTTCATTAGGATTGCTCATAGACACATGGGTGAGAGGTTATTGACAGGAACATGAGCATCTTACCAATGGCTACATCACTGAAGAAAAGGCCTCTCCCTCTCTCATCAACCCTTAACTACATCCTCAAGGGAGGATAGTGGAAACCCTCCTCAAGCACAGTGACTTCCCAGCCGTCACCTCTAGTGCCCCTATCTACACAGGCTGATTTAAAAAAAAAAATTAGCAGGGCACAGTGGCACATGCCTTTAACCCCAGCACTCAAGGAGGTAGAGGTAGGAGGATCTCTATGAATTCAAGGCCAGACTCGTCTACAAAGCAAGTCCAGGACAGCCAACTCTGCACAGGGAAACCCCATCTTAAAAAACAAACAAAAAGCCAAATAAGCCCTTTCTCTGCTTTTGTGTTTTATCATAGCGACGGGAAGTAGAACTAGGCTTGCCTCTGTTAAAAGTTTACCTGTGGTGGTTAAAAGCTCGAATCCCAAGGAAACAAAGTGAGAAAAATGCAAAAGCCAGGGCTGGAACGGACCAAGCAGCCAAGGCATAGCCCATCCACTCAATGATCTCACCCAGGTAGTTGGCTCCGGAGACATAGGTAAACAAGCCACCTGTGTGCAAAAGAATCAAGAAGACGATGCTCTCATTACTGTGAACAGCATCCCTGTGTTTCCTTCCAAAGTACACAAAGACAGGCAAACAGAGGTAAGGCGGGAGGGGGGATGGGGGCTCCTTCCATAGCCACAGTTCAGAGGAAGCTTTGATAAGGGGAGAGGAAGCAACAACCGCCAGCCCTGTGGAATGTTCTGGAATCCTCAGGAAGGGGCCCCTGGACTGATTGGCTTTGTCTGATTCTTGACAACTGTTAGGCCATCAGCTTTGAGCAAGACAAGTAAGAGGTACCGATGGCCTGCTTCTTGTCTTGTTCCATTAAAAGACATTTTCAGGCTTCTCCTTACCCTACCTTACCTGGCAAGTTCCAAGGTCAACTGTTACCATGTGTACCCATCACACGATGTGAAACAACGCACTACATTGAAATAGAACCTTAACAGGTGTGAGACATGATGTGATTCCCTTTGGCCCTTTCATCCTCCACTACCTGGCCCCTGTGCCATACACTGTTGAAGTTGAAAGCAGTAGAAAGCTCTGCTGCTGTTGAGACAGCCCACCAGATATTTCCTCTCTCAGAACTATCTAGAAATCAAGACATTTCTAATGACATTAAATATACCCACACTCAAACTGTATGAGCCATATTAAACTAGGAAAGTTGTGACCAAAACAGCTTTTCTTCTTCTATAATTACATTAAAATGTGCTTTTAAGTCATTCTCTCTCTCTCTCTCTCTCTCTCTCATAACTCAGTTGGAAACTGACCTTGGCAATCTGGTTTTTAAGAACTGTCTCATCTCATCTTTATTTAATTATTAAGCCAAAGTTTTAAAGTATTGGTCTGGTTGGAATGTGAGCACTAACTGCCCACAGATTCATGTGTGGACACATTGTCCCCAGCTGGTGGGACGGTTTCAGAAGGGTGTAGAACCTTTTAGCTATGGGTCCTTGCTGGCAGGTGGAAGGATATTGGGGGTGGACAAGAAGGGGACAGCTAACCTGGTTCCTGACCAAGTTCTCTGCTTTCTAGCTGCCACAAAGATGTAGGCAGGTCACCCCATGTTCCCACCACCAATGACAAGAGCCCTCTTCCTACCACAAGGCTGCCTCGTCTAACCTTCTGCACCTTGACTCTGCAAGTTAAAGTTGCCCTGTCCAGTATTTTGCCCCAGCTGTGAGAGAGCTGACACAAGGAACAAGCTCTTGACTATTGCTTTTCTTAAGGATGCCACTGCGTCACTGCCTTCCTGCCCACGACACCCTTGACTTTCTGGGGGGCACCTGTCTACTGCAAAGGACCCAGGTATCCAGGAACATCATGAATGGTCTAACTTAGTTCCTCAGATACCAAGGAATTGATAATCATTATTCACTTAAATGTATCACTAATCGCGATAGCTTTGCCATTATTAATCAGCAGTTGTCAGTCTATGCCAACATCGTATAACCCAGAACTTTTTTACAGCAAATGAGATCACTGTTTACATCCAGAAGGGTGGGAACCACCGTCTAACTCGAATGTGTCAATCACACGCACTGAGTCATTGCCAGGTGCTTACTTGTCAGACTCAGACACCCAGTTTCTTAGGACCAGTTACAGACGCACGTTTTCTGTATCTCGATCTGCACACGGTGTGGTCAGTCAGCAGCAGACTGCGCACACGATGGCAAGCCACTTAGACTGTAACAGACCCGGAGCAGTCACCGCCTATACCGCCACAGCCATCGCAGTGTCGGCACAGCACAGCGCCCATCCTAGGAAAGCTCAGGCCTTGTCATCCCAAGGTAAGCCTGAGGTCCTGGGTTCAATCCCCAGTACCCAGATAAAAGTGTGCACAGTGGCACATGCCTGTATTCCCAGTGAGGAGAAAGCAGAGACAGGAGGATCCTGCATCTCCATGGCGGGCTGGCCTAGCTCAGTGAGAGAGTAGACCGTCCGTGAAAGTGCAGTTGAAGGAGACACTTGACCCTGCAGTCGCCTCCATGAGGCTATGCACAAACACCCCCCCACACACATACACCACACACATACAGCCCCACTCACACATACACCACACACATACAGCCCCACCCACACATACACCACACACATACAGCCCCACCCACACATACACCACACACATACAGCCCCACCCACACATACACCACACACATACAGTCCCACGCTGTGTCTGGAGTGAGGGAACCGTTGCTCCATGCATGCTATTCTGAGAGACCTTCCCAGTGAACATGAAGGTAAAGTACACGATATTAATGATGGTGATCATGGATGAGCCTGGGCTAAGACGTGTTTGTCTCTTAGCTTTCCGTAAAAAAAAAAAAAAAAAAAGTTTTTAAAATTTCAAAATAGGCTAAACTCTATAACCTAGCTGTGTGGTAGGCCGCCTGTCCAGGTTTTTGTAAGGGTACCATGCTGCTCACATGACAGTGGAATCCTCAGCTTCATTGCCAACACACCAAGGCTCACACTCTGTGTAAATGACAGGCTTATACACGAGGCTGCAGTCTCTTCCCCACTACTTATATCCAAGCCTGGTGTCCTCTGCCTCCTTGAGGGCATTATGATCTTCCTTCCTGGGGTGGAGAGGCATCTCTTATAGTTGTGTGTGTGTGTGTGTGTGTAAGCAAGAAAAAAAGAAGGCTAACCCTTGAACTAACTATGTACTAAAGAGTGGCCTTGAACCCCTGATCTTCCTGCCTCTCCCTCTTAAGTGTTGGGATCATGGCTAGCTGCCACCACGCCTGGAATTAAGTGTCACTAGGAAGGACCAGGGCTTCAAGCATGCTAGGCAAGCGCTCTCCCAACCAAGTTACAGACTCAGCCCTCTTGAACTTTCTTAGGCTCTGTGGAGGGGACAGAGTATGCAGGGGCAGACGGGAGCCAGGCAGAGTACATACGGTGCCTAGCTGTGCGGTCATGTACACTCCCCATGTGTAAATCACTGTGGCGGGCTCCAAGGAAGAGTGGGAAGCTTGGAGTCGGGGCAGGCCTTACCTTGTGGAATCTTGTAGGTGACTTCTCCAGGCTTCCTAAGCTGGCGCAGCAGGTGATCACTGTGGATGTTGACCCCCATTCCCAAAACAAACAGGAGGACACCTGGGCAAAGAGAAGAGGAGACCGGTCGAAAGACTCGCTTTGACTTTGGCATTTTTGCACAAGATTTTCTTTCTTTCTTTCTTTCCTTCTCTCTCTCTCTCTCTCTTTCTTTCTTTCTTTCTTTCTTTCTGTCTCTTTGGCTTTTGTTTCTGTTTTTCAAGACAGAGTCTGTTTGTATGCAGCCCTGACCTGGCTGTCTTAGAACTTATTCTGTAGACCAAGCTGGCCTTAAAATCATAGAGATCCACCTGCCTCTGCCTCCCAACTGCTGGGATTAAAGGTATGTGCCACCACCAGCTCTTTCTTTCTTTCTTCTTTCTTTCTTAAAATAAAGAGAGGGGCATTTAGTTGCTAAACTGAAGACTGATGTTCAGATAGCATCTGAAGTTTGGGGGGAGGAGAGGTTGTACTATTTCCTAGGGTAAAAATGTTAGAACTCACAGAGAAATGGGATGGACAGAGGTGGGAGAGAGAGGAAACCAGGGGGTAACAGAATTGTGCTTATTTAAATAAACTGTTGCAATACATCCATGAGTAACAACAAGCACTTGGCTCATTCACAAATGGCTAACTGCTCCAAGCCAGTTCCACTCTCTTCTGTGCCCCCTGGGGAAACAGGAAGGTAAGCACATACACACAGGAAACTGTGGAAAAATGAACCTTGTTAATAAAAAAAGGGAGTTGGTATTCTTTGTGGCTAAATATAAGTATTATGTTCAAGGTAATAGTTTAATAGAATGAAGGCTATCAGCAGGTGGAAGAATTACAAGCCTTCTGGAGGCGTTCAAACTTTTTCCTGAAACAGGAAATCATCTGTAGGTGTTAAGCTTGGGAGAAGTAGAACCTCATTTCTGTTTAATATTGTTGTAAAAGTAATATACATATATATAAAATACCAGGCATTAATTAATGTGAACACAACCAAATTACCCATTTCTCCTGCCCCAAATCACCACATTGAACACCTTCGTGCACCCTTTGGTTGTCACCTGACCTAACACTTTCACCACGTAGCTTCCAGGCCATATGCCAGCCAGCTCCCTCAGATGTCCACAAAGTGCTTCTGACAGGGGTGTTATATAAACCAAGATCAGACCGAGTCCCAGCTAGCTTCTGCCTGTTGTGCCCTTCTGAGTCTTTTTAACCTAGCCCAGAGCTTTCTTGTTGTTGTTGTTTCTGTTAGGGAGATTGCCTTTAAGAAGAATAGACAGTCGTTCCTCAGACTGTCCCTTTTCCCAGACGTGACTAGATGACTTGCTCACAGCTCTGTCTGCTGTATTTCCTGTGAAGCCGTTTACGACGTTTGCCAGTGTGGTTCCATTACTGGTGCACTCCATAAGGACTCGGTGTGTCTGTTCTCAATTTGTCAGTGCAGTTTCTTCCATTTTATTATCTTACTCGTGTGTGTGTGTGTGTGTGTGTGTGTGTGTGTGTGTGTGTGTTATACTGGTGTAAGTAGATGTGTGTCCAGGATACACTAGAGCACTGTAACTGAGGTTACAGGTGACTGTGAGGTGGCATGTGGGTGCTAGGAAGCAAATCCAAGTCCTCCTCAAGAGCAGTAACTACTCTTAATCACTAATCCGTTTCTCTAGCCACCAACGTATTTCCCTTAATAAGTAATGAAACGTCCTCACCTAAAGACCACTATACTGAAGGAAAGCCCAGCCAACCAGCCCAAGCTCTTTACTTTTTTTATTATTATTGTTGTTTATTATTATTATTAGTTACATTTTATTAACTCTGTATCCCAGCTGTCTCCCCATTCCCTCATTCCCTCCCAAACCCTCCCTCCCTCCCTCCCTCATCTCCTCCCTGCCCCTTTCCAAGTCTACTGATGGGGAGGACCTCCTCCCCTTTCATCTGGCCCTGTTTTATCAGGTATCTTCAGGACTGGCTGCAAAGTCCTCCTCTGTGGCCTAGCAAAACTGCTCCTCCCTTGGGGGGTGGGGAGGTCAAAGAGCCTGCCATTGAGTTCCTGTCAGAGATAGTCCCTGTTCCCCTTACCATGGGAAACCAATTGGTTATTGAGCTACCACGAGCCTCTTCTGAGCAAAGGTTCTAGGTTATATCCATACATGATCCTTGGTTGGAGAAAGAGTTTCAGAAAAAAACCCTGTGCCCAGATATATTTGGTCCTTGTGGGGCTCCTTTCCTTTCCACATCATACTAACTCTCCTTCTGCCGAAGGTTTGGTTATGAGTCTTAGTATCCACTTTGAAACACTGCTAGGTAGAGTCAGATGCCTTCTGTGGTAGACTCCTGTCATACATCCAATGCACATCTCATTTGTCTTTCTAAGTGAGGACTGATCATCTTACCCCGTGTCTGCTTTCTTGTTTATCTTCTTTAAGTGTATAGACTTCATTATGTTTATCATATCTTGTAGGTCTATATAAGCGAGTATATACCACAATTTCTGTATCCATTCCTCCGTCGATGGACATCTGGGTTGTTTCCAGGTTCTGGCTATTACAAATAAAGCTGCTATAAACATGGTTGAGCAAATGTCCTTGTTGTGTACTTGAGCAAATTTTGGGTATATACCTAGCAGTGGTATAGCTGGGTCTTGAGGAAGCACTATTCCTAATTGTCTGAGAAAGCGCCAGATTGACTTCCAAAGTGGTTGTACCAGTTTACATTCCCACTCAAGCTCTTTACTTTGATGCACAATAGGGAAGCTTTATAACTCCTATAGTCTTTTCCCATTTAGTCACATTTTCTTTCTAACTCATTTTTACATTTAAAAAAAATCATGACATACAAGTGTTCCCATCTGTTTGTTTTGTGTTTTCAATTTTGCAAGATTTATTTTTATCTATTTATGTGGATGTGTATGCACATCTCTGTGGCACATACAGATAGATGATAGATAGATAGATAGATAGATAGATAGATAGATAGATAGATGATAGATAGATGACAGATAGACAGATAGATGTATATATACCAAGGACCTGCTACAGCCCAGTACAGGTCCAGTACTTGCTGCTTCAGTCTCTGAGTTCATATGAGCTTTGCTCACAGTGATTTAGAGGGCCTTGTTTACTTGGTGTCCTCCCTCTCCTCTGGCTGTGCAACTCTTTCCACCTCCTCTTTCAAGGAAAATAGAGGAAATTTCTAAAAATTTATTTCTTCAGTTATTTCAGGTAAGGTGTTCAGGAAAAGCCTCTTTGAGGAGGAATAACTTGGTAGAGAGAGAGGCAGGCCTCAAAGCTCAGAGAAGCAGAACATTCTGAGAACAGGGAACGTCCTGGACAAAAGCGCTGGGACAGAATCCCAACAGCAAGGCTTCTGGGGCTAGAACAGAAAACAAGGTAAATGGTCAGGAAAGCTGCTAAGCTGGAAAGACCAAGAACATTTGAGTTTTACAGGCTGGGGAACCTGTTTATATCTTAGGAGCAGTAGCAATCTACTGGACCATTTTGACATGAGAAATGGCATGACTCATGCGGGTTTTTGTTATGTTCTGGTTTTTGTTTTGGGGTTTTGTTGTTTGTTTTTGTTTTTTTTGTTTCATTTTGTTTTTCAAGATAGAGTTTCTCTGTGCAGCCTTGGCTGTCCTGGATTCGTTTTATAGACCAGACTGGCCTCGAACTCACAGAGATCCACCTGCCTCTGCCTCCCCGAGTGGTGGGATTACAGGTGTGTGCCACTGTGACCGGCTGGCATGACACAAGTTTAAACAGTCTCCCCAGACACCTTATGGAGGGACACAGGACCAGAGTAGGGATGTGAGTGGAAAAGGAGGCTGCTGTAGCAGGGTGAGGAGAGACACTGGTGACTGATACTATGGTACGGTGCTAGCGGGGAAGGGAGGGGAGACAGTCAGATCCACTCACCGAAGCAAAACCGAGCATCTGTGTACCACTCCTCCGGGTATTCCGCGCAGTAAATTAGGTAGTAGGCTTGAAGGACTCCATTCCCTGTGCAGAAGGCAGCCGCCCTCAAAAAGATCAGCGCTGGAAAAGGCCTCCCTTTGGTGAGCAAAGAGTAAATAAATGTCCTAGGATGTAAGAAGAAAGTGATTACGAGTGATTACGGAAGAAGGAAAGAAGGGAAGGGGAGGGATGGGAATCCAAAGAGAGGTCAAACCACAAAATAGTCTGGGCAGATAACCACATTAAATTCATTGTTGCAGATACTTTCCCATTCATTAATTTCAGCCCAGCCAAAAAAATGTTTGAGGTGCAAGCATGAGGATCTATGTTTGTCATTGTTGTTGTTGTCCCTTGTCCCCTTCCTTAACCCCATCCTGTCCCATCCCCTGTCTGTCACCACCTACCACCACATCACCCACCACTACCACTGCTGTTTTCTTAAAGCCCGCCATGATGGCATGTACTCATAAACCTAGCACAGGGGCACAAAGACATGCATTAGATGGATAGTTACTATCTGGTCCTGGATAATTTTTGCTGAGCTATTTTTTGTTTTGTTTTGCTGTTTTGGGTTTTGGTCTTTTGTTATTGTTTTGGATTTTTGGTTGGTTGATTGTTTGGCTTTGTTTTGGTTTTGGTTTGGGTTTGGTTTGGTTTTTGTCTTATGTTGTTAAAAGTGCATAGAAACTAGCATTTGGTGCCTCATTTTATTTACACAACAGCCTTGAGGTAGCTACCATCCGCATTCAGCATTTGATGAGGACAGAAGGAAGACTAGAAGAATTATCACCCCCAATAAAAATCAAAGGAAACATTGGCTCCACGATAATTTCCAAATCAATGCTTTCTTGGAATTTTGGATATTAACTAAGACTTTGCAGCATTCTGCAGCACTCCAAGAAAGAAAAGGCTGAATTGCATGGAAGGCGACAAACCCTGTGACATCATCTTGCCCTAGCTAGGCCCGTTTACCATGCTCTTGCTCTTTGCAACCTTAAAACCAATAGCTCGTGTGCCACATGCTGGTGAGAGTCGGAGGGTGTGGCTCTCTCACAGCCTCCTTCCCTAAGAAAAGCCTTTATTCCACCTGTTTAGTGGCTCCTTGCAGAGCTCTGCTCAAGAGGTTTGTCTATATTACACCTGACGTGGTGCTGAACGATGCCTTTTAGTGTTCCGATAGCTTGGTACCCTGGGTTGATGGCAAGAGGGATAAAGGTAAACCATATGAAAGTTTAAAAGGAAAGCTAGGGAATGAGATGGTCAGAGGAGTTTTGCAACACTCAAATGTACTCCTGGGCAACGTTGTATTTGGAGATACAATATGAATGGGGCGCTCCAAAAAAACCAGTATTCTCTGGAGTCTAGGGGTAACAGTGTGCCAACAGCAACAGGCAACCAGGCCTTCACCCATTAGCACCTCTCCCCTGAGGGAGCCAGGGCATCATAAAGAAATGGCTAATCAAACATCAGAGGCAAGGAGTGCACAGGTTATATCAGGGATGTTTGGTTGTGTTGGAAAGTAAGGGAACAATTGAAGATGAAAGGGAGGTAGGATGTTGCCCAAATTATGGATCTCAACTGCTCCACTAGCCATGCATGTGAGAAGTAGGGTATGGAAGAGAATAATGGCTGTAGCTGATTGTGAATATTGGACAAAGTTCCGTGAGTCCATACTGATCCATTAAAAATATTAAGGCCTTTGTCACCAGAGGTGACTATTGCATCAGACCCTTAATTAATGACCAAAAGGTATTCTTCTCAATAAGACAGCAACAAGTAAATGCTACAATTACAAAAGCTATCATTTGAGGGACCCCAAAATCACCAAACTGAGTCATCACTCCACGACTTTTTTAAAATTGCTGCTAAGTGCAAAAGAGTAAAAGAAACATTTTGGGCAGGATCATGAGTGAGGTCACTGCCTGCTTTCCCTTCTTTTGTTGTAGGGGCCTCACACAAGAAAACAAGTCAGCCCAAGCTATTTCTTCCCTTGCTCTTAGATTCAACCCTGGAGAAATCTACGAGACACCCTGCAGGGACAGGAAGCTATGACCTGGAAGATGAGGCAGGAGCCTCTGCACTCTCTGAGGCCAGCAGTTGTGTGATACAGCAAGGGACTTTTAAATGATGCTCTTGCTAGCCTTTCTCCCCTTCTTGAAAATAAGTCCTAGTGAACACTGCCACCGATGTGGAGAACAGCTCAAGTCACCTAGAATCTTCTCAGGAATTCCAGAGGCCCACTAGAATGGCAGTAATGAAAACAGACACCCCCTAACCGGCCAGCCGCAGGCACCCCTTCTCCCAACCCACCACATCCCCACTGCTAGCGTGTTGCAGTCTGTAGTCTACCCACCCCAGAGCTGCACACCAGCCTGGTCCCCGGATGAGAACAGCACTGGGGACACTGTTTTGTGATGCTTGTGGATCTCACCTGGAGTCTCATTTCTCCTGTGTCTTAGGTCCACAGGAGGACACTGACCCGGGCTTGTTCTTTATCCCTAGCCTAGCTCACATGACAAACACATTCCTCAGGAGAAATGACTCTAGGACAAGATAATTAGACACCTGAGAGATACAACCACTAAAGAAATAACCAACCAATGATAGAACACACAAACATCTTGAGTAAATAATGAACAATGTGTACTGGGCAACATGAAATTACCACAACAGAACAACTTTAAATGATCCCCAACAGATCCTTGGATAAATGTCTTCTTCAAGGCAGGAAATGTCAATTAAAAGGGAACTGCATGATAATACAAGATATGAAAACTATACTAGTTAAAGAGCGCAATCCATGCTACTAGACTCAAGTTGTTTGTGGAGAGTAAGCGGACCACATACACTAGGGCTTTCGCATTTAATTTATTCTGTGGGTCTGTCTGTCTGTCTGTGTATGATGTGGGAGGGGAGTAGGTGCATGGCACAATAATACATGGAGATTAGAAGACTTGAGTTGTAGGATCAATTTCCTCTTTCCACCTCTCCCTGGATTCTAAGATCCAGTCGGGTCTTCAGGCTTTTGTAGCTACTGCTTTTGCCATCACCTCCCTAGCCCAGTGGTTGGCAACCTTCATAATGCAGGGAAGGATCTGACAGTGGCCTGGGTACATGACTCTACCCTGTGGTCCTACTCCTATCCTGATAAAAGCACCAAAAGGAGTTACATGTTTCCCAGCATTTGCTTACACCACGCCTGAGATTGTTTATCCAAGCAGAAGGGAACAATAGAAGGTCCTTTCATGTTCCTGTGCGTTCTCCTTGGAAAGAACACTGGTCTCAACGAAGAGGCCTTGAGTTTGAGCAATAGTTCTCTTAAGCTCCTGTGTGACCCTAAGGAGGTCACCTCCCTTCTCTTAGAAAAACTTCAGGCCTGAAAATACCAATGTCATCATGAGGCTTTGAGTGGCAAAAGCCCTAGAGCAGTGACTCTCAAGCTTCTTGATGCTGTGACCCTTTAATACAGTTCCTTATGTTGTGGTGATCCCCAACCATAAAATTATTTTCGTTGCCACTTCATGACTGCAGTTTTGCTGCTGTTTTGAATTGTAATGTAAATACCTTATATGCAGGATCTCTGATATGTGAGCCCCGAGAAAGGGTCATTCAAACCCCCACGGGAGTCCAGACTCACAGGTTGAGAACCACTGCCCATCAATTACATTTTCATTTTGTCCCTGGCCCCAGAAATGTAGAGAAAGAGATGACAATGATATTCAACACTTTTGTTCGGAAAGATGAGCAGGTGAGTCTTGGTTACAGAGTTAGGGATACAATGTGTATTCAATGACATACTTAGCCCATGCTGGGTCAAGGCCAAAGAGATGGAATGATGGATTTTTTAGAGGCAAACTATTCAGATCAGATTCCTGTAATTTTTTTACACATGGAGAAGCAAGAACCCAAAACGGTTAAATGATGTACCCATAACTATAGATCCAACTGATGGGATAACAGCAGGACCTAGGTTTTCCGGGTCTGAGGAGTTGCCTCAGTTACTAAGCGCTTGGCACACAAGTGTGAAGCCTGGGTTCGGTTCTCTGGCACCACATGAGATCCAGGAGCAAGAGCTCACATCTGCAGCCTCCATGCTGTGGCCTTGGAGACAGAACGATGCCTGGTGATCACTGGCCAGGGTTTCTAGCCAAATTGATGAGCTCCAGTGAGAGACCCTCACTCATAAAACAAGGTGAGAGGGCTGAGAAGATGGCTCAGTGGTTAATTGCACTTGTGCTTGCAGAAGACCTGAGTTCAATTCCCAGCACCCTCAGCCATCCATAACTCCAATTCCAGGGGATCCAGTGCTCTCTTCTGATCTCCGTGAGTACTGGGTACACACATGGTACGTGGATATACATGCAAGCAAAACAACTCATATATATATATATATAAATAGAAAACATGAAAAATAATAAGATGATGAGAAATCGAAGAACCGAACTTT